>NC_090923.1:519760701-520385701 GCF_040938575.1 Ambystoma mexicanum
CAGACACCCCCGCAAAGTCCGAAATGTGGGAAAAAATACGCAATTTCCGCACATTTCGCTCAGCTCACCCATCGAAACACGCCCCCAACAACACATGGCCTACCGTCACGCGTTCCCACAGGTGTCCCGATGAAAACGGTACCTCACATGTGTGGGTGCACCTACCTGGCCGCCAAGGGGAAAGCCTAAAACACAAGTAACCCCAAGTCTGTTTTCACACCGGAAATGTAACACTCTCACATCATACAGATATGGGCCTCGGGTGTCCAAGCCACCAAGGAAAACAGGGAACCCCATGCATTTCCAAAAAGAGGACACCCGTGGGAATCCGCAGAGGTATGATATGCCCAAATCGCCCCAGGATTTATTACCCCGACACCCCCGCAAAGTCCGAAATGTGGGAAAAAATACGCAATTTCCGCACATTTCGCTCGGCTCACCTATCGAAACACGCCCCCAACAACACATGGCCTACCGTCACGCGTTCCCACAGGTGTCCCGATGAAAACAGTACCTCACATGTGTGGGTGCACCTACCTGGCCGCCAAGGGGAAAGCCTAAAACACAAGTAACCCCAAGTCTGTTTTCAGAGGGAAATCTCAGACATTCTGCCAACCGGCACAACGTACAGATATGGGCCTCGGGTGTCCAAGCCACTGAGGAAAACAGGGAACCCCATGCATTTCCAAAAAGAGGACACCCCTGGGAATCCGCAGAGGTATGATATGCCCAAATCGCCCCAGGATTTATTACCCAGACACCCCCGCAAAGTCTGAAATGTGGGAAAAAATACGCAATTTCCGCACATTTCGCTCGGCTCACCCATCGAAACACGCCCCCAACAACACATGGCCTACCGTCACGCGTTCCCACAGTTGTCCCGATGAAAACGGTACCTCACATGTGTGGGTGCACCTACCTGGCCGCCAAGGGGAAAGCCTAAAACACAAGTAACCCCAAGTCTGTTTTCAAAGGGAAATCTCAGACATTCTGCCGACGGGCACAACGTACAGATATGGGCCTCGGGTGTCCAAGCCACCGAGGAAAATAGGGAACCCCATGCATTTCCGAAAAGAGGACACCTGTGGGAATCCGCAGAGGTATGATATGCCCAAATTGCCCCAGAATTTATTACCCAGACACCCCTGCAAAGTCCGAAATGTGGGAAAGAATACGCATTTTCCTCACATTTCGCTCGACTCACCCTTCGAAACACGCCCCCAACAACACATGGCCTACTGTCCTGCGTTCCCACAGGTGTCCCGATGAAAACGGTACCTCACATGTGTGGGTGCACCTACCTGGCCGCCAAGGGGAAAGCCTAAAACACAAGTAATCCCAAGTCTGTTTTCACACCGGAAATGTCACACTCTCACATCATACAGATATGGGCCTCGGGTGTCCAAGCCACCAAGGAAAACAGGGAACCCCATGCATTTCCAAAAAGAGGACACCCGTGGGAATCCGCAGAGGTATGATATGCCCAAATCGCCCCAGGATTTATTACCCAGACACCCCCGCAAAATCCGAAATGTGGGAAAAAATACGCAATTTCCGCACATTTCACTCGGCTCACCCATCGAAACACGCCCCCAACAACACATGGCCTACCGTCACGCGTTCCCACAGGTGTCCCGATGAAAACGGTACCTCACATGTGTGGGTGCACCTACCTGGCCGCCAAGGGGAAAGCCTAAAACACAAGTGACCCCAAGTCTGTTTTCACACCGGAAATGTCACACTCTCACATCATACAGATATGGGCCTCGGGTGTCCAAGCCACCGAGGAAAACAGGGAACCCCATACATTTCCAAAAAGAGGACACCCGTGGGAATCCGCAGAGGTATGATATGCCCAAATCGCCCCAGGATTTATTACCCAGACACCCCCGCAAAGTCCGAAATGTGGGAAAAAATACGCAATTTCTGCACATTTCTCTCGGCTCACCCATCGAAACACGCCCCCAACAACACATGGCCTACCGTCACGCGTTCCCACAGGTGTCCCGATGAAAACGGTACCTCACATGTGTGGGTGCACCTACCTGGCCGCCAAGCGGAAAGCCTAAAACACAAGTAACCCCAAGTCTGTTTTCAGAGGGAAATCTCAGACATTCTGCCGACCGGCACAACGTACAGATATGGGCCTCGGGTGTCCAAGCCACTGCGTAAAACAGGGAACCCCATGCATTTCCGAAAAGAGGACACCCGTGGGAATCTGCAGAGGTATGATATGCCCAAATTGCCCCAGAATTTATTACCCAGACACCCCTGCAAATTCCGAAATGTGGGAAAAAATACGCATTTTCCTCAAATTTCGCTCGACTCACCCATCGAAACATGCCCCAACAACACATGGCCTACTGTCCCGCGTTCCCACAGGTGTCCCGATGAAAACGGTACCTCACATGTGTGGGTGCACCTACCTGGCCGCCAAGGGGAAAGCCTAAAACACAAGTAACCCCAAGTCTGTTTTCACACCGGAAATGTCACACTCTCACATCATACAGATATGGGCCTCGGGTGTCCAAGCCACCAAGGAAAACAGGGAACCCCATGCATTTCCAGAAGAGGACACCCGTGGGAATCCGCAGAGGTATGATATGCCCAAATCGCCCCAGGATTTATTACCCAGACACCCCCGCAAAGTCCGAAATGTGGGAAAAAATACGCAATTTCCGCACATTTCGCTCGGCTCACCCATCGAAACACGCCCCCAACAACACATGGCCTACCGTCACGCGTTCCCACAGGTGTCCCGATGAAAACGGTACCTCACATGTGTGGGTGCACCTACCTGGCCGCCAAGGGGAAAGCCTAAAACACAAGTAACCCCAAGTCTGTTTTCAGAGGGAAATCTCAGACATTCTGCCAACCGGCACAACGTACAGATATGGGCCTCAGGTGTCCAAGCCACTGAGGAAAACAGGGAACCCCATGCATTTCCAAAAAGAGGACACCCGTGGGAATCCGCAGAGGTATGATATGCCCAAATCGCCCCAGGATTTATTACCCAGACACCCCCGCAAAGTCCGAAATGTGGGAAAAAATACGCAATTTCCGCACATTTCGCTCGGCTCACCCATCGAAACACGCCCCCAACAACACATGGCCTACCGTCACGCGTTCCCACAGTTGTCCCGATGAAAACGGTACCTCACATGTGTGGGTGAACCTACCTGGCCGCCAATGGGAAAGCCTAAAACACAAGTAACCCCAAGTCTGTTTTCAAAGGGAAATCTCAGACATTCTGCCGACCGGCACAACGTACAGATATGGGCCTCGGGTGTCCAAGCCACCGAGGAAAACAGGGAACCCCATGCATTTCCGAAAAGAGGACACCCGTGGGAATCTGCAGAGGTATGATATGTCCAAATTGCCCCAGAATTTATTACCCAGACACCCCTGCAAAGTCCGAAATGTGGGAAAAAATACGCATTTTCCTCACATTTCGCTCGACTCACCCATCGAAACACGCCCCCAACAACACATGGCCTACTGTCCCGCGTTCCCACAGGTTTCCCGATGAAAACGGTACCTCACATGTGTGGGTGCACCTACCTGGCCGCCAAGGGGAAAGCCTAAAACACAAGTAACCCCAAGTCTGTTTTCACACCGGAAATGTCACACTCTCACATCATACAGATATGGGCCTCGGGTGTCCAAGCCACCAAGGAAAACAGGGAACCCCATGCATTTCCAAAAAGAGGACACCCGTGGGAATCCGCAGAGGTATGATATGCCCAAATCGCCCCAGGAATTATTACCCAGACACCCCCGCAAAGTCCGAAATGTGTGAAAAAATACACAATTTCCGCACATTTCGCTCGGCTCACCCATCGAAACACGCCCCCAACAACACATGGCCTACCGTCACGCGTTCCCACAGGTGTCCCGATGAAAACGGTACCTCACATGTGTGGGTGCACCTACCTGGCCGCCAAGGGGAAAGCCTAAAACACAAGTAACCCCAAGTCTGTTTTCACACCGGAAATGTCACACTCTCACATCATACAGATATGGGCCTCGGGTGTCCAAGCCACCAAGGAAAACAGGGAACCCCATGCATTTCCAAAAAGAGGACACCCGTGGGAATCCGCAGAGGTATGATATGCCCAAATCGCCCCAGGATTTATTACCCAGACACCCCCGCAAAGTCCGAAATGTGGGAAAAAATACGCATTTTCCTCACATTTCGCTCGACTCACCCATCGAAACACGCCCCCAACAACACATGGCCTACTGTCCCGCGTTTCCACAGGTGTCCCGATGAAAACGGTACCTCACATGTGTGGGTGCACCTACCTGGCCGCCAAGGGGAAAGCCTAAAACACAAGTAACCCCAAGTCTGTTTTCACACCGGAAATGTCACACTCTCACATCATACAGATATGGGCCTCGGGTGTCCAAGCCACCAAGGAAAACAGGGAACCCCATGCATTTCCAAAAAGAGGACACCCGTGGGAATCCGCAGAGGTATGATATGCCCAAATCGCCCCAGGATTTATTACCCAGACACCCCTGCAAAGTCCGAAATGTGGGAAAAAATACACAATTTCCGCACATTTTGCTCGGCTCACCCATCGAAACACGCCCCCAACAATACATGGCCTACCGTCACGCGTTCCCACAGGTGTCCCGATGAAAACGGTACCTCACATGTGTGGGTGCACCTACCTGGCCGCCAAGGGGAAAGCCTAAAACACAAGTAACCCCAAGTCTGTTTTCACACCGGAAATGTCACACTCTCACATCATACAGATATGGGCCTCGGGTGTCCAAGCCACTGAGGAAAACAGGGAACCCCATGCATTTCCAAAAAGAGGACACCCGTGGGAATCCGCAGAGGTATGATATGCCCAAATCGCCCCAGGATTTATTACCCAGACACCCCCGCAAAGTCCGAAATGTGGGAAAAAATACGTATTTTCCTCACATTTCGCTCGACTCACCCATCGAAACACGCCCCCAACAACACATGGCCTACCGTCCCGCGTTCCCACAGGTGTCCCGATGAAAACGGTACCTCACATGTGTGGGTGCACCTACCTGGCTGCCAAGGGGAAAGCCTAAAACACAAGTAACGCCAAGTCTGTTTTCAGAGGGAAATCTCAGACATTCTGCAGACCGGCACAATGTACAGATATGGGCCTCGGGTGTCCAAGCCACCGAGGAAAACAGGGAACCCCATGCATTTCCGAAAAGAGGACACCCGTGGGAATCCGCAGAGGTATGATATGCCCAAATTGCCCCAGAATGTATTACCCAGACACCCCTGCAAAGTCCGAAATGTGGGGAAAAACGCTTTTTCCGCACATTTCGCTCGATGCACCCATCTAAACACGCCCCCAACAACACATGGCCTACCGTCACGCGTTCCCAGAGGTGTCCCGATGAAAACGGTACCTCACATGTGTGGGTGCACCTACCTGGCCGCCAAGGGGAAAGCCTAAAACACAAGTAACCCCAAGTCTGTTTTCACACCGGAAATGTCACACTCTCACATCATACAGATATGGGCCTCGGGTGTCCAAGCCACCGAGGAAAACAGGGAACCCCATGCATTTCCGAAAAGAGGACACCCGTGGGAATCCGCAAAGGTATGATATGGCCAAATTGCCCCAGATTTTATTACCCAGACACCCCCGCAAAGTCCGAAATGTGGGAAAAAATATGCATTTTCCTCACATTTCGCTCGACTCACCCATCGAAACACGCCCCCAACAACACATGGCCTACTGTCCCGCGTTCCCACAGGTGTCCCGATGAAAACGGTACCTCACATGTGTGGATGCACCTACATGGCCGCCAAGGGGAAAGCCTAAAACACAAGTAACCCCAAGTCTGTTTTCAGAGGGAAATCTCAGACATTCTGCCAACCGGCACAACGTACAGATATGGGCCTCGGGTGTCCAAGCCACCGAGGAAAACAGGGAAACCCATGCATTTCCAAAAAGAGGACACCCGTGGGAATCCGCAGAGGTATGATATGCCCAAATTGCCCCAGAATTTATTACCCAGACACCCCTGCAAAGTCCGAAATGTGGGAAAAAATACGCAATTTCCGCACATTTCGCTCGACTCACCCATCGAAACACGCCCCCAACAACACATGGCCTACTGTCCCGCGTTCCCACAGGTGTCCCGATGAAAACGGTACCTCACATGTGTGGGTGCACCTACCTGGCCGCCAAGGGGAAAGCCTAAAACACAAGTAACCCCAAGTCTGTTTTCAAAGGGAAATCTCAGACATTCTGCCAACCGGCACAACGTACAGATATGGGCCTCGGGTGTCCAAGCCACCGAGGAAAACAGGGAACCCCATGCATTTCCGAAAAGAGGACACCTGTGGGAATCCGCAGAGGTATGATATGCCCAAATTGCCCCAGAATGTATTACCCAGACACCCCTGCAAAGTCCGAAATGTGGGAAAAAATACGCAATTTCCGCACATTTCGCTCGGCTCACCCATCGAAACACGCCCCCAACAACACATGGCCTACCGTCACGCGTTCCCACAGTTGTCCCAATGAAAACGGTACCTCACATGTGTGGGTGAACCTACCTGGCCGCCAAGGGGAAAGCCTAAAACACAAGTAACCCCAAGTCTGTTTTCAAAGGGAAATCTCAGACATTCTGCCGACCGGCACAACGTACAGATATGGGCCTCGGGTGTCCAAGCCACCGAGGAAAACAGGGAACCCCATGCATTTCCGAAAAGAGGACACCCGTGGGAATCTGCAGAGGTATGATATGTCCAAATTGCCCCAGAATTTATTACCCAGACACCCCTGCAAAGTCCAAAATGTGGGAAAAAATACGCATTTTCCTCACATTTCGCTCGACTCACCCATCGAAACACGCCCCCAACAACACATGGCCTACTGTCCCGCGTTCCCACAGGTGTCCCGATGAAAACGGTACCTCACATGTGTGGGTGCACCTACCTGGCCGCCAAGGGGAAAGCCTAAAACACAAGTAACCCCAAGTCTGTTTTCACACCGGAAATGTCACACTCTCACATCATATAGATATGGGCCTCGGGTGTCCAAGCCACCAAGGAAAACAGGGAACCCCATGCATTTCCAAAAAGAGGACACCCGTGGGAATCCGCAGAGGTATGATATGCCCAAATCGCCCCAGGATTTATTACCCAGACACCCCCGCAAAGTCCGAAATGTGGGAAAAAATACGCAATTTCCGCACATTTCGCTCGGCTCACCCATCGAAACACGCCCCCAACAACACATGGCCTACCGTCACGCGTTCCCACAGGTGTCCCGATGAAAACGGTACCTCACATGTGTGGGTGCACCTACCTGGCCGCCAAGGGGAAAACCTAAAACACAAGTAACCCCAAGTCTGTTTTCACACCGGAAATGTCACACTCTCACATCATACAGATATGGGCCTCGGGTGTCCAAGCCACCGAGGAAAACAGGGAACCCCATGCATTTCCAAAAAGAGGACACCCGTGGGAATCCGCAGAGGTATGATATGCCCAAATCGCCCCAGGATTTATTACCCAGACACCCCCGCAAAGTCCGAAATGTGGGAAAAAATACGCAATTTCCGCACATTTCGCTCGGCTCACCCATCGAAACACACCCCCAACAACACATGGCCTACTGTCACGCGTTCCCACAGGTGTCCCAATGAAAACGGTACCTCACATGTGTGGGTGCACCTACCTGGCCGCCAAGGGGAAAGCCTAAAACACAAGTAACCCCAAGTCTGTTTTCAGAGGGAAATCTCAGACATTCTGCCAACCGGCACAACGTACAGATATGGGCCTCGGGTGTCCAAGCCACTGAGGAAAACAGGGAACCCCATGCATTTCCAAAAAGAGGACACCCGTGGGAATCCGCAGAGGTATGATATGCCCAAATCGCCCCAGGATTTATTACCCAGACGACCCCGCAAAGTCCGAAATGTGGGAAAAAATACGTATTTTCCTCACATTTCGCTCGACTCACCCATCGAAACACGCCCCCAACAACACATGGCCTACCGTCCCGCGTTCCCACAGGTGTCCCGATGAAAACGGTACCTCACATGTGTGGGTGCACCTACCTGGCTGCCAAGGGGAAAGCCTAAAACACAAGTAACCCCAAGTCTGTTTTCAGAGGGAAATCTCAGACATTCTGCAGACCGGCACAATGTACAGATATGGGCCTCGGGTGTCCAAGCCACCGAGGAAAACAGGGAACCCCATGCATTTCCGAAAAGAG
The DNA here is from genome assembly GCF_040938575.1 of Ambystoma mexicanum. Lineage (NCBI taxonomy): Eukaryota > Metazoa > Chordata > Amphibia > Caudata > Ambystomatidae > Ambystoma > Ambystoma mexicanum. The sequence continues at coordinate 519,768,933 of NC_090923.1, forward strand.
GACACCCGTGGAAATCCGCAGAGGTATGATATGCCCAAATTGCCCCAGAATGTATTACCCAGACACCCCTGCAAAGTCCGAAATGTGGGGAAAAACGCTTTTTCCGCACATTTCGCTCGACGCACCCATCGAAACACGCCCCCAACAACACATGGCCTACCGTCACGCGTTCCCAGAGGTGTCCCGATGAAAACGGTACCTCACATGTGTGGGTGCACCTACCTGGCCGCCAAGGGGAAAGCCTAAAACACAAGTAACCCCAAGTCTGTTTTCACACCGGAAATGTCACACTCTCACATCATACAGATATGGGCCTCGGGTGTCCAAGCCACCGAGGAAAACAGGGAACCCCATGCATTTCCGAAAAGAGGACACCCGTGGGAATCCGCAAAGGTATGATATGGCCAAATTGCCCCAGATTTTATTACCCAGACACCCCCGCAAAGTCCAAAATGTGGGAAAAAATACGCATTTTCCTCACATTTCGCTCGACTCACCCATCGAAACACGCCCCCAACAACACATGGCCTACTGTCCCGCGTTCCCACAGGTGTCCCGATGAAAACGGTACCTCACATGTGTGGATGCACCTACATGGCCGCCAAGGGGAAAGCCTAAAACACAAGTAACCCCAAGTCTGTTTTCAGAGGGAAATCTCAGACATTCTGCCAACCGGCACAACGTACAGATATGGGCCTCGGGTGTCCAAGCCACCGAGGAAAACAGGGAAACCCATGCATTTCCAAAAAGAGGACACCCGTGGGAATCCGCAGAGGTATGATATGCCCAAATTGCCCCAGAATTTATTACCCAGACACCCCTGCAAAGTCCGAAATGTGGGAAAAAATACGCAATTTCCGCACATTTCGCTCGACTCACCCATCGAAACACGCCCCCAACAACACATGGCCTACTGTCCCGCGTTCCCACAGGTGTCCCGATGAAAACGGTACCTCACATGTGTGGGTGCACCTACCTGGCCGCCAAGGGGAAAGCCTAAAACACAAGTAACCCGAAGTCTGTTTTCAAAGGGAAATCTCAGACATTCTGCCAACCGGCACAACGTACAGATATGGGCCTCGGGTGTCCAAGCCACCGAGGAAAACAGGGAACCCCATGCATTTCCGAAAAGAGGACACCTGTGGGAATCCGCAGAGGTATGATATGCCCAAATTGCCCCAGAATTTATTACCCAGACACCCCTGCAAAGTCCGAAATGTGGGAAAAAATACGCATTTCTCCAGCATGGGGTCTGGCATGGATTCACATGCTCATGAATATTCCCCGTCGTCAGGCTGGGAATCCTCGGTAAAGAAAAAACCAGTATCAGTTTCGTTTCTGATCTGTCTTTCGTAGTAGTAACCAATCACTGGTCTCTGCGTCATACTGACCACAGCCAATGACTGCCCTCTACCTAAGCACCGCCTCTGGCAGCCATCTTCAGATTTTTACCGCACGTTCATGTGTTGGGATCCACGTGCTATTGCTCTCGAGCGTTAGTGCTATTTTTTTTCACGTTTTTTCTCAAAAACTTGGTTTTTTCGGTCAAAAGAGCCTCAAGCTCCACCGATTCTCCTTCCGATCAACGGGGACCCGTGTCGGATTCGTCTGCGCCCCTCAAGGGTGAAGATTTCGTCGAGCTACGCTTTTGGAGGATTCCAGAAGTTTCTCAGGCCCGGTCATGGCCCAGGAGAAGGGAAGCTCGACGCCCGGAAAGCTGTTCAGGGTCTGCCCTGGATGCCAGCTGCAAAACGTCTTCAAGGAGGACAAACACTCTTTTTGTCTTTACTGCCTACATGAGGACAAGACGCACGTGGAGAAGGACTGTGCGTTTTGCGGCAACATGTCGGAGCGGACCATGAAGGACCGCCATCAACGTCTCGCCAACTGGCTGGGAGGGAAGAGCCCGTCCGGCGAGAAGAAGAGGAAGAAATCCGAGCGGTCTTCTAAGACCTTTGAGGACGCCCCGGCGACAGGGGTCCAACATAAGGCCAAGCACCGCGAGTCCGCTGGCACCGGGAGCGCCGAACGGTCGGGCTCTACGGGCGCCAGGCAGGGCGCACCCTCCCCGGCACCATCAACCACGAGCCAACGCTCTGGGTCGGGTAAGAGGAAGGCCGAGCACCCGGCGAAGCTCCTGGAGAGGCCCCGGTCGGGCTCGAAGGCGGAGGGGGAGCAAGGCAGTGTCCCCCCCCCCTCAAGGATAAGGCGGTGAGCGCACCTAAGGTGGTGAAGGCCTTAATCCATCCGGCCAAGCCCTCTATCGAAACTGTCGCGGCGGCCCTGGCTCAGCCTGTGGAGGTTACACCAGTGGTGGCGACCTCGGGGCTCAGAGTCTCCCTGCCACCTCGGAGGGAGTCCTCTTTTGTGCCCATCGATAGGACCCCCGTGAAATCCCCCGTGGGGAAGAAAAAGGGGGGGCAGGGCGTCGTCGTAGATTCGGCCTCAACCTCGGAGGAGGAGCTGGTCGAGGTCTTAAGCCACAGCCTCGGCGTGGAAGAAGACCGGCCCGTCGGGATGGATCCCGACGCAGGTGACGACGACATCGTCGAGGGTACCGACGGGGCCCCTGATCGCCCGTCGGATTCCCCTCTGCCAGCGCCGCGAGACAACTCGGCGGCCATTTTGTTGGCTATACAGTCCTTATGCTCAGAGATAAGGACGAGACTACCGTTGCCGACGGAACCTCTCCCGTCGGGGGACCCAGAACCGGGACCTTCTGGTGTTCCCCCTACCAAGAAAAGAAGGATCCACCCTCCGCCTCCTTTTCAGCCGTCGCGCCCCTTCCAGCCCTCCTCCCCGTCCACCCGAGGGGATGATACGGGGACTGACACGGCAGCGACGGGTACGGACGACGAGGTATACGACGAGGATGTACCGTCGTCGCCTCCCACCAGGGCTTCTCCGCCCGACGAGATTGGATCGTTCCACTCCATGATCACCAGGGCATCCGAGCTTTTCCAACTCTGCCCTGAGGAGAAGAAGAAGGAAGGTTTCCTTTATCAGCGGCGCAAGGCCAAGAGGAAGACGGTCCTCGCAGTGCCTCTATTGGACGACATTTGGGATGAGGGCCTCACCCTCCTCAAGAACCCTTCCACGACGCCAGCTAGAAGAGACCGGTACGAGAAGAAGTATGCTGCCTCCACATCGACTTCCCCACCAGACGGCGAGGGAAAGAAATTGGACGCTATGGGACGCAGAGTCATCTCGTCTGCGGCGACGACGATTAAAGCGGCCAACGCCTTGGCTATCGTGGCCCGCTACGACAGGGAGCTCTGGTACAAACTGGCTCCCCTGCTGGACTTCTTGCCGGACGACAAGAGGGCAGAGGCCCTGGAGATCCTGCAGGAAGGTGAGGTGGCTTCGGACCACGCCATTACCGTTGCGACGGACATCGCCGACACTGGGTTCCGCCAGTTGGGCAATGGCGTTTGCCTTAGGCGGCGTGGATGGCTCAAGGCTACGGACTTCCGTCAAGACGTTCAGACCAGAGTCCTGGACATGCCCTTCGATGGGAACAACCTGTTTGGGAAAACAGTGGACGATTCCCTTCAGGCCATTAAAGCGGACACCGAGACGGCCCGGGCCCTTGGAGTTCTGCAACAACGACGGACGCCCTTTCGGAGCAGCGGAGGCAAGGGCGCCTCCAAAAGTTCCGGCGGCGGTTTCTCCACCTACCGTCAAGCGGCCCACTCGTCGGCTCAGGAGGCCTACAGAGGACGAGGCAAGTCTGGCGGACCCCGCCGTCGTCGCCAAGGAGGTCAAGGCGGCAAAGCCTCGTCGAAGCAGGATTGAACCGGCCGTGGGGTCGGGCCCCCACCGAAGCACCCCGGTGGGAGGCCGGCTGGCGAGCTTCGTCAGCGTGTGGGAGTCCATCTCCACCGACCGTTGGGTGCTGGACACCTTGGCCCGGGGCCACGCGCTCGAGTTTCAAAGAAGGTGTCCGCGCGTCCCCCCCGTGGCCAGGAAAGAACTTCACATCCCTCAACTTCTCCTGGAGGTAAAGGCGATGCTCAGGAAGGGCGCCATCGAACTCGTCCCAAAGAGGCTTCGGGGCTCCGGAGTGTACTCGAGATACTTCCTCGTGAAGAAGAAGACGGGGGGATGGCGCCCCATCCTGGACCTGCGACGTCTGAACAAGTTCATCAAGGCGCAAAAGTTCCGGATGGTCTCCCTCCAGCACGTCCTGGGTCAGCTGGAGGAAGGAGACTTCCTGTCGTCGTTGGATTTGGAGGATGCCTACTTCCATATTCCCATCCTAAAGGGGCACCGAAAATTCCTCAGGTTTGTGGTCCAAGGGCGTCATTACCAGTTCAAAGCCCTCCCCTTCGGTCTACGGTCGGCACCCAGGGTGTTCACCAAGTGCCTCGCACCGGTGGCGGCGCAGCTGCGCCGCGAAGGGATCCACGTCTACCCCTACCTGGAAGACTGGCTCATCCGAGCCAAGACGAGGAGCTCGCCGTGGTTCACACGGCAAGGACCGTCCAACTTCTCACGGACCTTGGACTCTCCGTGAACTACGCCAAATCCCACCTGGTACCCGCGCAAGACGCTCTGTTTCTGGGAGCGAGGCTCAACACAGTGTCCCTTCTGGCCTCCCCGTCGGAGGAGAGGACCAGGACCATCCTGGGCAAGGTGCAGCGGATGTTGGTGGCCGACGCGGCCAAGGTGAGGTCCATCAAGTCCCTCCTCGGAATGATGTCTTCCTGCATCTACCTCATTCCCATGTGCAGGCTCCGGATGCGCCCGTTGCAGAAGTTCCTGGACACGCGCTGGATCCAAACGACGGGCAGTTTCGAGGAAAGGATCACACTCGACGAGAGTTTCCGACGAGCGATCCGGTGGTGGGGCACCCGCGCGCATCTGACGGCGGGCATGGACTTCCAGACCCCAGCCCACCAGGAGACAGTGACCACGGATGCCTCCCTGGAAGGGTGGGGAGCGCACACCGAAAATCTGCACGCAAGAGGCCTTTGGCTCCCGACGGAGAAATCCCTACATATCAACGTCCTGGAGCTCCGTGCAGTGTTTTGGGCCCTCAGGTCCTTCCTTCCGTCCCTCAAGGGCAAGGTGGTGAGGATCTTCACCGACAACACCACCACCATGTTTTACATCAGGAAACAGGGTGGAACCAGGTCCCCAGCACTGTCCAAGGAGGCGCAGGACCTGTGGCATTGGTCCGTCGCCCAAAGGATATTTCTGGTGCCGTTTCATCTGGCAGGGATAAAAAACACCATCGCCGACTCACTCAGCAGGGAGCTGTGCTCGTGCCACGAGTGGGAGCTATGGCAGGATCTAGTGGATCACCTCTTCCGACGGTGGGGCACACCCCAGATCGACCTGTTCGCGATGGCGACAAACTCCAAGTGCCTGAGGTTCGCCAGCAGGTTTCCCCAGGCGAGGAGCATGGGCGATGCTTTCTCGTTCCCCTGGGAGGGCCTGTTCCTCTACGCGTTCCCTCCTTTGCCACTGCTAATCCGGCTCGTCAACCAGCTCAAGAGGTCACGGTGCAGGATGATCCTCGTCGCACCTGCGTGGCCGAGGCAGATATGGTTCCCGAACCTTCTGGACTTGTCAGCGTCCCCGCCAATCAAGCTGCCGGTGGACGCAGATCTACTCTCCAGGGAAGGAGGCGCCACCCTCCACCACGACCCGAAATCGCTGAACTTGCAGGGCTGGCTCCTGCAGCGCTAGAGTTTGGAGGATACGACATACCGGCCGACTGCAGAGAGGTTCTTGCAAAGGCCAGGGCGTCCTCGACTCTTAAATGCTACGGACACAAATGGAAGAGGTTCTCTGTCTGGTGCCACGCACAGAAGATTAACCCTCTATGGATTACGGCTCCCCAAGTACTGCCGTACCTGCTGACGCTGGCCAAAGCTGGACTGGCACACGCGTCCATCAAGATTCATCTTGCTGCGATCTCCCGATACACCAGAACCACGGGCCGGACGTCCTTGTGGTCTCATCGTCTGGTAAAAGAGTTCATGAAGGGACTGTTCAGATCGTTCCCGCCGGTGAAGGCGCCGGCCCCGGCGTGGGAGCTCAACGTGGTGCTGACCAAGCTCATGGGACCTCCGTTCGAGCCTCTGCACTCGGCCCCGTTGAAGTTTCTGTCGTGGAAAACAGCGTTTCTTGTGGCCATCACCTCCGCACGACGGGTGGGAGAGATCCAGGCCCTTTCCTGCAAGGCCCCGTACTTGACTTTTCACGACACGAGGGTAGTTCTCAGGACGCACTCCTCCTTCATGCCCAAGGTACCGTCGGACTTCCATCTCAACGAACCCTTGGTGTTGCCTGTGTTCTTCCCGTCGCCTTCGTCGCCGGCTGAGAGGACTTTGCACTCGCTGGATGTGGCTAGAGCGCTGAAGTTCTACGTGGACCGCACGAAGTGTTTTCGGAAGACGTCACAACTCTTTGTGAATTTTGGACCTGTCAATCAGGGGAAGGCTCTCTCGAAGGCTTCCATTTCCAGATGGCTCTCCGGCTGTATCATGTACTGTCATCGGTTGGCAAACCGACCGCTGCCTGGCCGTCCGAGAGCCCATTCCACCAGAGCGATCGCAGCTACCACGGCGTTCCTTTCTGGTGTGCCCCTGCTGGACATATGCAGGGCTGCTACGTGGAGGTCGACGCACACCTTCACAAAATTCTACTGTGTCGATCGGGATTCCAGGGAGGAGTCCAGGGTCGGCCAAGCAGTGCTGTGCAACCTGTTCGCCTGAGGTGAGTCTGGTGAGGAGGTAAGATGCTTAATGTTGAGTTTGATGTAATGTTTAATGTTGAGCCTTTGCCACCTCCCGTGGTTGTGCATGTGTGTACTGCTATGTATTCTTTATTCATGAGCATGTGAATCCATGCCAGACCCCATGCTGGAGAAGGAACAAGTTACTTACCTGTAACTGTTGTTCTCCAGCATGGGTCTGGCATGGATTCACATGCGAACCCTCCCGCCTACCCCTCTGCGGCTCTTCACTTGGTCATACTGCCACTTCACGTGCTTCCAAATCTGAAGATGGCTGCCAGAGGCGGTGCTTAGGTAGAGGGCAGTCATTGGCTGTGGTCAGTATGACGCAGAGACCAGTGATTGGTTACTACTACGAAAGACAGATCAGAAACGAAACTGATACTGGTTTTTTCTTTACCGAGGATTCCCAGCCTGACGACGGGGAATATTCATGAGCATGTGAATCCATGCCAGACCCATGCTGGAGAACAACAGTTACAGGTAAGTAACTTGTTCCTTTCCTCACATTTCGCTCGACTCACCCATCGAAACACGCCCCCAACAACACATGGCCTACTGTCCCGCGTTCCCACAGGTGTCCCGATGAAAACGGTACCTCACATGTGTGGGTGCACCTACCTGGCCGCCAAGGGGAAAGCCTAAAACACAGGTAACCCCAAGTCTGTTTTCACACCGGAAATGTCACACTCTCACATCATACAGATATGGGCCTCGGGTGTCCAAGCCACCAAGGAAAACAGGGAACCCCATGCATTTCCAAAAAGAGGACACCCGTGGGAATCCGCAGAGGTATGATATGCCCAAATCGCCCCAGGATTTATTACCCAGACACCCCCGCAAAGTCCGAAATGTGGGAAAAAATACGTAATTTCCGCACATTTCGCTCGGCTCACCCATCGAAACACACCCCCAACAACACATGGCCTACCGTCACGCGTTCCCACAGGTGTCCCGATGAAAACGGTACCTCACATGTGTGGGTGCACCTACCTGGCGGCCAAGGGAAAGCCTAAAACACAAGTAACCCCAAGTCTGTTTTCACACTGGAAATGTCACACTCTCACATCATACAGATATGGGCCTCGGGTGTCCAAGCCACCGAGGAAAACAGGGAACCCCATGCATTTCCAAAAAGAGGACACCCGTGGGAATCCGCAGAGGTATGATATTTCCAAATCGCCCCAGGATTTATTACCCAGACACCCCCGCAAAGTCCGAAATGTGGGAAAAAATACGCAATTTCCGCACATTTCGCTCGGCTCACCCATCGAAACACGCCCCCAACAACACATGGCCTACCGTCACGCGTTCCCACAGGTGTCCCGATGAAAACGGTACCTCACATGTGTGGGTGCACCTACCTGGCCGCCAAGGGGAAAGCCTAAAACACAAGTAACCCCAAGTCTGTTTTCAGAGGGAAATCTCAGACATTCTGCCGACCGGCACAACGTACAGATATGGGCTTCGGGTGTCCAAGCCACCGCGGAAAACAGGGAACCCCATGCATTTCCGAAAAGAGGACATGTAACGCTCACCTGGTTCCCACGGAGGCGCGGCGTCGAAGGCGCAGAACTCTGAAGATGGACAGGAAGGGCCCCTCTATTCTGGCTTCCCTGGCTCGTTGGATACCCTCCTGTGCGTGAAAAGGGAGTATTACCAACTGTGGAACAATGCTCAAGCCTCCCACTCCCTTCCAACCCTCCACGATACCTCCTCCATGATTCCCCGTGAAGCCTCACCTTAGGGTTTGGAAGGATGAGCTCTCCATCCTGCTTCTGATGCAGGGGCGCGTTGAAACCCAGTTACTTCACTGGATTGAGGATTGATGGGAGTTCAGGTAAGCTTGACTGTTCAGGTAAGGCGCTGTAAAAGTTCTGTTCAAAAGTTCAAGCTTAATAATAATGTTCGTTGTCTAATTGCAGCAAGCGCTAATGCTTATGTCTTTTTCCCCTTAGGGGCCGGGGTTTGGAGTGCCGGAGATATGGCGCCGACCCGAAGTGAAACAGTTCTGGATGAGCGCTCAGGTAATGTCTTTGCATTCGCTCATTCAATGTCTCTTTTTCCCCATAGGGGCCGGGGTCCGGAGATGCCAGGAAGCGGCAGGACCCGAAATGCAGTGGGAATAATCCAATAGGTAAGACTTAAAAGGAAACTGAGCTTTCCTTATTCCTTTTCTCCCTCTCACCTTTGTTCTTGTCTTTTTTCCTCTAGGCACCGGGGCGTAGCTGAATCCGGAAGATCGCTGCTGAAGATGGAAGCGCCTTGCAAAGGTGAGTAAAATGCAGCGCTGCAGCGATCGAAACGAAATGCCTTTAAAATGATGTCTTCCTTTTCTGGGCCGTTGGAGAAATGACTCTGGGATGCAGATTTAGCAGGTAAGGGCTTTTCTTCTCCTATTCTCTTCCTTTCTTCCCTTGCAGGTGTTCCAGGGTGCTGGCAGGCGTGGCTGAAGTCAGGATGCAGGAGCTGACACGGTGAGCATCCAGCTGCTAGGTGCAGAACAACGCGAAGCATGTGTGGCTAATCGGGTGGGGTTTAAATAGCCTTGGAAGAAGTTCCTGGTATGTATCCTTCCACCAATCAGGTATGTATCCTTCCCCGACCACACCCGGGTGGTGAAGTAGTCCTACAGGTTAAGTAGTCCCATTCAGGCCTCAAGAGGGCCTGGATGAAGCAGCAAGGTCTGCATCAGGTAAGTGTGCACCCAAGCACTTAAACACATATCCTCTTCTATGAGGCTGGCGCCTAAGGCGCCAGGACTGGGGTCCGCTATGAGCCTGGCGCCTAAGGCGCCAGGACTGAGTCCAAAGGGCCACGACTTGGGCCCGCTGAGACTTCCCTGGGGAAAATGATGTCTGCCTCTGGGGTTGCTGGGCCCGGCCTGGCTCCTTAGAGGTAGGCATCATGACAGGACACCCGTGGGAATCTGCAGAGGTATGATATGCCCAAATTGCCCCAGAATTTATTACCCAGACACCCCTGCAAATTCCGAAATGTGGGAAAAAATACGCATTTTACTCCAATTTCGCTCGACTCACCCATCGAAACACGCCCCCAACAACACATGGCCTACTGTCCCGCGTTCCCACAGGTGTCCCGATGAAAACGGTACCTCACATGTGTGGATGCACCTACCTGGCCGCCAAGGGGAAAGCCTAAAACACAAGTAACCCCAAGTCTGTTTTCACACCGGAAATGTCACACTCTCACATCATACAGATATGGGCCTCGGGTGTCCAAGCCACCAAGGAAAACAGGGAACCCCATGCATTTCCAGAAGAGGACACCCGTGGGAATCCGCAGAGGTATGATATGCCCAAATCGCCCCAGGATTTATTACCCAGACACCCCCGCAAAGTCCGAAATGTGGGAAAAAATACGCAATTTCAGCACATTTCGCTCGGCTCACCCATCGAAACACGCCCCCAACAACACATGGCCTACCGTCACGCGTTCCCACAGGTGTCCCGATGAAAACGGTACCTCACATGTGTGGGTGCACCTACCTTGCCGCCAAGGGAAAAGCCTAAAACACAAGTAACCCCAAGTCTGTTTTCAGAGGGAAATCTCAGACATTCTGCCAACCGGCACAACGTACAGATATGGGCCTCGGGTGTCCAAGCCACTGAGGAAAACAGGGAACCCCATGCATTTCCAAAAAGAGGACACCCGTGGGAATCCGCAGAGGTATGATATGCCCAAATCGCCCCAGGATTTATTACCCAGACACCCCCGCAAAGTCCGAAATGTGGGAAAAAATACGCAATTTCCGCACATTTCGCTCGGCTCACCCATCGAAACACCCCCCCAACAAAACATGGCCTACCGTCACGCGTTCCCACAGTTGTCCCGATGAAAACGGTACCTCACATGTGTGGGTGCACCTACCTGGCCGCCAAGGGGAAAGCCTAAAACACAAGTAACCCCAAGTCTGTTTTCAAAGGGAAATCTCAGACATTCTGCCGACCGGCACAACGTACAGATATGGGCCTCGGGTGTCCAAGCCACCGAGGAAAACAGGGAACCCCATGCATTTCCGAAAAGAGGACACCCGTGGGAATCTGCAGAGGTATGATATGCCCAAATTGCCCCAGAATTTATTACCCAGACACCCCTGCAAAGTCCGAAATGTGGGAAAAAATACGCATTTTCCTCACATTTCGCTCGACTCACCCATCGAAACACGCCCCCAACAACACATGGCCTACTGTCCCGTGTTCCCACAGGTGTCCCGATGAAAACGGTACCTCACATGTGTGGGTGCACCTACCTGGCCGCCAAGGGGAAAGCCTAAAACACAAGTAACCCCAAGTCTGTTTTCACACCGGAAATGTCACACTCTCACATCATACAGATATGGGCCTCGGGTGTCCAAGCCACCAAGGAAAACAGGGAATCCCATGCATTTCCAAAAAGAGAACACCCGTGGGAATCCGCAGAGGTATGATATGCCCAAATCGCCCCAGGATTTATTACCCAGACACCCCCGCAAAGTCCGAAATGTGGGAAAAAATACGCAATTTCCGCACATTTCGCTCGGCTCACCCATCGAAACACGCCACCAACAACACATGGCCTACCGTCACGCGTTCCCACAGGTGTCCCGATGAAAACGGTACCTCACATGTGTGGGTGCACCTACCTGGCCACCAAGGGGAAAGCCTAAAACACAAGTAACCCCAAGTCTGTTTTCACACCGGAAATGTCACACTCTCATATCATACAGATATGGGCCTCGGGTGTCCAAGCCACCAAGGAAAACAGGGAACCCCATGCATTTCCAAAAAGAGGACACCCGTGGGAATCCGCAGAGGTATGATATGCCCAAATCGCCCCAGAATTTATTACCCAGACACCCCTGCAAAGTCCGAAATGTGGGAAAAAATACGCAATTTCTGCACATTTCGCTCGGCTCATCCATCGAAACACGCCCCCAACAACACATGGCCTACCGTCCCGCGTTCCCACAGGTGTCCCGATGAAAACGGTACCTCACATGTGTGGGTGCACCTACCTGGCCGCCAAGGGGAAAGCCTAAAACACAAGTAACCCCAAGTCTGTTTTCAGAGGGAAATCTCAGACATTCTGCCAACCGGCACAACGTACAGATATGGGCCTCGGGTGTCCAAGCCACCGAGGAAAACAGGGAACCCCATGCATTTCCAAAAAGAGGACACCCGTGGGAATCCGCAGAGGTATGATATGCCCAAATCGCCCCAGGATTTATTACCCAGACACCCCCGCAAAGTCCGAAATGTGGGAAAAAATACGCAATTTCCGCACATTTCGCTCGGCTCACCCATCGAAACCCGCCCCCAACAACACATGGCCTACCGTCCCGCGTTCCCACAGGTGTCCCGATGAAAACGGTACCTCACATGCGTGGGTGCACCTACCTGGCCGGCAAGGGGCAAGCCGAAAACGCAAGCAACCCCCAGTCTGTTTGCAGAGGGGAATCTCAGCCATTCTGCCGACCGGCACAACATACAGATATGGGCCTCGGGTGTCCAAGCCACCAAGGAAAACAGGGAGCCCCATGCATTTCCGAAAAGAGGACACTCGTGGGAATCCGCAGAGGTGTGATTTGGCACATCGCCACAGATTTTTTTACCCAGACACCCCTGCAAAGTCCGAAATGTGGGGAAAAAAACGCTTTTTCCGCACATTTCGCTCGACGCACCCATCGAAACACGCCCCCAACAACACATGGCCTACCGTCCCGCGTTCCCACAGGTGTCCAGATGAAAACGGTACCTCACATGCGTGGGTGCACCTACCTGGCCGGCAAGGGGCAAGCCGAAAACGCAAGCAACCCCCAGTCTGTTTGCAGAGGGGAATCTCAGCCATTCTGCCGACCGGCACAACATACAGATATGGGCCTCGGGTGTACAAGCCACCAAGGAAAACAGGGAGCCCCATGCATTTCCAAAAAGAGGACACCCGTGGGAATCCGCAGAGGTGTGATTTGCGCAAATCGCCCCAGATTTTTTTACCCAGACACCCCTGCAAAGTCCGAAATGTGGGGAAAAAAACGCTTTTTCCGCACATTTCGCTCGACGCACCCATCGAAACACGCCCCCAACAACACATGGCCTACCGTCCCGCGTTCCTACAGGTGTCCCGATGAAAACGGTACCTCACATGCGTGGGTGCACCTACCTGGCCGGCAAGGGGCAAGCCGAAAACGCAAGCAACCCCCAGTCTGTTTGCAGAGGGGAATCTCAGCCATTCTGCCGACCGGCACAACATACAGATATGAGCCTCGGGTGTCCAAGCCACCAAGGAAAACAGGGAGCCCCATGCATTTCCGAAAAGAGGACACCTGTGGGAATCCGCAGAGGTGTGATTTGCGCACATCGCCCCAGATTTTTTTACCCAGACACCCCTGCAAAGTCCGAAATGTGGGGAAAAAAACGCTTTTTCCGCACATTTCGCTCGACGCACCCATCGAAACACGCCCCCAACAACACATGGCCTACCGTCCCGCGTTCCCACAGGTATCCCGATGAAAACGGTACCTCACATGCGTGGGTGCACCTACCTGGCCGCCAGGGGGCAAGCCGAAAACTCAAGCAACCCCCAGTCTGTTTGCAGAGGGGAATCTCAGCCATTCTGCCGACCGGCACAACATACAGATATGGGCCTCGGGTGTCCAAGCCACCAAGGAAAACAGGGAGCCCCATGCATTTCCGAAAAGAGGACACCCGTGGGAATCCGCAGAGGTGTGACTTGCGCACATCGCCCCAGATTTTTTTACCCAGACACCCCTGCAAAGTCCGAAATGTGGGGAAAAAAATGCTTTTTCCGCACATTTCGCTCGACGCACCCATCGAAACACGCCCCCAACAACACATGGCCTACCGTCCCGCGTTCCCACAGGTGTCCCGATGAAAACGGTACCTCACATGCGTGGGTGCACCTACCTGTCCGGCAAGGGGCAAGCCGAAAATGCAAGCAACCCCCAGTCTGTTTGCAGAGGGGAATTTCAGCCATTCTGCCGACCGGCACAACATACAGATATGGGCCTCGGGTGTCCAAGCCACCAAGGAAAACAGGGAGCCCCATGCATTTCCGAAAAGAGGACACCCGTGGGAATCCGCAGAGGTATGATATGCCCAAATCGCCCCAGGATTTATTACCCAGACACCCCTGCAAAGTCCGAAATGTGGGGGAAAAAACGCTTTTTCCGCACATTTCGCTCGACGCACCCATCGAAACACGCCCCCAACAACACATGGCCTACCGTCCCGCTTTCCCAAAGGTGTCCCGATGAAAACGGTACCTCACATGCGTGGGTGCACCTACCTGGCCGGCAAGGGGCAAGCCGAAAACGCAAGCAACCCCCAGTCTGTTTGCAGAGGGGAATCTCAGCCATTCTGCCGACCGGCACAACATACAGATATGGGCCTCGGGTGTCCAAGCCACCAAGGAAAACAGGGAGCCCCATGCATTTCCGAAAAGAGGACACTCGTGGGAATCCGCAGAGGTGTGATTTGGCACATCGCCACAGATTTTTTTACCCAGACACCCCTGCAAAGTCCGAAATGTGGGGAAAAAAACGCTTTTTCCGCACATTTCGCTCGACGCACCCATCGAAACACGCCCCCAACAACACATGGCCTACCGTCCCGCGTTCCCACAGGTGTCCCGATGAAAACGGTACCTCACATGCGTGGGTGCACCTACCTGGCCGGCAAGGGGCAAGCCGAAAACGCAAGCAACCCCCAGTCTGTTTGCAGAGGGGAATCTCAGCCATTCTGCCGACCGGCACAACATACAGATATGGGCCTCGGGTGTCCAAGCCACCAAGGAAAACAGGGAGCCCCATGCATTTCCGAAAAGAGGTCACCCGTGGGAATCCGCAGAGGTGTGATTTGCGCAAATCGCCCCAGATTTTTTTACCCAGACACCCCTGCAAAGTCCAAAATGTGGGGAAAAAAACGCTTTTTCCGCACATTTCGCTCGACGCACCCATCGAAACACGCCCCCAACAACACATGGCCTACCGTCCCGCGTTCCTACAGGTGTCCCGATGAAAACGGTACCTCACATGCGTGGGTGCACCTACCTGGCCGGCAAGGGGCAAGCCGAAAACGCAAGCAACCCCCAGTCTGTTTGCAGAGGGGAATCTCATCCATTCTGCCGACCGGCACAACATACAGATATGGGCCTCGGGTGTCCAAGCCACCAAGGAAAACAGGGAGCCCCATGCATTTCCGAAAAGAGGACACCTGTGGGAATCCGCAGAGGTGTGATTTGCGCACATCGCCCCAGATTTTTTTACCCAGACACCCCTGCAAAGTCCGAAATGTGGGGAAAAAAACGCTTTTTCCGCACATTTCGCTCGACGCACCCATCGAAACACGCCCCCAACAACACATGGCCTACCGTCCCGCGTTCCCACAGGTATCCCGATGAAAACGGTACCTCACATGCGTGGGTGCACCTACCTGGCCGCCAGGGGGCAAGCCGAAAACTCAAGCAACCCCCAGTCTGTTTGCAGAGGGGAATCTCAGCCATTCTGCCGACCGGCACAACATACAGATATGGGCCTCGGGTGTCCAAGCCACCAAGGAAAACAGGGAGCCCCATGCATTTCCGAAAAGAGGACACCCGTGGGAATCCGCAGAGGTGTGATTTGCGCACATCGCCCCAGATTTTTTTACCCAGACACCCCTGCAAAGTCCGAAATGTGGGGAAAAAAATGCTTTTTCCGCACATTTCGCTCGACGCACCCATCGAAACACGCCCCCAACAACACATGGCCTACCGTCCCGCGTTCCCACAGGTGTCCCGATGAAAACGGTACCTCACATGCGTGGGTGCACCTACCTGGCCGGCAAGGGGCAAGCCGAAAACGCAAGCAACCCCCAGTCTGTTTGCAGAGGGGAATTTCAGCCATTCTGCCGACCGGCACAACATACAGATATGGGCCTCGGGTGTCCAAGCCACCAAGGAAAACAGGGAGCCCCATGCATTTCCGAAAAGAGGACACCCGTGGGAATCCGCAGAGGTGTGATTTGCGCACATCGCCCCAGATTTTTTTACCCAGACACCCCTGCAAAGTCCGAAATGTGGGGAAAAAAACGCTTTTTCCGCACATTTCGCTCGACGCACCCATCGAAACACGCCCCCAACAACACATGGCCTACCGTCCCGCGTTCCCACAGGTGTCCCGATGAAAACGGTACCTCACATGCGTGGGTGCACCTACCTGGCCGGCAAGGGGCAAGCCGAAAACGCAAGCAACCCCCAGTCTGTTTGCAGAGGGGAATCTCAGCCATTCTGCCGACCGGCACAACATACAGATATGGGCCTCGGGTGTCCAAGCCACCAAGGAAAACAGGGAGCCCCATGCATTTCCGAAAAGAGGACACCCGTGGGAATCCGCAGAGGTGTGATTTGCGCACATCGCCCCAGATTTTTTTACCCAGACACCCCTGCAAAGTCCGAAATGTGGGGGAAAAAACGCTTTTTCCGCACATTTCGCTCGACGCACCCATCGAAACACGCCCCCAACAACACATGGCCTACCGTCCCGCTTTCCCACAGGTGTCCCGATGAAAACGGTACCTCACATGCGTGGGTGCACCTACCTGGCCGGCAAGGGGCAAGCCGAAAACGCAAGCAACCCCCAGTCTGTTTGCAGAGGGGAATCTCAGCCATTCTGCCGACCGGCACAACATACAGATATGGGCCTCGGGTGTCCAAGCCACCAAGGAAAACAGGGAGCCCCATGCATTTCCGAAAAGAGGACACCCGTGGGAATCCGCAGAGGTGTGATTTGCGCACATCGCCCCAGATTTTTTTACCCAGACACCCCTGCAAAGTCCGAAATGTGGGGGAAAAAACGCTTTTTCCGCACATTTCGCTCGACGCACCCATCGAAACACGGCCCCAACAACACATGGCCTACCGTCCCGCGTTCCCACAGGTGTCCCGATGAAAACGGTACCTCACATGCGTGGGTGCACCTACCTGGCCGGCAAGGGGCAAGCCGAAAACGCAAGCAACCCCCAGTCTGTTTGCAGAGGGGAATCTCAGCCATTCTGCCGACCGGCACAACATACAGATATGGGCCTCGGGTGTCCAAGTCACCAAGGAAAAAAGGGAGCCCCATGCATTTCCGAAAAGAGGACACCCGTGGGAATCCGCAGAGGTGTGATTTGCGCACATCGCCCCAGATTTTTTTACCCAGACACCCCTGCAAAGTCCGAAATGTGGGGGAAAAAACACTTTTTCCGCACATTTCACTCGACGCACCCATCGAAACACGCCCCCAACAGCACATGGCCTACCGTCCCGCATTCCCACAGGTGTCCCGATGAAAACGGTACCTCACATGCGTGGGTGCACCTACCTGGCCGGCAAGGGGCAAGCCGAAAACGCAAGTAACCCCCAGTCTGTTTGCAGAGGGGAATCTCAGCCATTCTGCCGACCGGCACAACATACAGATATGGGCCTCGGGTGTCCAAGCCACCAAGGAAAACAGGGAGCCCCATGCATTTCCGAAAAGAGGACACCCGTGGGAATCCGCAGAGGTGTGATTTGCGCACATCGCCCCAGATTTTTTTACCCAGACACCCCTGCAAAGTCCGAAATGTGGGGGAAAAAACGCTTTTTCCGCACATTTCGCTCGACGCACCCATCGAAACACGCCCCCAACAACACATGGCCTACCGTCCCGCGTTCCCACAGGTGTCCCGATGAAAACGGTACCTCACATGCGTGGGTGCACCTACCTGGCCTGTACATTTTCATCCCATATCGTGATCTCGAATGTATTGCCTGAATACAAGGCGACCTTTGAACAACACCAACGATTCATCAATGGATATGTTCTGGCTAGGAACATACACCTCCGCAAATCGGTGAGTGAAGTGGTCCAGAAATGGCTTAAGTTTGAACAGCCTATCAAAGTTTGGGTCCGTTTTGGGTAATGCTGCCGAGTTGTCATTGAAGTGCAACATACGGTGCAGTGCTTGAAAGCGATTTCTGCTCATTGTAGCTGGAAAAAACGGGCAATAAAGTGGTGCTACAGTAGTCCAGTATATTGCGACAGACGGCTTGTGTCCAATTCCCATGAGCAAAATGAGACCCCAAAACTGTCTCATTTCAACATCGTTTGTGGGTACCCATGCTTGTGCTCTGGAGTGGGGTTTCAGAGTGGGACCCCTAGACCTCATGAACTGTGCAGCGTATAAATTGGTTTGCTCAACCACATCTGCAATGAACCCATCATCAACAAAAAGGTTGAAATAATCAATAGGCTGAAACCCTTCTGTATTCACTGTGCACCCTGATATACCAGTGAAAGGGGGCACAACAGGCTGAGCCATTGCTGGAGGCACCCGGAGCGACTCTTGAGTCATGTCAGGAACTGCCACATTGCGTGGCCGTCTTGCACGTCCCCTCCCCCTTACAGGTCCCCTGCGTGTGGGAAGTGTGCGAAAAGGTGGACGCACTCTTCCTTCCTCTTCATCATCAGATGATGACGATGATGAGTGGGAGGAGGGACTTTCGTCAATGGCCATCTCACTTCCCCAATCACTTCCCTCGTGCCCCTCAGAAGCACTATCTGTTTCAGAATGCATGTACACATCTGTGCCTTGCTCTGAGCCAGACTCCATCACTGCAGCTAATGCCTCCGCACCAGACATTGATCGCCGAGAAGCCATGAGTACCTTCGCTATGGAACCCTTCACTGCCCAAAGACCAGATGAAGACTGAAACAAGAAGTATGTGTGCTTCTGAAAGTATGGAACGTAGCACAGTAAGTGGTATTCAGTGCCACAAACCTACTCCACACAAGTACACCAAAAGGTCCAGACTTTGCTCACAAACTGTAGCAGCCCTCTGCAATATGACGTACTCCCTGCACGCTACAATAAACGGAGTAGTACTTTGCAAACACTCACGTGAAATGCTAAGGACCAGCTGACTGCTTTCCTACAAGTGGGTAGACAGCTACAACACACCTGCACCTAAAAGAAAGAGAACAAAAAATCTATGGACAATGTACTATTCCGCTAAACTGTACAGAAATACAAGCGTGGGGACGAGGATTTCAGCCACACTACCTATTCAGAAACAGCCAACATGCTTTGCACCATGCCCTCCTCCATGGGATGCTTGTGGATGGGAAATCGAGGTGAGAAGGAACCATGCAACGTATTAGTGATTGGGTGAGTTGAAAAGCCATAGGCAATGAAGAAGCAGAAAGGGAAGATAAATAAAGTACACGGCTGGCTCTTCCGGGCAACTGCTGGCACACTTTTGACAAAAACACCTGCTCATTCATATAGGGGTGTCTATTGTAAGGGGAAAGCTCACAAGGACAAAATTATTGCAAGGCCAAGCAAATTGATGTAGGCTGAAGCAAGTAGTGATGGGTACCTAAGAAATAAGTAGCAGAAACATACTGAATGCTTTGACATGCCATGAATGCAAACAATTGCTAGAAAGTGGAAGTCTCACTGCCAACATACTTACTACCATTTCTATTCACTTTTCACATCTTCCAGTGTGTCCATCAGTCACTGGGCAAACTCCCCCTAAAATAGCGTCTGGGCAAAATCCATTATGTTTCCAATGAACAGCTCCATGCCTGTTTTGGAAAGGTGCACCCCATCTCTGTGAAACATCACAGCACCTTTGATATTGCCATGGTGAATGGTCCGTATTCTGGTGTTGCCCTCTGTCAGTCTAGTGAACTCGCCATTCATTTTCCACACCGAGCGGTTGATGGCCCTTCTATTCCCTTGAGTTCTCCAATCCATCCTAGGAATCATCTGGGACCAGGCAACCACAGTGTTTGGAAACCTCTGTGCAATCCATTCAAGGTCTGCCATGAGCTGCTCCCGTACCCCCTTCCGTCCCACAGACGCAAAATCATTTCCTCCCAGGTGAACCACTATAAGGTCAGGGGGGGGGCCTTTCCTTTTGCTTGGGCAGCGATGATGGCTCCTCGGAGCTGGTGAAGGCGCATCCCCCCGCCCCAAACCAATGCACTGCAAGGCCATCCCTTCCAGACCCAGATGTAGGTGGCCCTCGGAAAAGTCGTGCAGCCCTTTGGATATAAGAGTGGCCGAAAATCCACACAACCCTCATCCTCACTAGGAAATGGAAACAGGAAAACCCCCATGATTATGGCTACACATACATTTTACCACATTACACAACAATTGCACCAATACATGACTCTTGTAACAATCCCAGACACACACTTCACCCATTCGGCAACCACCTCTCATTTGAGATAACAGTAGGTCGAAACATAATTGCCACATTATTTTCAGGGGAAGGAGGTGAAGAAGATAGTATGTCACCTTGTGCCAATAACACAGTTGCGCTGGCACAATTGTAATCAGTAAAAGTTGTCTGCTCCTGTGGCCCACCGCCTGCCCAGCACGGTGATAAGGTGACTTGCACATGCTACATCGTTACAATTTGGCAGGGTGACTAGTCTCACAGAGGATATGAAGTGTGCTTTGTACGCTCTCTGAATATAGGTACCCTGACAGAATGTGCCACATTTACCACAAATGGGTGCACCTTCAGACACTTTCAATGTGAGTGTTTCGGCCATAGCTCCAGGACCACTAGTGACCTTGGGGGCACTTCACTACCAAGGAAGGGAGGTGGCCAAGGTCACACCCATCACCCACCACTACCCTACATAGCTTCCTGGTCAGCACTACAGCTTTCCTCTCCTGGAAGGGATTGGACCCTGCCAGGGCACCCTGCACCCACTGCTGAATTTGGAGGACAAAATATCCACCTGGGGGACGGACGCCCAAGGCCAATGACACCCCCCTCTCTAGCTACCCTGCGTTACAGTTTTTCCCCCTGCAAAAGGATGGGGACCCTGACAGGGCACACTGGGACCACTGCTGAAATTGGACCACAGAAATGGTGAACTTTGCAGTGAAAGGAATGAGCTCTGTAACAAGTGTGCATAGCATGCTCAGAAAAAATGACCATCTATATAACTACTGGAATTTTTTTTTTTTAAATTTGCTGCTACTTGTCGGCCAAACCTTTCCTTCTGCAAAGCAGCTGCCTTACTCAATGCAAGGCACACCCATCACTGGCCCCCGACCCTCCCCACTACCCTTTCCCACCCTTATCACTGACAATGCAGCCACAATTCCTTCCACCACAGTAACCCACAACCCCCACATTACCGAGTAATAAATGTTGTACTTACATAAGTCAGCAATAGCTTTTCAGTAGCCGCAACTGCAAAGGAAACATAAAAGAATTAAAATCAATGCTTTGCCTACCAATTACACATCCAAACTGGCAACTATCTGTACATTTTTCACTTCCTTCCACCAGTTCCATGACACTTCTCAGTCATCTACCACTACGGAAGGCTAGACTGCACACGGATTGGAAATGGAAATAAGACAAGTGGGCATATGGCATCCTGCAGAAAAAACATAAAAATAAATAAATCCCGGAAATCTGGCACCAAACCATCACTGTTTGGAAACATCTGTGCTATCCATTCCAGTTCCTCCATTAGCAGCTCATGTATCCCTTCCCCTCCCACAGACGCTAAATCTTTTCCTCCCAGGTGCACCACTGTAGGGTGTGGGGTTGCATCTCCTTTTGCATGGACATCGCTGATGGCTCCTCTGAGCTGGTGAAAGCACTTCCCCCTAACCCCAAACCAATGCACCAGGAGGGCATCCCTTTGAGAGCCAGATGTGGTTGGCCCTCGGAAAATCGTGCAGCCCTTTGGGTGAAAGAGTAGGCAATTATCTACACAACCCTCATCGTCACTATGATATGGAAACAAGTGAACCCCCATGAATATGCAGGACCCCCAATAGATGGGGCAGTAGGGTTTGGGCACCCTGGGGGCAGATAGCCACACTAATGTGGCCATCTGCACCAAGCAAAGTTGGGTAAACAAAAAACAAAATGCAAATTCACAGGCTGCTTTTTAGGGGGGGCTGAGGGCCACCCTAAATTGGCAGCGCATGATGTACCGCAACAGGGGGTGGCCCTCAACCCCCCCCACCCCAAATGGAGGGCCCCACCTCATGCAACCCTCCCTACTGCGGCATATGAGTGGTGTCCCTGGAAAGGGGAGAAAGTCCACTTTTAGGTCAATCCCTGGTGGCCCAGTGGGCCCCATGGCCCAAAACCCCCTCCCACCTCCCTCCTTCCCTCGAATTATTATTATTTTTTTTTCCCCCACCCCTGGGGGCAGTGATCATCTGCCCCCAGGGGTCCCTGGCGCTGTGGCCCCATGCTTTGGGGCCACGGGGGATGGGGGCCGCTTACCTAGTAAGCAGCCCCCCCTCCCCCACGCGTCACAAAAGGATCTTCGTTTGATCCGTGACGTTGCTGCCCGCGGATCGAGGCGCACTGCGCCCGATCCGCGGGCAGCAAAGCCACACAAT
This sequence comes from Ambystoma mexicanum, assembly GCF_040938575.1. Classification (NCBI taxonomy): domain Eukaryota; kingdom Metazoa; phylum Chordata; class Amphibia; order Caudata; family Ambystomatidae; genus Ambystoma; species Ambystoma mexicanum. Next base: position 519,791,097 of record NC_090923.1, read on the forward strand.
GGGTATCGTTGGAAAGGGGAAGATCTCCCCTTTCCAACGATACCCGCCTCGATCTCCGGCTTCAAATACAGCCGGAGATCGAGGCGGAACAAGAAGGGCACTCACCTTCTCTCTCCAACGCAGGGATCGCTCAAAACAAGGTGCCGAAAAGGACGAGCTATCTCGTCCTTGGCACTGCGTGTGCACTTCCAAGGACGAGATACCTCGCCCTTGGCACTTAAAGGGTTAAGGCCATACAATTGACATTTTTGTGGGCTAATTGTTCCATAACATCTGTAGCACATGCATTATCACCATAAAGTGCATGAATGTGCCGGGTTTTCAATATTGCTTCTGCTTCTCTAGAAAGTATACCAACTCTGATACTTTTTAAGATGTTGGCATAAGTGAGATCTGCAGATTGGCGCTTGTTTTCTGTTAATTCTCTGTATTGGAAATGTTGCCAAAGGTTGACATTTCCAATGCTGCCAACAGTTTTACGGCAGAGTTTGTGTCCTAATGTTTTAAAAATAGGCTCACCTTTTACAGGTGTCAATTGAAGAAGATCTCCGAAAACAATGATGTGTTTTCCTGCAAAGAGTTTTTCATAGTTTGTTTTGAGTACTTCTTGTAATCTGAGGTGAATCAAAGCCAACATTAGGTTGGACACCATGCTCACTTCATCTATTAGTAGCATTTTCATTTGTTTCAATACTCTGCGTAATTCCATTGCAGCCTCTGCAGAAAGTTTGTCATAGTCTAATTTGTTTTGGTGTTCTACTGGCAGGAGTAGTAATCGGTGTAAAGTGACACCACCTATGTTGTAGCAGCTAAACCTGTGGGGGCAGTGACAACATCTGACAGTTTGTTGTTTGTCAATTGTTGAAGGAACTTACTGATGATTTTGATTAGGAATGTTTTGCCAGAACCAGCTTCACCACTGACATACAATAGTATAGGTTTGTAATTTTGGCAGGTGCATTCTTTGTTTTCATGTTGCACACCATGTGCAATTTCTTTTGTTATTTCTTGAAAAATGCTACGTTGCTCTTTGTTTAGTTTTGATTGTAGTGTAGTTAAGTCTTCTTTATCTTCATAGTGACACATGGTGTTTTCTACTTCTATCATAGCTAATTCTGTCTCATTTGTTATTAGTGGTTCTCCCAGTGGTTCTTGGCTTCCTGTGACAGAAGGTTGACTACTGTCAGGAGTGTCCTTATCTAGTTGGGCCTGGAGTTCCTCTTTGTGTTGCTGTTCATTGTGCAACATTGTTTTGTACTGTGCAAAGTTTACATCAGTTATACTGCTTTCATTGGCTTTGAAAGCGTCTTCATATGAGTCATAGTTATCTAGTATTTCTTCTTCTTTTCTCCATGGTTTGAAGAGTTGTAGCAGGGACATGTAATCTATTTCTTTATGTTGAGGAGTCTTTAATGACAATTTGATATGATTAATTAAATTTGGTTTGGTGAGTTTTACTAAGCTGCCATCACAGTTTGTCACTTTGTATTTACGGTTTTGCTCATCAGGTTTTATATTATTTTTGTATGTGTAGTTTTGGGCTATGTGGTATAGACACATGGTTTCCAAAGTGGTACTCCTGTTTGGGTAGTATGTGTCCAATAAATTGTTTATTAAAATGTCTTGGCTGTTGGGATCATGTTCGGCTATTGTTTCTATATCTTCGTATGATTGTAGAACTCTTTTTCTAGATTTAGCTGGACCAAGACTTAGCTATACTATATTTGCAGATTTACCATACAATGCAGTACCAGTTAATCGATCAGCTGCTTCATAGGATCCACATTCTCTATGGGACAGCATTTTTATGCCCAAGCTGTATAATTTCTGAGACACTGTTTTATCTGATGACAGGTCATTCCAGAGGTCTTGCAGCTCTGTCTTTTCTGATTTGGTTAAGTATGCTGTGACATATCGTGCAACTGCAGTAGAATTGTCTGCAATGTACTGCACATCTATGTTTGCATTCCACAAGTGGGCAATGATTGCATTGTAATCATTGATATATTTTTCTTCATCTTTTCTTTTTATGCAATATGTATTTTTAGGTGACTTACCTTTAACACTATGTCTAACTGAAGACATGAGGTTGTTCACTTGACCTGTATTTGTAACTGGTCTAGGGAAACCAAATCGGCATTTGGTGTAGTATTTCCCTTTGTATTTGTATTTGCGACGACAATATTTGCCACATTTGTGTCTTTGGAATTGTAAGATTTTTGCATGAAGATCACTATTTGTGGATTCTGACGGAATTTCACAAGTGACATATTTTTCAATAAACTGTAAAACAGTGGCATCACTGTCTTGACCAAATTTAGGAGCATCTTTAATCCGTAAAAGCATGTGGACATGTGGCGCTCCTCTGGCTTGGTATTCTTTTCTCCAAAAGAAGTGTTGCACTTCTCCAAGGGGAGGAACAGTTTTATTGCAAATAAAATGTAGCATAGCAATGAAGCGATGGTGAAAATATCTAGAAACATTAACAGGATCCTGAGAACAAAGTTCTCCAGGTGTTAGTATATCTATGTTTGTTTTGTTTTCGTTTGATATGCGTCGGAAAGCATGTAAATCTTCCCATGCATATTCTGCGCAACTTAATGTAACAACCCAAGTGGGTGGGCCAAGGTTTCTGATAATACAACGTACATCTCCATGGCGTTGAAACCAGTACTCTTTAGTACCTCGCATATTTGATAATAGATTTGTAAGATTTGCCTGTAAAACTTCATCTTTTTGTTGAACTTTTTGTAATAATTGTGTGGCTATCATATTTTGAAAGTGTGATCCTGATTTTAATATGTGTGCAACTCCGTAACATAAAGTTGCTAGTTCACTTTCAAAGAGTAGGTGGAATATGTATTCCACATTTTGTCGAAATCTGGGATCTTCAGAATACATTCGTAATGAGCGATATTCTGATGCTGATATTTGAACAGCTCTATCATCGTATCTTCCTCCTTTGCCAGTAGGAAAGAGTAGAGGAAAAGCACGTGCTTCAATACTTTTTTCCCATATGCTGATTGGTGATCCTTTTGTTTGACGCATTTGGTACGTTTCCAGTGCATCTTCTATGGTGTCATTAGAGTGCAATGGGTGAATTGTATAATGGTCTAAAGTGTTTGCTATTGTAGCAGGATCTAGGAGCTCAAATTGACCAGTTTCTTGTGTCTCTTGAATTATTTCAGTTGTATCTTTCAAGTTTTCTTTGATGTTAATTTCTTTGTAATAATCATTATTCTCTTTGAGATATTGCAGGGCTTCTCTAACTTTATGTAAATCTACCAGTTGTTGCCAATTTTTTTTGTCTTTTGTAGGTACTCCATTTACCAAGATAATTAAAGATTGTTGCATTGGACGTTGCACTCCTAGAGTGTGCACATTTTCTTTTAGATCTAATGGTAAATACACTACTTTTCCACAAATACCTTTCACTAATTCAGAGGGAGGTAATTTTGCAGTTTTGGTTAAAGGCGTATTATTGCTTGAAATGGATGAACTGTTTGAATTATGATGCTCTCATATAAATTAAGTTGTTGAAGGAGTTTTGGTAGTGGATGTAATTCCAAGTTATTTGAGATAGCACGTGAAGGAGTTTGGTTGTTGTCAAGTTTGGTAGTGCAGTAACTGCAAAGTATTATGGGGTCAGTTATTTCGTATTTGTTTTCTGCTATAAGGTAGAGAGCTAATTCAAACCATTTAGAATCTTCATTGTCTTCTATTTTGTATGAAAGGTCTATAGTTTTTGTGTTACTTTTATAACACGTTCTGCGGCAACATACACACACGTGGTTTGGTACTTCAGCTGAAGTGCTTTGAAATTTTAGTATTTCTTTTTTGAATGTGTGTAGTGAGAGGTTGCCATGTGCAGATTTGTTACGAAGTTGGTTGACAGCTAATTCATCTTGTAAGTGGGTTTCATTTCCAAAATATTTTTTCTGTATATACTCGATTTCTTCTAGTAGGTATATCCTTTTGATATCATGGAAGGTTGTTTTGCAAGTAGCTCCTGATATGCAGGCCAACGAATGTCCTTGCAGTCCTGTGTGCTTGAGTACTGGACAAGCATCCATACTTTGCAGTATTTTAATTTTGATTTTGTCTTTGCTTTTCACATATTGATTGAGCAATAGGCGTAAAGATTTGAACATTTTTTTGGGAATGTTACACTTTGACGCACATGGCCATGTGTAAATTAGATGTTATGATTCAGTCGAATGGAGGGGTAAATCTAAGTTTTCAGGGCATATTTTTGTAAGGAGTACTTCTTGTTCCATTATGGTTATTTCTGTTCACATTTCGTTTATTGAGAAGTCTTTTTTTAAATTTAGTTATTAGTTTTGTTAGTGGTTTAATTCTGTTTAACACAACAATAAATAAGTTTCTTTTGAGAAGAATTGCACTGTCTATCAACGCTTCTAAGATTACTTTCCTACGATAGGTTTGAAGTGTTGAACCTGGTTTCTCTCCTGTTTTTATCAGATTTTGAAGGACTTTGTGACGGAACATTTTGGCTAATATACTTTTCTTGGTATGCTTACTTTGTACTATATCAAGATTTATAGAAGACATTTTATTTGTAGTGATAGTTGATTTTCTGTTAATAGTTTTTTGGGTCGTTTTACTTTGTGATAGAGGAGGCAAAGTTTTTGCACTAGAAACTTCTTCGGTTTCACAACATGACTGTATTAGCTGTTGTGTTTCAACGTTTTTTTTACATATTCTACTATAGATGGGTGTTTATGTTGGAGACTTTTCTTTTCATTTGCTCTACTTCTGCGTCCCTTTCTACGGAGTTGCTTTTTGGTGGGCATTCTTTAGCGTCTGTTGAAAAAAATACAGAAGGTATGGGTTGGGGTTTTCTGCAATGCATGTGTGTTGTGTGCATGATTGTTTGAGTAAGATGATAAAGATGTATGTAATGGTGTGTGATTGTGAATTGGGAAGTTGAACTACTAGGGATGGGTATTCTTCAATTAATGTGTTACTAAACTGGGGCTCAGATGACAGAAAAAAGTAAGCCGGTGGTGTGGAGAAGAATAAATAATATAGGTAAAGCTATACAATTAAAACAGTTGTTTGTTCTACAACATCTACATTCTTGCGTCTGAGTTGGGTAATTTGTGTGCCGAAAAATAGGAATTTGAGGGCCATTCTGACAGGAGATCACTGTTTAAGACGGGGGGATTTTTTGTCAGAATGGTGCAGAATCTCTATTTTTAGGCACAGAAATACCATGAATGCACCATACAGTGCGTGTGAGTTATAAATCAAATATTATGGTAACAATCTACTTACTTTTTTTCAAAAATGAGTAGTTTGCTTCTTAGTTGTTCTTTGTAAATCAAAATCGGCTGCTTCTATTCAGGAGAATGGGCTTCACTGCAATTGTAAAAGAAAGAAATTAGTAATTTGGTTGCTATATAGCACTGTTTTCATTTTAGACATAGATTTTTTTAAATTGAAATGCTCAGCGCCTTCCTGAAAACCATTAAAACTATATTATGACTAAGAGTAGGAAAGAAAATATCTTTACTATGGTTTGTGGAATTCACAATCTACCAACGTATACCACTATTCTTGTAACTAAGCTTTTCCACGTAATAGTGAGTCATTGTCATCATAGCTCTCAACCATGTGTGTCGCAAAGGCGGGTGAAATCACCTGATTTTGTTTTTGGCGGGTGAGACGCCCATTGGAATGAATGGGCGTGCAGGAGGCTTGGCGGGTGAGTCAGTCCTTTACAAGGCGGGTGACACCCGCCAAAAGCGTGTGAGTTGAGAGCTATGTGTCATAGCCTGCTTTTGCACGTAACAGTAAGTGAATGTCATAGTCTGCTTGTCCTATATAAATGTATGTATGTACTTATATAAACGAAAAAAATTAAAACCAATTATGTGTTTGTACAAATATTATTGTTTGAGATTTGATCATAGAGTGTGTATGTTATTTTGTGTGATTATATGTCGTGTATATATTTTATTTCAAAAATGTTAGTTTAATAGTATTTGCATGTGTGTGTGTGTATGAAGAAATTAAACGATATAAAGGTTTGTAAGTGACAGGTCATTTTAGGACAATGAAACAATGATCGTCCATTCATTTTTCAGATTATAGAAGGTAAAAGTCGGTTAGAAAATGTGTTCATGTACTGTGTAGAAAATATGCATACCTGTACTTTCTGTTCATGTATATGTATATGGATATGGACCAAGCTGCAAGTAGAAATATTGGAGATTTGTATAGTATTTCTCGTAGATCGTGGTTGTCAATGGTATGAGACTTGTACTCCGAGAGATACACTGTACATTTGTAGTGCTGCTCTATGATGATGCAGTTATATGTAGAGTTATTGGATTTGATTGGTGGATGGTCATGTGATTGCTTTGCTACATCCAATGAGGGAATGGCACAGAGAGTGAAATCGAAATGGTAGAAGGGCTGTACATGTTACGATACGTTCGCGGACATGGCGGTAGTTCTAGGACACCGCGTATTACATCTGGGGAATTTGGTGAGGGGAGGTATGGAAATGAGATTGGATGAAGCAAGGGATTGGTCAGTAAAGTTTAGTGAGTGTGTTGTACTAGGAGAGGTTTTCTCAGATATTGTTTTTGCAGAGAGAAGAACAGATAGCTATGGCTGAGTGTTTCAAAACACAGATTGTATGGATTTTGGGAGACTCGTGGATTCATTGGTTGAAGGTGCATGCAGAAAGCTGTGGAGTATCTATAGATCTTGGATTCCCACATGTGGAAGTGCACTGGCATGGAGTGCGTTGAATGAAGTGGTTGGACTTGCTACCTCTCTGTGCAAATTTGAAGATAGAGGAACATCCAGACATAATTGTAATTCATTGTGGAGGGAACAGTTTAGGACATGTGTCTGGAATTTCTTTGCAATTTGCAATGAAAGAAGGACTTCAGAAGATAATGGACATGTTTCCAAACTCTAAAATAATTTTTTCATGGATTGCGCACAGACAAGTGTGGCTTCGTTCTTTCTCATGTGGTCCACAAATGGAGAAAGCAAGGTGTAATGTTAATAAGGCTGTTTGTGCCTTCCTAAGAGATTTTGGCATGTCCTCTTTTAACAATGAAAATATTTTGTTTCGTAGTACATACATTTTTCGCAAAGATGGAGTCCATCTTACTTATGCTGGCAATCAGATTTTTCTGAGAAATGTACAAAATGCATTGCGACCTTTTTTAGAAATACAGCATTCGTTTTGAAGTACGTCTTACGTAGTTAAAATGTTTTACATTCAAACACCTCCCAAAGGCTCTTTTCAGAGCCACCACTTCCTGTTAGAGAAAAATGCATTGGTTTCAATAGGGTAGCAATGCAATTGTTTTTCTGTTCGTGGACCGTCCGCGGACTTTCACGAAATGGAAATGGCTATGCTTTATGTATCTTCACTTCCATTTATTAACTGTGAAAGGCGGCTCTGAAAAGAACCTTATATTTTTTTTTGATTTTTGTTATTTTGTATTTTTTTTGTTCTTTTTTATACACGACACACTAGGAAAGGAGGGTAAAGGGATGGGGACACCAACCAAAGGGATAAGAAAGGGCGAGCAGAGAGACGAAGATGTAGAGTGGGTTTTATTTGGGTAGTGAGCAGGTCTTCTGGTGCTCTGAGACGATCGTCTCAAAAGCACTCCGAAGTCGCTCCCCCCTGCAGAGTACTGTGTCACAGTACACACATACAACTGTGACCCTCGAAAGGTAAGGGTCATCAGAATTCTGTATGGCCTGTGAGGCAGCTTGAGGAAGACGCTGTCACACAGAGGTGTTCCTTGTGGTGACAGGATCAGGAACGGAGGATGAAGAAGAGGCAATCAACCTACTACGCTTCTCGCAAGGTACAACCTTGCGAATGGCCCCAGTGTGGAATGAGCGCAGGTGTCGCTTCATGGTAGTGGTCCCAAAGCTATACGGACCATGCTTCCCGTGACTGAGTACCATTTTGCACTCATTACAGGTGACACGGTTCGCATGAGACTTAGGACGTTTCCATGAACGGTAAACAACCGCCACACCCAAGATTCACGCCAACGGCGGGTAGTAGGGATTTCCTCTACCTCATTCTCATCATCCTCTTCTTCCTCCTCTGTATCCTCACTCCTGTTCCCCTCTTCAGGCCCTTGGGGAAATGGTGGTGGTGGAGGGGGTGGGGGTGGTGCTGAGGCAGATGTAGCACCATGTGGTAATAGTCGAGCCATGGATGTCATAGGCTTGGAGATGGAAATCTCAAAATCTGCAAAGTATGCAGCAAAATGCAGTGTGCTCTGTGGAATAGTCAGAAACACAATGAGAATGCGCTCTAGGGCGTGGTCTTATATCGGGGTGCTTGTGTGCGGGTCGCGGACATGCGTGCCGTCAAGACAGATCGAACATCAAAAAAGGTTCAAAAAGTCACAAAACTATGTGGAAAGTTAGGATTAGTATGTGGGATTTGTGGTATGGTTATTTTTTAATGAGATATTGTGGATTACTTGGAAATGTACTTTTAAACTGGTTGGGGACACGAACAGTGTCCGCATTTAGAGCACGAGATGAGCGTGGGCGAGGTCACATGATTGTTTTGTGAGCATGTTTGCTAAGGTAGCGGTCGTCCGCAGGACACCCAATGTACGGGCATTGTTTTGCGCATGCGTGTTGATGTTCTGCGGACAGTGTTCGGGTCCTGAACTAATTAAAAGTGTGTCACATGTAAAACGAACAGTTACGGACAGCCGTTTGTTCTTAGCACAGTTTAATTTATTTGCTAAAAATACGGACAGACATAGCGTTTCAAGCACACCTCCATTTTCGTTTATTTACGAACAATTCAGGACACCACGAGTGTTCTTAGAACAGTTTCTGCTTGCTATCGAACACTACAAATAGGCATAGTGTTCTTAAGGACACCTCCATTTTCAATTATTTACGAACATTTCAGGACACTACGAGTGTTCTTAGAACATTTTCAACTTGCATGAGAACATTACGGACAGATGTAGTGTCCTCAGGACAGTTACATTTGTGTTTCTTTACGAACATTTCCGAACAACCGCGGTGTCCGTGGACACCTAAATTGGTTTTATCACAAGGAACTGAAAGTAATTACAACACAATGGCCCTCATTACGACCCTGGCGGAGTGGGTTACCGCCAGCGGTAATCGTGGCGGACCCGTCCGCCCTACTACGAGTTCCCGTAGCGCCATGGAGCCTTTCTCCGCCTGGTTTTACCGGGCGGAGAAATCCATGGCGCTAAGGGACCTCGTTGTTAATTACGCCACCGTACTTTACGGTGGCGTAATTAACGCCTTCCCCACTCCCATTATACCCTATGGGGCAAGAATGGGAATGGGGAAGGGCAAAATGGGGATTGGGGATTTACCGCTCCGCCAAGGTCGGCATGGGGTGGAAAATCCGCCAACCCCCATGGCGCTATCGGCAGCTTTCCGCCGTGCTCCGCGGTGCATTTAGCACCGCGAATTCCGCCAGGGTCGTAATGAGGGCCAATATAAGAAAAGTAACTTTATTTCATATATATATACAATTATGACTGGGAAGGTGGTGCAGAAACGGAAACAAAAACAGGAGAATTAGGGATTTCTAGATAACTGGGATCAGGTGAAGAAGGGAAGGAAATCTCATCGAAACGCTTTGGTCCATAGACAGGGTTTGGGGTTAACTGCGTGGGATAGGGTGAGGGGGGACAAGTGCAGGTTGGACAATGGTGTGCTGTTGGGGGTTTCACATAATTTTCCACAAAGTTTTTCAAATCCATAACATTTTGCATAAGGTCGTCCATTTTTTGATTAATCTGCTGTAGAGTGATATCCTCTGATTGTTGTTGTGAGATGCTTGGAATTTTTGTATGGTCTGTAATAAAAAAAAATGTATATGTTAAATGTATACAAAATAATATTTATTAATTGGTTTATATAGTAAAGTGTGTACCATTAGGTGGACTATTTTCTAACATTTCCTCTCGTGGGAAATGCTCCTCTAGCCAGTCGAGAGTACTACACATTTCTGTGAGAAAACAAAAAAGTAATATGTTTTTTTTTTCTAATATAGAAAGTTTATAAATATATGAGTAAAAAGAAGTGCACTTACTATGTCTGGTGAGATATGTAATCAGTAGTGTATACGTCTGGTCTTGCTGTTGGTTGTGGAGCGTCTGTGAGGTAATTATGGTGGAAGCCACTTTATCTTCTTTTGGTATATTCCATTTTAAAACATATTGTATTTACATGAATGTTTAGTGTGTTACATATATGGGTAACATTTTTTAAGTATTACTACATATACTTTGTATGTGTGCTGCTTTGTGAATTTGTTAAATGTTCCTATGTTATGATATAACTATTACACATACCTCCCCAGAGTTTTTATTTGGTGGTACTGTTGTCCAAACATGTCTGAGGACCGTCAAATTCAGTAGAAAGGGTGCAGTATGTTCCATATTATATGTACATAAAGTCAAAGTTATTATTGTTAAGTTGTGCTACTAAAAAACTATGAAATTCAGTAAAAAAACTTTGTTAAAGGGACGTTATGGTTAAGTTGCGCTACTAAAAACCTATGAAATTCAGTAAAAAAACATTGTTAAAGGGACGTTATGGTTAAGTTGCGCTACTAAAAACCTATGAAATTCAGTGAAAAAACGTTGTTAAAGGGACGTTATGGTTCAAAGTAAAACCGAAAAACCCCTGCAATTCGGCAGTTATGGTAAGATAAGCAACCATAACTCGCGCTGCCACCGTGCACTGCTAACACTAACACCCAGGACATCAAAGATGACATCACAAATGTCATTGATGACATCACATGTGCATTTACCTTTCATGAAAAGTCTGTACAAGGGATTCTTAGTGTAATGTTAATAAAAAAAGTGTCAAAGATTATTGGAATAAATATCAAGTGCTAATCAGTGCATTAAGCTATGCATTGATATAAATATAATTCTATTACTAACTTCAATCCAGTATACTAAGGTACTCATGTAGAAACATAGGCATTGTGTGCAGCATACATGATGGAGGTGCAATATTCATAAGCTTGTTTTCATATTAGAGTTTTGCGTACAGTGAAACTTGTGACAAGTAGGTAATAAAACCCACTTACTACATAATTGCATTATTATACACAAATCACAAAGAGACAACACCACATACAAATATGAATATATACAAGGGAATTGAAGTAGGAAAAAGAAACAGCAATAGTAGCAGAAAGTGTTCATAACCTAACTGATTACCTTTATGCAGAGAAATGATTGCTCTGTTTCAAAGCTGTTACTTACCCTATCTATATATATAACATGATGTGTCTGGACCCTAAGGGAAATAGTGTGAGTACAACATATAAAAATATGAGCATATACAGGGAAAGTACAGTAATAAAAAAACATCAAAAGTATCAGAAAGTGCTGATAAATCTACTGATAATTTTAATGCACAAAAAGGATTGCTGTCTTTCAAGGTTGTGACTTCTCCTATGTATATGTTTCATATGATATGACTGGACCATAAGGGAATTATTCTAAGAACATACTTGAAGGATAAGTCTACGAATATAGTAATTTACAATTTTTAGTTCCTGACTGTTACTGAAGAAAATCATGTGGCGTAGATATGTCAGGAAAGGAAAAAAAGGGAGAGCCAGCCACGTGATGTCATCAGTGATGTCATCAATGACATTTGTGATGTCATCTTTGATATCCTGGGTGTTAGTGTTAGCAGTGCACGGTGGCGGCGCGAGTAATGGTTGCTTATCTTACCATAACTGCCGAATTTCAGGGGTTTTTCGGTTTTACTTTGAACCATAACGTCCCTTTAACAACGTTTTTTCACTGAATTTCATAGGTTTTTAGTAGCGCAACTTAACCATAACGTCCCTTTAACAAAGTTTTTTTACTGAATATTTATATCATTAAGGTTGCACTGCAGTAGATATTCATGTATATTGATGAATGACATGTTATTGGTTGGACCTGTATAAAAAAATTCAATAAACTAACAAACTCATATTTACATTCATTAATCTTTGAAGAATAATGTGGCATACAAAACTAAATATATCAGCTGTAATTGTTTGATTAATTTACAGATTCGGTTTCTTTTTTTGATCCATCACTTTGAAATGTATAGAATTGGAATGCATAGATGGTCTAACATTCAGACTAATTTAGCTGTAACCACACACATCGCAAAAAAAAAAAAAAACAAGGGACACTCATGTATAAAACCACAGTTAGTAAACATTTATTTAGCTATGATGTGTTAGGCCCTTCATCCCAACAGGTTATTTCATGATACAGAGGTGGGTGGAGGCACCAGGAGAAAAGGAGAGTACAAGGGAGCATGAGACAACTGTTGTTCTGCATACACCAGAGTCTTGCCAGCAGAGCAATGTCATATTGAAGAAAATATTTATTGTAAGGCATGCCTGAAAACAGATATTGTAAGGAAATTCTAAATGTTAAGATGTTATGACATGTTTTACCTCTGTTGGCAGGGAATCCAACCATGTGGTCTTTTCATAGTCAAGAGCCTTCCTTTTTTCTAATACCTACTATTTTACTTGTTATAGATTGGATTCTTTTTGCATTTGATAATGTTAAGGTTCTTGAAAAAGCATCACGATGCAGTATGGTCTTTATTCCAGCAAGACATCTGGGTCACATTTTCGAGCTTAGAAGCCAGTGGGCAGGCAGAAGAAGCAGAATACTGCATTAATTAATCTTAAAGCCAAGGATCATCCTTGCAGCCCTTTTCTGGACCAGAATAGTTTGTTGGTAAATTTGGAGTCCCGGGTAGTAACTATCTATTGCTATCTAAATGAGACATTGGTTGCATTCCATTGGAGCGTAGATGAACTGATCATTAATTCACTGATGATGTAAAACAGAGAGCACATATTTATGTTAGGAAGCAAGTGTCAAAGCCAAACCTGGTATAAACTGTATGCAGAATTTGTGTGGGTCCAATTGGCACAATCTGGCTTGCGCTGTGTGATCTTTCACATCTGATTTTACCCAATTATGTGTAGGCCCCTCTTGGAGGTTCTGTCTGTTATTTAGGGCCTTTGATTGAATGTATCATAGGCCTTTGATAGACATAGATATCTTTTCTGCCATGTATCACTTTATGAGTAGTTTCTATAATATCCATTTATATGTATTTTGTGTTTAAAGAGCAGGAGGGAAGTTTGATGGATATTTTTGGGGTTCTGGATACCTCGCTTAATCTTGTCCACTTGTTCACTGAAAAGGCAAACAAGGTTATACGTAGGGGACTTGGAATCAATAATTGTGCATTTGGACTGTTCATGGCTGCTAAGGTCTACATTAATGTTTAAAGAGTAATTGTTTTTTTTTTTTAATAGCCCGAATTGGTTGTCAGTGAAGAATCTTTATGTTCTTGTCTGGACTACCCATTCTACCTTCAGGATAGTATTTTGCACACCAATAGGAATTATGTTTTCTGCCAGTACCTCGCTGGTGTCCTACCCACATCACTCAAAATAGCTAGACCTTTCTGAAACAATTTGTTACCGAATAGTGAGAAATATTTGGGCAACTTGTAGGTAAGCAAGGAAGTAATGTCTACGATCTTGGCAACATATATATTCAAAGATTCAAGGATAATTGTTAGTAGTCTTTTGTAGTCACCAAGCTTAGCTGTTCATTAAAAGTACAATTGGAATGTCCATCGCTGATGGACTTTAGTAGTCTCAAATCAGTTTATATGCCAATGTTATTTTTAATTCTCTCTACCCAGTCAGCAAGTGAGTCGATAGGTATCTCCCTGGTAATCAGTGCATGGTAAGGACAGAAAACCACAGTGCAGAATTGTTAGAATTTTCCAAACGGACACAACATAAAGGGATTGCCCTTCCCTGTGACTGTGAGTAGATCTGTCGATCAATTGTATTAAGCTTAGCATGTTAGTATTGGTACATATGTTCAGCACTCAGGTGCTAGCTTCCCCTTCCATCCATATGTTTAGGTCCCCCAATTTGAGAAACGTATAGCCAGTGTTCTGTTAACTATTGCATTTGAGAGTGACATTTGGACATATCTCGCTTATTTTTGTACATACCAACATTTCATTAAAACATATTGGCTCTACAATGTGCCTACAGTGTGGTTGATACTACCATGTGATGTGTTGGCTTCACCTCTATGTGTCTCCTTGAAATTCAACAGTGGTCATTGTACCTGCACATCTACGTTCTGTCCACAGTGTGTGGGTATCTTGTTCTGAAAGTGAATTCACATGCGCTCAGCATGCATATTGCCAGAGCGTTGTTAAACTAGAGGTCAGCAGGCTCGCCTGTAAGGTAAGCAACCACTGGAGCTCTGAGTTCTATCCTCCATACAAATGATCTCATATTATTAAAAAAATGTGCCACTGTTACTGGTTATAGTAATTCTTTGTGCAACAGAAACAGCCATTTGCTTCATCACAACATCTCAATTATTTTTGAGGAAATTATTAGCCTAGAAAATCCCAAAACACCCATAGCATGCCATCACCACACAATATAAAATAATTAGCATTATAGTACTTTTTCAACTTCTGTTATTTAATCAGATTATAAAATAAGGGTTACATTCCAGTATACTGCTTTGCATTATTTTGTATACAGAGTTGAACAGGTTGTCAAAATCTAGGGGAACCAGTAGAGAGTGTAGATTGTCAGCATCATTGTTACATCACACAGTCACATAGCTTGAACCTTCCTATGCAACCAATTTTCATAGGTAAACTGGTGAACCCTGGCATGGCAATCATACCATCTGTTCTGCCAACTGCCGCTTCATGTACTGTTTTGGAGCATCATAACCTCTGAGTTGCCCTAATCTGCCCATGCATAGCCAAAGCCACACTGCACTGTCCCAAACCAATCTTAACCTAAGGGATCTTCTGTGCCTCAGTGTTCGTAAATGAGTTGGGAAGGCTGGCTTCTAGAGCGCTGTACTAACACGTTTAGGCTTTCTTGACTAAAAGAAAGATTGGTCTACTTTCCATGGAGCATAAACCCTTTTACATTGGGAGGACCTGAGAAGCCATGCAAAGTGTCTGACATACTGTGTAGGCAAATGAAGAGACTCATTATTGTAGGCTTGGTTTGAGGTGTCCGAAAGATGTGTTCCTCCAGTGTGAGTGTCATGTCTGCTCATGGCCTCCACTGTTCAGCTTCCTCGTGACTTCTGGTAAAAGTACGACATGAAGGCTTCAAAAAGATTGTCAGTGTCTCATCATTGTTGTAGGAAATGCTGATCTGCATTAACAGTTTTTTCTCTTCCCGGTCTCAATCTGTACACTGTAGGGTATATGCAGCACATTAGGAAGGATTTCAGTAGTTTGCAGGTATTGCTGGATGCTCTCACAGCATGTTAAGGGGATGTGTGTGGTGCTATTGAGCAGGTGAGGTGTGTGTCATTAGGGTTTTCAGGTGGACTTCATCAATGTAAAATGTAAGCAAATTACATTTACATTGGGCACCAGACAGTAAAACACATGGTGGACCACTGTGTTGGGAACCTGGGTGCCAAACCACAGTGGGACAACAGGGAACAAAATCACATAAGGAGGAAACTCTAAACTATCTATAAACCCTAAACTTTAAACTACACAGTATACTAAACTATGGTATACTGTACTTTATACTTCCCAACATAAATTTGGCATGTGGGTAGTTTCCATGGTGTAGACAATGTAACAAGTATACGATATACAGTTTGCTCTTTTTTAAGCAGTCTGCAATGCTTACCCCTATCATATGTGGATATGTATGCAAGTCTGTTTGAAATATTTAGCATGCTTCACAGCATGCTACAAACCTGAACATTGGCATGTGGGTAGTTTCCATGGTGTAGACAATGTAACAAGTATTAAATATACATTTTTCTTGTATGTGTATTGAAAAGCTGATGTAAGTCAGCTAAATCAATTAAAAAAATATATATACATTTTTACATTTTCTTTTTAAGCGGTCTGCAATGCTTACCCCTGCCATATGTGGATATGCATCTGTTCAAAATGTTTAGCTTACTCCCAAATGCAACAAACCTGAAATTTGGCATGTGGGTAGGTTCCATGGTGTGGACAATGTAAAAAGTATAAAAGATAAGTGGTCTGCAATGCTTACCCCTGTAGTACGTGGATATGTCTATGTATTTGTTTGAAATGTTCAGCATACTTACCAACATGATACAAACCTGAAATGTGGCATGTGGGTAGGTTCCATGGTGTAGACAATGTACAACATATCAGGTGTACATTTTTCTATTTACTTGTTTTTTTTTTAATGGTCTGCAATGTTTACCCATGCCATATGGCTCTTGGTGCCATAGTTCTGCCATAGCTCTGTGTTAACGTCAGCAGTTCATTGTTCCTAAACTTTCCACGCTTTCAGCATTCTAGCTGATATTAGCAGCACTCACTTCTAAAGTCATGCAGTGACACAACACTGTACTTTTGTAGTAATGTGGGTAGGGCACTTCAAGATACCATGCTTTAGTCCTTCACGTAAGGCACTTATGTTAAGGCCGCTGCTGCTTGGGCTGTAGATCGGGACGCCAATTATGTTGCTGTGCAATCGCAACACTCTGAAGTAGGAATTACCAAGCGAAGCACGGGTACAGCTGCTAGTCGACTTATAAAATGTAAAATAAAAATAGGTACCATTCTACAATTGGTTTGAATTTCATGTTTTAGTAAGCAATCACAATTCTTCATTGCAAGGAAAGTACTTTATTTCAGTAAATCTATTTCAGGAATTTCAAACATTATATAATATGTATATATATAGTTGAAAAAATAAATATAATAGAAGTAGAAACATGTTTAATATAAGTGTTATGAAAATAGTACGTGTACACATTTAAATTTACAATTCTCCTTACTGTACTAACATTACCTGAACACCAAAACACAAGTTGTATAAAACAATAATTACATATAAAATAAAGGATGTGCCTGCGCACATTGTGATAGCACAGAACCTACGATTTGTTAATATACAAACAAATCATTTACGTATAATATGTCATTACATTTATTGAAAAGAAATTAAGATTAGAAAGTA
Source organism: Ambystoma mexicanum (assembly GCF_040938575.1). Taxonomy (NCBI): domain Eukaryota; kingdom Metazoa; phylum Chordata; class Amphibia; order Caudata; family Ambystomatidae; genus Ambystoma; species Ambystoma mexicanum. The sequence continues at coordinate 519,808,192 of NC_090923.1, forward strand.
CATATTTAATTATAGACATGGCAACTGTATCACTAGTATTTTAAGTAAATTCTTTTGAAAATAAATTATGAAATTGTATTGCAATATAACAGATTACCTCCCAAAGTATGTAATGCTTATGTACTACTCTTCATTGTAAATATGTCTATATGTATTACCATTGGCCACTGTACACTATATTTAAAGAAACATGAGCAGAATACAATGTACTATGCAAGTATGAAATATGTAAACATGTTATGTAACAAAGCAGAACTGTCATATTTGAAAATGTAATTAATCTAACCTGTGATTTCAGTGATGTTAGGCATGATATAATTAGTGATGCCATCAGTGATGTTATCAGTGTTGCATTGTATGATGTACTTGGTGATGTCATCAGTGATGTAATCTGTGATGTCATAATTGTGGTCATACGCTGTTCAGCGGAGGGAGTAAAGTTAAGCTGCAATTGCTTGAAATGCAAGTGCTGAATTTCAGGGGGTTTGTTGTGTTCAATCTGATCACCTTAACTCACCCTTAACCAAGGTTTTTCCACTGAATTTCAAAGTTTTGTTGCTATGCTTTTTCACATTAAATCTGATCAATTTAAGTCTCTCTTAACTTAAGTGTTTTCACTGAATTTCAAGGGTGTTATACTATAGTTTCTTTGGAGCCCACTTGCCAGGGCCTTCTGCCATGGCAACTGTAAATATTTCACCAAAATGTTTCTTTGGGGCCAACTAGCCAGTCCTTTTTGTGAATGTTTATGAACTTCGGGTTCCACCCTAAGTTACCCAGGGTAATCCAGATGTGAACCCCTTGCTAACTGTACTTATAGAGGCAATGCTCCATTTCACTGATAAGGCCCAACAGGTCTGAAACACGTGCCTGAGGTTGCTGTTGGTACTCTTCTTCAGAGGAGAATTGCATAGCATTTTGGTGCTGGACTGCATGATTGGGTGGGACCAGGCTAATATGCAAATGGATATTTCTCCCCTGTGAAAGGTACAGTGAGCTCCCAGTGGGCACCTTCCCAAAGAACAAGTAATTTGGCCGTGTTTGTTCTCAGGAGAGGGGCTCCCTGTCCTTTTTGTGTATTAATGGACTATGAATGTTTGTTTGTGATGTAGCCTATAGCAGTTTGATTGACAAATAAAATGCTTAAGTATGTTCCAGGTCAGTTTTGTATATAGAGTAATCCTGTGCGCATCCACAATCACTTGATGGCTAAAGGAAAATGTGTATGATGTGTTTTTTTGGCGGGATTCATTTTTTACAGGTATAACAGGTGCAGAGCTGGCCCCGGGATAGGGTGTGTTCTTTGAATATTCTTCATACTCATGATAATATATCCAAAGAAGAAAGATTTAGACCAATGAGATTATGAGTTAGTAAAGATGTTGTGATTGGTTTATAGAAGGTGCGTTTTGCAATAGGTAGTGCTATTGGAAGGTGGTCTTTCTTTTCTAGCTTCTTCTGCAAGCAGTGTGCTTATTGCAAATATGGAGTTGAAGGCTGTATAAATCATATTAGTGGACTTTTCTGATCTATTTTTTGAGGATGAATAATGAATACAATTTCACCGACAGATTGGGACAACTCCTTCACTCAGTTGTTAAATGATGATTCTGATTTTTCAGAACATCGTGAGGGTACCTGGAATATAGAGAATGAAGCTTACAGTGATGTAAAAGGTATGGGGCAAGTGCATGAAAAGCATTAGTTAACCAGATTTCTCTTTTTTTCCAATATAACTTTAGAGTGTTTGAACAGAGAAGCATGTGTTTAGCCTGTGGACGGATATATTTGACTGAGAACACAGTATACTATCTTTTTGGGAAAATAAAATGAATAAATCATTCCAGAGAAAGAGCACAGGGAAATGTTAAGAACTTTTTGAATGCTTTGAAGGAATTCAATATGGCAATTGGAGAAGGAGAGGGGTTCTCTGAAGAGAATACATTTATTATGGTTATACTTTTGACAATAAACAAAATGGCTCCTTTGAGAGCCACCAACAGTAGGTATTTTTTTGTATTAAAAATGTAGTGTGGGTAGTGTTTTTTAATAGTCCCGGGAGGATAGCTTAGGGGCAATATGCTTGCCTTGGAAGCAAGACGACACAGAACAACACAGGTTCGATCCCCAGGTCCGCGCTTAGAAACCTCTGGGTATTAAGCGCATTATAAATAACCTATCATATCATATACCCACGGAATTGTAGCAATTGTAAAAAAAAAATTGCTTTGTAGATTCACATACATGTATTCTTTAAAATGACTGTTTTGGCTATATTGATTATAGTTTCTTTAACAATGTTGGATTGTTGACTTAATGTTATAAAGGAAGATTGCATTTCCATCATCAGTTAAATGTACTCAATAATGTCTATAAATGTTAGACATGCAAAATTGATGGTGTTATTGGATATCCACATATGTTTGTGATCTGTGATTAAAGCAGAAACAATTTTATTAACATTTCTCTGTGATGTCTCAATTTTGGAATTCAATTTGGTGGTCAAATTCCACTTTTGCTGCTGAGTTATGTTGGAAAAAATGAAGGTGGTTTGAGGGAAGAAATCCATGAGTTTTTCTGAATCTTGTTTCATAATCAAAGACAGAGGGCCTCATTACACGGATGGCGCTAAGGGATTACCGGCACCGGTAAGGGCACCGGTGCCGGTAATCCTTTAGCACCATACTACAAGGTCCCTCAGCGGGTCCCGTCCTTAACGGGTGGCCAGACCACACGTTAAGGAAGGGACCCGCTGGGGGACTTCAGGGCAAATAACGGTACCGTATGGAGGCACAAATGGGAATGGGGAAGGGCCTTGGTGAATGGGGAATTACCGCCCGCCAACCTTGGAATGGGGCGGTAATTCCCCCATTCACCAAGGTGGAATTGGTAAAATACCGGCGGCAACCAAGGCGCTAATAGTGCCATGGTTACCGCCGTCCGTGTAATGAGGCCCAGGGACATGACTTGTAAATCTACCAAATCATTACTTCCACAATGAATGAGTTTGACATTAGACTGCTCTCTGTTTCTCATTACTCATTACTCATTACTCGCATTCTAAACCATTTAATTCTAAAATCTGGTAAATTCAGATCAATGTCAATATGTATGTTTCTATAGTACATCATTAACCAAAACACCCACAAATCACCCAACCCACACAGTTTTACCTTGCGCCATCATGTCTGCACTCTGTCACAGTTTAGTCCTCTTTCAGTGTCATTGTTTTTTCAAAAGTTGCATAGGCACCATTTTCATTTGTACTGGCATTCTGATTACTGGAAGAGCACTATGCTGATGGTATGTGCTTGGCTCTTTGGATAAGTCGTGGATCTTCTGGAAAACTTGACAGTGAGTAGTACAGCTAATGTATTTTGAGAAGTTAGACATGTGGGGAACTGCCTTAATTGAGTTCGATAGAAGGAACATAATTCTTCTTTCACTTTATTGTGTATAATGATATAATGGGAGTACCTGAGAACGGTGTTAATGTGCTTTATGTGTGCATCTACAAAGAGCGCTTCTGTCTTAATGTGCATGGTCAGTAATCATGTGAAATTAGAATCTAGCACTTTAGAGGGTGTTGGTAGTTCATTGTCAATTACAGATAAAAAGAGGAGAATGTAGTGTTTAGTAGTGAGTGAGATTACTGTCCAAAAAAGTGGTTAATTTAAAATGAGTGAGTGAACTGCTGCACCTATGTTTAGAAAAGAACTAGTATCTAGACATTAGCAATACTAATTTAGAACTATAGAGAGTAGGGCATACAAGAGCCAATCATACTAGTGTAAGTTGTCAGTGCTAGTACTTTACTACTAAAAGCTCAATTTGGAATATTACACAGGTAAATAGATTAAAAACCCATGCAGAGAGTACATTATTTTCAGTTAATATCAGTTTAATTTCACAAGTGTATTGTCTATCCTTAATCAAATTCAGTGATGGGTGTTGTTGGTGGTTTTTACGAGCTATTTCTGTTGAGGGGTGAGGGAGGTGGACATCTGTATTCATAGTAGACTTTACAGAAAAGGGCTAGATTGTGATGTAGTAAATGTAATAATGGAGGTGTAAAGTGCAGTCTCTATATTTAAATTAGGAATGTTTTATCGCTGAAATCTTTTCTACTGATAGGTCATATGCTTTTTAATTTCATTGACTCATTGTAAGCAACTTGTGCATACAGTTAAACTGAAAAGCATTACATTTAGGAGTATGCTTTAACATTCATATTATTATATGGAGTGTATACTGTATTTTGACAGTATTGTTCACACATTTGTTGTATATTAGTTTATTTTTCAGTATGATCCTTTGTGTCAGTATGTTCCTTTGAGGTGTTTCACAATGAGGTTACATGTAAGGTTTACATTTCTATATTCTTTCTAGTCCTTGATTTCTGCCAAATTATGGAATATGTGTAGTGTGCCTTAATTTAATGGCAATTAGCCTCTTCTGTGTTGTGTGTAAAGATATTTGTCTTTATACTTCAAAAAGAGTGGTCAGTTATATAGAAGTTTTGACACATCGATAGAAACACACTCTGTACTATATAGATTTTAAAATCAAGTTACAGCCTTCACATTGGCATTTTAGAATTCATGTTTAGAAAGTTCTGTTTTTATGACATGTTTTCACTTTCATCTATTATCTACAAAATGTTTTTCATGTTATTTCAAATTCCTGCTCCTTTTTCAATTGATTGAGTGAATAGTATGCTTGTCTAATATGGGTAGAGGCATTCTCTGAGAGACAAAAGTGTTGCAGTACTTAGACGGTTGACAGTAATGTTACTTTATAAATGCTTGGGAGGAGTGTGCATTTATGTTGACAGAAAGAAGTTCATGCTTCTCATAGTTTAATAATTGTGGTGATACACATGTGGTAGTTGTGAAAGTTTACAGTTACTTGTTTGCATTTATAAAGAGTGTTTGCATTCATAATAGTGCAACAGGTATGGTTTAAAGTGCAGTTCCCACAGTTAAAGTGGTTTTATTTTTTCAGTTCATGGGACATATATAAGAATTGTTAAATAATCAGGTGGATGTGCGTGTAGTTGTAAACTCATTGATTAACGTACTGTTTTATAGGTACTTGAATTTTTCTAGTATTCATTGTTTTAAATTGATTCAAACTCATTTTGCTCACAGTTGTAATTTGATGGTGGGGACCTGATACCTTTTCAGTGAGGTTTAGTAAGGTTCCCATCACCACATTTCTGCCATCTGCACAGTGGGGTTCAAATGTCCAGGGCAAATGTTGGCCTATATGCCTGCACCCTGCCTTTTCGTCTTCACATTTGCACTCTACAGTGCTATGTGAGTGAACGCTTCCAGGCATGATGACATACCAAGCAGCATTTAGTTATCATTGTGAACGCTGTTTGCCATGCTCACATGGAAAACAGAACTCACCATTACAATTAAGCCCTCCCAGACATGCTTGCATCTTGTGAAGGCTTTAATTGCAATTTTGAATACTGCTTACTATTTCCCACATGCCATTAAACTGTGTGCAACATGTGAAACTGTCAGGGAAGGTTTAATTGTAATTTCACATGCTTCCTGCCATGAAGTATGTATAATGGACCACTATGGTGGCAGGCCGATTTATGCTGCTGCATAAAGCAGGTGGAACACATAGGGATCTGCAGCATTTTTGTATACAGTATACAGGTTAAAAAGCATTGGCAAAGCGAACAGTTTTGGAAACTATTAGGCATTTGCCAGCCACTGTTATTAATTGCTCTGGTACTTGCACCATTTTGCTACCATCAATAGGGAGTTAATAACACTAAGGCAGTATCTGACAAATGTATGTCCCATGCCTAATCAAAAGTAAAAACTGGTGGCATTCCTAATGCTTATTTACGTTTGCCGTTAGGTTAGTATAATTAACACACCTGATTTTATAAGTAAGTGCTGTAACTACGTCCTGCAGTCACTCAAAGTATTTTCCATAGGAATGGATTACATCAAAGTCTTTAGGGTTCTGAAATATTTTGCTCTGAGATGTCTTGGTCTCCCATTTCCATCCGCCTTAGCTGGCATCTTCAATGGTGAGGTATCATGGGAGTTGTACTCTCAAACATATCTAGAGCTGTAGCCATGGGTAACAATTTTAATCCAATCTGGCACACAGGCTAGATAATTTGTATGGTAGAGAAGAAGGGAGCAGTGCAAATTAAAGTAATGTTCCACCTGTCCTCTCCACCATACAAATGCTTGAAAGTGAGCTGTGGCTTAAAGGCAATGCATTAAAGCATTACTCTGGGGTTTTATGCTTTCCATTCTGTTTATCACGCTCCGTAACTTGAGCCTCATTATGGCAATGTATCAGGAAAGCATTGTTTGTTTTCATTTCATGTTCTCTACCATATTTGGCCATGGCGACTTTCTTTGGTGTTCCGACACCAACTCACTACCACACATATTACTTTGAAGAGTATATATTTCGTGTGGATAGTAAGCACAGGATGTGTGTCTAATGAGACAATCATTCAAAAAGCCAGTAGTTTGGGCTTTTGAGTGAATAAAGCCAGTAACTGGCCATAAGATCACAGTATCGCATTGATTCATCCCCAACAGGTTTTTTTTAAATACATGTTTTCAACTAAATGATTTTGCAAGAATCATCACAATATATGGGGGGTTGGGTAGGAGGTTAAAAGGGGTGGGGAGAGGGCTCTAGTAGGGTTTATAATATAGGTAAAGGGAGATTGGGGGAACCCCCAAGTATAAAAAAGAAACATGTGATGAGTATTTAAGAAATAATTTAGTTTATTTAAAAAACTCAAGTGGATTTAGGGACATAGTAAGAAGACTGCAACAGTTGAAAAGGAGGGTGGTTATCTGAGCATACGATGGCAGTATCTAGAAAATTTGTAATAGCTGAACGTTAAATTGCTGGCTTTTTCCCTGCTTGTTTTTAAAAGGAGTTTAGTGAATGTACAAGATATAATTCAAGTGGCCGAACTAAACTTGAGTATGGCATTTTAATTACAGCAATAAATATTTAAATCAGCAATTAAGCAATCTACCTCTCTGCAGAAGGGTTAGAAAAAATTCTGACAGATTAATAGTTGATCTTAATTACTGATAGGGTGAGTGGAAAGACATCCCAGGAAGATGCATTTTGAATGGATAGTGGCAGGTAGTGGGAGTGAATGGTTACAGGTATTAGTATAGATATAAACAAACAATACACCCCTGCTATTTGTCCTTTTTTATATGCAATATCCCTCCTACCTTTTTTTGCAAAATAGTACTTTTGATCGATGGTTGCCACTGAATAATCAATAACAGAAAGAGTAAAAAGAAGGTATCATGCATGAAGTATTTGTTTTTTACTTCAGAATTGTAGCAGTATGTGGTGAGCATATCTAACATGTTGTAGCTGCTAGACATTGTCTAATCACTAATATTTACATTTCATTTTTTTGTTGGTTAATTATAATTGTCTGACTTTGTATATTACACTGATAGTATATTCAGTGCTTCATATGTGTGTACATTTGTCTTGGAGTTTAAGTATTAATTCTGTACTTGTATTCAATAGTATACACAAAGAATCCTTTTAAATGATTGGACTACATGCTTCAGAAGAAAGGAAATAAATTGTAGGGAAGTAAAGTTTCAATTTCCGAAAGGGAAGTTGAAGTCTGGTGTTTCATGTTCTTTACAAAGTTGTAATGAGTGCAATTTGGTAATGTAAAGAGCAAGTATGTAAAAATGGAGGATTTGAGAGTGATGCCTTGCTAACACAAGAAGCCAGTCGAACGACATTGATTTTGCATAAGAATCTTAATACCCAATGTGCCTGATTTACAAAAGTATTTTCCTATAGGAAAACCTAATTCAAAAAAACTTTGTAAGTGAGGCCCAATGTGGATTAAAATCATTACAGCTAATGCAGAAATGGGAGATTTTAAACAAAATAACATTCAGTAGTATTTTACATTTAAGAGATATGATTAAGAATGTGCATAAAATAGTTCCATTGGTGAGTCTTTTAATTCTTTGAAATCGCATTCATGTGAAGTGCTTCTTGCAAAAAAGAAATTAAAGGCATCCATTGGAAGTGCTGTTCATGTTAAAGGGAAACTGTTAATTCTAGTGTTAAACAATTTTACATAAGTTGACAACAATCACCAATGGATTCTATAAAAAAATGTAATCAATGTGTGTAGTTACAAAAAAAAGGTTTTGCAATGTGTTCGGAGGAGATTTGATACACATTTCACATACAGAAAGATTTTTCAGTGAAGAGAGTTACATTAAAAAATGCAATGTGACCCTTGCTATTGCAGAAACAGGACATGGATATGAAGTGAAATGTAATAGGATTTCTGAAAGGGAAGAAGTCGAAAAATCAAGTGCAAATCAAGGAAATACATTAGGATATTTCTTAATAAAAGTAAAAGAAAGAAAATCTTGCATGGAAATGCTCTTCGCTGTGCAATATTGACAAGTACTCATGTAGAGCCATAAAACAATTATTACAATTATTACAGAAAAATTAAAATGCTGCAGAAAAGTCATGACTGTGAAATCTGTGGAAAAAAATTAACTTTAGGGTCATTCTCTGGATTTTCTTCAGAAAGGGAAATGTGATAGTCACTTTTACCTCATGTGTATGCTGGCTGCACATCACAGCAAACTATGGTATCTTGTTCTTAAACTTTTTAAACTGTATTAGTGCAAAACACCATGTTTGTCATTTGCACCTTTAAATAAGGTGTTGCCTATTGGAACTGTAGACACTTTGGTTTCTACACTTAAGGTGGTAAAAACCTCTCATTTCAAATATGATTTGTACCTAGAAGAACCACTTGTGGGAAGTGGCCATTATGATCCTATGCTTTCAAAGGATCTACGTTTTTAGATATATGGACAAGGAATTACACTTTTTGAGTCCTCTTCAAGTGAAAAACCTGAGTATGTTTGTGTGTCCTGCTATGCACATTCTATAAAAAACAAGTCCAGAAATTGTACATAAAAGACAAAGTATTAGACCATGTAGATGATGTTTGGAAGGACCTTTATATTTGTTTATAGAAGAGTGATTCACTACAAGTGACCCGCTATTTGTGAGCAAATATTGTTTCAGTGTTTCCAAAAGAGGAAAGGTTCCTTCAAGAATCATGTTAAACAACATGGATGTGCCAGAAATTCCTGCTGTGCTTCAAGATGTGAACATGTTTAAGGTAATTGTATTGCACAAACAGTTCATACTTTTCAGGTTATTGTTAGACTACAAACAAAGACATTAAAACATCCAAAAAGGCATTAGTGCAAGGAGTCAAATGTAAAGTTGTGTATTTATCTTTAAACCTGAAAGAAAATGTTAACACTTTAGGGGTGAAGCGTGACATTAATGACTCATAGTTTGCTTTGGTGAATGATGTTGCTACAAGGGATAGACTAGTATGGCAATGGCGTATTGAAATTAAAAAGGTTAAGTGAATGTCACAGTAACTAGTTACCCACAATTAACTGTATAAAGATAGTTTGAATGAACAAGAGTTTTCTATTCTTTTGTTTGATTACCAGAGAAGGACAGTGAAGGTCCGTTTTAGCGTATTATTTTTGCATGAGAATGACACTATTCATCCTCTGCTCTCACGAGAAATGATGGGTGACAGTCTTGCAATATATAAAATGAAGCAAACAAAATGTGAACCAGTCAGTGTCTGGGAAACAAACTAGAAGCTCAATGTTTACCTATGCTTTTTCCTACTGGAAAAGATGGCAGGCTGGAGGATCGCAAAGTTCTAATTTCTTCCACAGAATACCATTGTACACGTATGTATTGTGAGGATTGCAGATTCTGCACCAATATTGAATATATTTTTCACTTACACACTTCAAACATTTCAAAAAATGTTCTGCTAATGAGATGGTCAAACAGGTAAAACAAAAGGATCAAGTTCTCAAAGGCAACATTACCAATATCCTTGCCACTATGAGAGGAAAAGGGAATATTGGTATAGAAGACATTCTGAGGTTGAATCCCTGCTGTGAAAGTTAAGTTCTCCCACTTAGTTTGTCACTTTAAGTTGTGCAGAGTATAGCTGGGATAATCTTGCAGATTAGATTCAATAAAGCAATCCAACCACAGAAGGTATACTGCAAATGTCACCAGCAGAATTTTGTGCCATGGATCCTGTTACTGTAAGTGTAATTCTTCACTGATATTTAGCAATGTTCCATTTTATATGCAATAAAGAAAATGGGCAACTAGGCACTGTGGAACATTACTTTTGATGGAAAGAGCACCATGCTTGTGGAGCTCCACATATACATATGTTGTTGTGGATTAAAGATGCTACACAGTTTGGCAAAGACAGTTATAGTTGTGTACTAGAATTTATTGAAAAATATGTGCCTTGTTCTATCGCTGCTCAGCATGTCAATGAAGATTTACGGAAAAGGTGTAAAGGTTTCAGATGCACGTGTGTGGAAAGTACTGTCAAAGAAAATGCAAAAATAAAGGAAAGTAGTATACCAAGTGCAGAATTGGATTTCCGCAATGTGATTCTACAGTTGGTCTAGGAATTGGTGTTTTCACATCTGTTCAACACAATTTTACTGGCAAACCACCTAAAAGATAAGAAATGACAATTTGTAAATGATTACAATACTATCATTGCTCATCTTTTGAATGCCAATACTGACAGACAGTATATTGCTGAAAAGAACAACAGCTGTTGCTCGCTACATTGCAGCATATTTTACAGTGGTGCTGCAGATTCATTTGTCTCTGTAGGGTTGTAGCATCAAGATCATTTCGCAAAGCCTTAGTCGTGCAGTTAGTAGAAAAGGATACTAGCACCTATGATTGAAACTGAACAGCTAGCTGAAATAGTGCCTGATATTACATACCTTTTGAAAAAAAATATAATTGATATCTATTTTCTAAATAGGTCTTCACATTTGGAGAACCTCTGCTTGTGTGAAGTAGCAGAACTCTACTCATACCGAAATGTGCAAGGTAACAATGAAAGAGGATGGTATTAAGTACGCATAGATTAATTGTCTTGCCAAACTGCTGAGAAAAAGGGATTATTTTAGTTTTGCTATTTGCTGTTGGTTTTACAATGATGTACAGAGGGCGATCTTCTTTGAAGTTATGAAACCTTCATAGAGTAATTTTTTGCCAATAAAGGAAATATCACATGCACATAGTTTGAACAGTTCTTGCAATTATTACAAAAATAAATATGTCAAGAGGAACTATTGGCAGCTGAACTGGCAACGGATACACCAGAGGGCAATCAAGATTATGTTCAAGGGAGTTCAAGGGAGTCAAAATCTGTTTTAATAGATGTTGAGATTTCCATGGGGGAAGTTGAGAGTGCAATGCAACAAAGAGAAAGTTCACTTGAAAAAGTGGAGACTTTAGTAAGAAAGCTAAACAAAGAGTGAAAAGAAATTTATGAAAAGATAAAAGATAGGTTTTGCACTTGAATTGAGCAATAGGTAGAGTGGCTGCTTTTGTCACTTTTCCACACAGTACAAGTATAGAATATATTTTAGTTAAGCTTGATCGTGTAGAGGAATCATGCTTGGTATGCCCTACCGCTGCACGATTTATGATTTTTGAAAAATATGTTTGTTAAAAGAGCACAAATAACATTGTGTTCTGCAAATGCAATAACTTTACATACATCTCAAGGATTGACTTTAGATGTTGCACAGATAGGCATAGGTTCAACTGTTTTTAAAGAAAGTATGTCATATGTAGCACTGTCACATGTACAAAATAAAGAAGGATTGTTTTCATTAAGCTTTGATGAGTCAAATGTGACAGCTGTTAGGGAGAATTCTCACCCAAGTGCTAAATGTCCTCTACCTTAGAGCCCTCCAGCTCTTTTGCTATATTTTGAGACTTTGAACTTTTCATTTTCAATGGGCCTCATTCCAAGTCATGCTGGTAAGTATCGGAATTTTCCGGCATGGCGTAAAGTCCGACACCGAGCTGGTTGTAGGTGGAAAATTACGACCCATTCCGAGCTCTCGGACACGCGCTTTCCGCCATGCCGGAAAAGGACCGCGCGACCTGCCGCAAAACCCCCCGAAAAACCCCTACCGGCATGCAGCGAAACGTAAAGTACAACACCGCCCTGTAAGCAAGTATAACGGTGACCGTAAATTACGTTGACCGTAATTTACATTGACCGTAAATAACGGTAACTGAAAAAAAAAGGAACCGGAAATTACGACATCGCACAGGGACGGGAAGGAGAGCGGCGGCCATCTTTAAAAACACAATCCATTGCCATCCGCAGCCGCCAGCAGCCCTGTGAGGGAAACAAAGTTGGGAACCGGATCAGGCACCGCAGGACATGCCGAAAGCACCAAAAAGGGCGGCGGATCGCATCCGCAAGCAGAGATTCTGCCCCGACGAACTCCAGGCCATGGTTGACCACCTGGCAGAGCATGCTGATGTAGTCTTCAGTGGCGCTGTTGGCAACACCCCCCGCACCCCCCGGGACTGCCGCCATCGGTGGGACGACCTGCGGGTGCGGGGCCTCCTATCCAGCAACCGCAGCCAGGCCCTGCAGACGGGAGGTGGGCCAAGCGCCGCAGTACAACTCGAGCCCTGGGAGGAGACCTGTGCGGAGCTCATTGGCACGGAATCCATTGAGGCCGTGGGGACCATGGAGTGCGGGGGAACGACTTCTGGAGAAGGAGGTGAGTGTCGACAGTGTACACTGCCAATGTCCATTGCATGATGTAAACTGACCCAGGGGCCATCGAAGGCACCCTCTCGTGTTGCCCTCCTCCCATCCAACAAATGCTGAGGCAAGTGCCGCCTAATGCTGGGCCAAGTGCTAGTACATAACGCACATCTACCATAGTGCATTGACTTGCACAGGCCATCATGCACATTGTCCAGCGTGGTAGGCATAGTAGCAGCCAAAATGTACATGAACAGGGCACAATGAATCACTCCCAGACATGTGTATATGTCATCACCATTCACTTGTACCACTGCTATAGCTACCCCCCAAACAGAACAAACCGTAAATGACCGAAATGTCCATGCAACCATGTATGCAAATAGGACATTGCACATACACTAATGTTGTCCCTCTCTCCTACCCCCACAGGCACAGACCATGACAGCACAGAGCCCCAAGGAAGCCGCCCAAGCACCTCCGCGGGTACTGGCAGGGCCAGGCCGAAGCCAGAAGCCAAAAAAAACACCCCCCAGCCTACGGAAAGGCCACTATAAGCTGGCAGACCAGCAACCCACCCAGCATCGGCGGCAGAAACTGTGCAAACCCCTAGCTCAGCACAGTCGAGCGTCTCAGAGGAGGCTGCTGCTACTGCACCGGATGAGTGGGAGCCCATCCAGGAGCCCATGTTGGAGGACGACCAGGACAGCATGCACATGCCGGAGCCATGCTCCGTGACCCTTGCGTCATGCAGTGACTCCGGGGATGCACAATCACCTGTGCACAGTGTTGAACTTGACCCCCAGGGGTATGACGTTGTTCCCCCAAGTCCACCCATACCACCCCCTGCAGGGCATGCTGGTGCCAGTGGATCCTCAGATGGTCCCCCTTCCCATGACCAGCACCAAGTGCGCCAGTTGAGCGATCTCATTGATAACTATATTGAGGACAATCGCCAGGCCCGGGCTGAACTACATGAGGAACTAAATCAAATGCGGCAGTCCCTCACTGACTGCACCACCAGATTGTGCGACTCCCTGACGGACAACACGACCCGGCTATGCCATGTCCTGAATCGCATTGCAAATGCCCTTGAGGCAGGCCAAAACAATACCGAGGAGGGCACATCCGCGACAAGTGAGGCCACGCAATGCAGCCCGAGAGATGCACTCGGCGTTCCTTGCGTCACCGGGACTTGCCTCCCCCAGACAAGGGGGGCAAGAGACATTAGCCATTCGCCAATCCTGCCACATGGGGGCCCCACACCCTACATGGGACGACTGCACTGGAGTTGGGGGGGAGGGGGGAGGTGCATGATGGTTTGTTCTGGAGTTGGGGGGGAGGTGGGTGATGGTTTGTTCTGGAGTTGGGGGGAGCGGGGAAGTGGATGATGGTTTGTTCTGGAGTTGGGGGGAGGGGGAGGGGGCATGGACAGTTGCTGATGGAAGCACTATTTTGTTTTCCTTTTTTTATCACAATACACAATTGGTGTTGCAAAGTTCAACCGTTGTGGACATTCATCATTGCACATTTGTTCATTGACTACTGCCAGTGCATGGTGTACAAGTATGCACGAATCCTTTGCCCTGTGTGCCCATGTCATGACACCCCCTACTGACTTGTGTCCTGGAGACCTTGTCCACTGTAAGTACAGAGCATTACATGGCCCTCAAGTGCACAGCCTCAATGGACCTTTGTTGGCCCTTCACCCCCCGCCTTCACCGCATCGTCCTGTGGTTGTAGCAGTACCATGTCAGGGGTGATAGCCGCTCATGTAGGGATGCACTTTTTGTCCATCTGCATATATGGCATGGTCCCATTTGACACCAAATATCATTTGAGGGGTCAGCCACCAGTCCTGGTTCGCCGGCACATATGTGCATCACGCAAGCCTGGTGACTGCTTCATCTACAAGCACGTGTATGGCCATAGTCTGGTTTCCCCATGGCCCTGTTCAGGGGGTTCATGACAGGGGTCATGTGGCTTGCTGTCAAGGGACAGCCAACAGCAGCTGCATGTGTCGCCAAATGAGGTTGGTGTGTGGACTGACATGGTGGAGGACAGTACTCGGATGTAATGGCAGGGTTTCTATGATGGCCATCTGGACATGTCCATGGATGTATTGGCCACGGTCAGGGATACAAATATGTGTACGATGAAATGTAATGCAGTGGGGTGTTGTCTCTACATGATGGTCCGTGAACGATGGTGTGGACATCTTGAGGTACATGTTCCTTTGTTGCATGTGTCAGGAATGGCATTCTGTCAAGAGTGGCACAGGGTACCCAGGTAGGGTTTGGGTGGCTGTGCTGAGGTGAGGTAGCAGATAAGCACACACAGCAGGAAGTTCAACAAGAAAGAAGGGTAGGAAACAGTAGCTGTGAGCCAAAAGGGGCAAGAGATACAAAGGTCCAAACAAACTGGATTCCCTCTTGGGGTGTATGCTGAAATGGGAAAGAGTGTTCCACGAATCATAGGAAAATACAGCCTTCTGCACTGATTGCTATAACAGAGGCCCACGCGGTATGCTCATGGCTGGGAACAACAGCAGTGGGTGTCTGTAACACTGAAAACGGGACAAGGGAAGGGGCAGAGGTTGCCTGCCGGAAACCAACAGGCAAGCTCTGTACAAAGGGATTACATAAGACACATGAGAAGACAAGAACAGATCTATCCAGCGAAAAGGAAGTCAATGAGCAATCTAGCAGAAGGAAATGAAGGAAAGGCAGTTAGACTGAAATAGATAACCTAAGGTGGAGTACAGCGGACTCAAGGAAGAGAACAAGGAGCAGCAGTCAGGAAAACAAAAGGCTGCAAAGTAGGAAGCAGGTCTGCAGTCAAGAGTGGCACTAGGTGCAGGCAAACTGTATTGGACTGCGGAGGACTGTAGTAGGCTGCAAGGCAGGGAGCCCGGAAAGGGCACTGGAACAAAACAGGATAAAGCAGCAACAGGAACAGCATACAAGGTAAAGGGTCAAGGCAAACAGGAGCGGGGAGAACTCAAGAAGCAAGACACTGTGCTCCTGCAGGCAACTGCTTATATACAGCCCTGCCCTGTTCGGAGGCAGGCTAATTGACAGCACCTGTAGCAGCACACCTGAAGACAATCTGCCTCCTCCCTCTCTGGTCCTGAGCAGGTGGAAGCAGCACTGGCCGCTAGGGCTTCTGGGGATTGTGGTCCCAATAACGATGAATGAGAATAGCCAGGAAATTGAGGACTGCAGCCAGGTGCATTATGGTAAATGTAGTTAATATTAAAATAAGAAAGAACCAAAATTGAGCAAATGGAAATAAAAGACCAAGGCATGAAAAGGAGTTGTTCAAGGAGTATTAGGAGGATAAATGAGTACCAAGTAGTCCATGATGGTTGCCAATGCGTGCGCCAGCGGCGCGGGCATGACAGCATGCTGCTGTCCTGGCGTCGGATCATTGTGGTGCTGTGTACTGTGTTTATTCTTATTTTGGTGTGATGGCTGTAGTCTATGGAGCATGGTATTCATCCTGCTCTGATCCATTCTATGGTGATTCCCAACACTCCTATGGGGGTGCCATGCCGGTGACGTGTTATCGTACCCCTGCTGCCCTCCGTGAATTCCACTCCCAGGGATGGGACTCCATTGTGGTGTAAGGCTGGGGGATGCCACATTGTGCATGTGCAGTGTGTCCTCCGATATGGCCTTACGGTTGTGGTGTCCGCCAATGAGTGGTGCTGGTGCAGTGTGCTTAGCCCTTGTCAGTTGGTGGAGATGTAGTGTGATGTGGGTGCCTTGTTCTGGCAAAGTGGGAATCTGTTCACATGTGCCGTTGCACTGGTTCTGTGGCAGGTTTGTTGTCGGGGTGAACACCGTACAATGGCTTCATCGTTTCAACGCAGTTGGTTCATGCGGGCACCCACCCCGTGGCACCAGTGCACTTGCATGACACAGTCAGACGACTCAACAGCCAGCCAGACAGGTCGTCCTGCATGTTGGGCCATGTTGTGCGGTGGCGTGGTGATCAGCTGGCCCTTTGAGTCATGTGTAGTTGTTTGGTGTCGGGCCCACCCATGTGTGCGGTTCTTGGTAGCGTTGCATTCCATCTGCACGTAGGGGGAGTGGTATTGTTTTCAGTTGCTGTCCGCAACGTGCATGCCAAGCTGGTCCACATACGACCTCTGGGTGCTGTCAGGAGCACCATTGTCATTTGGCATGCCTCCATTTGCATTAGGTCCAGCTTTACTGTTGTGTATCTCATGGGTGGTCCATGTTGGGGATTGGTGGACCCTTGTGTGCTTGGGGAGTTGTAACGTCACTTGTATATGTGGCCGCATGAAGGACGGTTGTGACATGCCACTGTGTGCTGGTGGGTGCCTTTGGCATGGGTGTGGGGCACAGGCAACAGCATCACTTGTGCCGGGTTGGCACTGTACATTTGTATAGTGCTTGCTTTTCTTGTGTCTGTGGCGCAATATGGTGGTGACGGTGTCACAGTCTAGGTGGTCAGGGGTGTCTATCTGGTAGGACTTCTCCTAGAGCGGCCGGACATGCTGTGTGTGCATGGGGGCTGCTGGGGTGGTAACGGAGGCTGCACTGGTGCTGCATGCAGGGCCTGTCTCCCCCTCCTTCTATTCCCTGTGTCTCCTCAGTGGGGGGGCGTGGTGTTGTTGTAGGGGTTTGTGTGGTTGTGGCCTTGCTTGTTCGGTTGGTGTCGTCTTGGTGTGGGAGGGGGTGGTGTGTGGGTGTGTTCCTTTTCTGCTGTGGCAGACTCCTGGCCTCTGTGTTGCATGTGTGCACCTGTGGCTCTGGGTCCCACTTCTCAGGGTTCTTTACTCCTTCTCTGAGATGCCTGTATGTACTGCATGCCGGTAAGGTACTTTACGGCCTTGAGGAGGCCGTAATTTACGTGTGCTCCTTACTTGGAATCAGCTCCGGTTTACGCCATGCCGTTAATTTCACCATGGTGGGGCACGCGCGCGATCCAGGAACGTAAATTACGGCATTGTCATTTACGGTGCCGTAATTTACGGTCTGTGGGGTTGGAATGGCATGGAGCGGAAAACCATGCCGGTAAATCATTACCGGCATGGTTTGGACCTTACCTCCATGCTCGGAATGACCCCCAATGTGTTTTCTGTGTTTGTGTTCTTTGGATATGGAGTTTTAGACAACTCCATAGGCATCAACTTTTTTTGTGTGTCACACAGCACCTTCAGTGCAATGGCACAGGGATGTCTCTCAGACTTCCCAAGGTTTAAATACCTTCTCTGGGACTGACTACTGTCTCCCAGAGCATGTAACGTAAAATTGACTTTGCTAGTCTTTTTAAGGTTTGGTCCCTTTGTTCGATGCCCTTTGGCAGGCTTCAATGCTGAAGCCCTCCTCTGGCGCCTGTGTGTCTGGAGTGGACATGATGTGAGGGAGGTGTCCAAACTCCCTGTGCTTAGTCTCCTAGGAGACCTGAATGCACTCTGGCGTGATTGGCTGGCTGACTGTCCGGCAAGGACAGCCACCCTGCTGGGTGAGTGGCAGCTAGACTGGAATGAATGGGAGAAAACTGTTTAAAATCAGGTCTCTGGAACTTGGAAGGCCGAGTCGACCACTGGAATAAAAGAACCAAAGATGAGCTGAAGAAAGACGACTACTGCAACTCCTGGACCACTGGTCTGCCCGATGAAGCCCTGCTGCAGGTCCGAATTCCCTGAAAGACCCTCGACAGAGAAGCCCCTTCAAGGATGACTTCTTCCCTTGAGCTGGGTGGAACAACCAACTCTCAAGCCACTTCGACACCGTCTCCAAACTGGTCGAATTTTCTTCAGAGTGCTGTTGAAACAGGATAGCCAGTGAGCAGGATACCAGTTTGTGGACTTTAAGGCACTCACACCTTAAAACCGACGTTTAGCCAAGCTTGTGGCTTCTTCCCTGGCAGTGCAGGAACCTCCTGACGTCCTCCTTCTTGTCCCCACACCTGAAGCTCAGGAACAGCGGGATCTGCAGGAACTGCCAGGAACAACTGCCTCAGCTACAGCTTTTCTTCATCCATAAGGTATTGTGGCAACGCGGTGTGGAAATCCTTTCTGCCGTGGTATAAGTTTGTGAAACTTTCCCAACCTTGGAGTCTTGTTCGCTCCTATACTGACATACAACTCTTTTTCTGGCAATCTACTTCTAAGAACATTTGCAAAGACTTAACCGTTTACTACCAGAATTGCGCTATCCTATCCAAGACACTGAACCATTGACTTTGGCCGAGGCCTATTGAATTGAATTGCCTCTTGTAGTGAACTGAAACTATTTGCCCTGCCTCTGAAAGTAACTGTGTTTTGATTCTTTTAACCTTTGTCTTTCTACCCATTTTCAAAGTTACTGAAGTGCCATTTTGCTCCCACATCAGGGGAGCCTAACTTTTTCAGAAACATATTGGTTGTGTACTGTAGTGTATTATAGTGTGATATTGAGCTGCTTCTTACTAGTGGAATGTTTTCTAACTAAATGTGTAAATAAATGTATATTCCTTTACCAAGAAACCTTGAGTGTTTGCTTGAACCACTGTGATTGTCCTTTGTGCAACATCTTGTACTGTTCACATCCCTCTTGAGATAAGTCTGGCTGCTCAGCCACCGCTACCACATAACTGTGTAGTACAGGCTTGTACCAAAGGTGAGATGGTGCTTACACCTGTAGTCTTAATTGTGTGTAGTGTTCCCAAAGGGTACTGCATGTAATTCTGCCTACAACAGCTGACATTTATTTATGTATTTTAGAGTACAATAGGTTATGTATACTGCATGCCCCTCATCCTGGTTTATTGTCAACACCTGTAAGACTTATTTCACCAAACAAATAAGCAACAAGCAAAGCCACATTCAGTTATTGTACCTTCTACAAAAGAAGCCAATCTAACAATAGTAGAAAGTAAAGTAGAGATCAACAATTCCCACTGTAGATTTAGTAATGAAAACGGAGGTGAATGTTACTCAAATGCAGGCTTCTGTATGTTATTTCAAATGACATTACTAATGCAAATAGTAACTTCAACATATGATACAAAAAGCTATGCATGGAACTTACAAGTCTTTACATTTTGGTAGATTAAGGGCCACAACACATACATTCTGTAATGTCTATTCAGTCGATTGTTCGGCAACACTCAACAAGAGGCCCAAGAACTTCTAGTGAGCTTGCTGAAGGTGTTAGAAAAAGAGAAAGTACATTTGGATAATTTCATAGAAATGTCTAATGAGCGGAATCATGATTGTCCACAATGTCACAAACACAAAATGTGTTGAGACCCTTTGGAAAGGTTGTTAAATCTCCCAGTAGCAGATCAAAAACTATACATTTTGCTGATCTGTTAATGAAAGCTCACCCTGATATGATATGTAATCAGTGCAGTTGTTATTTACAATCATGACTTCAAAATGTAAACTATAATGAATATCTTTTAATTATGTTCCCCAGATACAGAATGGATGGTACAAAGATTAATACTCCAAATGTAAACTTTGTGAATTCTCTGGTATCGTTTCTTAAAACTAGATTGGCATGTGAGTGACTCTACAATATCACACAAATCTATATTTCCTAAGGGTTTAAAGAATACCTACATAATATCTCTTCTCTTCTTACTTCTCTCTCCTTCCCCTCTGCTAATATACTTGTATGCTCATCCTGTCTGGTGGTGTGGTTGCCCTAAGATTCACACAGGATGCCACGCCCATGCCCCCCCCCATGACCAGTACCCTTGCACTACCTTCTGGCCAACCCAGCACTTCCGGCCTGGAACTGCATCTGTGTAGTTATCTGCCACCATTGCACTTACTCAGAGCCCTGCTGCCCTGACTGCAATCCCCCCTTACCCTTTCCATGCACTTCTCCCCGCACCCTCTCCCCTGCACTTTCTTGTTGCACTTGCACGATCTGAATGTCATATGACCTAGTAAGATTGTTTGTCTTCTCATCCCTCTGACTCCCCTCCTTTGTCTTGTGGCACCTATAAACACTGTTTATTTGTGCTGTAATCGAGGTGCTGAAATTAAGATAAGGTACCAATAACTGAATGCAGTAAGGGAAAGCCCCCCCACTTAAAGATACGCAGGGAAATTTGTATGGAATGTTTCAGTTTTGTAAATGTGTAAAAATAGAATGTGTAAAAAGTCGAGAATGTTTTAAGTTTGGTTTAGTAAGTAGGCAAGGTACAGAATGCATATTATAAAAATAGAGTAGGATAATGATTAAGGGTTTTTTCTATAACCAGACAAAAAAGAACTCTGCCATTCATATAACTGACAATGCCTTTAACTAACAATGCTGCTAAATGGGTGAAAGAAGATACATAAATGAAGGCATGCTGTAGAGCAGGTTAGCATGAGTCAGTTCTGAAGTTGAAACATTCAAGGCCACCTTGCCTTCAGAAACCAGATAAACGCTCTGAAACCAGACAGTTAATTGAGATGTGTCTCGAAGTTTAGCTAAGTGAACCAGCTGCATGACCATATTTGGGGCAGCGCCACCGGGAAAAAGCCTAGGATGTGTGCCAGAATGTATTTCATTTTGAAGGTTTAAACAAGATAAGAAATAATTGCCCGATGCGCGAATGCTCAACGAAGAGTTTGCCTGGACATGTTTAGAAAAGGTGGGGGGTTGAATCCTCTCTCTCTGACAAGATATAAAAGGAAGCTCTGTTTTAGCTAGGTGGAGGAGTTTGTGTACTTGACAATGATGCTGTTCGTGCTCTGTGTCGGCCTGCAATGAAATAAAACCTGCTTGAACCTGACTCTGCCTCCCTGCCTACTGCTTGAATTGCTTTTGCTGGGATGCCAGAGGGTAGCAGAGAGGCCTGGAGAGCAACAGAGGGCCCCAGAACCTCCATGAGAGCCTAATAGTAAGAAACAGGTGAAAAAGAGCACGATCGGGGTCTTGGCACCTCCTCTTCAGCGCGTTATAAATACCAAATCATGTCATATCATATTATTAGAACCAAAGGGTTGACATTGTTGGGCATATCTGCAATGGCAATAGCAATGTAAGCACACAATAAACAGAGAATTAATCAGGAAATGTAGTATGTTACATTTCAAGTGACTAATGTATGCACATTTGAGTATTTACTAATATGGTACCAATGTAAAATCTTGGTAAAATGTCCAGTTTTACTTTATTTTCATAGCCTATGATTAGTGTGTACGCTGTCAAAAAGAGGACACACACTATTAATGATTTGATAATACATATGATCAAAGTGGAAAACTTAGCACACATATATTTAATTGTTTCCAAAAGTGAATATGGTAAACATTATAATAATGAGCATTCTGAAATCTTCTACTTCTGTTTTATTATGTAAAACATCATGTATATTTTTCAGGAAATAGTATTTCCTATAAGTACTTATGTAAGTCGGTTCCAGGTACATTATTTTGTGTACTAGGAAGTGTAGTTTGTGACAACTGTTTACTTATGAAATAAAAAAACAGTTGTAAAGAGAGCTAAAACGAAACATAGCATAGTATAAGAAAAGACTGTCATAACAAAATTATTTTTGGACTCTAGAATGTACAATATTGTCATTACCTTCTTATTTGTGTAGGTGGCCAAAATAAGGATGCACGCTGATGTTAGAAGAGGTATTGTAATGACCACAAAGACAGATGCACAAGGTTATGAATTAAGTATCCATGCATTTAGTTATAGTCGATGTAATATTTTATTTGTCTTATTATTATTTTATGTAATCATGTGAGTTTACATTAAAAAGTTTCAATTCAGGTGGTTGTGGCCAAGATGGCAGGCTAAACAGACGTGTGCATTATGAGCTCCATCCCTGCAAAACAGAGAGAAACAGCAAATTCATATGACAAGAAGGAGCCCTGGTGTGTGGGGAAGGTTGCAGGCTCATCATGGGTCAGGAAAATATAAAGTAGTAGCTTTCTGAGTCCAGGCTGCAGGAGTGAGCGAAGATTGGTCCCAACCAAGAATGGAGGCCCACAGGGGAAAAGGCAGCTGTGGCGTGTATGAAGAGTGGTGAACCTACGGTCCCGGTGGGATCCAGACTGCGCTGTGCCATGGCTTGAGGATAAGTGGTGGGCCGGGGTCCGGCATGCATTTCAATGTGGGCTGGGCTTGCAGCACAAAGGGGAGGATCTCTGCAGACTTGGTGGTAAGCCCAGGAGAGAGGCCCCTGGTAGAGCAAGGAGGAGTGGGAGCTTGCTCCCATCGGTTGAGCATCTGGAGCAAGAGGTGGCATCGGGGTGGCTGGAGGCTCCCCCCAACTAGCAACTGGCCTTTGACGCATGGCACAGGAGCATTGTGCAGAGGTAGAAGGCTCCCGTGCCTGTGGGTGAATTTGAGGCACAGATCGTTTGAAGGCTGTAGTGACGGTGCTGCACCTGGAGTGAAGAGCTGCGTGAGCGGACCACTGTTAGACTGCTGGAGGTGGAGAGGGCCCTTGAGAAGGGCAGACGGTGAGAGGACTGGGGGCCAGTTGGCAATAACAGGTGGAGCAGATTGTGGTGGCACTAGTTGCAGACTGGTGGATGCCTGGTCTGCAGAGCGGACAGGAGGGGCACAACAGGACAACATTGTGGGGGGGTCACAAGGCCTAGGGGGCAGCAAGAAGCAAGAAGAGGAGGGCCCTTGGGGAATTTAAGGTGCCAGAAGAGACAGCACCTGATAAGGAAGGAAGGTGGAGAGGCGACATAGAGGGCTGTGGACTGCTTAGCAAGGAGGAAGGCACAAGTAAGAAGGGGAAAGAGTGCCAGGGAAGCTGGAGAGTGGGCAAACAGGTCTTTCTGGGAGAGGAAGTGGCAAGAAGGAGCCCTGGGGGGCAATTCCATGAGAAAGGTGTGCCGGCTGGACTATTAGGCGGAAGCACCAGCAGGGGACAGGGAAAGAGGGCATGCTGATGTGCATGGTGGTTTGAATGGTGCCAGTGGCTGATGGTGGTGGGCAAGAGCAGAGGGTATTACCCAGCTCATGGAGGGGTGTTCAGCTGGGGAGTGCACCCACCAGCTGACGAAGAGCCCCAGCCCCACGGGGTACAGTGGCAGAGGGACAACAAGTAGTGGAGGAGTGGAAGAGCGTCCCCCCAAGTGGTGAATCCAGTTACTGCTGTAGGTGGATCGGAGGATGTACATGGAACAGAAGAGGAAAGACACCACTTCTGGAAGAGCAGAAAGGGACACTTGCAGAGGCACACTCAGACTATGCTCTACTTTGGGTCCAGGTAGTGTGCAGTGGCAAAGAGATGGCGTTCACCGAGGAAGATTTGCATGCAACCCTGTCCAGGTTTGAGGGGAAGATAACAGAGAAGGTCAAAGCAGAGGCAGCCAGCATCAGGGAGGAACTCACGCAAGCGATCACGGCAAACTGCAGAGACATTGACGCAGTGGGTGAATGAGTAATGGAAGTGGAGGGACACACCATGGGACTGGCAGAAAAAGATCCGGAATTAACACAGCAGGAGCAAAGCACAGATGAACGAATAAGATCCTTGGAGGAAAAGTGGAAGGATCCGGAAAACAGATCAAGGAGGGACAATATCCAAATCATAGGAGTTGTTTATAGACCTCTCAGAGGGGGAACAAGACCAGCAATAGAGGCCTATGAGACTCCATGGGAATGGGGATTCACATTTTCCGGCACCTGACATCCCGGCCCGCCGAGGCTTGTTATGTCCCGCTGGCACCGGGATATCAGCCGCCGGAAACAGTTTTACAGTCTGGTGGTAAACCGACAGTGGCACCGGTAGGTTACCGCTGGACTTGTATTGAGGCCCATGGTGGATACACTACCCGCAGGATAGGAATTATTCCTTCTATTCGCACATCCATTAAAAGAATTCTCGAATAGATTACTTCTTGGCAACGCAGAGGGTAGTTCAGGCATTTATGACGGTACATTTAGGGAGCGTGACGATGTCAGACCACGTTCCAGTCACACTGGATTCGAAAGGAGGAGATTTGGGGGGGGTCCAAGGGTTGGAGACTGGAAGAATACCTCCTTAGAGATCAAGGGGTGCAGCAGCAGGTGGATGGCGAGGTTACATGACTTTATAACGAATGCACATATAATGAAAATGATATACCGACAAAACATAACACATTTTTTTTCTTCTTTTCTGGAGGCGGTCCTCCCAAACCCCTGTTTCCCACCCCTAAAAACCCACCCCAACCGTTTCCCCACAAGATTTAACCGTTTACCCCACCACAGCATACATTTTCATTGTGTTTCGATATATCATTTTCATTACATATTCATTTGATAGAACATTCTTGTTATAAAGACCGTATACCGGATGGTGAGATTAACAAGTTCATGGAGGAGGGTGGGGAAAGGAGAGGAGCGATGGGAGAGCAGTGGGCCACATTCAAGAATAAGATCAAGAACTGCCTCATAGAAGCCTCAAAGACATTAAGGGAAGCAGAGATGGACCTAGAAAACGAAATATAGGAGCTGGAGGCTGCCCACAAGAAGAAGGGCACAAACAAGGTTTCTAGGCAACTAGCCCATGCGAGGGGTCAACTTAAACAGCTGATCGGTAGGTCAGTTGAGAACACCCTCCTGAGGAGTAGTCAGACATTCTACGAGCACAGGAAATAAGGTTGGCACAATGCTAGCGAAGCAGTTAAGGGCCAAGGAACAGGGAGCAATCAAAGCTAAATTGGAGGCGAAAGATGGAGGGAGATAAACTCAGGGTCATTCAGGAATTGTAGAGAGGGAGCCAAGTACCCCAACCTCAAGCATCTCGCCCATGTTGCCTATATGTTGGGAACCAGAATGTGAAATACGTGCAGTGCCAGCAAAGATACCGATACCATGGAGAATCCTGAAAGCAAGGTTCAATTAAGAAAGCCATACCTGCATACATGACAATATGACAGCCATTTGAATGAAATACCCGAAGAAGTGTGAAAAAGTGAGCAAAAGAGCAGATTGGTGATGTCACACGAACCAAGACTGATGCACCCAGAAGAGATGCAGAGACAAGGGAACATAGACCACTAATATTTCAGGATCGAGATGAAAAAGGTTATGTTACAAAAACAATGAAGATATCAAGTCATTTTACACATGCACAGATGCAAAGAAACGCAAGTAGACAAAGTATTCTTAAGGCTAGCTATGTAGTGAATAGATTGCGGCATGCGCCAACATATATAGATATATATATTCAGTGAAAAAAACTTTGTTAAAGGGACGTTATGGGACGTTATGGTTCAGTTCTGCTACTAAAAACCTATGAAATTCAGTGAAAAAAACTTTGTAAGTGGACATTATGGTTAAGTTGCGCTACTAAAATCCTATGAAAATCAGGGATGTTATGGTTCCAAGTAAAACCGAAAAACCCCAGAAATTCGCCAGTTATGGTAAGCTAAGCAACCATAACTCGCGCCACCACTGTGCACCGCTAAGACTAACACCCAGCACATCTAAGATGACATCACTAATGACATTGATGGCATCACTGATGACATCACAGTTCTGGTTTCCTAGGTTTTTAGTAGCGCAACTTAACCATAACGTCCCTTTAACAAAGTTTTTTTCACTGAACATAAATATAGATAATGGAAATGTGACAAATGTTTACTAAGACTCCCTTACCTTACATTTATTTTTCATAGAAAATACTAAACCCTTGCCCCACTAGAGGTTTTGATGTCCGCGGACCGTGCGCATGTTGGCAGGCGCACGCGGTCACCATCAGCACCATCCAAAAACCTAGAGGGTATCTTCCATTATTGTATCATGCAATAAAAACATACAAACTTATTCAAAAAGCACAGCATAAATACATTACATTTAATGATAATTAAAAAGTGGAAACTGTATATGTAACACACCAACCATCCACTGAAGTCGCATTTCCAATATAATGGAATATACCAAAACAAAATAAATATGCCTCCAACTGAATTACCTCACAGAAACTGCACAGCAAGAAGCAAGAGCATACTTACACACCAGTAACAGCAAAAGTGTATAGCAAAGTAGTAAGTACAATACATTTATTTCATATACTTATACATTTTCTGTATTATGTACACTAAAACTAATATTTATTTCTTTTAACACAGAAATGTCCAGTACTTTGGAATGGCTGGAATAGAATTTCCCACGTGATGAGATGAGTGAAGAGAGTGATAATAATGGTAGACACAACATTTCTCTATATAAGCCAATTAATAACTATTACTTTATATGTACTTAACACATTTTTTTAACAGACCAGACAACCAATAAAACTAATATACCAAAAGAGATAACAGAAGATCCTCTCAAAAGAATGGAACTGAAAATTGATTTATTACTACAACACTTCAGCCAACTAAAAGAGTGTATTGTGGACCACAGTAAAGAAAACTTTAAATACCACTGTCCCACATGTACCTGTTCCCCCTCTCCATGTCCCAGCCAACTGTCCCCAAAACCTCCCCACCAAGAAAAACAGTACGATGAAACTTCCATCCCTTGCTCCCCTCCCATACATCATGTCCAAACCCCTAATTCCCCTATATTTGTTTCAGTTTCTACTTCCTCTTCTCTTTCCTAATTTTTGTATGTTAAACAATAATAACATTTTAAATGTGTTCTTGGTACATACCCGTGTCTTATTATTATTTTTTTAAAGGCAGTCAGGGAGTCTGCGGACAGCGCGGCTGTCCGGGATGTCCCCAAATACCGAAAAATGGGGGCGTCCCAAGGACACCATACCTGTCAGTTCTGTCCATAATTAAAATTTAGGTGTCCTTAGAAAACACAAGATGTTCACCTGTCCGTATGAATGTAAACAAAATGGGGGTGTCCTAACGACAATATACCTGTTTGTACTGTTCGTAATTGAAATGCCTATGTCCTCAGAACACACAAGATGTCCGCCTGTCCGCAAAGTTTTGACGCACATTTATTTTATTCAGGGAGTTCAACATTGTTCGTAGAACACCTGCGCACATGCGCATCACACATTTGGGTCCTACGAACATCGCGCCTCTCCGCAACTGTCTGCCGCAAGTGTTTTGCACTTTTAATTAGTTCGGAGACCTAAACACTGTCCGCAGAACACCCGCGGGCATACGCACATCCAGCACTATGCATTTGGTGTCCTGTGGACAGCCGTCCCATTTGCGAATGTGTCCGCGACATCATCATGTGACCGCACCCACGCTGAGCGTCTGTCCTTATTTCCGGACACTGTCCAGGTCCCCGAACATTTAAAAAAGTGCTTTTTAAGCAATCCAAGGTATTTACAGTAAAAGTTCACCATTGCACATGTCCCAGACAATGTCCCTCCCGATCTACATTCTTTTTGGAACTTTTTGAGCCCGTTCTTGGTGTTCGAAGTGTTCAGGGACGGCGCAGGTGTCCACGAAACATGCCCCAGCACCTCTATAAAAGGCCACACCCCAGAGCTGAACCTCATTCTGCTTTTGGATTTCCAACATTTACAACAGGACAACTGTGCAAGCTGCTGTTCTTGGTTCCTGCTTCCCAATTCCTGGTTATTAACCTTCTAGATGGCATCCCAAATTGCTTCTGCTGCTACTGCCTCCACATCAGCACTGCCACCCCATCCACCGCCAACACATCCCCAAGGGCCTACAGAGGGGAACAGGTGTGAGGATGCAGAAGAGATGGATGAAGAGGATGAAGAGGATGAGTTAGTGGAAGTCCCTACTACTAGCACTCATCGTGAACCTTGGGTGTGGCGGTTATTTACCACCATTGATGGAAAGTCAAAAGCTCATGCGAACAAGGTGATGGGAACTCAGTGCCGCATGGTGCTGAGTTGTGGTAGGCCTGGTTTGTATAGCTATGGTACTCGATCAATGAAGCGACACCTAAAGTCGTTCCACGACGTGGCTATTCGTAAGGTTGCACCTTGCGATAAACGTAGTAGGTTGACATCCTCTACAGCATCCTCTGTTTCCGCTACTGCCACCACAAGAGACACTCCTGTGGGACAGCGCATCCCTCCAGCTGCCTCACAGGCCGTTCATGATGCTGTTGACCCTTACCTTTCGAGGGCCACAATAGTGTGCATGTACTGCAACGCAGTACTCTGCAGGGGGGGGAGAACCTTCGGATTGCTTTCGAGACTGTGGTCAAGGAGCAATAGAAGAACTGCTACCTACCTGAATAAGGCCCACCCTACATCTTCCTCTCTCCACCTGCCCTTTCTTATGCCTGTGGTTGGTGTCCCTTCCTTACCCTCTTTTCCCCTCCTTTCCTTCTGTGTCATGTTTAAAAAAAAACAAAGGCTCTTTTCAGAGCCGCCTTTCACAGTTAAAAAAAATAGAAGTGACAAACAAATAGTGCAGGGTCCTGTGCATTTTTTAGATGTCCACAGGCAGTCCGTGGACATCTAAAATGTTGGGGTGCTACCCTATTAAAACCAATGCACTTTTCTCTGGGAGAAAGTGTTGGCTCTGAAAAGAGCCTTTTTTTGGTGTTTTTTGAGTTTCGAAAACTTCAAATGGTCAACACCTACTGCAGAATGGATTGCTCTAATTCCAAAAAAGGTTGCAATGCATTTTGTATATTTTGCAGAAGAATCTGATTCCAACATAAGTAAGATGTACTCCATCTCTGCGAAAAATGTGTGTGCTACAAAACTTACAGGCTGATTCATGGAAATAATGTGCGCTGAAATTTTCGGCGTAAGCGTGCGAATCGCAGTGCAAGTGCGAAAATCGCAGCGAAACCCGCGCACAGCGATTCATGGAAGTCCGTGTGCATGTAAATCCCTGGATGTGCGCTAAAATTCTGCGTGGTGCACGCTGGCGCACACGTCTCCAAACAGCGTGCGCTAAGCGCACAGCGAAAGCGCACATAGCGCAGCGCACACAACAAAAGTAGGCGGAACAAGGGGCGTAACACGCGGAATGGGGAACAACGCGTGAAAATGTGGGCGTCACAGGGTAAGTAAAGGAGGCAAATGCGCAGAACGCCCACACACGTGTCTACAACATGTATTCATGGAATCGAACGGGGCTAATGCGTGCGCCAAAAAAGACACGCTAATCCGGAAACACGCACGCCAGCAGGAAGCAGGCGTACGTGGACCCGCGCAGCATAAAAGTGCACGCAAACAACAAACAAGCTCAGACGCCAAGATGAATATACCATTCCTAGCAGCAGTGGTCGTGGGATACTGCAGGAGGAGGAGGAGGATAGTCAGGCCCAGAATTTTTACACCCAGTGTTAGGGAGAATTCTCTGTTTAGGCTGAATTTCCTAACCTAGTGAGTCCCCCAGCAGCTTTGCTGGATTCCTGGAGTTTGTTTTTTCCATCCTGCAAGAGTGAGACTCTTTTTCTCCCACTCTTGGACATGAATGTGTGTAATTCCTTTGAATGTCAATGTGTTCTATGGGCTATGGGGTCCTTTACTCCATAGGGTCTCATATGTTTTGCTATGTGTGTTACACCGCACCCTCTGTGCCGTAACACTGGGGCGTCCTAGAGTATCCTCACCATAGACTCCATACCCTGGGACTGACTACTGTCTCCCAGGGCATGTAAAGTCACCATTGGCTTTACTAGACCTAAATTTACTAACAGAACTAGTACAAACCATACTTTTGTGGACGTACTAGTAGGGGTAATTTGATTACTCCTGGGTCTGTTATTCGAGGGGGCACTGTCCCGTCCCCCCTCGTCGAGTTTTGGCTGGTGGCAGTGGAAACTACTTGTTATGTTCGACCCCGAATATAACCCTATGGGATTCTTCCCATTGTTAGAGATTGATACTTTTTCTCGTTAGTCTCTAACATACCACCGGTCTACTTATCTTAAATAAGTCTATCGGATGGTATTTTCTGCCAGAACTCGGTTTTTAAAATGGCGTCTGTTTTCGTCTCTGTGACTCCTAAACCAAAGGTTGAGCCCTTTGTTCCACTTTTGGCGGGCTTCTGTACAGAGACCCTCCAAAGTGGTGCAATTCTGTCTGGGTTACCACAGGGGTGTGGGAGGGGGTTTAGGCACCCTGGACCGAGTTGCCTTGCCAACTCCGGTCGCACTCTGGTGTGATTGGCCCAAGTGGTGAGCCTCCCCGCTCACCACTTAGTGTGTGTTGATTGACAGCTAGGCTGAATGAATGGGGGTTTTCTGCATAAAAGCAACGACGACACCTCCGGTGGAGCCCTGCTGAACCGACTCACCACTTCTCGACGACAGAGGAGATCTCCCTGCCGGAGAGTCTCTTCCCCTGACTGGTGGGAACAACCAGTCCCTTTTGCTTTTTCTTCACCTCAGGACGCAGTGGTCGAATTGCCCGTGCAGAGCACCTCGGCAACCGGATAGCCACTACCCCTGTACCGCGACCAAAAGTTGGTGCCTTGTGACGGAGCACTCCGCGGCTGGTCTCTTCCCTGGTGGTGCAACGATCTTCAACTTTCCTTCGACGACGAGATCCTCTCTTCTCTTGGCAAAGACCGGACGTGCACCCACCACCAGGAACAACTGCCCCCGCCGGAGCTGTCTCTCCACAATCAAGGTACTGTGTCCGCCTGGCTTCCCTTGTTGCCGGATAGAGTGATGTGTCTTAATCCTCGCCTCTCCATAGGGTCGCCTCCAAGCTTTCTCTAGCGTGTTGTTCTGAACTGGTCCAATCTGCCGATAACAATTTGCTACAAAGACTCGAACGCATTTCCACTGAGATACTTTTTGGGACATATCGCCTCGCCTCTCTCCGAGTGGGCCTGGTCTCTGAACTTTATGATCTACCGTGGGTCTTGTCTTCTTGCCTTGCATTTGTCCGTTAAGTATTGGAACCATGTTGATTTCGTTACCTGCTTATTTTTCTCTCCTGTCCTAACGAATACTAGAGTGCCATCTAGGTTGAAGCATACACCTCTGTCTGCAAATAAGTGATGCTGGTAAAACCTAGACTTGTCGAACTATTGTTAGGGGGATTGATCTTTTTCTTCGTAGAGTAATTGTAATTGAAGTGTTTGCCGTAATAGTGCCAGAGTGTTTTCTATAGATGTGTCGTTATAAATAAATACCTTTATATCTTTACACTGAAGCCTTGTTGCGTGTTTGCTTGTCTTACTGTGAAGAATTGCCCTAAGTTGTATACTCCACATACTGTCTAACTCTTCTTGAGTGAAGTCTGACTGCTCAGCCACAGCTACCAAGTGAATCTGTGTGGTACAGACTGCTACCAAGTGGGTTTACTGCCAAACACCTTTAGTCCTAAATCTTTTGCAGTGGTCCCAGAGGGAACTGCACAGGTTTCTGCCTAACACCCAGAACCAGCCTTTTTGGGATGCCTGATGACCAGGTGTATAGGAGGTACAGGTTTCCACCTCACATAATACTCGACCAGGTGAGTGAGTGGGAGGATGACCTCACATCACCCATCCTGTGCTCCCAAGTACTCAGCCCCCTGGAGAAGGTCCTCAATGTACTGCACTTCTTGGCCACTGGATCATTTCAGCGGACAAGTGCTATAGTGGGGGGGGGTCACAGGCCACGCAGTCACGCTGCCTACACCAGGTGTTGGCCATCATGACTGCACGCCCATCAGTCCGCAGGCACATATACCTGCCCAGAACACCTGCAGAAAGGCAGGCTGCTGTCCAGGATTTCTATGGGTTGGCACAATTCCCCAAAGTGCTAGGTGCCATTGACTGCACCCATGTGGCTCTACGTCCCCCCAGGGCATCTGAACACATCTATAGAAACCGCAAGCACTGGCATTCCATCAACGTGCAGGTAGTATGTGATGCCAAGGGAATCATCACCTCAGTATATGCCAACTATCCAGGGTCCATCCACAACAGTTTCATTTACAGAATGTCAACCCTAAACCAGGACCTAGAAGGTGGGCGGCATGGTGATACATGGCTGCTTGGTGAGTATAAATGCCACTGCACATGCATGCATGTCAGATACTGAGTAATGTCACAACCCCACTAATGATACCCATCACCACCTCCCCAGGGGACAGTGCCTACCCTCTGAGCACCCACATGATGACGCCAATTCGGAACCCCACCACGCCACCCGAGGTAAGGTACAACACAGCCCATATTGCAACCCGGGGCATAGTGGAGCGCACATTCGGAGTGCTCAAGTTACGCTTTCTCTCCCTTGACCGCTCTGGTGGGCAGCTGTTATACGCTCCCCCAGTAGTGTGCAGGATCATAGTGGCAGCATGTTTCCTGCACAATGTTGCAACACGCCGGGGCCTGCCGGTGGACATGGTGGTGCCCCCACATCCCCAACCACATGCACGCCCGCTGTCCATGGGAGGGGAAAGGGCACGTGGTGAGGCAGCCCATACGCAGCTGGTGGCTAATTACTTCACCTAAAATCACACCCCTGTGGAGTGCACACAGCCCTGGCACATACCAGCAGACAATCAATGATGATGACATAAGGGACACTCAACTGTCACAACCATACCATCCTGAGATTGGTCACCTGGAAGTGTTACATTGTGTGCATCCCTACCTACCCAAACACCACCAATGCTGTGTCATCAAAAGACATACATCTATGTTGCAAAATTCATTACCCCCTTGCTACATACAACATGAGATCAGCGCCATGTCACCCAACCCCTCCCCAGCTCCACCACCAAACACACCATGGCATGTCATGCAATGTGAAAGCAAACAAAGCAATGCACAAGAACTGACACAAGTGTCACAAAGTACACTGTCCCTAATGGAAACTGCCCACTCACAATATGCTCCCAGTAATGTATAACTAACAGCACACATTACCAAATACTTACCACCAACACAATGCTGCAACACACCATGGAAAAATGCAAAAACATGACAGTACTAAGTTCAAGTAGTGGTAGTCTTACAACCTGAATACGCCAGCACATCGACCCCTTACAACTGTAGAGTGTTGCTGCCACTCAAATCTCTCAGTGTACTGCATACAACTTGAACTGCATCTGCAAAGTAGACGGCCTTGTGAAGACATGAGGAAGGAACCTGCCGATTAGGAGGAAGACATGGATGCACAAGCACATATCAATACGCCATGCAGTGTACAATACAACAACAATATCCACTACGGATTTCTACACAGTATTGACTACAGAATGCCCGCACAGCTCATGGGAGCCCAACGTCACTGTGTAATTCATTGTCACTTGGTCACACCCTTTGCAAGCCCATGGAAACGGGAAGAGGGAGGGGTGTGTGTCTCATGAACCCAAGCATCTAACCCAAACTCAGGACAAGCCTGTATGTGCCCAGCCGGAATACAGTGGATGCAAATGGGAGCCACACAAGGCAACACACTGTAAAAAAAATCAAAAATCAAAAATGGCCATGTGGGGGCTCGGGGGGTGGGGGAGGCCACCCAGGAGGTTCGAGGACAGGGTGCAAACCAACACCCACCTGCGTGGATGTTGTGAAAAAAAATACCTCCTTGGGCTCATGGCCTGCACGGCTATGCCATTGTGGGAGAACTGCTGTCGCTCTGCTCATCCTCTGCTGCTGCATCAGGAGGCGGTGGCACTATGGGAGGCAGCCCACACAAAGCCCTGGTATGGTCCTCCATGGCAGCAAGTATGCGGGTCTGGAAGATCTGATTCTGGAGGATTAAAGTGCGGAGATCCCCATGCAGCACATCACGGGTTGCCTGCATTTCTGCACGCATGGCCTAGCGTGATGCCCGGATCTCCTCACATGTTGTATGCAGCTCAGCTGAGAGCGAACTTGTGAGCTGCTCCAGCTGCTGTTCTGCCCTAACCTTTTGGGGAAGCCTCAAGTTCAAGCAGACTCTGCCTGAGGTTATGGAGTTCTACCCTCAGGGCTTCCCTGTGGCCCTGGGACTCTATTGATATGGATTCGCGCAGAGTCTCTAGTGCCGCCCGTCGGTCCCTGTTGGACACCAACATGTCTTCCCTGTGTGATTGGCAAATGGAGTCTCTTGCCTGCTGTTGTTGCTCCATCTGCCTTTCAGGGGGGATAATGGAAGTGGCCACCCTCTCCATTGCCATTTCTACTGATGCTTCCTGTTGGGTTGCCATACTGTACATGGAGTTTTCCCATACAGTATTGCCTGGTGGCGCACGGCCACCACGTCGATGGGCACCACACCTGTTTGGGGCAAGGCGATCTGCACCTTGCTGTGCTGGCACTGCCTGAGGCTGCAGGACTGCATTCCCCCTCTGATCTGCTGGCCCAGGAACAGGATCAGATGCTGTGGAGTGTGATCCTGCATCCGTAACCGCCAAAGGCGGACCTACCAACACTGACATCCCCATAGAGGGTTCTACCCCTGGTCCAGGTGGGTTGGACAGAACAGAATCCCTGCCAGAAACACTTACCTGTGACTGCACATAAGTCTCATCATCCGACTCAGCACCTGAGTAGAGGTCTGGGGAGGTGCACCCAGAGGCACCCCTGGACAGTATGGTCTGCAGTAACATGGGGTTTTCACCCACCACCACACCACATCCCCCACTGGTGCCCGGTCGTGCGTGAGATTCCTCCTGGGTCTGCACCATCTCCTCAACCTCAACAGCACCAAGTGCGTCATCACCTGCAAAAACATGAAAGACAACAAATGGAAACAGGCATGAGCACCATAGCACACACATAGGCCGTGACAAGCCAGAGATCCAGTACATGAATTACACATGTCCCACATGACTATAACCCTGCCATGCATGCACTGTCAAAGAGTTGGAAGTGGAGTCAAAAAGGCAGACACTGAGGAGAGCAAGATGGATATGCAACACATTTGCAGCATGTTGGGTAGCACTGGCATCACACATCAGGCTGTGAGTTGCATGTCCAATAGACATACATGACACATGCCACCACACAGATGTCATGTAGCATAGCCACAGTAAATTACAAAACTAGAGCAATATGTCAGTGAATGAGTACTGTCACACATCCATGTCACATCGACATGATGCGAAGATTGATTCTGAATAGTGTTGCAAAATATGCATGTGCCCCACACTGAAACACATCCAGTGTCCAATAACACAGTCATTGTGGGCTGATCAATGGTTGGTCACTTTAACATTACAGGAAACACCTGTCATCTTCCACATGCAAACAGGCCGTAATAAAAAATGTCTGCAGCCCAATACTCCATCGGCCTGAATTGTGTAATCATCAACATAACCAGGTAAAAGTAGTGGCCCAGTGTGGGCTGTAAACAATGACCGAAGCAT
This sequence comes from Ambystoma mexicanum, assembly GCF_040938575.1. NCBI lineage: Eukaryota > Metazoa > Chordata > Amphibia > Caudata > Ambystomatidae > Ambystoma > Ambystoma mexicanum. The sequence continues at coordinate 519,844,007 of NC_090923.1, forward strand.
ATCACATATCTTGAAATAGGGCAGAATAATGTGTACTAAAAATGGGAGAGTGGAAACAATCAGCCTGAATGAACACTTACAAAATCTGACCAATGTAGTTGCAAGATGACAGTTCAAGGTAAAGTGCACTAATCTGGGCCTAATTGGCAACTGTGGGCAGAAGGGATACAGTCATACTCAAATCCAAGGCACGTGAAGGCATGGGAGAAAGCAAATGGGTGACCCATAACACTCAGGATTACACACCCTCACCTGGCACTCAATCAGAACCCGTCACCCAAACAACATACACATTGATTACACACACACACACATGGTCACTCACCGGACAATGCCTCGTAATCAGGTAGTTATGATATGATATGATATGATAGTTTATTTATATAGCGCCTATACACAATGTGTTTCAAAGCGCTTCAAGGAGGGAGGGGACATAGGAAAAATACAGCAACATTCAGCGAAGTCCTTGAAACAATACAGAATGTGAAAAATAACTATCATAGTAGGCCTGTCGACATTTCTGATAGTGCAAGTGCATAGAACAAGTAAGGCAGAGGTAATGGAAAGGAAGGAAAACAGAGCAAGCAGTAACATTACTAAGTCTCTCGACAATTTACGCAGTGCAGGTGATAACAGGAGGCGGGGAGGGAGGGGGGGGCAAGTGGAAGGAGGGGGGAAGGAGAACAAGACACGCTACTGAACAAAAAGTCGGTGACAAGTTGAAAAGCAGGGGAGGGGGGAGGGGGGAAAAACAAAAAGGGGGGGAGACAGACAAGCTCCTATCAGGAACAGATGAAAGGAGTAAGTGCTAGGAGGGGGAAGTCTAAGAGGGGGGGAGAATAAGAAGGGGGGAGTAAGAAGGAAGTTGCAGAGGAAGGAGGTGAGGGGGGGTGGAGCGCAGAGCAGGAGGGGGGGCAGGGGGAGGGCACACAGAAATCGCAGGGGGGCAAGAAGAAATAAGGGGGGCAGGGGGGGCACAGACACTCAAGGGGGGGCAGGGGGGCACAAAGATACACAAAGGGGGGCAGGGGGGCACAAAGATACACACGTGGGGCAGGGGGGGCACATAGGTACTCACGGGGGGCAGGGGGGCACAAAGATACACACGGGGGGCAGGGGGGCACATAGGTACTCACGGGGGGCAGGGGGGGCGTAAAAATACACACGGGGGCAGGGGGGGCACAAGATACACACGGGGGCAGGGGGGGCACATAGGTACTCACGGGGGGCAGGGGGGGCACAAAGATACACACGGGGGGCAGGGGGGGCACAAAGATACACACGGGGGGCAGGGGGGGCATAAAAATACACACGGGGGCAGGGGGGGCACAAAGATACACACGGGGGCAGGGGGGGCACATAGGTACTCACGGGGGGCAGGGGGGGCATAAAAATACTCACGGGGGCAGGGGGGGCACATAGGTACTCACGGGGGGCAGGGGGGGCACAAAAATACACACGGGGGCAGGGGGGCACAAAGATACACACGGGGGGCGGGGGGGGCACATAGGTACTCACGGGGGGCAGGGGGGGCATAAAAATACACACGGGGGCAGGGGGGGCACATAGGTACTCACGGGGGGCAGGGGGGGCACAAAGATACACATGGGGGCAGGGGGGGCACATAGGTACTCACGGGGGGCAGGGGGGGGCATAAAAATACACACGGGGCAGGGGGGGCACAAAGATACACACGGGGGGCAGGGGGGGCACAAAGATACACACAGGGGGCAGGGGGGCACATAGGTACTCACGGGGGGCAGGGGGGGCACAAATATACACACGGGGGGCAGGGGGGGCATAAAAATACACACGGGGGGCAGGGGGGGCACAAAGATACACACGGGGGGCAGGGGGGGCACATAGGTACTCACGGGGGGCAGGGGGGGCACATAGGTACTCACGGGGGGCAGGGGGGGCACAAAAATACACACGGGGGCAGGGGGGCACAAAGATACACACGGGGGGAGGGGGGGGCACATAGGTACTCACGGGGGGCAGGTGGGGCATAAAAATACACACGGGGGCAGGGGGGCACATAGGTACTCACGGGGGGCAGGGGGGGCACAAAGATACACATGGGGGGCAGGGGGGGCACATAGGTACTCACGGGGGGCAGGGGGGGGCATAAAAATACACACGGGGGGCAGGGGGGGCACATAGGTACTCACGGGGGGCAGGGGGGGCACAAAGATACACACGGGGGGCAGGGGGGGCACATAGGTACTAACGGGGGGCAGGGGGGGCACAAAGATACACACGGGGGGCAGGGGGGGCACAAAGGTACTCACGGGGGGCAGGGGGGGCACATAGATACTCACGGGGGGCCGACGATCCGGCGTACCACGGTGGACAGCGGTAGACAGGGCCTTAGTTGTGGGCCTTCGACAGTGTGGCCGGCTCCCGCCTCCCGGTTGCTGCCATTGGCTTAAGGGGCCAAGGCGAACCAATGGGAGAGGGAGGCAGGAGCTGGCCCAGAAGGAAAGCATCAAACAAAACAGGAACGAGGGAGACGGCCATCTTGGAAGGCCTAAGGCAGGGAAGGCATCAGGCATGAATACAACAAAACGTGAAATTCCCACGTAGGGGAGAGCGCGGAGCGCATCATGCAGAATAGTCCAGGCCAATTAGGCAGCCACAGTTATAATCGTGCAATTTCCAGCAAAAAACGAAGGTCGCTCGCCGCATCAACAAAGTGTCCCATAAAGTCAGAAGAGCTTACCCCCAGCATTGCGCAGCATTGGTGGAGGTCAGGCGCAGATGGAGGGTGCTGGGGAGCAGAGGCAGGGCTCCATCAGGATCGGAGGCAAGGGAGGAATGGAGTGTGGATGGAGGCGGGCCTCGTTGTGGGCCTTCGACAGTGTGGCCGGCTCCCGCCTCCCGGTTGCTGCCATTGGCTTAAGGGGCCAAGGCGAACCAATGGGAGAGGGAGGCAGGAGCTGGCCCAGAAGGAAAGCATCAAACAAAACAGGAACGAGGGAGAGGGCCATCTTGGAAGGCCTAAGGCAGGGAAGGCATCAGGCATGAATACAACAAAACGTGAAATTCCCATGTAGGGGAGAGCGCGGAGCGCATCATGCAGAATAGTCCAGGCCAATTAGGCAGCCACAGTTATAATCGTGCAATTTCCAGCAAAAAACGAAGGTCTCTCGCCGCATCAACAAAGTGCCCCATAAAGTCAGAAGAGCTTACCCCCAGCATTGCGCAGCATTGGTGGAGGTCAGGCGCAGATGGAGGGTGCTGGGGAGCAGAGGCAGGGCTCCATCAGGATCGGAGGCAAGGGAGTTCTCCCACACCTTGGATCTGTTCCTCTGTGACGAAGGTCCCAGCAACAGACTCATTTTCAGTGAGTTCATTGTCCTCTTGTGGAGACCCACCGCCAGTCACCAGAGTAGCGGCATGATTTGATGCCAGCGTGTTCTTTGCTCTGCGTTTCAGGTCATTCCACCACTTGTAGCAATCATAAGCTGTGCGCCTCACAAATCCAAGGGCACTTATGCGGTCCACGATGGTCTGCCAGTGTTCCCTACGTTGACCAGGTGTGGTCTTGCACCCTGCAGTCACCAACATTTCGTGGCTATGTGCCGACACACAGGTCACAAGTGCATCAAGTTCCAGGTCATTAAAGCTAGGCTTCCTTGACACGCCGGAGTGTGTAGCCATGTCTGGGGTCTCAGCCTGTTGTGCCAGAGCACCCTTCTTCCTCTTTTCAAAGGTGGAGCGGAGCCTGAGTGGCTTACGCCGCTCTGGTCAATAGGGGCAGAAGCCCCGGTGGACTGGGTAGTAGGAGTGTGCGATTGCACAATGACCGTAGGCCTTGGTAAAGGCATTGGCAGAAGTGTGATGTTGGCAGGGGGAACGTCAGTTTGATGGACCTGGACCGACACTGTCCTGGCTGGGAGACTCAGAGCTGGGGTGCATGGAGCTGCAGCTGCCCCTGCAGCCTCCCCACCCTGCCTACTTGGGGCAGCAGATGACATAGCTGCCCCAGATCCACGTGACTTGGTGACACCAACTTGCACCACCACACGTGGCTTAGACTTGCTGACCTGGAAGTCAGCCTGGGAGTCATCCTGTGCCAGGTCAGGTGCCACAATGGGCTGGTCCAACAAGGGCTGAGCTGGGATGGTGTCAGCCATGTTTCCCTCAACCATGGGGGGGGGGGCATGGGTGTCCCTGATTGGTCTTCCACACATGGGGGTCTAGAGGCACCCTGCAAATCCCGGCCATGTCCCCTACCGCGCCCACCATGCCCACCTTTTGAAGGTCGGCCACCTTTGCCTCCCTTACCGCTTGATCGCCTCCCAACCATGGCACTGATGTTGTTGTGCGTCTGGGAGTAGCAGTAAACTATTGTCCTGGGCAATTGGGGGTCAAAGGGGTAGGGTACTAGATGGAATTCGTACCTTAGTGCTCTAACAAGGCTGTCTGTGACCCCTGGGGGAAGATGACGGGTCAGCCCAAAATAAAAAAATAACGTGCACGCAACCCCTCGTAGACCACGTGCATGAAAAAATTAACCTGCACTATGCTGTGGCACCCAGAAACACAAAAATAAGCATACGCGTAATACACAGAGCCTACAATGACCTCTGAAGGGGTACGCGACACACGGGGCAAGCACAGTTGGTAAATATGTGCACGACTCAGCGTCTGCCTGGAAAAAGAACGTGAAAAAGACACGAGTCTGCGTGTTGGCAACACCCCCGCCAAAAGAAGAATTTTACGCTGTCTGAGGAGACAGGACAAAAGAAGAAGTGAATGCTGTTTGAGGAAACAGGCCCAAAAAGAATAAAGAACGCTGTCAGAGGTAACAGGGAGTACGAACTTGAAACGCTGTGAAGTAATCGCGTGTGAACCAACAAGAAGTACAGAATTCACCCACTCACTCTCCACGAAAAGCACGTACAAGGGAATGGGGTCCTACACGTACCTTTTAAAGCGGCCCACACGTACAGCGTCACTTACGTCTGTACGCGCTAAGGCACTTTCCTCCAATTACACGAGCTGACACTCGGACGTGCAGTTTTTGGACGTGTACGATGAACATGCACCCGTGTTGATGGAAACGCCCGCGTGCGTCATGTCACTTATGCGTGTAGGCCCTTTTCTCAGATTACACGCATCCACACGCGGACGTGCAGTTTTTCCACGCACGCTGCCACATCACGAGGGAAACGGCTGCGCGAGTCACGTCACAGAAGCTCTTACGCGCTAAGGGCCTTTGGTCCAATGAAACCGCGTACGTGTGCTGACGTGCTTACGCGCGAAGGGCCTTTCCCCGAATTACACGCAGACGTGCACGATTTTCACATGCCAAATCACTCTGTATCAAGCTGGCCACGCAACAACACACAGAAGACCACACTCCTGCCCAGACGGCCGAATGACTGCCCCCCAGAGCCCTGAGCACGCTCCCACCTGCCATCTGCTGCTGCCTGACTGCCTGCTGCCCACATGCTCTGCTATTTGCTGCCTGCACGTCAGCCAGGGGTGCAGTTGCTGTGACCACCCCTGCTGGAACCGAAGACTCCCGACTGGGATACCATTGCTCTGCTGCCCAGCCCCAGGACCCAGTTGCCCACCCACACCTGCCTCTGGGGTTGCCATGTCGGGCTCAACGCCATCTGGCACCACTGGCAACCCCCAGCCAGAGAGGCAGACGGCCACCAGCTTCAGTGCCAGGGAAGTTGGTGTCCTGGTGGAGCAGGTCCTGGGGCAGTATGATGCCCTCTTTGGAAGTTTGTGCGCCGACAATGAAGGACGGACCAGGATCTAAATGGACATCGTGACTGCCATCAACGCGGAGGGGGTGGCAGTCCACGACTTACACCATGTCAAGAAGCGCTGGGAGGACTTCAGGTCCAGGACCCTCAACAAGACCCAGTGCCTCTTGAAGGCAGCGGATGCCAAGGGGTGCCGGGGCCACCTGTCCGACCACCAGATGAGGGTCCTGGAAAACATATGCCCAGTGCTCCACGTCCAGGTCCTTGAGAGGCAGACCCGTCTGGAGTCGAGCGAGCGGTAAGTGTACATGCATACTGATTGGACGCTGTGCGTGTGGTGGTGTTCAGTAGTGTGCAGGTTGCACATGTGTTTTCGTAGGACCATGAACAGGGGCGTGAGGCTGCCAGATGTGAGTCCTCTTAGGTGTGAGACACATCGATGGTGTATGTGTTGGTAAGCATGCTGTGCAAATGCAGGTGTGGTAGCACACATGTTTGAATTTCTGTGTATTTACGTTGGCATTGTCAAATGGCACCACATTTATGTAGTGTCACACATGGATGGTGGTTCCTGCTGCATGTATCAGCACTGTGTACATGTGCATGTGTGTGTATTTGACAAGTGTGCAACTGTGATGCAACATGGATGCACGTGACACTGATATGTAGAAGGCTGAATGCCAGATGTAACATGTATGGTGATCGCATCACTGCGACAGTTGGAGGAGATGTAGACATGCATGTAAGTGTGGTGGCGTGTGTGCGTGTCTAGTGCACTCCCTGTGTTTCATGTGATGTCAGGCTCACCTTCGGCTGTTCATGCTGTTGTATGTGTATGGATGTTGCTGCCTGGTACAATATTGCTGTGGAAATGCTCATGTGTGTGCGTTGAAATGACATGTGTGTCGTGGAGTGTGATGCCATGTCTGAAGTTTGACACTGCCACTCATGTGCAACTGTCATGTGTGTATCAGTCCATTGTACAGTGCCCTGATGTCTGTGTTTTATCTCTCCCTGTCTGCAGCATCAACTGATGAAGAGGGCAGAGAGGTTGCTGTGGAGCACAGCGGCAGTGATCGCACCACCAGCCGGAGACGCAAGGCACGGCTCCCCTCCCAGATTGTCATCTCGCCGGGGAGTGAGGAGTCTGGTGCCGCGTCCCAGGCCGCAGCTGCCGAGGGTAGGTCCAAGAGGCAGAGGTTGGAGGTGGACTCCTCGGCAGCAGAAGGGGCAGCTGAGACCCCACAGGGTCCAACGGAGGAAGATGGCATGGAGTCATCCAGGTTGGTGGGGGGTTTGGTGGAGGAGGAGGCCACGGAAGGGACACACACGGGGTCTGGAGGTGGGGATTCCACTGGTGCTAGTGGTGCAGTGCAGGGACAGGGACAGGAGGCAGCACAGGCCGCCGCGGAGGTGCCTGTGTGTAATCCTGTCCCTGATGCTGTCACTGCATCATCTGGCACCAGTAGTGATGCCTACGTCCTGACCCGTTTTCAGGGAGGGGATGAGCGCACAACAACTGGCCTTCCTCTCCCTGCAGATGTGGCTATCCAGGACTGTGTTGAGCCTATCCTGAGTGGGATAGCGCTGCGTCAACGGGGCATGCGAGGTGACCTGCAGTCTTTTCGTGGAGAGACTGCACGTCGTCTCGCAAGCATCTTTCACCACGTTGACCTACTGGGACAGGTCACCGGTGCTGGATTCCTCCGTGTGCTGGACCTTCTTCCGACCCCCACCTCACCTGAACCCCCTACGCGCCAATCATCCTCCATGCCATCTTCCCACCCATGTGTCACCTGGGTACCCTGTGGAGCTGCCCCTGACCCAGCAGCCAGGCTGGTGGAGGACACATCCCTGCCACAGTCGCAAGTCAGACGTCCAGCAGGGGTGGCCACCACGACAACTGCACCCCAGCCGGAGGAGGACGTGCAGGCAGCAAGAGCCAGGGCGCAGGCACAGGCACAGCAGCAGCAACATGGTGGGAGCAATGATGGCTTGGGGCCTTCAACATCGGAGGGGCAGGCATCGGCCATAGGGCAGGAGAACCCCGGATTTCAAGTGTATTCCGTGTGGCAGCGGTTGGTCCACGCCAGAGATGTGGAGTGGCAGTGGGCGGAAGAGGCACGGCTCACAATGGTCAGGGCGGGGACTCTGAGGCGGGCCGAGTGCCTCGAGGCAAATCGCAGGGAGTTGGAGGTGAACATGTCGTTGTCCCTGCAAACCCCCAGGGCCATGGAAGAGGACCGCCACGAGGACATTGAGCGGGAGTTCGATGATGCCCTGGCCTGGGTGATCAATAAGTGAGCCGTCAGACTAGCCCGCTGCCATTGTAAATAGTTAGATAGTGTAAGGTTTCCTTTCTGTTTTTGTTTATTTTGGGGCGATTGGACAATGCACCATGTTTTTGTATATAGTTCTTTATTAGGTAGTCTTTTTTGTAGGTATCATTTCATTTGTTGGGTTCATGGACCCTGGATTGGTGATTTGTATATAGTTGAACAGTGGATTTTCTTTTTTTCTTTTCATTTCACCATGGAGCAATGGATTTCACTTATTTTTTCCCTAGGATTTGCTTTGTTGGACTGATACTTTGGACACATTTTCATTTGGATTTCTTTGGATTCTGATTTCCTATTTTTGATTATTTTCTGGACATGCTGCGTTTTATTTCTTCTTCACATTATTGTGTGTTTTGATTTCATTACATTAATTTTGGATTCAATACATTTTTGTTTCATACTTCGGTGTGTGGTATTCTCTCATTGATTTCATGCATGTCATGATGTGGGTTTTCACATTCACTTGCAACCATTGTGTGTGTGTGAGACGGACATGTGTTCATTTACATACTTGCCATTCGGGTTGTATCATGTAATGGGCATTTGTATTTGGGTGGATGCAATACTTGGTTGGGTCTTAGGGCTGGGGTGGCATGGGGTGGGATGTGGCTGGCCATTAGGCCCATGATTGAGGATCGTCATGACGTGGGGGCAGGGGGACATGAGTGGGGCATGATCGGGGGCCTGCTGGCAGGTGCCCCTGACTGCTGGGTGGTGGGGGTGTTGGGGGACATGAGTAGGGGACTGCTGGCAGGTGACCCTGACTGCTGGGGGGTGGGGGTACTGCGGGACATGAGTGGGGGCCTGCTGGCAGGTGACCCTGACTGCTGGGGGGTGAGGGTGCTGGGGGACATGTGTGGGACATGAGTGGGGGCCTGCTGGCAGGTGACATTGACTGATGGGGGGTGGGGGTGCTGGGGGACATGAGTGGGACATGAGTGGGGGCCTGCTGGCAGGTGCCCCTGACTGCTGGGGCGTGGGGGTGCTGGGGGACATGAGTGGGGGCCTGCTGGCAGGTGACCCTGACTGCTGGGGGGTGGGGGTGCTGGGGGACATGTGTCGGACATGAGTGGGGCCTGCTGGCAGTTGCCCCTGACTGCTGGGGGGTGGGGGTGCTGGGAAACATGAGTGGGGGCCTGCTGGCAGGTGCCCCTGAATGCTGGGGGGTGTGGGTGCTGGGGGACATGTGTGGGACAAGAGTGGGGGCCTGCTGGCAGATGCCCCTGACTGCTAGGGGGTGGGGTGCTGGGGGACATGAGTTGGTGATCAGTATTGCAAGGTGACATGTGGCTTGGCTGGGGGGCATGCCCATGGTGGATGGGCTGCCTGCGGGACATGACCAGGGGTGCAGGGTAGTCCCCTGTGGTGTGGGCTGCCTGCAGGAGCCGTGGAGGGTGTAGAGGGAACACCTGGGAGGACCCACACTGCCAATTCACAGGTAGGACTCCCCACGCACCCCCTCTGACAGCAAAATCGCGTGTGAAACTTCCCGCGCACCCCCGAATTACACGTACCCCACTCGAACAGGGCCAATCGCGTGTGAAACTTCCCACGCACCCCCAAATTACACGTACCCCACTCGAACAGGGCCTATCACATGTGAAACTTCCTGCGCACTACAGGAATACACATACCCCACTTGCACAGGGCCTATCGCGTGTGAAACTTCCTGCGCACCCCAGGAATACACGTACCCCACTCGCACAGGGCCAATCACGTGTGGAACTTCCCGCGCACTCCCAATTTACACGTACCCTGCTGCGATTGCGTGGGAAACCTCCCACGCACCCCAGGAATACACATACCCTACTCGCACAGGGCCAATCGCATGTGAAACTTCCTGCGCACCCCCGAATTACACGTACCCCACTCCGATCGCGTGTAAAACTTGCTGCGCACCCCAGGAATACATGCACCCCACTCGCACAGGGCCTATCGCGTGTGAAACTTCCCGCGCACCCCAGGAATACATGTACCCCACTCGCACAGGGACTATCGCGTGTGAAACTTCCCGCCCACCCCAGGAATACACGTACCCCACTCGCACAGGGCTTATCGCGTGTGAAACTTCCCGCGCACCCCAGGAATACACGTACCCCACTCGCACAGGGCCAATCACGTATGGAACTTCCCCGCCAACACCGATTTACACGTACTCCGCTCTGATCGCGTGTGAAACCTCCTGCGCACCCCAGGAATACACTTTCCCCACTCGCACAGGGCCAATCACGTGTGGAACTTCCTGTGCACCCCCGATTTACACGTACCCCGCTCCGATTGCATGTGAAACCTCCCGCGCACCCCAGGAATACACGTACCCCACTCGCACAGGGCCTATCGCGTGTGAGACTTCCCGCAAACCCCAGTAATACATGTTCCCCGCTTGTCGTGTGCTGTGTGGCGGCCCTGTATACTGGTACAGGGTTAGCGCAGCCCTTTGCGCTGGATTGGGGATTTTGATGGCTTTTCCTTGTGCGAGGGGCGTTCTTGGGGGCGTAACTGGTGCTGCTGCAGGGTCGCTGCAACACTGTTCGCCACGGCTGGTTTTCGTAGCTAAAATCCATGAACACGCTGTGCACGAAAATGGATTTTAGCGCACGCGGCTGGCCAGATTCGCACACGCACAATGTGCGCCACTTGTGCGCTGAATTCTATGAATTACCCCCATTATGTTTTCATTCTGAAAAGAGAACATACCAGCCTTGTTAACATTGCTCCTTGCTTTCTCCATTTGTGGACCAAATGAAAACGAATGCAGCCACATTTGTCTTTGTGCAATACGGGAAAAAATTACTCTGGAGTTTGGATACATGTCCATGACTTTCCCAAGTCCTTCTTTCATTGCAAATTGCAAAGAGATTCCAGACATATGTCCTAAACTGTTCCCCCCACAATGAATAATAATGTCTGGATGACGCTGTGTCACCAAAGAAGCACAGAGAGGTACCAAATCCACCCACTTCATTCTCTGCACTCCATGCCAGTGCACTGCCACATGAGAGAATCCAAGATGTGCAGCCACTCCACAGCGACCTGCATGCACCTCCAACCAATTTATCCACGAATCTCCCAAAATCCAAACAATCTGCCTTCTGAAACACGCAGCCATAGCTATCTGCTCTTCTATCAGGAAAAAGACCTACTGACAAACTCTCTCCTTACACAACACACCCAGAAAACCTTATTGACCAATCATTTACTCTGCTCAGTTTAATTTGCATGCCACTCAAACCCAAAATCCCCATATGTAATACGAGCTGTCCTCGAACAACCGCTCTGTCCGTGGACAAATCGAAAAATCTGAGCATAGGGGATGAAAAATTCATCAGTGTGCCCCATTTCCCCATTGAGGTTGGCTCTGAAAAGAGCGTTTTTTGGGGGGGTTTTGCAGATGCTTCAGAAACACCTTTTATTTTCTATTTTTGTGTTTTTTTTTTTGTCCAAAAATCTGCACATTAGCTTATCCAAAGCAACCCTTAGGTTCCAAAACAGCATGGCATTTCCCATAATAGATCAAGAAATGCCATCTTCCTTAAAGTAATCAACATTACCAGAGTTAATGTTGTCATTGTCGCATAACAACATGCCAGATCTAGTCATACAACCAAACATGCCTCGTTGCCTAAGCACCTAGCAACATTTTTCTGAGGACAAAAAACAGAACTATCGTCCCATATTGCCCTAGGTGTCAACCCAGAAAAAATAACCTTGGTATTTGGAAGGACTTTCATGATTTCCTGAACCAAATTTTTCAAATCTTGCAACAAAGTAGGGCCACTAACATAGCCCAAATGCACAGCACTACAGTGTAGGACAACTGTATGTGAACTATGAAACCTAGCCACTTCCTGACAAACTTCTAGAATTGCCTGCAAATTCAAATCAGGCACAGTGCTCCACACCACATCCACTCCGTTTGTGTCAAAATGGTTAGCCACATTTCTAGATTTTGCATACTGCTCCAACCCATTCACAAACACATCTCCAACCACCAACATCCTGACTTTCTGCACCTCCACCATCTTCACTACACACAGCCTCTCTCAATATGAAGCAGAACCTCAACATCTGATTGGCTAATCCTCAAAATACACTCCCACTCCATGCTCGTAAAACCACAGATGTAGCATGTCCTGTCTCCGAACAGCCGCGCTGTCCGCGGAGCACGTAAGTAACACTGAGGGCAACCCTTCTACCCTTTTCACTGCACTCTCTGCACCATTTCCTCATTGGCTACTGTTAAGCAGTCACACAATCATCCACCAATCACAACCAAGAACTCTACATCTAACTATGTCATCACAGATCAGCACTTTAGATGTAATATTGATCACTCTCAGTACAATTCGGCTGTGACCGCAAAGAACCTACAGCAACAACTACTATAAAACTTCCCAAGATTTCCACTTACAGATTGACGCACATCCACATTCATGAACACAGACTACAGGTATGAATATTTTCTACACAGTACATGTACACCTCTTCTAGAAATAAAATACATCCCGGGAGCATAGCTCAGCGGCAACGTGCGCGCCTTGAAAGCAAGACGACGCGAAGCAATACTGATTCGATCCCCGGGTCCGTACTTAGAAACCTCTGGGTGTTTAAGCGCGTTATAAATACGCAACTAGGACAAAATAATGACACAACCAAACCACAAACCATTCCTGTATAAGCACTTTAAAAATATAAAACAAAATAAATAAAAATATTAACAGAGTAAATGCCACTGACCCTGTATAAACTGTAAAATGAAGATGCTGTCATTTCTCCCATCTGCTATGATGAAGTATCACTCGCAAAGCTTTCAGCTCTCCAAATATTTGTTTACACACAAACATATCTAAATAAATATTGTTTCATATTATAAGATGTGTAGAATAATGTTATAAAATTACACACATCCAGGATGAGTACATACATCTTCATTCAAGTACACACACAGACAATATCATTAGAAAGTCTCCCAGATCAAACAACACCACTGCCTCCATATCAGATCCTTCTGCTTTATTACCCACCCCTTCACAAAGGCATACATCGAATATTTTATGTACAATCTCTGGCATTTACCCTGTAAAAATAGCACAAAATGCATATGATTATTTCTTCTATCTCTCAACATCCATTAACATAACATTAAAAACACAAGTGTTCTCTATACGTTTAGTATTAGACTCAATCGAAAAATCATATTCAACTAACAGATTCTAAATAAAATATACAGGATGCACATAGGCAAAGAATAGTGTAAAACAATGTCTACATTACCAAAACTGTTATAAACACACATATGCTCTAACTTCTTTCTTTTTACACTTTCAGTGAACACCACTCTCCTGAAAAGCAGCAGCGTCTGAAATACGAACAAGGACCTAGAAGAAACCTACTCTTTCCATACAAAAAAGTAAGTACAAAACTAACATAATGTTCTAACTGTTACCCAAACACACTAGCATTTTAGTGTTGTAGAAGAAACAAATATATTAACCCTTTACCATTAGATGTAGTATTAATGCTTCCCCTTGCCAGCTACATACTTTATATTGTCATCTGAAGCCCACTATAGTAACACACAAATACAAGAATAGACTCCCAACTTGATGTACCTGCCCATTGCACAATCACAAACCTCCACAATCATACTTACATCATACTCAGAAACTCATGCACAAAGCATGCATATACTGCACAACAGCCCAATCCACACTTTCTTTTTTTCTCCAACAGACCCCAAAGAATGCCTATAAAAAAGCAACTCCGTAGAAAGTAACACAGAAGTAGAGAAAATCAAAATAAAAGTGTCCAAAATAAGCATCCATCTCTAGAAGACAAAACGCCTAATACAATCATTAAGCGAAACAAAACAAGCTTCCAGTACAGAAACTTACCCTCCTCTATCAAAATGTAAAACCAAACAGAAAGTGATTAACAAGACTTCAGCTAACACTACTGCTAACACTGGACCTATAAATCACAATGTAGTGACAAGTAATGTTTTACAAATAATATTCCGCCACAGAGTCCTTCAGAACCTTTTAAAAACATGAGAGAAATCATGCACAACCCTTAAAACCTACCATAGAAATGTAATCCTAGAAGCTCTCGTAGACAGTGCAATCCTTCTCAAAAGTAAGTTATTTATTTTAGTTTTAAACAGGATGAAACCACTAACAAAACTGACTACTAAACTACAAAAAAGACTTCTCAATAAATGGAATATCACCAGAAATAGCTTCTTAAACATCTGTGGATGTGAATGGAGTCACATCAGGACAACAGAACCATATTTTAATGAAGAAGCATACAAACAAAAGCAAACAAATCCAATTGCCATACACAGCAGTGGACAAGGTTATGAAAAACTTAATAACACCATTACCGAACAAGAAACTCTGCTCACAAATATATCCCCAGAAAACTCAGTATCACCTCCCCAATCTCCTGAACTAAAACGTCCAGTCTACAAATGGCCGTGCACATCAATGTGTAACATTGCCAAAAAATCTTTCAAATCTTTATGCCAGTTCCTCAATCAGTATGTAAAAAGCAAAGACAAATTCAAAATGAAACTACTACAAAATATGGATGCCTGTCCAGTGTGCAAATACACAGGACTACAAGGACATTCATTAGCCTGCATTTCAGGACCTATTTGCAAAAGCACCTTCCATCATATCAAAATGATATCAACACATCATTCAACTATAAGAAATCTGGTCCAAAAATTCTACTATGCTAAAAGTACTGCTTTAGCACTAGCCCACTTAAATAACAATGTTCTACATGGCACAGCCAAACAACTACTCGAAGAAATAAACCATATCCAGTGAAAATATTTTGGAATTGAAAGCCACTTAAAAAATGAAATAGATGTACAACAAACTGGCAACTACTGTACAAATAGCAACCTTCTATTAAACACATACAAAAAAGAAATACTAAAATTTAAAAGTACCTCCACTGAAGTACCAAACCATGTGTGTGTGTGTTGCAGCAGGACTTCTTATAAAAGTACCACAAAACTATAGACATAACATACAAAATAGAAGACAATGAAGATTCAAAATGGTTCCAATTAGCTCTCTACCTTATAGCAGAAAACAAATACAACATTATTTACCCCTTAATACTTTGCAATTACTGCACTTCAAAACTTGACAACAACCAAACCCCTTCACGTGCTATCACAAATAACTTGGAATTGTTCCCAGTACCAAAACCCCTGCAACAACTAAATTTATATGAGAGCATCATAATTCAAACAGTGCACCCATTTCAAGCAATAATACGCATCCAACCAAAAACAGCACAATAACCTCCCTCTGAATTAGTCAAAGGCATTCGTGGGAAAGTAGTTTATTACTTTAGTAGTTTAGTAGCCATTAGATCTCACAGAAAATGTATACACTCTAGGAGTGCAACAGTCTTAGTAAATGGCGTACCTACAAAAGACAAAACAATTTGGCAACTAAAGTTAGACAAGCCCTGCAATATCTAAAAAACAACAATGAATACTACAAAGAAATTAATATTGAAGAAAACCTGAGAGAAACCATAAAAATAATTCAAGAGTCATCAGAAACTGGTCAATTTGAACTTCTAAATCCTACTACAGAATCCAATATTTTAGACCATTATACAATTTATCCTTTACACTCTAAAGACACTATAGATGATGCAATAGAAATGTACCAAATCCGACATGCCAAAGGATCTCCAATAAGCATATGGGAAAAAAGTATAGAAGCACGGTCCTTCCCGCTAGTCTTTCCTACTGGAAAAGGAGGAAGGTACGATGATAGACCCACATAGATAACAGCATCAGAATATCGCTCTCTACGAATGTATTCTGATGACCCCAGATTCAGACACAACGTGTAATACATATTCCACCTTCTCTTTGAAAATGAACTAGCAAATCTATGTTACGGAGTTGCACACACATTAAAATCAGGTACCCATTTTCAAAATAGGTCAGCTACGCAATTATTACAAAAAGTGCAAGAAAAAGATGAGGTTTTACAGTCAAGTATTACAAAGCTTTTAGCAAACATGCGTGGTACAGAAGGATACTGGTTCTGACATCACAGAGATGTACGCTGTATGATAAGAAACCTTGGCCCACCCACTTGGTTTGTAACATTAAGTTGTGCAGAATATGCATGGGAAGATATACACAATTTCCTACGCACAGCAAACAAAAATAAAACACACAAAGATATAAAAACACCAGGAGAACTCTGCTCTCTAGATCCTGTAAATGTATCAAGATATTTCCATCATCGCTTCATTGCTATGCTACACCTTTTTGCAATAACACTTCTTTTGGAGAAAAGAATACCAAGCCAGAGGAGCACCACGCATCAACATGCTATTATGGATTAAAGATGCTCCTAAATTTGGTCAGGACAGTGATGCCACTGTTTTGTAGTTCATTCAAAAATATGTCACTTGTGAAATCCCTTCACAAACACTACATTGGGCCTCATTACGGGTTTGGAGGTAGCCATGCCCTTAAAATCATATTTCATACATGTGGAAACATACATGCACTCTCTGCAACCAGGTGGCACAGGAAGAAGTCCCTAATGAATGCTTTGTGTATGCATCCATACCTAACTGTGAATCCATTCCATTTCAGCAACTTGGACAAAATGCAAACCACGGCAGATCATGTACTACCTGCAATTCAGATAATCGCTCCACCTTACAAATACAGACACATAATAAATACATAATAGTAATGCTTTTATGTTACAATGCAGATGTTACCAAAAACAACTTTGATCTGACTGCATTCACACATGGTCAAGTATCACTTAGTAAGAAAACCTTCACAACAATAGGTATAATCTACCAACCCAAAAAATCTGCAACAACCCAACATATAGATTAATAGCATGAAAGTAAAAATAAACAATTAGAATACGCCAACAGGTATCTAACTGCCCCACAAATGTACAACAAACCAAAGATAGAAGATTAGCAACAAACACCATAGACGTTTTTTATTTAATCCAGCATGGATTTTATTTTTCCCACGTAGCCAATGATTTAGAAAACAATGATATTTGTGATGTCATCTTGATGTCCTGGGTGTTAGTCTTAGCAGTGCACTGTGGTGGCGCGAGTTATGGTTGCTTAGCTTACCATAACTGGTGCATTTCAGGGGTTTTTCAATTTTACTTGTAACAATAATGTCCTTTTAACACCGTTTTATTACTGAATTTCATAGGTTTTTAGTAGCGCAACTTAACCATTGCATCCCTTTAACAAAGTTTTTTCATTGAATTTCAAAGGTTTTTATTAGTCCAACTTAACCATAACATCCCCTTAACAAAGTTTTTTCATTTAATTTCATAGGTTTTTATTAGTGCAACTTAACCATAATGTCCCATTAACAAAGTTTTTTCATTGAATTTCATAGGTTTTTATAAGTCCAACTTAACCATAACGTCCCTTTAACAATGTTTTTCAGTGAATTTCATGGGTTTTTACCAGTGCATGCTATTTTCCTACAACTTACTAATATCATACTTACTCAATATAACAATATTTGTGTCCAATTTACAAAGTGTCACCTTGATACTGTGACATTTCCCACCTTCTAGAATCATTTTTAACACTTCAATACACTTTTTTTAACTATTTCAACTAGTTTTGCATTCTTAGACGTATACGAACATCTGACTTTATTGCGTATCTTCCGGACCGTGCCAGATGACAATACGCTGGCGCGTGGCATGATGATGTGTCCGAGAACCCACCCGCACTTCACGATAAGATCCGTGCTTCGTGGACAGTTCAGAACTGCATTTTCTACTGATCTAGGAACTTTCAACTTCAAAATTTCCCTTGCACAGCTCCAACCCCTATTCCTACTCATTATCCATTAACAATCCAGTACACAGTACATACTTTTAGCAAAACTGCTATTTATCTTAAAATGGCATCAGCTGTTGCCATCCCTCCTCCCAAAGTGCCACCACCACTGCTGTAATCAAGGAGCATGAGAAACACTTCCCCCTACCTTAGAAATAACACACACGCAACATTTTCCTCTGTCCACCTGCCCCTCCATATTAGTGTTTGGTGCCTCTTCCCTCATTTCCCTCCCCACCTTTTGTTCTTAGCTCTCCTGTCAACAAAAAAAAATACCACCGTTCACAGTTAAAAACTAGAACTAAACTAAACGTATAGACTCCATATACTTAACATTGCTCAGTAAAGTAAGATTTTCCAACATTTTAATTTGCATTTTGTGTTATGCTGATGGGAATTTTGTGTCGTTCATCCCCCGTTTCAGGGACTGGAACGATGGATACCTGCCAAGCAGCCCAAGTTATCAGCCCAAGCGAAACAAGGGTGGATAACGAGGTCTCCGGACCATTATCCCCCCATTCCAGCCACTGTAATGAGGGATGAAGCCATTAGCACGCTAGGTTCCCAACGCGGGAACCTGGGGTGCCAAAAAAGGATTTTCCAAGATGGCCACCATGGAAAAGGAAGGTGGGATCCATACAGGGCCCCTCTTCGCTTTCCATGGCAGCCTGCAGAAGGCGAAGAGTAAACCCTATCACCATATTACTACGAGCACATTTTTCTTCCCTTTCAAACCTATCCCAATTTCGAACAACTTTACCACAAACCCGGTCCCAGGTGGACATGGCCACTTTAACCCCATGGTAATGGCCAGTAGCCAGATTGTCCGGATCATGACCTTATTCCATGACCGGGACAATCTGGCCACTGCCCATGGCTACCGGCTATACCTCAGTCACCATAAAGATATATCACTATTTGTTATACCTACATTATGACACTTGTTAAAAAATATAAAAAAGCAGATTTACAAAACCATGCTTTCAGATCCTTGCCAATGCTCCTTCCACAAGTTTGCTGGAAATCCACACATGTTTTATTTTTTCAAAAGTGTCAAATGTATGCACATACAATAGTCATCTAACCTAGCACCCACTTGACAAAATCCATATAGACTTTATGAAAACATTTATATCTAGAAATAAAATGTTTTTGCAAACTTTAGTGTAGATTCTTGAAATTGCACCACATTTGTAAACCTTTACAATATTTTGGGACCCCCCCCTCTAATTTTCCCCCCTCTTGACAGAATCCCACCAAACTTTGCAAAAACATTTAAATCTAGATCTATAATCTATTTACAAACCTTTGTGTAGATTTGTCAAATGGCACCACATTTATAAGCCTTTAAAATAATGTATGACCCCCCTCTAATTTTGCCCCCTCTTTACAAAATCCCACCAAACTTCGCAAAAGCATTTATACCTAGATATTTTATCAGTTCCCCAAATTAAGTGTAGATTCTTCAAATGGCACCTCATTTATGAGACTTTATATTATTTTCGGACCCACCCCACCCCTCTAATTTCACCCCCTCTTGACAGAATCCCACCAAACTTTTGGAATCAGGTCAAGAATATGAGTGCAAAATGCAGTTTAATTAAGTGGCACCAAAGTTATAAGCCATCCAGGAACTGCTTTTCACCAACCCTATAATGCAAAGGTGTCCGCGAACCTCACATGACTGTTCGCGAACATCCAAACTGTTTGCGGACTTTCACAGTGAAAACGTCCATTTATTTGCTTCTTGCAGCCATATCCCATCCCATCCTCATCACCCCTCTCCTCCCCAGAGATTATTTGATAAGTTTGAAAAGTGCAATGTGTTTTTTAATGTTGAGAAAAGAATGGGTTTGCTCTCAAGCTGCGCACACACAAGAGATAACAAGCACAAATGCTGATTAAATTGGTAGGTTTTAATCAACGCCATTGCAGCCTGACACATGTTTCGAGCTTCCTGCAATTCTATTGAGGCTGCTTTTACAAAATTATAAAGTATATTTGTGGAAGTAGAACCATATCGCAAATCATAATTCAATAATAAAACAAACAAAGCCCGGACCCAAGGCAAACAAGACAGTTATGGTATACCAAACAGAGGGCAAGCAAACAGGGTGCATTGCATAATATATGGTAAAAGTCAGGTATACCGAATGCACATTTCAATTCAATACAGTACAGAAAAGAAAAAAGTAAAAAATATTTACACAAAGTGCGCCATTCGGTGAGAAAAGAATATCACATTGGGGAGAGCAAGGGGAAAAAGAAATAAAAAGAAAACAATTATTTAGTAAAACGGATGCTAATGGTGATCAACCAGAGTTACATGTGTTAAACCAGAATTTGTATAGTTTTACCTTAATCTTGGCTGGTCTAAAGTCTGTGTACAAAAGAAATGGTAACATTCTTTTGTAATTGCACTGGGGGAGTAGGATAGAGTTAGCAGGTTGTGAAATGGGAATTAAAATTGTGCAGATATACTGCAAAAAGAAAAGATGCCCCGCTTACCAGTGGTTGAAACTAATTGATTTAGCAATTTGGCAGTGTGCTCCCTATAAAACGGAAAAGGGATACCAATGTTAAGGAGCCTCTAGCGGGCTGTATTGGCACATATATTTAAATTGTATTTGAGAAATGACATACCAATAGCTTACAGTTGCACAAGGATCGTATCTGTAAATTATTGTGTAGCTGTAGCGCGAGCAGTATTCAGAGGGTAAGAATACATGGGGAAGGAAAAGAAAACAAAGAAGAGTCAATTATCCAATTAGATGGGCTATCTATGCGATCGTCTACACTAACGAGGACAAGACGTAAAGCGCCTGCTAGAGGCAGGGTTCATGTACAAAGTGTCAGCGTTTACTCACCAGCGCATTCGCTGGCTATCAGAGGAACTGGAGCCAAACGCGCGCCCTCTGTGTCCCAAGTTAACTGTGACAGGAGAGGGAAGCAACAGAGAAAACGCCTGCGCACGGGCGGAATCACACAAAAACAACAGAAAAAACAGTTGCCATGTTATGCTAGTGTTGATAACATGAGTTGGGTTCAAAAGGTACCCCGAAGAGATGAAGAAAAAAGTGAAGATGGCAATTACAGAGATGAATAAACTTTGAGGAAATTTCCCGATCCACTGGAAAAAAAAAGAAATTAAAAAAATAAATTAAATGGGTTTAGGCTGCGCACAATTGACAACAGTGTATGTGAAGTACACACATGCCTGATTTTAGATGCGCACAGTTAACAAAAATGCACTATCTGCGAAGTTCGCGCATGCCGTGTTAAGGCAAAAACTAAGCTGGAGCAGGAGACATAGCATAAGACATAAGTATTAGGTAAATGCATGTAGTCATTGGCTGATCACCACTATAACAGATAGTAATAAACATACCTATTGTTAATACCATGTGAAATGGTACATTATGATGCACATGTAGGGTAACTTTGAACAGCATGAAATCACAAAAAGACAGATGGTTCATGGTCTGTGTTTAGGCCAAAGTCTACAGTACGGTATTGGCAAATCAAACGGGCTTCTAGTTGCCTTAGTTTCAGTTTCAGGTTTCCTCCATGTTGTGGGAGGGAGACCTTCATAATCCCAGCAAATTTGATCATTGCCTTATTATCCATTTGATGGGCTCATTGCCAGTGCATAGCTAGGGGTATTTGGAATCAGGTTGTGCAATGGAATATAAATGTTCCCTGATTCGAATTTTCAAAGGACGTATGGTACTGCCAATGTAGTATATGCCACAAACACATTTAATGCAATAGATGTAGAATTTAGAGTTGCAATTAATGAAACACATGATCTTGTGTGTGCCTAAGTGTCCAAAGTCAATAGGCGTGGTCTCTAGTGCATGGGAGCACATGGAACAACCCCCACATTTATGAAAACCAGGGCATGGAGGTAGATGTAACCATGTTTGATGCTGTGATGGGATTGACATGAATGAGGGAGAAAGAATATTCTTAAGGTTGTTTGCCTTAGTATAGATGAAACTTGGTGAGTTGTCAACCCATGGGGTGATATCTCGATCGAGTTGTAAAATGTGCCAATGCCTTTTGATTATATTGTAGAACACTGAACTATCTGAATTGAATCTAGTAATGAATTTTAGTTTCTGAGAGTGTACGGTCTCATTCCGTGCTTTCGGTGTGAGTAGATCACATCTCTTCATGATGCCTACTTCTTGTTCTGCTTTTGCTACTGATCGTGAATCATAACCTCTAGCCAAAAACCTTTGTCGTATCACTGAACATTCCTGATCAAAATCATTAGTCAACAGACAATTCCGTCTTGCTGAATTCACCCTTGGGTATGTTGGAGACTACAGTTTTCCTATGGCAACTAGTATCATGCAGAACTGCATTTACAGATGTGGACTTTCTAAAAGTTTTGGTCACAAACTGATTATCTGAGATACTGATTGTAAGATCTAAAACATTCACGCTCGTAAAACTGTACGTGTGTGTAAATTGGATGCCCCAGTTGTTGGAATTAAGGTAAACAACAAAATCATTCAAACACTCAATAGAACCATCCCAAACCAAAAACACATCATCAATATATCTCTTCCACATGTGGATGTGTGGTGTGAATAGTTGATTAGAAAAAACAAGTTGTTGTTTGTAATTGTGCATGAAAATGTTTGCTAAGGCAGGGGCATAGCTTGCCCCCATCGCAATTCCAATAAGTTGTCTATAGTATGGGCCTCATTACGACTCAGGCGGTAAGGGGTTTACGGCGGCGTAAACAGCGCCGACCCTTACCGCCTGATTCCGAGGTCCCTTAGCGCCATGGAGGTTTTAACACCTGCTTTTAGCAGGTGTTAAAATCCATGGCGCTAAGGGACCTTGATGTTAATTACGCCACCGTAATTTACGGTGGCGTAATTAACGCCTTCCCCACTCCCATTATGCCCTATGGGGCAAAAATGGGAATGGGGAAGGGTAAATGGGGATTGGGGACTTACCGCCCCGCCAACCTCGGAATGGGGCGGTAAGTCCGTCAACCACCATGGCGTAAACGTAGTTTACGCCATGGTGGTAAAGGTACGACCCAGGCGGTAACTTACCGCCTGGGTCGTAATGAGGCCCTATGTGTTATTAAAGAGAAACATATTGTTGGAAAGGGCAACAGTTAGTAAATCTTTGATCATTTCAATATATTCAAAAAAAGAAGCTGAATGTGCGCGAAAAATGAAATCAATACTACTAATTGCTTGCTGATGATTGATAGATGTATAAAGAGCTTTCACATCAAGTGTAACCAAGACCAGATTGGGTACCATTGTTAGTTGATCAAGTATCTGGAGAATGTGCATTGTATCATGAATAAAGTTTGGTATGGTGTTTACTAATGGTGAGATGCATTTGTTGATGTACAGGGAGGTAGGTTCTAGAATACCGCCACCTCCACTGTGGATAGGTCTTCCTTCTGGTATTTTGACAAACGGTTTATGTATTTTTGGCAAAAAATAAGCAGTTGACATTGTTGGCCCGTCAACAATTAAGAATTGTCTTTCTACATCGGTTATCAAACCTGCTGTATGCCATTTGTCCACTACTGATTTAATTGTTCCACGGAGGGTGGTCGTGGGATTACCAATTAAAATTTCGTAGCAACCAGGGGAGTTTAGATGAGCAAGACCCATTGGAATGTAGTCTGCTTTATCCATAATAACAATGTTGCCTCCCTTGTCTACTTCCTTTATGATAATGGTGTCAATTGAGACCAAATTGTGTAAGGCTTGTTGTTCTTTACTGGAAAGGTTAAATCGCATACTCTTATGTTTGGCAGAATCTTGCAATTTGTGAATATCATTAATTACAACTTGGTGAAAAGTATTGATTAGGTTGTCCTTAGGAAATACAGGAGTAAATTTAGATTTGCTTGATAATTCCTTAGTTTTCAAACTCTGTTGTTGAATATTTAAGTCATGCGTTAAGTCTAGTATATTCGTATTGGGGTCTAATCCACATTCATCAATAGACATTAGTACATGAGTACTCAACATGGTTTGCAGTGTGATGTCAGATGGTTGAGGTTCTTGGGGCTTGCTTTTGTAGTATTTTACTTGTGTTGCAAAGACGTTTTTCAATTTTAATTTGTGAATGAATTTGAATAGGTCAATCTGAATTTGGACATATTCATTAAAACCAGTTGGAGCAAAAGAGAGTCCTCGGTTGAGGACTGCACGTTCGTCAGAGGAGAGCGAATAACTACTTAAATTGTGAATTAAATCTATCTAATTTGATTCCTGGGAGTCTGTTGGTATATGGTTTTTTTAATATGTATTTACCGCAATGTCCGCGGACACCGGCTATGTCCGCGAATCCAAGTTGGCGGGCACATCGAGAAAATGTGATGCACCTCACGCTTTTCACCATCCAATCAGTGGGTGCGTTCGATGTCCGCGGCCACCATGATTCCCTTTAAGCCAATCAGAGTCCTGTCCGCGGAGCGAACAGGGAAGTGTGTCCACGCAGTGGACATAGATATCACTAATTTTTTTTGCCTTAAGTTTTGGTCATTTAAAAAAGAAATGACTGGACGGATTTACACCAAATTAACAAAAGCACACTTTTGGGACCAAACCGCTGCTCCTGTCGCAGATAAGGTGAAAATCCGTCCAGCGGTTTGGACTGTAGGCGTGGGCAAAGTTTTTTCCCATTATGTCTAGGGGAAAAAAGACATTTTGGGACCCCCCCTATAACTTTGCCCCCCCTTGACCAAACCTCACCAAACTTTGCAAAACAATTCAAAATGGGCCATCTACTTCTTTTGCAAAGATGTGTTGAGGATTGGTCCAGGGGGAGAGAAGTTATAAGCCACCCAAAAAGGGTTCTTTATATGGGTTTAGCAACTTAACCATAACTACATGGCCGCAACCGCACGCCATGTAAGAGTGAGTGAATTATGGACGATTCCACTATGCATTTTAGCAGAGCTGGACCAGAAAAGGAAGAGTTTTCTAGTGTGTTGCAGCTGAAAAGCAATGGAATTACAGAAGTGAATCAATATTTTACCCATTTTTAGTAAAAAACGTTTTGGTAATTTCAGGCGGGAATTGCAAAGTTTGCTAATTTTCCAACATGTCATTTGCTGCAAACATGTTTTAAAACCTGCCACTCATTTTCAAACTGTATGCTCTTGGTTATACATTGCTTGTGATTGTTTGTACTTCTACTTGGTTGCTGTAGTGAGGAATAATATTTGTTTCAAGGTTTTTACACACATTCATTCATTTATTCATCCATTTCCGAGAGTCCTTTTTAGCATTGCCAGGGTTTAAAATCTGTTTTTCTCTCTTGTTTGGGGAGGGAAGGTCTGAGTTCAATTTTGTTTTCCATTTGTCATTCCTGATTACCTGCTGGTTCTGTTTTTCCATTTAGAATTGATTATTTGTGGGTTGAGGGAACATTGCAGGGGGAAATTCTAACTCAAGTGCTATCTTACCTCAAATGAAAAGGTGCTCCTATTCCCTGGTGTTTTGTAGATGTGTCAATAGAAGGTTAACTAAGTGCATTGCTTACCTTTCTATTGTTATTATCACCCCATTGGTGATTGCTGCCCCATATTAAAAAGTGTAGGATTTCTTTTAATTTTCAAATAAATAAATACATATTATATTTTACCAACCAGCCTGGTTCATGGTCCGTTGTGACCGGGGTATTTGAAAAGAGGGTGTGATATGAGTGGTGTACCATCTCAATATTGAATCTAATCTAAAACATAAGCATTTCAATTGTGCGCTGCATACTGGGCGGACACTAAGGTGTGCGTCGCCTGATGGAAATCCTTAACAGAGTGTTAATGCACAGAACACGGCTCATGCAGCAGTCTGGAAAGCCCTTAGAGTGCAATATCCAGATACTTCAGATATGGGAGCTATAATGGCACAAAAGATGAAGGAAGGGGAAGATCCTTTAGTTTACATTCAGAATTTTCGGGAGGAAACCATGGGGGAAATCTATACCTGTGTTCTACCATATATTATGTCAAGGGCTGCCAGATCAAGTGCAGAAACAGCTCAATAAATTGGTGGGTATGGAGGCAAAACCATGGTCAGGAATACAGCTGACCATTACGCATTATTGCCGACTGCTGCAGGTGAATAATCGAAGGAAAGATGATGGAAGCAAAGTTAGTGCAGAAGAAATTGTCGAAATACGCCATAGAAGGGACAATGTTGACTAGCGGAGAGAATACAACAGGCTTTGCAACCACAGCAGACACCATTGAATCCGCCACAGGGGCAGTCACATCACAAACCCATGCATATACAGCAGGGCCAAAACACGGGACAGTTAATGACTCCTAGGATAGGTGGTGTCACCGTTGAAGGAGGGAATCCTATCACGGGCACATGAATGAGCATATACCTGCAATAGGACAGCTCACTGGGTGACTTGATGTGTTCAATGCTATCTGTGACTCCCAATCCTCAAGAGGAAATGAAGGTTGACGTCACTATCGGAGGCAAATCTTTTTCTTTTTTGGTAGACACGGTATGTATACAAGAGGGGAAATTTACATTATCTGGAATTGTATTCAAGGCAGACACGAGTTAATATACTAGGTCGAGATTTAATGACAAAGTTAAACATGACGATTTTGTTTACTGATGAAGGCATAATGTTGTCAATGCTAGGAATACAATATTTAAATATGAGTGAATTTATTAAGGCATTTATAGGGCAAATTGTCATACGAGGCGTACCGTTAGAACCAGAGGTCTTTCACTATGGGGTACGCATTTTGTTAACAAGGCTACCTGGTCTAGTGGGTAAGACTGTGACTATACCTGAAGAGTTTTTATTCAAGCCAAGGATACCTATGGATGAAGAGGGGGACTAATATTTCCCTTAGAGTTACAAGCAGCTATAGTGCAAGGAGAAATAGCTATGCTTGATGGAGTTGATAATGCAGGCAGACGATGGAGCACAATGATTGCTATTGGAGAGGGTTACAGATTGACTGATGTCCCTGACGAGTAATGTTTAGGCACCACCCATCAGATGACGAAGTAGCATTTGAAATGAGTATCACATATTGGGTGAGGGCAATAAGACGCAAGGTTCCTCAGAAGATGATGATAGTACGGCAGGATCCTGCTTTTTTTGATGAAGACATGGCAAAAGTGCCAGTTTCATTATGGACCACAGGCCCTTATGATGATATTGAAAGGGTTTGGAGAAGTTAAGATTGAACTGAAGCAAAATGAGTTGCCTGTTCAAAAGATAACATTAATTTTGATATGCCTAATGTGAATAAAAGAATGGTGGTGATGGTGAGTGTAAATGACAGTTTAACAGTTTGTGTTAAACTCAATTGATGGAAATACACGGAGAAGCACCACAGGATGAGAAAGATCTGTGGACACAGAGGGGTGTCCTTTAACCCCTTCTGCAGCATTATGTGACAGGAAAGCACTAGTAAACCAGTGATGCCTGTAGGCGTATTAAGGGTGGCGTTGGAACAGCTGCACTACCCTGCGCACGTCACTAGAGAAAGCCTTGCAGCAGCTATTGGGGGGGACTGGTGCATACCGAACCTGCTAGAACATGTTCCATTTTATGTAGTTAACTGCATCGTATGTCAAATGTTTACTGCTGGGCACACACTGCGTACAGTCAGAGGAGTTATCCCATGACCTAATGGTCCTTTTCAGCATTTACACATCGACTATGTCGAAATGCTGCAGATCTGTAATGGATACAGATATATGATAGTGGTAGTATGTCACGTTTCAAGGTGGATTCAAGGTGGTCCGTGTACACATCCATGTTCCACCTGCGCAGCGAAAGCTTTAGTACGAGATGTTTTTCCTACATGGGGAATATGTGAAGTATTAAGATAAGATAATGACCCCCATTTTGTAAACTAAGACTTTGAGCAAATAAGCGTGTTGCTTAGTATGAAGCACAAGTTCTCTTTGGCCTATCTCCCACAAGCAAATGGGATCTGTGAGGGACTCAATGGTTTGCTTAAGGAGAGGATAGCTAAATTGAAACTTACATTGAAGAAAGGATGGTTACATTGCCTGCCCCTTGGATTATATACGTTGAGGAATCAGCCAGGCTCTGACCACCATCTTACGCCCCATGAAATAGTGAGAGGGAGGCAAATGAGGACACACCTCCATCGAGAGCAGGAAGTGATACCCATACAACAGCAGAATTGTTAGGAAATTAGCTACAAGCCTACTTAACGTGTATGACTACAAGTACCTCTGTCATTTCAGAACAACTCAAGCGGACGGGGTGTCGGGCTCAGAACACTGATAAGGACCATACAGCAACCAGACAAGAAAAATGAATACTGCCTAGACTTTTTCCCGGTGATCAGGTGTTAATCATGAACTTTGTTCGCAAGTGGCATGAACCACGCTTTCATGGCCCTTTCATTGTGGAAGATGTTACACCTTCGGCAGGAAAACTCTTGGGAAGACGAGTTTGGATATTCCTCAGCGACGTGAAAGACTACATCGGAGAGTCCCCCTCATGGCCACCCCAGTCGGAATCAAGCATCGGAGAAGAAGTTTAGCATATACAGACCAGATCGATGATGAGGAAGAAGGACGCAGAGACTGTCCAATAGGCAGATAAAGAGTACATTGGACTGTGGTTCTATCGAGACACTTTTTTTTTATAGCCACTAAATAAGGAGTGAAAGAAAAAGCTATTTGTTCTTGAGCCACAGGAGTTTGTTAACATTGGACTGAAACACATTTAAGTCTTGATCGTGAAGGAAAATATGCCACATCTAGAATTCCTTTTTGATGACTGGAAGAGGGAACAGTTCCCCGATTCCTTTCTCACTGAGTTTCTTTTTGGAGGCACCCATGTAGTGCCTGACGTCCTCATTCACTGGATCATTTTTACTGTTTTTCTCTTCATTCTTTGTGCACTTGTGGGGAGAACTGTTAGTGTTCATCTGTTCCTGTAGTATCCTAAAAATTCTCCAATTGTGAGGAGATGGCTTGCAGACATAATAGAGCAAGTCCTACAGCTTCTTGAGTACAGTTTGTAAAACACAGATGCCCCTGTCTGAGGACAATGCTAATAGACTAGTTGGAATGGTCTTTTATTTCCTGATTGAAGAATGTCCTCATCTTGTTGGAAGGCAAACTGACCTTCATACTTTCCTGAGAGATCCAAGGAACCTAGTGGCAAACAATCAATTGCTACGTGACATCATAGAGCAAGTATGTCTATTTTCTGGTAGAATATAAAGAACAATCCTGAATGAGGCTTTCGAGGGAAGACATTCAGAACGTACTATCCTTGGCCTTCTATTACTTACTGGAAACACATCCTCATTTCGTTTGGTGAAAGGACGACTCCTTTGTGTACATCAGGAATCATGTTAATCGTCCAGCAATCGGCCAGCTGCTTGAAAAGCTTGTGGAGCAGATCCAGATGCTGCCAGAGTATTTAATGATGTTGCCTGAATAAAGTTTGAATTTTCCTTCCTTAAAGAATATTAACAATGGGTAACATTGATAGTAATAATAATGTTTTCTAACAATAAGAGGCCACCATGATGAGCAAGGAGCTATTCTGCGTCAAGTGGGCCTATTGGTATATCATTTACACCTGCATCTTGTTTATTGTGATTCTTCCCTCCCTTACAGTACATACTGTCTATTAGGTGGACCCAAAAAAAGCAAGGGTCCCTGTGTGTCTTCATATGCAGCAGGAGAGTGCAGATGTGGCAACTATAAGAAAACCAAGACCTTATGTAATTGTTCGTACACAAGTAGCACATGTAAATACCTAGGAGAAGTACTAGGGAGGAGGATGATGAGTTGAATGATTACCTCAATAGTACAGCACATTTGGTAAACAACATGTGGTATCAGCACATGAAAGAAGTGGGAAGAAGTTCATTGAAGGAGGAATGCTCTGTATGTGCACTCCTGCATCATAGTATGGGGAAATCTAAGATTTCCATAGCTATTGAAATCGATCTCCAGACAGCACATTGTCTATCACACATTGCACTCTGCCGAACAAGAGGTCAGTTCATGGGCCGAACAGCCTATCTAAAATGGGCAACTGAATGGACAGATCCAGAGGAAGATGACTATGTCCAAGACACAAAGACAAGGCTAAAAGTGCATACCAAAAATCACTTCATCAGATACAAACAGCCTGGAGTAAAAGGAGCTGAAATCAGATGGGAAGTAAACTGAAGACTTGAGAGTCGAGGAAAATCTGCAGAAGAAATCGAAGATGGAAGAACAGAGGCCAGATGCCAATTTGGGGATCAGTACTTTCACCAGATGGATGGGAGGAAGGTGTGGTCATCTGCAGAACGTGGGTAGTCATTGGCTTCTACCAGCCAACCATTGACATAGTGCAGAATGGATGCAAACCTTTATAGCTGAGACTTGCTAAACTACTGACATGGATCAAAGACAAAGGAGGGCCTTTGCAGATAGTGCCCCTGGAAAATGCAGAGCTGTGTTTCAGAAACAACGGCACAAGAAAAGTTGTAGAGAACCAGAATTGTGTTTGAGTCTTTGATGTACCAGGAATGAACTTTGGGACAGCAGTGATCATGGATCACTACTGGGCCTGCGGATCCAGAGCTTGCATAAAGCTGCCCAAAGATTGGGGAGGACGGTGTTCTATAGAGAACGTTCATGTTCCAGCGTTGGTGATTCCTAAGAGTGACTCGAACATTGGCGAATTTCCAAAGGCTGATGCTCATCTGAAGAAAAAGAGATCTGTGGAGCTGATAAGTCGAATGAAGAGAGAGAGAAGTATTTCTCAGCCAAGTCAATAGAAGCTTTTGATTCCATGTTTAATCAAGACCATTAATTGAACTAGTCTCTCCTTCCTAATTGTAAATATACCATATGCTGTATTTATACTGTTTGCCATGAACACATACTTTCAACTGTTCTCGTACAAGACCTGCCTACCCTCATGGAGGTTGCATTATAATTTACCCACTCTTTACTCTGTCTGTATATGATCAACTACCACTGTACCTTGTGATGCTTTGCTATTTAATTCTATATCAAGCTGTCTGTAACCTCGCCGTGATACCCAAGGGTCTGGGCGAGTAACAAATGTAATAAAATAAATAAAAAAATAAATCCCCTTGGGGGACAGATTGTTCAGTCAGATATCATCAATATTCACAATAATCTTCATGCCAAGGATCCAGACAGCAGCAAATACCAAAGGGTTACAGATAACCAAATGGGAGTTGTTGCAGACAACCAACACTACCATAAAGGGATTAAATGCTATCAAAGTACAGCTGAGAGGCATACGACTGATGACTCTTCAGAATAGGTACGTTCTGGACATGATTACAGCCATGGATGGAGGTGTTTGTGCCAAAATTGAAGAATCATGTTGCACATGTATACCTTGTCATAATGACGAGAATGGCACCTTGACAGAGGCCGTAGAGATACTGATGAAGCTCCACAACCAGATGGTAGACGAAGTGGAAGATATTGCTGATGACAGTTGGTTTGGATCACTCTTTTTGTGGGTCCACAATGGATGGCAGATATGTTCAAGTTCCTTGGAGCCCTGATAGTGATGCTGATGCTTGGATTCTGTGTAATCAGATTGGCTATTTCACAATGCAAGAAGACTGCAAAGAGAGCAATAGGAATGAAGATCATGATTGATGTTGAGTCAGTATGGAAAACTAAGGAGCAATCAGAGATTATGTGAAAACCAGCATCCATGCACCTGAAGGAACGAAATAACTGTACCCAAAGAACCATAAGAAATATGTGGGGAAATTGATCTACTGCAGTCCAAGTGGACAGTGCATGCTTATGACATGGAACAGGGATGAGCATGTGAAATCAGCTAGATGCCTAGAAGGAGTAATAAAAATATGGGTCCAGAAGAAGCATTTCTTCAGACAACGATGTCTAGATTTTACGGATGATGGGAGAGTGGTTGATGAATCACTCAGAAGGGGGAGTGTAGAGAGGGAGCCAAGTACCCCCATCTCAAGGCTTGCACCCATGTTGCCTATATGCTGGGAACCAGAATGTGAAATACTTGCAGGGCCAGTGAAGACACTGATACCAAGGAGAATCCTGGAAGCAAGGTTCCATTAAGAAAGCCATCCTTGCATACATGACAATATGATGGCCATTTGAATGAAATACCAGAAGAAGTGTGAAAAAGTGAGTTGGTGACATCACATGAAGCAAGACTGACGCACCCAGAAGAGATGCAGAGACAAGAGAACATAGATATTATATAGGCATCAAGAAAGTATCAAAGACCAGTAATATTTCGGGATCGAGATGAAGAAGGTTATGTTATAGAAACGATGAATATATTAAGTCATTTTACACGTGTACAGATGCAAAGAAACGCAAGTAAACAAAGTATTCTTAAGGCTAGCTAAGTAGTGAATAGATTGTGGCATTTGCCAACGTATATATATACATGAGTGAGTGAATTATGGACGATTCCACTATGCATTTTAGCAGAGGTGGACCAGAAAAGGAAGGCTTTTATAGTGCGTTGCAGATGAAAAGCAATCGAATTACAGAAGTAAATCAAAGAAGGGTGAGGCTGGTCCAGCCCAAAGGCTGCTCTGGGCCAGAATGATCAGACATTAGCTACAAACGTTTGAAAGAACCAACTCCTGTTCAGAAGGCGGGTAGGAAAACAATGAAGACGTCAGGTACATTAAACAATAGTATTTTAAATACACCAAAAGCTTAAAACCATGGTCTTCAGTCATGTGGATGGCTAAAAATTGACAATCGTGACGAGCTACACATACGCAAGGTGACAGAGCATTCTATACTCCCTCGTATTCTCCTGAGCAGGTAACATTTCAAGGCCAAGTTCAAAGCCTTAGTTGACGTGCAGACCGCAAGAGGTGATGCTAGATGACTTGCTAATTGGTGGGAAGCTATGGTCAAGATCAACCCACCGGCACCTGGAGGTCAGCCTGCGTGCTGCTGGCATATGTGGAAAAGTACTGATGGATGGAACGGTGCCATCCAATTATAGAGGGCCACGTAGTAGACAGCCCTATAGTTTGTGTAACCAATGGGATATTGTGTATTCGATGACGTTCATAGTGACCTGTTTGAGGGGAGGGCTTAGTTGCCCCACCTGATATTAGAAACACTATCACTCTCTTAGACAAGTATGGATCTTATACCTAGATGTTCCCTTACACCCAATCACGTTCTCCAATAGGTTTTTGTAGTTTGCCACATAGGATGACGTCAGCAATGACAAGTTCTTACTGTATAAGATGCTTTTTATAAGATTTGTTGAGAGAGCGAGAAGATCAAACAAATGGTCGATGTTCGTTGTAACTCCATATTTTAGACAATTGCAAATAAAACAGCTTTGATTTGCCAACTTCCTGAGTTAGTTTGATTATTGATGTTTGAGTATCTTCTGCATCCCCATTCATCTCAAAGTATTGCTACCACGTCTTAAAGGGCTGTGTCGAGAACCCCGGTTCAGAATTGTTTGCTGATCTCTGTAGGGAGAAACCATGTGATAGGGAGGGGCAGAATGCTTACTTGACAGGGTGTGTGGTTTGGCAGCTCTCCTCTGAACCAATAGAGCAATTGCAGGGGTCCATAACATGGGAGGAGGAGGAGGTTTAAATGGCAATAATGCAGATAAAACCACACAATAGTCTGGGGGTGGACACAACATTTAGCCAGCCGCTGTCCAAAGGGATGGTGGAGGTATTCAATGAGTTAAGAGAAAGGGGCGAGATATCGCCATCTATGGAAATGGTGCAGATCACCCTAATCCCGAAATCAGGGAAGAACACACAGCTGAGCTCCTCATACCGTCCGATTGCTCTCATTAGCGTGGATGCCAAACTGTATACAAGGGTGTTGGTGGCCAGGCTAGAAAGGGTACTTCCAAAACAAAAAACACAGGACCAGTCAGGGATTATTTAGGGGCAGAACACATTTCACAACGTAAGGAGGATTTTGCATATAATCAACAAGGCAAAGAGGGGGGGAAACTCTTCGCCTACCTGCTTACTAATGCTTGATGCAGAGAATGCATTTGATTGTATTTTTGTTTTTTAAACTTTTATTTTATTGGCATAAGCAGGCAGTCAGACACACTGGACAAGTTCCATGTACAACTGACAATTCAGATACAGCGCGTTTGCGGGTAATGATACATAACAGCCACATCAATTTCGAAAAGAGCATGCATAGCATTAATACTCCTATAATCATAATGCAGGAGATACTGCTGGGAATGAGTCTGTGTCTGTAGCTCTTTTGAGATAGCTGCAAAAATCAGTCCAGATATTTCTTGGGCGTGCCTGTGGGGGGAGTGAGACAATATAGTCCTCTTCACACGTCTGTGTCCAGGTGAGGGCAGTGAGCCACATCTTAAAAGTAGGGGGGGTGGCCTCTTCCAACATTGCAATATGCATTTCTTAGACACCATGCTCCTGACATTCAGGAATCTAGAAATCTTCTTGGTTTCCACCCCCCTCCAAATACCAAACAGAAGGGCTATCGGGTCCGGATCGATTGTTGTGCCCACTATCTCAGAAAGCGCATCAATGATTTCCCACCTAAATGTTTTCAGCACCGTGCATGACCAAAACATGTGCTCATGGTCCGCATCATCTCCCGAACATCGCGGGCAAACCTGTTGCTGGTCGCGAGAGAATCGTGTCGATCTGTATGGGGTATAGCACACTCTATTTAACAGTTTGAATTGCATGCATCTATATCTCGGGTTTATGGAGACCTCCCGCGTATGTGAGCACATCTTCTTCCAAATGTCATCCGTAATATCTAGACCCAATTCTTCGGCCTAGGCAACACAGGCAGGTGAAACCCCAACAGGGAGATTGGTTAAGAGGATTTTGTACAGGGAGGAGACTATCCCACAGCTATTACTAGAGTTGGCGATGTATTGCAGCTCAGGAGTGTCTGGAGGTTCTATTAGAAACGATGACCACCTGTCACGAATTGCAGGGCGGAGACGGTAGTACTTCAGCATTTCCATTGCGGAACCTGTATTGCCGGGACGCTAAGTCTGTGGGGTGATAAACCTCCCTTCCGGAAACAAGTGTGTCAGGGCATGGTATCCCAAGTTAGACCAATGTCGGGAGAGAAGTTTATCATGGGTGCGAATTAGCCCAGGAAAGCTCCTTATAAGGAGCCATTTGTAATAGGAGCAAGGGGTAGAATCATGTTTTAAAAGGTGACGACATGCCATTAAGGTAGATGCTACAGGATCAGCCGGGGCACTAGTTCTATATTTATGTTGAAAGATCAAGGTCATGGTGTCGACCGCTGCCGCTGCCAGTTGTTCTAACCGAACATGAGGGGGAGCGGTGGGATGTCTGTACCAGTACGTAGCAAATTGGGCCTGTGCCGCTACCCAGTACAGAGCCAGGTCCGGCGCAGCAAAAACCCCCTTCTCATATGGTAATGTCATGTGCTGCCATTTCTTACGGACCGCTCCGGAATGCCACAAGAATCTTGAGCTCATAGTATGTAGTTCCTCAAAGTATTTCTGCCCAGGCCACATCGGCACATTTCCGAATATATGTAAGAGTTTGGGGACTAGGACCATCTTTATCAGTGAAAGTCTACCAGCCATGGAGAGCGGTAGGGCGCTCCATCTGGTGACTTTGGCTTCAAAGTGTTTTGCCCCAGCAGTGTAGTTGTCGGCAATTAGAGTAGTTTTGGATAGTGTTACTCGGACCCCTAGAGATTTATTTATTTATTGTTAGATATACATCTAGCCAATAGGCTTTGTATAACACAAAGACAAACAACATGAATACACAAAATCTAAAAAGATTTGCATTTCCAATATATCTCATTCAATACATTTTAAAATTGCCACAATCTTCAGATTAAAAACAGCAATAAAATATATCAAGTTAATATCGTTTCCTCTCATAAAAATCATCCATTGATCGGATATGTCTGTCATCACAGTGCCATTATTATAGGATATAAAACATTAGGTTCGCAATTCATTTAAGCTTTCATAACACATAATTAGATGGTGGAGAGACTCAACTACATTAACTCCACACAGGCAACAGTACTTTGACATATATGGAATTCAAATTCTAACACCATTAGTCTCCAGTGCAACAGAAGTATTGAATTTCATCATTAAATAGGTGCAGAAGGTGCCAGTATTAGGATAGGCTACAATGTATTGAGGCGGCGAGACTCCACTCAAATACTCATCCAAGAACCAGCCACTGGACCTTTTAGATGCTAGATTTACCATGTTTTGTTCATGGAAATAGTCGTGCACTTTTTTCTTAAGTCTTATTTTGAAGACTAATAGGGACAGAGTTCCTGGGACACACCCATTAGACCATGTGCGATGGAGTCTTTGAATAGTACCAATAGTGCCAATCAACACATTGCCTTTGATACTGAGATACGCTTTTACATATAGCACAAAGATAGTATCAGAGGAGAGTGTCACTGCTTTTTCATAAGACAGAACGCATTGGCAAATATATGCATACAAATAGCATCTAATATTGAATTCCAAGTATAGCTATTCCACACTAACATTCAGGGGTAGACGTAATAGTTTTCTTAAAATCTTGGATTGAAGAGCCGCACCACGTTTGGCAAACTTGTGACCTCATATTTCAACAGCATAAAGCAACATTGATCTAATTTTTGCCAAATAAATATTAAGAACTGCGATGGCTGAGAAACAACAGTTTCTGCCAATGAATACACTCAGAGCATTTGCGGCCATGGTGCAACGGCTTTTGATTGCAGACCATTGTCCATCCCAATTCAACCTTTCATCCGTGATGACTCCCAAATATTTATATGATTTCACCTGTTCAACTTTTATTTAATACCTTCGGGTGACCATCTAAGGGGATACTCACAGGTCGGCCGTTGAGTAGCAGTAGTTAGAGGAAAGATTTCGGATTTCGTGTAATTGATGGTAAAGCCTAAGAATGTGCCTACCTTTATTATGACCCTCAGTATAGGATCTAAATATGTGGATGGGTTTTTAACGTACAAGAGAACATCATCCGCATATAGCAACATTATTTCAGGAGCATCCGCCAGGCGTAGTCCTCTATGGGCATGACGAGCCCTGACATAGTCTGCCTTCCGCTCAATGACCAGGGGAAAAGGATAGGGGAGAAGGGACAACCTTGACGTGTGCCTCTGCGTAGTTCGAATGGTTGTGAAGTCAGGGAGTTTCCCAAGACCCTAGCAGTGGGGCAGGTATACAGTACCTTAATGTAATGAATCATTCTTGGGCCAAGACCCATCTTTTCCAGGACTGCCCGCATGTATTGCCACAAGACCATATCAAAGGCCTTTTGTGCATCAAGTGTGACCGCAACCGCCTCCACACCCTGATCTATCTTTGAGAGGACATTGAAGAGCCTCCTGATGTTAAGAGCAGTAGATCGCCCGGGTACAAAGCTGTTTTGGTGTCGTGGACGAGGTGAGGCATAATGGGGAGGAATCTATTAGCAAGGGCCTTGGCGAGAATCTTCATGTCAAGGTTCATAAGGGACAGGGGCCTATAGGATCCACAGTCATCGCTAGGCTTATCAGGCTTAAGGAGAACTGTTATTATTGCTTTGTGCATCGTTGGGGGGAGAGTGGATATGCAAAGTGCCTCAGACCAGACCTCTAGCAGTTTTGGTGTCAAAATGGCTACATGTTCCTGGTAAAACTCTGAGGTGAGCCCGTCGTGGCCCAGAGCTTTACCTCGAGGGAGGTCCGTAATGGCTTTGACTATCTCTTCCAGTGTTACAGGGGCGTCCAGCTGCTGACAAGTGGATTGGGAAATGATGGTCATAGGGATTTGATCAGGCAAATCTAGGATATCTTGTGTGTTATGTTCATTTTGGGGAGTGTATAGAGCGGCATAGAATTCGGAAAAGGACATGAGTATTTGCCGATCCAACCACTGCAGAACCCCGTGTACGTCTTTGATACATTCAATACTGGTTCTACCTACCTCCGCCTTAATTAACTTAGCTAGTGTTCTACTGGGGCGCTCGCCTTCCCCATATCTTCTTGTCGCTACAGGCCGCGCCAGATATCTAACCTCGCGCAAAGCATGGGATTCGAACGTTTCTAATTCCTGTCGAATTTGTGCCAGGTTGGAGGGAGGAGCATTTGTAGTACATTCGAGCTCCAGTGCTTTGAGGCGAGACTCAGAGCGCTGTAAGTCGTTCCTGATGGATTTTAAGAAACCCGCTTTGCGGGAGATGGCCATGCCTCTAATTTTATTTGTATTTATTTATTTTAATTTTTGTAACGCGCCAACATGCCTGTGGGCCTCAGGGCACACACAAAGACAAGACAAGGACAAACAGGCACATAAGGCAGAAAAGGAGAAAAGAGTCAACGAGTTATTCCAGATTAAAAAAGTGAGTTTTTATAGCGCGCTTGAACACAGTATAGCTCTGGATCTGCCGTATCCGGGCTGGTAGTGTATTCCAAAGAAGGGGACCCTGAGCATCGAGAGTGGTACCTCCAAATTTGGCTGTCCTGAATTTGGGGTGTTTAAGGACAATCGCAATGGATGAACGAAGATTCCTCTCATTAGGCTTGGTGCTAATACGAGCTGACAGGTATGTAGGGCTGCTTAGACTAAGGCATTTGTGGGTCGTAGAAAGCACCTTGTGTGTTATACGATGTTTGACCGGAAGCCAATGAAGTTTTTTCCTAAAATTGGAGATGTGTATTCGACGAGATTGGTTGAAGATATTACGCACAGCATTATTCTGAGACACTTGTAGGGATGTTGGAGGCTGTGGTACTAGCTAGGAGACTATTACAGTAGTCTAATCTAGAATTAATCAATGCCGTGGACAGGAGAGCACAGTTCTCTTCCGAGATGAATGGGCGAATGTATCCTATTCGCTTGTTTATGAGACCGCAGCTAGATTTAATGCTGGAAACGTGGGACTTCATGGAGAGTTCCTCATCCAGAACAACTCCTAAGGTCTTGACTTTCTTTTGGACGGTGATAATATTATCTGCAATAGGGAAACTGGCATAGTTGGAGTCAAGTTTAGTCTGAACATTTTTAGATGATCCAATGAGGAGTTCGGTCTTTTGTCATTCAGAGCAAGGGAGTTGCAGGCCATCCAGTCTTGTATGGCTTTGTATATTTTATTGATGGTTTCCACATCACTGCTATAAGAGCCACTCAGCTGCATGACTACCTGTGTATCGTCAGCGTAGTTTGTGTTTTGCACTCCTAATTTGCTTAGGAGGTCGAGAAGGGGACGGATGTATAGATTAAAAAGCAAAGGCGACAAACAGGAACCCTGAGGAAATCCGCGTGTCTGAGAAATGTAAATTTAAATGCCTCCCAGCGGATCCCAAGAGTAGTGTCCTGGTGTGAGTTGCACTCAAAGAAAGTCTGGATGTCCGAAGGAATCTCAGCCCTGAAAACAACATCAAGTAGTGCCTCGGATTTGAAGTGCCAGGCACTGCGTGGGGGCATCGTGGAAGGGAGCTCCACTCTTAGTGTCACGGTGCATGTTCGGATAGCGTAGGATTCAGTATGCGGGTATCCGTGACCCTACCAATTAGGTCGCCAGAGGCCAGGAACATGTCTATCCTGGAGGAGCTGTCATGGACAGAGAAGTAGAATGTGTATTCTCGTGACTGTGGATGAAGAACCCTCCAGGCATCTTGTAGTCCCAGGCAGTTCATACACGTCAACAGGCGTTTAGCCGCCCGCGAGTGGGTTCTAGGTGCCGCACCAGTTCTATCTAAAGTGTTGTCTAGTATGAGGTTCATATTCCACCCATACTATATGGATCCCTAAGAATCCCTCTACTATGGAGGATATTTTATCGTAAAAATCCGGGCTGTCGGTATTGGGGCCGTAGGTGTTCACTAGCAGGCACCCTCGGCCCATGAGTATACAATGGAGTATAACGTACCTCACCTCGTTGTCACTAAGACTCTTCTTAAGGGTGAATCTCAGAGATTTCTGAATTAGCGTCAAAACCCCCCTGGATTGGGAGGAGTATGTGGTATAGAACCTATCCGGACCCCAGGAGGGCGCAATGCACTTTGCCAGTTGGGCTAGCGCATGCGTTTCTTGGAGGAGAAGTATCTTCGCACCGTGTCTCAGCACGTACGCCGTAATCTTTCAGGCCTTTGTGAAGTTCCCCACCCCACGGACATTCCATAACATTATTTGGACAGCCATATCATTACCTCAATGAACATCCCAGTTTCTGTGGTTGCATATACGCTTGTAGTTAGAACTAGAAGTGCGCTTTTGTCTCTCCAGCGTGTGTGTTTTCATACCTCGTCTGCCTTTTTGGAATAACTCCCCTTCCCATCCCTCCACCCTCACCGCAAAACCCCAACTAGCAGTGTGAACATCTCCCATCCTTTCCTTTTTGTAGCTGAGCCATCCCCAACTCGGCCGAACCTTTACGGTAGCCCAACTGGGGCTAGCACATAACAGAAGCATGACTAAGAACATTGCAATCGCAGTGGGGTGCGCCATTGCCATGCAACCAGCACGCTTGGAACCCGAGGGGTTCCGTTACAAAACAAACAGTATTTGTGGTCATCTAAAACTTTCCCCTTTCTCCCTAAGTGGGGAGTAGGTGGGTACATTGAAGAATATAAACACAGTGCAGTTCGGTTACCAATAAAACAACAGATGTGAACAGGGTGAGCAGTCTAGTTCTACATTAGCACAGCAGCATGTACTACCTAGCAACAGATTGACATGTGCACTTAAGGGCAGTGTAACAGGATCAATTACTTGCATGAGCTTAGTTGTAGGCCCGGTGCATATGAACAGGTTTAATCTAAATTGACGTGGAGCATGTAAGGGGATATGTGCCTCTATAAATTTCACTGCTTCCGACGGCACCGTGAAAAAGTACAGTTTGTTGTTAAATGTGAACTTCGGGCGCACCGGGAATAGTATGGCATAGCGAATGTTCCGTTCTCTAAGAAATTTCTTAACTCCAAGGAATTGACGGTGCTCCTGTTGTACTCCAGTTGAAAAGTCCGGAAATATTGTAATAACTTGTGACTCCAGTCTGAGTTCTCCCTTCTCTCGTGCAAGTCGGAGTATCTGGTCACGGTCTTTAAAACTCAAGATTTTCGCAATAATTGGCCTTGGGAAGTCTCCCGGTTTGGGGCGCAGAGTCAGTGCTCAGTGGGCTCTTTCAACAGTGAAGAAAAGAGACATGTCGGGATCGCCCAGCAGCTCCTTAAGGAGATTTGCAGTTGCCATTTCAAGTCGGCATTTAAGCACATTCTCCGGAACCCCAACAATGTGTATATTGTTTCTCCGCGGATCTAGATTCAAGATCATCGCATTTGGCTTTGACTGATTTCCTGTCACGGACAAGAGCGGTCACTGTTTCCTGTAGTGCAGTTATGTTGTCTTCATTAGTGCCTATCCTAGTTTCAGCTTCCATGATTGTCGAACCCTGTTGATCCAGTTTGGACCTGAATGATGCAACATTTGCATTAATGTCGTCTAATTTTTCGTGAAAGGCCGTGAAATTCCTGGCCATTGACTCCATCATAACCATTAGTTCGGGAGCAGGAGCATCCACCGGGGCTGTCTCATCCTCCTGGCCACTCGATGTTTTGGCCACATCCACCCTCGGAGTTGCCTTGGTGAATTTGTCCATGGCTCCGGTCTTGTTAGAGTTCCTGGACCTGTTGGACATCATTTGTGCCGGTAGCTGAATCCTCAGCGCTCAGAATAGAGTATCTTATGGCTTTTGATCTGTTGAAGGTTGTATGGCGCAGGACAGCGGTGGGCCTGGGCAGGTCTAGCCAGTCAATGAAGTAGGGAATGGGTCCCCCACTTTAGGGGTCCTGGGTGCATAGTAGAGGGAGAGTGTGCGCCCCGCTACGAGTCCCCCAAGGGGGGCCCTACGTTATTGTCAATGGCTCTCGTGTCTTCCCCACCAGCAGGATCTGCAGCTATGTGCAGACGGTAGCAGCCCGTCTCCTCCAGCCAATGGTTTTCAGAGAGGTGTAGGGAGGCTCAAGAGGGTAAAATATGGGAGTGGTAAATATTCGAGGCCTCACCGAGGGTAGAGCCACAGTACAAGCGTTGATAGGGGCACCACAGTAGAACAGGTCTTTGTGCGCACAGTGCCAGGCACCGGGGGGGCGCCAGACACGAGGTCCGGATGCTAAGGGAATGTGAGGTTCAGCCCTGGAGGGGGAAATGGGATAGCAGCGTAGAGAACGGGGGACGGTGGAGGAACACAGAATGCAATCACCCCTCCAGCTCCTCAGCTGCAGCACAAAGCACTAATTCTTCAGCACCAGATGGGAGGGAGCCTCCAAGGTGGCCGCAGAGTCCCAGCACGGGACACAGGGAAGGTGTGTAGCCGCGCACACCCCAGAGGCGCTTCGGAGGAGTAGCGCGTAGCCGGCAGCCACAGCACGTCCCTCCTCCCCAGGACCAGGCGCCACGCCACGATGGTGGCAATGAGGCGGCAGGCTCTCGGCACGTAGGGGGTTCTTCACACGCGGGGCTCCAGGTTGCGGGAAACAAAGCGCTGCTCAGTGGGCACGCAGGCTATCGGCCCGGTCTAGGGCACAGGCCGGCGGTGATCTCCAGAGATGGGTGCAGTTTCGGCACCGGACGATGTCCTCACACGAGGCAGTCCCGGCCGCCACGGCTGCCAAGACGGATGACAGTCGCACTGTGCGCCACCCCGCGAGGGGCCAGGGCGAGGCTCCCAGCAGGGCGGATTTAGCAGGAATGGGCAGGCTCAGCAGGGCGGCGTGGTTTTGGAACATAATGTCCGCTTCAGAAGCACTAGGACACGGCGGCAGTAAGCGACACCAGGGGGAGGCAACCAGCAGGTCCGTCACGCTCTCTCACGACCCGCAGAGGGTCCAGATCCAGCCTCCCACAGAGGCGCAGCAAGGCGACTGTAGCGTGGCTGTGGGGCTCCGATTTCTTTCCAGATTTAACGTGTGGGCAGCCCCAGATGTCAGCAATGCAGGGAGATGGATGTAAGCTCACAATTATGCTGAAAACCGCTGATGTCCACGGATAATTAGCTGCTGGGCACGGAGCTGCAGATCTAAGCAGCCATTTTCTAGGCTGCTCAACAACGCCCCCCCCCCCGGGCATTTGATTGTGTTAACTGGGGTTTCATGAGACAAACTCTGAGCAAGGAGGGACAGAACCTTCTGAGGATGGTTCAGGCAAATTACCAGAATCCCCAATACAGGGTCAAGGTGAACGGGAGGCTGACAAGCCCATTTTCAATTACCCGGAAAACTAAACAAGGGTGTCCACTCTCTCCCTTACTCTTTGCTCTAGTAATGGAACCCTTTGTGTATCAGATAAGGGAGATTAGGGAGGTGCAAGGGGTCAGATGGTAGAACTTACATCACAAAATTGGCCTCTTCACAGACAATGTGGTTCTCATGGTCACTAAACTGGAGACATTGCTACCGGCAATACTGGGGGAGATACAGGCTTTCTCTGAGGTATCTGTTTCAATATGGAGTGGGGACATGCTGTAAAGGTATGCTACAGAGCTTACACCTTGGTACAGCACTGGGAGCTACAATATAAAGTACTGCATAGGTGCCAGAGAAGCTTCATAAAATGTACAACTCGCACTCGCCACTGTGTTGGTGGGACTGTGAGGAGGAGGAAGCAATGGATTATATCTGGTGGGGATGCAATGAGCTCACACATTTTTGACAGGAGGAGAAGTCGAGGGTGGGGGGATACTTGTATTTGACATATAGGTGGATGGGGCTATGGCGATCTTGAACATCCCGCCAAGGGGGGATCATCGTCTGGGAGGGCGAGCAGTAACACTGTGGGCCAACCTGTTAAAGAGCGCCAGTCACTGCAGAGTGAAACATTGGAGGCAGAAGGAGACACCATCCATTATACAACAGTACTAAGCAATCTGGGACACTGTTAGTGTGAAACAAATGACGCTGTTTGTACAGGGTATGATGCTTGGGAAAGTTTGGTCACCCTTTCTTATCTATGCACTTAAAGACTATGCTCGCTTATACATTCCAAATAGACTAAGGACACTTGGGATATTACCAGAGGAAGAGGATTGAGCCATGGGGGAATCCTGGGGGACTGTCATCCCTAGGCTAGTTGGGGAGCGTGGGGGGTTTACTTATTTATTTATTTATTTTGTCATTTATAAAGTGCACAAAGCCCAGAGGCATCTATGCGCTGGTTACTTAAGAGTTTGGTTACAGTCGGTATATATGGTTATCCAGGTTACAGACATTACATATGAGGGTTCAGATAAGTAGCAGATTCTTGGTTGCAACCTTATTATAGTTAGTTAAAATCATATGAGAACAGTATAGGTTCGGCATAAGGCTACCAGGGTCACAGTGGAGCATTTCAAGTAGGTCGGTTGCAAGTGCAGCACAATGTCACATTAAGTAGTTGCCAGTAGGTAAAATCCATGTACAGAACAAGGCTGTGAATGTCACATAAAGTAGTTACAGATAGGTAACTAGGGTTGATGCAGTTATTGTCAGAAACCTTGGTTGTTGGTAAGTTCATATGAGAT
The DNA here is from genome assembly GCF_040938575.1 of Ambystoma mexicanum. NCBI lineage: Eukaryota > Metazoa > Chordata > Amphibia > Caudata > Ambystomatidae > Ambystoma > Ambystoma mexicanum. The sequence continues at coordinate 519,888,520 of NC_090923.1, forward strand.
GAACTTTGCAAACTGTTATATTATTGTACTTGAGTATGTTCATGCGCTAATAAAAATTTGGTAGAACCAAAAAAAGTTTCAATTCAAAATAATGATACATCGTTTCCATGGCTTTATATATTCAGTAAAACGTAAAAAATATTTAGGTTATTTGTCTAGGTTTTCTTACTAAGGTTGTGTAAACCGTTCTGCATTTCGCATATACTGGACTTTGCAATAAAGTTTGTACAAACTTAAAAAGCAAAAATATTTGTATATAGTTATTTATGCTTATGATATTGTTAGTGTGCGTGTACGCGTAAATATAATGTTATATTTTCAACACTGAAATGATTACATCAATGACTGTGTATAATGTAATTATCATCTAATAAGCATAACTTATGTGTAAATGTGTATATTGTCTTATCCAAAGTAATATTGCATATAGTAAATGTATGTATTATGAACATTTACTGTAACTAGTAATTACAGAATAGCAGTTGAATTATGTATGCATTAATATTATTGTAAATATTATATAATAACACATCACTATTATTAGTGCTGTAATCATTGATGTCATATTTGATATAATACATGATGTCACCAATGATGTCATTAGTGATGTCCTCAGGGGTGCAATGTCTGATGTAATCATTGTGATCATATTCAGCGCAAGAGGGGGCGAGTAGTCAAAGTGGCTTTGCCAGAATTGTCTTCCCCGGTTTTCAGTGGTTTTGTTGCATTACATTTTCACATTAATGTTTCTTCAATTAAGGTTTTTCACTATATATATATATATATATTTTTATATATATATATATATATATTGTCAATTCTACCTTAGGGTAGCCAAGTCGAGCTGCACTCTCCATAAAGCCATGCTTGCCCAATTTCCACCAAACAGCAAACAAAGGAGGGGGGGGGGAAGTAAAACTCCACACCAACCGCTTTCCGTTTTGTTAATTTTCTTCTTTTATTGATCCACACGGGAAAAAAATATTTAAAAATCATGGAAATCCATTTCAAAAAGTAGAAAGTATGACCCCAATGTGGGTCCTCCCAAGTGCAGCACTCGAGGCGTGACGCGTTTCGCGGCCAACTCGCCGCTTTTTCACAACAAACAACCTCTCCACCATACACCACTTTAAAACATGAGGCTAGGAGGAGTAGAGAGGGAAAGGAGGGGGTGGAATGGCAGGCAACATAGAAATCAAAGAAGGCCTCATTTAGTGATCTGCATTTCGTGCCTAAACCATGGCAGACATCTTTACCTAGTAAGTTTGCCTGACAGACATACATTCATGCGAATGAGCATTTTGATTCTAGAGGTAAATTTAAAGTGCGTTGTGCATTAGCAGCTGGGGGGGGGGTATGAAATATTCACCACCCAAGTTTTTTACTTTATTTCTTCCGATTTTGAAGTGACTAGTGCATAATTAAAAACGTCTATAACTACCTTGCTGGGGTATAAATAAGTATCTAAAACCCCAAAACATGGATCTCTGTAGCTCACCCTTAATCTGTTAGGTCTTTTAGTCACTATAATATTAGTGTCCAAGGTATAATCATTTATAGTATTAGATCTCTGCTTGGTCACTTGTTTATCTGTACTTGGTACAAAACCATGGCAGACATCTTTACCTAGTGAGTTTGCCTAACAGACATACAATCATACGAATATATATTGCCTCTCAAATAGATATTTGTGTGATCTGAACAATGAACATGTGGGGATTGGCATATGAGGGGAAGAAGGGGGAGTATGGTGGCTCCACTCATTACCGTAAACAGAGTGCTAAGGATTATGGGGGTCACAATGTTAGACTAATGGAATGAGCTTCCCGAGATATGAAACCCCAGGCCCACACTTCACATTTGTGCATATAAGTTGCACAGGTGCTGTGCTCAGTGAGCCCTCCTAGGACTTTTGCCTGTCTGAGAATGTGCAGCATTTGTCAGGGTAGGGACCAGAATACCTGGTTGTTTCTATCAGAAGTCTAATCCACTGTCTCCAAAAGGTCTCAGTTCCTTCTCCAATAGTGTACTCAGGCACAGCATTTATAAGTTGGTTTGTTAAAATGTATGTTTGCACCCCAATGGGGCAATGATCATTTTATTTTTTGTCATTCACCTGTGATGAATCTGGAAAATGTGTCCCTTCTCCCCATAGATGAGCCACCTCTTTGAGGCTAGGGAGGTGAGCCTAAACAGCAAGACCCTCACTAGGGGCCTGACTCCCCTCATGGGGACAACAACTCTCAGTCTGATAAGGAATTCCTGGTCAAACGTACAGTATCTGTATATGGGAACTGGAAAGATGTTATTATTTCTGTTTTGAAACCACCAAACAGTGACAGTTCTTCTATCCTTTTGGTTTCAGGTAATGCTGGATTTAACCTGAATGCCACAGTCAAAGAGCATCAACAGAACTCTACTGTGTGTAATCTCACTTTGGATTCACAGAAAAGAAGTGTTTTCTAAAACTCTTTGGCTTCAGGTTATGTTGGATCTCGCCTGAGTGTCTCAGTCAATGAAGAAAGACCCACCCTCTTTCATCATGATGACAATTATAAACGCAGGAAGAACTATGAAGGTGGGAGAATCTCCAATAAATGGGGGAGGCTGAATACTACACAAGGTGAACCTCTGTGGAAAAGATGTCCTGGAAAGGCCGAGCCATACTAGACCACGCAGCGGCCAGTGGCTAGAGAGTGAGCCACTGCTAGCCGAAAACTGAAAGGCTGGCATCCCATCTGGCTGAGAAGCCAGGGTTGCAAGGAGAGGCGGAGACGGGGAAGCATCAGTTTCCTCTGCTGGCATGACAATGAGAAAGCTGTGGTAGGTCTGGATCCTAGCAACCAAAGCTGAGATCAGATCACCAGGAAGAGCCTGAATCTTAAGCTCCATTCCTAAAGGACGTTAGCTGCTGAGAGAAGCAGCACCAGTGAAGCGAACGCTCCCACGGATAGAGTACCACTGAGAGGTACAGATACTGTGAAGCAAGACTGGGGGAGCCTACTAGTTTGTGCTAACCTGAGAAATGTGAGAGAGTAAGCACCCTGTGTGAATAAGATCAGGAAAAGTATGAATGCTTTGTAACAAGGCTGGGAGAGCCTACAAGGTTATGGGAGCCTGAGAAACCTGATTGGGAAAGCGCCCCTGTGAAACGGATTGAAAGAGATACAAATGCTTTGAGTCTAAGATGGAAAAGCCTATGACTGTACGGGAGCCTAAGTAACCTGAACAAGCAAGTGCCCTTATGAAGCTGATTTAAAGAAGTGCAAACACTTTGAACCAAGGCTGGTGAACCTACAAGGTTTCGGGAGTGCCCTGTGAATTAGAGCAAAGAAAATACGAACACTTTGAATTTAGGTTTGGAAAGCCAGCAAAGTTATGGGACACTGAAAAACCCAAAGGGGCAAGCACCCTATGTGAAACTGCTTGATTTTTTATGCAAAGACCTTGCATTGAGGATGGGAGAACCAGCGAGGATATGAGAACCTGAGAAGTCCTTCTGGGCAAACCTCCTAGGTAAAGTACAAGAACTGAGAGCAAACAGATCTGCCAGAGAGTCAAAGAACTTCAGGCAGTCCATGAGCCACTGACTTGGTATTAAGAGATATATATCCAGAGGAAGCATACGAATAATATTTAGTTTTTAACATTGACACCTGCAAAGAAGATGTGAACTGTTGTAAGACATTGAAGAACTATTTTTCCAAGTGTTGGACCAGGCTGAAGCCACAGACAGAACCTATTGCTCCAGCCTCCTTTGTTCTTTTAGGTTTTTTCTATAGTGCTAGGGCCAGTTAGTTGGTTAGGATTTAGATAGAGAACTTTTGCTTTTGGACTTTGACGTGCACTCTTAGTTTTAGTTTTGATAGGTAGGGAAATTCCCTCATAAAAATAGGGCAAGTTAGGAGGTTTCCTTTTTTTTAATAAAACAATTTTTGACCATTTCATTCAGTCGTCCAACTCCTTCTTCTGGTTCTCAAGATATGGTGTTAGAGGTGGGATATGGAAAACCTGACAGAGTTGGCTCATGTAGTAAAGTCAGGCCAGTCTACAGTAGAGTTAGGACCCCAACAACTTGATTGGCCACTATAACAGCAATTGAAATAGGTTAGGCCTCCCCTTCCACGGCTTAATTTCCAAAGTCCTTCTACCTGTTTGGAAGAATGAAGAGAGGAATAACTGTACAATATTTAGTCCCAGGGACCAGGGGATACCTGGGAAGGATAAGACTATTTTTAGTCGAGGCTTCCACATAGACATTCCTCCAGGTTTTCAGGTCAAAGTGACTCTGCCGGCAAGACCTTGGAGGAAAACCTGGTTATAAGTTTTTTTCCTTTTTCCCTTTGAAGGAGGGGGTTAACTCATCCTCCTAAATTACTCTCCCAAACCCATTGAAATTCAGAGAGGGCATTGTTGGCATACTTTATATATGAGGTCTTCCTACAAAATCCATTAAATCAGGAGACCGGAGAGAGAAGGATAAAAAATAATGGTTAACAGAAGCTTAGAATAAAATCCCAAACATGTTTTCTAACTCCTCCTGAATTGGAGAGTGAGTTGGTTCCTACCTAAACAGTTTTTTGGTAGCAGCTATAGAAAAAGACCAACTTAACCCTGAGAATAATTCATACTGCTAAGTGAGCCTTGACATTTCTAAGCCATTGGGAGAAGTAGATCCACAAGATGTTCCCTGAGATAAAGAACCCACTATCTGAAATTCCCATGGGGAAAACAGAGAGGATTTCTGAGACACATTAGCATCCCTTCCTTCCACCGTGGAACACAAATGTTATTTTTGTGGGGGATTCGGCCATCTCACAAAATGCTGTCCTCTAAATGTCCTGTCTCCTCTCAACTCACCACTGTTAAGTCCTGAAAATACAAGAATGCACAAATTAGAATATCCCTAGATTTCTTTTGCCGCCGTGTTATATACACAAACTGTGATAAAATCCCTGCCTTGGAAAAAGGAAGGCACATCTAAGTCTCTCCCTAAAAGTAGGAAGCCCCAAAGAAAAGACTAAAGTAAATATCTAGGAATATGCAGGATATAAGCAACCAGTGTGAATCAGAGCAAGAGAGCTACAAACGCTTTTTACCAAGGCTGGAAGAACCTACTAGATTAAGGGAGCATGAGAAACCCAAATGGGCAAGTGCCCCAGTGAATCTGATCGAAAGAGATATGGATACTTTGAGTCTAAGCTGGAAAATCCTATGAGGTTATGAGAGCCTGAGAAACCTGAACGAGCAAGCATCCTTGTGAAGCTGATCGAAAGAAGTACGAACACTTTAAATTTAGATTCAGAAAGCCGACAAGGATACAGGACCCCAAAGGGGCAAGCGCCCTTCGTGAAACTTCTTGATATCGATACGAAGACCGTGAATTGAGGATGGGAGAACCAGCAAGCTTATAGGAACCTGAGAAACCTGTGTGGGCACGCGCCCCATGTAAAGTACATGACCTGAGATCGGACAAGTCTGACAGTGAGCCAAAGGACTTTGGGAGTCCAAGAGCCACGGACTTGGTATCGAGAGGCTTGTATCCAGAGGAAACATACAAAAAATATTTAGTTTTTAACATTGACATCTGTTAAGAAGACCTGAACTGTTGCAAGATGTTGACAAACTATTTTTCCAAGTTTTGCGCCAGGCAGAACCCACAAACAGGTGCTATTGCACCAGCCTCCTTCTTTCTGTTAGGCTTTTGCTATAGTGGTAGGTTCAATTAGTTGGTAACGATTTGGATAGATAACTTTTGCTTTTGTACTTTGATGTGCACCCTTGGTTTTTGTTTCAATAGGAAGGGAACTTCCCTCATAGAAATAGGGTAAGTTAAGAGTGTTCCTTTTATTTTAATAAAACAAATTTGCCCATGTCATTCATTGATCTGAATAAATTCTTCTGGTTTGCCACCCACCTCCCTGGAGCTACTAGATCAATGTAACACTGTCTAAGTGAGTGGTTAAAGGATGTATTTTTGATGTAGGGCCTATGTCACATGAGACTGGGTTTTAGTAGTGTTCTGTGTTGGTCTGGTCCTCTTTAGCTCTTAATGGCTGACATGTATCATTACTGAGGTGAGTTATAATATATTTCCATTTTTGCACGTTACTGAATATATTCAATTAAATACTTACAACGTGACAAAATTCAGTGTGCATTGAAAAGGTAAATTATATAAAACGTTTAGAGGCAAGCAATCCATATGTAGAACATATCAGTTGTAATAAGAGTACATGCATCCTGGAAGTCTTATTTTGTGGTTGTGCTGTGACGTGTGTAGACACAGTAATTCTTAAATTGGAGCAAGCTTTACTAAATAGTGAATCAAGCATTTTCCTAAAAAGTGAGCATGACATATGTAACTATTATTTTTAGAGAAATCATTTCTAAATCTCACATCAAGGGCGAATGAGTTGACGCTGGCCCCAAGGCTCAATCGATTTTTGATTGGCAGTCTGCTTGGAGTTGGCCACTGCTCCATTTTGCTGTGTCAGAAAAAGCAGAGGGTTATCATGTATGGTTAACAGCTCGGTATCTCGGAGATACTGCTGTAGTAGTTCTTCTGCATCCTTCCTGTTAAGACAATTGTTCTATTGGCTATCTCTTGAGTTCAGATTTGGTTAAACTGTTCCAAATAAGTTTTGTTAGTTGTGCTGAACTTAGAAAGTTCCTGTAGAAGAAGACAGACTTAAACGTGTACTGCTGTGCTCACCGGTTATTGATAGAGACATCGGAGAGGCTAGTGATGCTACTTTCCTGGGAGTGTGGTACCTTTATATCACCCTATTAAAGAGGCAAAAAAGCAGACATACAAGATCTGAAGAACAGGTTTGAAGTTCTGCTCCAATTTTTCCCTTGAAAGCCTCTGCGTATTAACTTGGAATTTATTTCCCAGTCTGCTCTTTTGACAAGAACCAGCACTTAAAAATCTTCATCTTCTTTAATTTCTTGTGCATGATCTTACCTTTGACACATGAGCAAGGGAACTTATGTGCCTGATGATATTGTAGGCATTGCTGTCAGAATCTTTATCATGTTCAAATGTTGGTAGAAGGTTGACAAGCCATTTCATGACACCAATCAGACAAAAACAAATACTGACGACAAACACAAATGTACAAATCGGCAGTTCTGAAAGCAAAAAAAAGCGTATTGCACTACAAAAAACCAATCAGCAACAAACCCACAGAAAGAATAATTCAAAATCATCAAGAAAATTAAAAACCCAACCTCATGCAACAAATGTGCCATACCTCTTGAGGTACTGGGAAGGAGTTTTCCCAAATCTAGCTATCAAAGCTAGCTTCACATTTTCATACTCCAATCTTTCAGGTTCCCCGACTTCCATTACAGCATCAGTTGCAACCTGGGGGAGCCTAGACAAAAGCCACGCAATCAACTGATTCCCTATGAAACCCTGAATCCCATGGTTATATTCAAAAGCACCCAACCAATCCAAAATATAAAGTTTCACATCATAGATACCCATTGCCTCTTTAGGCATGCAAGGTCTCTTTGGACTGGAAGACCTAGAAGAATCTCGGATAGAAACATTTTCAAGAGACCATTTCTTCATTTCAAGAGCATGTTGCATTTCCATTTACCTTAGTTTGATGTCCTGATATTTGGTTTAAGCTTGGATGTGTAACCTTTTGAATTCTAACTCAAGTCTCATTTTCTCAAGAGACACCAATTCTGGATTCAGTGATGGGCCTTTTGGGGTCCCAGTGGCTAAAGGCTGAGGCAAAAGAGCCTGTTGAGGCAAAGAGGGGCTCTCTCCCTGATACTCCTCCTCCTCTGACTCCTCTGAGACATTAGAGTTAGACTCTGAATTATCATCCCCGATATAATTTTCCACATTTACTGGGTTAGTATGTGTGACAGGCCTACTACCCAGACTTTGATGATTCAACAATCTTGCAATTAGTTCATTTTTCTTTCCTTTAACAGGGAGACTCCTGGCTTTACACATTTCTTTCAGTTGCTCTACTGTTAGAATGACCAGGGCTTCCAGACTGAAGTTATCCATATTTGGCATATTACAATTGCTAGTCTAGTGGAGCTTAGCAACTCTACAATAGATCCTCACTGCCTGCCACCAGTGTTATGCAAGATTGTATGCAGTACCCTTTGGGTGCACTACAACAACCCTGACCTCCTGGCAATAGTAACCCAACCTTTGGTATAAATCTGTACTACACAGGTTGGTAGTGTGGTCGAGTAGGCTGGCTTATCTCAAGAGGTGTCAATGTGAGCTGTAGGGGAGTTACACACATTCACAGTGACAAGTATTCAAATAAACTCTTACACACAAAGTTTCTTGATAAAACAATTATTAATTTATTTACCAGTCTGTTAGAAAAAGCCTTCTTCAGAAGGGAGGAATATAAAGCAACACACACATACACTCCAAAAATACACACTCTTAGTTATCTAAATCAGCAAATACCCATTTGGGATGACACACAGGCACTACCTACACCCTAAGGTGACTTCAATAGCTATGGTGCTGTTGGCATTAATATATCACTGTTGCCTTGAGGATAGTCTTGGGAGTAGTGTTAAAGAGAAGAGAGTTCAGAATAAAACAAGTATTCACACAGTTATTCTTAAGTAGGTAAGTACTTTTAATACACCCCCAATGCAAAGTCAGTTAACCCTTTCCTGGAAGGAACGCAAAACACATACGCAGAAGAGAGAAGAGTCATTCAGGGAGCCAGGCCAGCCAATGTTAAGTTAGCAAAAATCAAGGAGAACTGAAGCACTTCTTGCTGGTACATAGAAAGTATTTCCCAATGTTTAAAAAGTCTTTGTAGAATAGAAGAAATCAAATTAGGTCTACATGCTAATTAGGCTTATGAAGTAAAGAAGCTGCAAGCAACTCTACAGATGCAACCAAGCAAGTCTCCAATGAGGACAAGTGGCTACAAAACAAGAGGTAAGTTCTCTTAGACTTTCCAGTACCTATAGGTTGAAGATCTCGCTGTTCCTGGGCCTCAGTCATGGGGACAAGGGGGAGGACTTCTGGGGACTCCTGCACTGCAATGGGACGGTCATCGCTCGCAACCGGCATACTTCAAACAAGTGGCACTTCAGTGTTTCAGCTCCTCGCGTCTACCACAAATAGCAACACTATGGTTCCTGGCTGTCGAGATGGGCTTTCCTTGCATCTTGAGTCCCGCACTCTGTTGAGGGGGCTCAGGCTTGGTCAGTCATGCTTCCTGGGAGTCCGGCGGATCTTCCTGGAGCTCTTGGCCAGCTTAAAAGCAACACACACAAACTGGTGTTCCTCTCCCTGACTATCCGGTTCCAGCAGCAACTGCAGTAGAGACTCAACCATCTTTGAGAGGATGCCAGGTGGCTTACTTTGGAGTTGATTGGTCCCACCAACTCAAAGGAAGAAGTCGTCCTTGCAGGGGCTTCTCTGTCGATACAAATTTGAAGTTTCAGCACAGCAGCAGGGCTTCAACGGGCAAACCAATGGTCAAGGAGTTGCAGCAGGCGTCTTCTTCAAGTTCTTCTTCGGATTTCTTTGTCCAGTGGTCGGCTCTGCCTTAAAAGCCAAAAAGCCTGGCCTTTTATTCAGCTTGCTCCCATTCATTCCATCCTAGCTCTCCGTCACCCAGCAGGGTGGCTGTCCTTGCTGGACAGCCAGCCAGCCAATCACCTAAGAGTGCATTCCTGTCTGCTAGGAAACTAAGCACTGGGAGTTTCAGGCATCTCCCTTGCTTCCTGCCCCCTCCAGACACCCTGGAGCCAGAGGCGGGCTTCACTTGTGAATCCCACCAAAGGCAAAATGAACAAAGGGACCAAACCTAGTTTGGCATGCAGAGTAAATCTCAAGAAGGACCTTTCCACAAAGAAATGGCAGAAAAAGAAGACCGGGCCATTTTGACAAAAGGGGCACCCATGGGTTCTTTACTGCAGCTACAAACGTAGCCCACAGTAAATGCACACCACAGTAGTTAAAAGTAAACCACTGCCACCTGCCATTCGGTGAGGAAAGGGTAACATAAAAATGTTACATGAGAAGCTAGACAAAGGGGACAGTAAGTAACCCCTCCAGCACCCTATTGTAAGATGGGGTGTGCTGGGTCTAGGAAGTTACAAATGTAAGTAAAGTACATTTCACTTTAATGCTGGGAAACGGGAGTTTATCCCAGAGAAGGTATTTAAACCTTTGGGAAATCTGAAAGACTTCACTCTGTCACTGCACAGAAGGTACTGTGTGACACAATGTAAAAGATTATAACTATGGAGTTTGTCAGACTCAACAACCAAACAGAAACACAGTGTACAAAATCACATTAAAACACATGAGAGAGTGGGAAAAAGGCTCTCAATCTCTCCAGGTTAAAAGAATCAAGTCCACAAAATCCAGCAAAGTTGCTGGGGGTCTCTATGGTAGAGGCAATTAGCACATTTCTGAGATTTCTCCCTAACATTGCCCAAGAAAAATTGTTAAACCAAAATAGGGAACGTGGTCCAAGTATGACTGGAAGCACAGTAGGACGCTCTGCCACAGACTTCCATTGTGAAAAAGACCACATTAGGGATCTGGGATTTTTTCACCAGGAACCATACCTCATTACAATTTGCATACTGTGCGAAAACATGTGCCTTATGCAAACCTGGACACAGAGTCAAATGGAAAACAATAATTGAGACGTATTGCATGATCATCAGGAAAATACTACAATTTGGCCAGCTGCTGGAACGTCTTCTGATGAGACAGTGTAGATAGCCAAGGAGGAAGACGATGATGATGAAGAAATGTCAGAAAATACCCTTAAGATCTGGATTAGGCATACAGTCCCATTCTTTCATCTGTATTCACCAGGTGGGGGACATAGAAGCCACCCGTGATTATTTTTGGTCATCACTAACTGAACCGGGCTCTCTGATGGCAGTGGCAGCATACTTTCACAGGTCTGTCTTAGAAATACTTGATTTCAAGAAGTCTGCAAAGTAACATGGAATCCATCCCTTGGTGTACTTTTACAATTGGAATTTCGCCAAATTCGCAGTTTAATTCCTGTGATGTTCGTTGTTCATCAGTGAAGAATTGCATGAATAAATTGAAGCTGTTTGTCCAAACATATCAGGTACGCAGACGTACATGTTTGTCACTAGTTGGAGTGCCTCATCTTCACAGAACACTAGTAATAATCGAAAAAATCACTGATGGACTCTGCTGTGCACATCATTCTTTTGTCAATGACATGTTGACTGGTGGGCTGGTCCCACACCATATGTGCATCACTACACATTGGGCTTCTTTTAAGGAACTGCATACCAGCCACTCAACCACCACTACCCTCAACTGCCCTACTGCAAATACTTCACCAGCAAGCAACTATTTCAATATTTTCTATGAAGAAGGCGCACAAAGTACTGGCAGTATTCAATGCCAAGCTTTTGGAATGGCTTTGACAAAAATGATTGTCTATTTTGTTGTCAGTAACAATGATAGCAATATTGTGGATGGCAATTACTACTGTCTGCTCTGTTTTGCTCACTGATTGAACTTCATTTTACAGGAGTTCCTGAAAAAGATACAGAGGATACCAATATGATGGACATTACCATACACCACATGGATAGTTCATCCTTTCTCTTAAACCTCTAAAGATGCTGAGAGGATTGTGAACCATGAAAGGCCTTCCCCAGCTTGGCCTCAAACAGGAAGTTGCATTCCGATGGAAGTTATACATCTATATGTTTCAATGTTGTGTAATGACTTATATATTGTTTTCCAGTTTGTATTTTTTTTTAGTTCCCTCAGTTCTTCTGTGAACCCCCTTTCTTTGTGGTACGCTTCAAGAGTTTTGCAGGTGTAATTGGTCTAGGGTGTCTGTGATCCAGGTGTCAAATTTCTCTTCTGCTGAGTCCAGATTCATTCTATTTAGCTGGGAGGTGTTTGCTTTGGTTGACTCCAGTAGCCCTTTTAGCATTTCCAGGTCAAGACTCTTCCAGTTTCTTTTGTTTGTTGCAGGGAGTTTTACGTTTGTGGGCATCATGCGGTTTGGGATTTTGACGGTGAATGGGATCCTATGAAGTTAATCAAAAATGTCATTGCATTTATCTATGGAAGCCATATGATTAAGCCTGGAGCTCTTCCAAATTAAAAGGTTGCATTACTTCTTGACACAAATCTAACCTAGAACCAGGACTTTAAGTGGGCCGGGGCCTGCCGGGGCTGGGCCCTGGCAGGCTCCGAAATCTCGTTTTGAGGAGGGGCCCTGCCGGGCCCACTTATCTGCCCTGGCAGCCCCGGCCACTACATGAAAAGGCTTTTTTTTTCTAAAGCCTGAATCTCTCGCTCGTGTGCGAAAGCTTCAGGCTTCAGAAAAAAATGCCACAATGGTGGCGCCGCACCTGCGAGGAATCCTTTCAAGCAAGAGATGCCCGTGGGACGGTGCCACCATTATGGAGAAAACGTGAGGCTGCTGGAAGCAGAGGCCTTGTTTTATAAATCCTGAAGCTCCCGCGCATTCGGGGGCATTTTAGTCTTCAGGAAACGGCCTCTGTGTGCAGCGGCCTCACCGTTTCAGCCTTAATGGTGACGCTGCCCCTCCCCAGCTGGCGAGGGCCAGCGCCACCATTAAGGCTGAATAGGCGAGGCGCTGTCCCCTGCCAGGCAAGCCTTTAGAAAATAAAGGCAGAGATTAGCACCCTCTCCCCGGTGTTAGAGGGTGCTGATCTCTACAAAAGGCTGCCTGGCAGGGGTGCCAGTAGCCTATTGAGCCAGGGCTCATCGAGGGGACCTAGCCTAACGGGCCAGCAGGCGAACCCCACTGTTAAGCCACGCCCCCTTGATGAGCCCCGGCTCCTTTTGTAGTGCCACTTAAGGCACTGCCTAGAAGACAACCAAATACAACTACCGCTTGATGGAAGTTTGTTCTTTTGGGATTTCTTTTTAATACACCAATTGCTGATGAAGCTAAGAATGCTTGCTTTTAGTTATATAGTTAGTCTGTTAGGCTTGGAACTGTATTTTAACAAAGTGTGTAAGTTCCTTCTTTGCTCCAGACACATTTATTGTATTTTCATGTTTCTTTCCATTTCTTTATTTTGTGGAGCTAGCTGGGACGATTTCTTCTTTTTTACTTTCCAATGAATGCTTCTTCCTGCCCTTATCTTTCTGTTTTGCTCTATTTAAAAGGACTGGCCCACAGTGCAGAATTTCCAGTTCCTAGCCCCTGCCCCTCCATCTTACTATATCACTTACACTTGGAATTTGTAATTACTGTTTATGGTGCAACAGTGCCACGGGCACTTTGCTGTCCCTTACAGCATTTCACGCGCTCTTAAACCCCAACAATGGGTAGAGGTATGTTAAATCCAAGGCATGACTGCGCACATCCGACAGAGGTGATAACTGCCCAGCAGGTGGCGACGCATTAGTTAGTGTGAGCGGCGTGCATTGTTGCTCTGGGGGACCAGAAACAAATGAACAAGAAATCAGTCAGACACTAAGTTCCCTGGGCAGTCCTGGGTGAGGGAAGGCGAGGTGGGAGGCCACCGGGGGCGGGACGAGAGGGAACGAGGAAGCGTGTGGGAGATAGCAAGAGGGAAGAGGCACAGCGATAAATCTGTGCGTGATCTGACAGCACTCTCGCTAAGGGGAGGAGACGAGGCAGCAAGGAGCTCGGGCGGCAGGCACGGCTACGCCTCACCCGCCCCCTGCCTAGAGAGGACCCAGAGAGCCGGGCTTTGCCCTCAGTGATTTCATGCCAGACTGCGGAGTGATGCGCCTGTGGGTGGCTGAGTGGCACGCGCAGTAGAAGAGCCTTTCAGCAAGAAGCCGAAGAGTTCCTAGCTGGACTTGACACACTGCAGGTCAGTGACCGGAGGGCTGTACAGTTTGCCAAACTTTCCAGCGTACATGTGTATGGATGCTAAGAAGTGGGAGCTTTTTCAAAGCTCAAACAAGCCAGCTAATACCATTATACCAACGCCGCAGTTGCTTGTCCTTTAATCTGGGAAAAGATTGTCATTTATTTTTAAATTCAGGTCATAATGTTGAAAGTGTAACAGCCTATAGGCCGAGTTGCTGCATTTCGCATGTGACTATATAGCGGGCAGACTTGCACGACACTCTGACCTTTGAGCCTTGATAGCGAAGTCATTTCTGCTGGGATTATGCCGAACTCGCTGTTTGCGCGAGTATTTTGTAATCGCCGTCATTCAGAAGAGATTTACTTAGTTACTTATTCGGTCTAGAGCTCTTACTGTAGTATACGGCGTGTAACGAAGACATTTTCATCCACTGTGAAGACTTCACTTTAAAGGTTACGCAGTGTGAACATGTGTCCTGTCTAACACGTGCAGTCTGCTTGAATGCCAGTTGTGATTTTGTATTAATTGGAAAGGAAATGGGTGCCCATTTACTAGCCTGATATATTATACCGTAGTTGCTTCTGGTGGCATAGCTTTCCAGTTGGTCGTACTGTGATGTTGCTCCCCTGTGTGCTGTATCGTGATTGATTCTGGGCGCCTGGGTTTCTTAGAAGGCAGCAGGTGTGTGGATAGGCGCACTGCTTGGATCCTTTTCAGAGGACTGACCATGAAGGCAGGAACTGGCCATGAAGGCAGACAGCCGGCACCACATGATCACTCCTGGTGTCGAACCTAACCGTGGCTACAGACGAAGTGCTGATGCCACGCGCGCCATCCGTGTTTTAACCCCTTAACTGCTGGGCTATTATGGATGTCTATGCAAATAAGGAAGCTGTGTGCCAGGCGTTCTCACTTCGACGGCCTCCCAAGCCAGCATCTGCTGACAGGACAGCAGCATCACCTATTCTGAAGATGCCTGGGTGGCAGAGCCAGCCCTGGGCACAGTGATGTGGTGGTAGGGTGGTCAGCCGTTTCCCAGGCGCTCTCGTCAGTAGTCCTATGGAGAGCGTGCTTCGCCTGCTGTGTGCACGGCCACCCCTGTGACATCAATGGTCTATGGTGGCCGAGATTCTCCTAGACCTCCTCTCTTACTTTTGGTCTCAGGTGTGGCCCCACACTACATTCTATCCCGCACCATCGAGGGGCATTACATACAGGTTGCTGACCAGATATTCAATGAGCAGAACTTTTATGCAGTTGCCTCGTTCAGAATCAAAGAGTTTCTTGGCTTAAAAAAACGTTTAAGAACATGAGATTTTGTGGTTTTTGTAGGTCTTTGTATTGGTGGCTGGAGTTGTACCATTCAGCTGGGTGCATTAGAAAATAATGATCCGTTAGTTAACATAGCACAACGGCTCATGGTGCGAAGGGAGCTGGAAACAGTCAAATGGAGCAACACAAGACCGACCTTAAATAAGGGGCGGTATTTCAGAAATGTTACATTGGTGCACATGTAATTTGCACTACAGCAAACATGTGCCCTAGTGCAAAAACATATTCTTCCTATGCATTTTCCCACCAGGGCAAATGGCTACTAATAGCACAAACAGCGATCTGCTGCTAAAATACATTGAAAAAATCGCTTTTTGCACTAGGACAATTTTTGCCAGTGCAAAGTTTCTCTAATACCGCCATTCATGTATTACAGTTCTTAAAGCAGTTGTCTTATGCCACTGTTATATGCCCTGATAGGGGGCTATGATCACAGATGTTCTTACAATTCTAGCACCTCCCAACCCAATCATTAATTTAGAAAATGTCTAGCTACATTGATTGCTGTACTCAGTGGCTATTTGGTGAAGGGGAGTGGGGCATTTGCTGTAGGCACTGTTATGAAAGTGTATTAGTTAACCCTACACGTTTGTAAATGTTGATGCACGTATACCCTAATATTGCCGGGACAAATAAGCCTAATTCTTTGATTGTTTGTTGATGACATCCATATCTCAGTGAAGTGCTCACATATAACTCCCCTAAGACTGAAGCCGATATTTTAAACTTTAGAGAGACAGGCAAGCTAATGATATGCAACAGGGACTCAAAGCCTTTACCTTTTGCATCATCAGTTGAAGTGTGGTTCAAATTCTTGGCCACCAAGTGTCTTTGCTATCTAGCTATGCTATCTGTATATGGTAGCCTATGCAACATGGGTAAGGAGACACAGTCCAGAGTCCACTTACCCTAAAACGAATCTCTTGATACCGGTATTACAAAGTCTCCTACCATCTTGTTCACCCTACCTTCATGGAATACTGAGAAGCATGTACTGTTTGTAATGTGCTGTTATGTCAGATATCTTTTTTACTGCACCAGCTCATCACAGTAGTGTTCTCAAAGTGTGATGGGCTTGTCTGAAAGTTCGTACATTTGGCCCTTTCCTCCCACAGGGTACCCAGACACCCAGACCGTAGTCTGTGGCACATCCTGATCAAGAAATAATGAAACACAGACCGTAACTGCATAAATTGGGAGGGTACATTCGAATCTATGTGTCACAGATGTATCTGATGACATTGTAAACGGTGCTGTGCAGTCTCTTCATGCCAGCTTTGTGCACTGCTTCATTCCTGCCACTGTGTATTCTGGGCACCAACATCTGTATAGCCAAGTCAATTTCGTGAAATCAGTAAAATTGAATTCATGTGTTAAGCTAAGCTCCCCTGCTCTGTGTAGCCGTAACAACCAATTTCCCGTGTTTTATTCAGGACCAGAGACTTCCAGTGATCAAGCCAATTGCGAAGCATGAGAAGTGGGTTTTTATAGTTCTATGTGATTTCTACGAAATATTTTGAATCGAAGGAGAAATCATTGATTTTTTGGGGAAGATTTTGTCGCAAATATATGGGGGGACCCCCAGCAGCCCCCCCTTAATCATCTATGTTAATTATTCACGTAAACACACCCCCAAATATATTTGCGTCAAAATCCGTTATAAAGAAATCAAGGATTTATACCTCGATAAAATCTACTGCGTCAAAAACTCCCTATCCTGATTTGTATATGTACGTCTTTGTGGCTGGACTGTGCACGCTACGAGCAGTATCATGCACCCCCGGTCAGACGCGATGGGGAAATCGTAGACTGATATCAGAGGGGATTATGCATGCTTATTTCCCAATATGGCGGATGTTCACTGTGTGGATGCCTGTAAGATAGGAAAACAGTGTGCAAACGGGAGCATTGACTATTGCAATGCAATTTATTAGCACAACCAGCTTACCACATCCAGCGCCTTCAAGTGTTACAAAAGGCAGCAGTGCGTCTGGTGAATCATATTCCATTTGGAATGGGGGTAACTAGGGCTCGGCAATCCCTTCACTGGTTGCCTGTCGAGGCAAGGGTCAAATTTAAAACATTGTGCTTGATTCATAGTGCACAAAATGGTAGTGGAAATTTAGCCATTCAGGAGAAACTTCACAGTTTTACCCCGGGCCGGGCTCTGAGATCCACTAGCGCAGCGTTTTTATGCGTGCCCAGATATAGGAAGGAGCGGCTGGGTGGTAGAACCTTCTCTGTGGCTGGACCTAGGCTTTGGAACTCGCTGCCTTGCAGTTAAGAACCACTACAAATTCTGCATCTTTTAGACAAAGGCTTAAAACTTTCCTTTTCATGTGAGTGTGTTTCTCTCAGTCTCCTCCCTAGTATCTCCTTGGAAGCACCATGATGCCTTTGGTGAAAGTGCGCTATAGAAATACCAGATTGATTGATTGATTGACAGTGGCGATTCCACTTTGTGAAAATTGGGAGCTTGGAACAGACCATCCAGCTGCGAGCTAGGCCTTCAAATGAAGTTTAGATGGTGAATTGTCATGCCAGCAGTTAAGCACAAAAATGCAGCTTTCTAAATGGTCCCTGTACACTGTGCGGGGTACTAATATCAATATTACCCTCACAGGGTGGGCATTACCGGGGTAGGTAATGCCCCAGGCTATCAAGAAATCTAACTAGCCTGGACCTTACCTGGCCCAGTAATGCCCTCCCTGCTCGGGTAATAGTGCTTAAGTGTTTTTGGGACTACTAAGGACAGTTGGTTCAGAAAAATATATATATATGATGGACTGTTTACTTGATAATCATTTATTCTGGAACCTGGATATATATATGATTTTGACCGATGCAACCAAGGAGGCAGCAGTGATGTGAAAATGTGCTACCGATGGCAGCGGGGCGGCCAGATAGATTGTGATTGGCCATCACTACGGCAAACTCAGAGATGAGACTATGGAGTTGCTGCTCAGAATCTTCCCAGTTCAGTGGCACAGCAGAGTGGAGAAAGGACTTTGATCTAAAATAACAAAGCACAAGGACATCACATTGGACTGAAATACACTGGAATACTTTGGACATGTCTAACTGATAGAATGCCTGTTTTCTTCCTTTTGGGATAGGCCAAATGATTTATTTATCCTCATTATTTATTTTGTTTTTGAGCAGTAATGTGTGTTTGTGAAAGAATAGTGGTGTGGGATGTGTATAACATAGAGAGTGTGAGCTATTTCTGCCATGTTCTGGCTATACCAGCTCTTCTGCCCTTTTTCCATGAAATAGTGCCATTCAGCTTTGTAGTAGGCATCTTACTTTCAGATGGTCACATGCCAGTAGCCATTGTTGAGTGATATTTGGCGACTAAGAAATGGTGTGCAGTGTGTACATATAGAAGTTGAGGTGGCGAGCGACTTTTTAATGGCTGGCTAGTAGTTTGCAAGTTGAATCTTTGCAGCCTGTGTCATTCATGTTGGTGCCTGGTCCCCATAGCACAGTGGAAGACCTGACTGTGTGGGCTGTGCTGCAGAATGCCAAAACGCAAAATAATTCAGATAAACTGTGACTACGTGTATGCCCATATATTACTGTGCGTGCTGTTGCCAGTGAGCAAATGTGCACGTTTCTTCCACGGATTAAACACGCCCCAGAAAAGTCAATGGCACTTATCACAGATAGACGGGGCAAACAGCATTGACAAAATGTGCACTTATCATACACTGGTTGTGACAACTGTCTGCATGCACTTATCATAGACTAAACAAGTCCTATCAGAGGGAATGGGTGCCAACATGCAAATGATGTGCATTTGGACAGATAACCTAGGTATTATGACATTTCTGTATACAATATCAGAAAATGAATGCACACTTGTGAATTGAGAATGCATCCCGAAAATACATAGTCACTTGCCTGTGAGATACATGCAATTATCATGCAGATAACATAAATCTCTGGTTGGTGCACAATTTATCTCAGAATATGTGTTTACTTGTAATATCATTAAAGGAAAATAATATGATTTGTCTATAGTGGAAGGGGCCTTGCAGGAAGAACATGCTGTATACAGTGAATCACAGGTACTGTGATATGAACGTGGGCTGATCGCATTTTGCACTGGTATTCATGAGAGATTCAAGGAAAACTATTATGAGGGCTCGATCCTGAGTGCAGCCCCTTTCGTAGGTATGTGTCATTTTCAAATGTCCATGAAATGCGCCATTTGATGCTTCGTGGGCTATGGCAGATGCTATTTATTGGATCTGCGCCATGTGTGGTCGATGCACAGTACTTCCTTCTGGCTGCTGAATGTTTTAATTGGAGGGGTATAAATATCTGCTTCGAATACACTGCAGCACCCAGGATAGTGATTGGGACTGGATCTACTCACTGTGGCTGAAGGGGATTCTCCACTGAGGACATTTTTAAAATAATGGGTTAAAATGGTGCCTTTTCTAGCACGCTTTCTGTGAATAATTAGGTAAAAGGCAACCCAATTTGCAATCGTTTTTGTATGGTAGTGAATGAAATAATCCAATAGATGCAAGTCACCTACAGTACACAGGAGCATTTTCGAACATATTTTCATGTTGTTTTACCTACAATATAGGCCAGGATAAAAAATGTTCATGCATGCTGGCTTTGCCCATAAATGACCATTCAAAGTGCACCAATATATATATATATCATTAATCCCATATAAGAACTTTCTCCCGTTGGCTTTGCCAGTTAAGAATGCCATGCCACAGTAAGAAAACATGTCATGTCCAGACTGGCTGCTAGTCTAGTTATGTAATAAAACGTACAATGTTTGCTTTACACTTTATGCCCAGTAACAAAATGCCATGTCACAGTAAGAAAGTATATCCACACTGGCTGCACCAATGAAGACAAGTCTAGTAATGTAATAACTCTCATTGTGCTGTATGTTTCATTCAGATCAGTAGAGAATGCCAACCTACAACAGGAAAACATAACTAGACTGGCTATACTAAAGTAAGCCATCTAGCTACGTAAAAGAAATACATTGTTTGCTTACCATGTATGCCCAGTACAAATGCCATGCCAAACCAAGGAAGTACATTCAGACTGGCTGCGCCAATGAAAGCCAGTCTATCAATGTAGCAACACTCATCAATTTGTCTTTACCCTTCATACCAGTACAAACATGTCATGCTGCAACATGAACACATAGGTAGACTGGCTGCACCAAAATAGGTCAGTCTAGCTGTGGATGCCCAGTTAACAATACTATACCACAATAAATAAGCATAGCTAGACTGGCGGCCCCACTATATGCCAATCTAGCTACATAATAGCACTCATCATGTTTGCTTTACCCTTGATTACCAGTCAAAAATGCCATGCCACTTTAGGAAAGTATAGCTAGGCTGGCTACACCAAAGTATGCCAGCCTAGCTAAGTAATTACCCGCATCATGTTTGACTTCGTCTTGATTCCCAGTATACATTTCCTGCAATTACTAGCCCATTAGTAGAAGTGTTGTTGCTGGGGCTCCCTACCTCAGCTGCGCTACTTTCTCGGAACTGTCTGCAGTGCTGTGTCTGCCAGCACAGCACACACACACAGAGCTGCAATCAATGCTGCTGCACAACAATTAAGAGCTGTTAAGTCACCCTGCAGCTAAGAGCAGCCCCTCCGATCAGAATGTAGTGCACAAAACCGCTAATGATGGCTCATTAGTGACTGACTTAATGGTTTAGTGCCTACATTCTGATGGGAGGGGAGGTGCACAAAAGCAGCCCCACCTAACTGTGATTCCTGGCGACGCCACTGATAAGTAGCCCATCCAAAATTATCCCACATACTTTAATTCACCAAACATATACTCTCTCATTTACCTGTGCATTCATACATTCACACAACATACACGCTCATTCACCCACACATTCATACATTCACACAACATAAACTCTCCCATTTGCTTATGCATTCCTACAGCAGTCAGACAACTCAGTGCATGCATGCTTAACAAAAACATTCACACATGGACACATTCACACTCACACTCATATTCAGACAATCCCACTTGCATGCACCCATACATACAGGCACATTACACAATATACACATTAACACTTCACTTACCTACCACTCGCAAATCCAGCACACCAACACCACAACCACAAAACATGACTTCATGGCCCACACCACACAGAGGGCACAGAAGAGGAGGGGAACCCTCTCGTGCCATTCTCCACCACCTACGCTAGTAGCACAATAAAGACAAGAGGCAGAGCTAGACTTTCTACACCCTGCTGGCCTCTTCTTATTGGGCTTTGTGCATTTTGCAGAACCCAAAGGGCTCCACATTAAAAAATAAAAAATATAAAATGTAGCGTGGCAATTCTCCTGTACTGGACTGTGCTGCCTACAACTCAAGTGAGGAGGCGCCAGCCCTGCCGCCCAAGCAAACGAGCCGCCACTGCACCACTTAAGTGGCTCAGATGTCTGTTGGAGTGTTTTCTGTGACACTCTCCTAAGTAGACGGCCAGAGGATAACTTGTGCATTTGGGAGCCCCGCTTGCATGGCAGGTTTTGAGGGCCCTTCTAACCGAGGCACAAGAGAGGTTATAGATAAGAAAGCAATTTAAACCCCCCTTTAGAATTGTGAAACACACCAGCCCACAAATAAAAAGTGTTAACCGCACTCTATACAACCATGCAGCTCACATATCCCTCCCCAACAAGGCAGTTGCCACGTGCACAAAAAGTCCCCTAGACCAGCCCCAAAATAAATCAATGGCAGTAGCACTTTTGGCACCCATGAAATACATCAACTGAATGCTACAGCAATCAACTCAAAGGTGAATTGTATTTAAAAAAAACACACAACACAGGGCTTGTCAGCTCACATAAACCCACGGAAAGGTGCCCACCGCTGCACTGCCTCTAACACCCAGATCACTACCCGCACCGTTTTGCTGCCATCCCACATCCTTCCTAAAAACAGCCCGTTGTGCAGACATGCTTTTAAATGAAGTGCATACCATGGGATTGTTTTTGCAGTTGGCAGATGCTACAATGGTTAGAACGGTTAACTTCCAGCAAAGCGCTACACAGATGAAAGTGCCGTTCTCAAAGAAATACAGCACTTCCACATGTCCATAGAGTACGGCACTCATGCAAAACATGGCACTTGGAAGATCTGCACTACTTTTTGCCCATGCACCAGCATTGCTCATTAGAACTGTGCCGTGTGTTTGTGGGGGTTGATGGGCTTCCTGACTCTGACTCCTACATTTTGGATGTCTTTGCTGCCACTGTATCTGAGCTTGCCTTACTTAGAAGTTCCCCCTCCCCCGCCCCATTACCTTGGGGGGATAAACATTTAGGGTCTGTGTACTGCAACAATCTACCTATTCAAAACGAATAATAAACCTACATGCTTTAGATTGCCCTGAATCATTGAAAGGCCCTGCTCCCGCTGTAGCAGGGGCAGTGCAGATGGTGGGTGGTACCAGAGGGGGAGCCCGAATTCTAAATGATTCAAGGTCAGAAACGTTTTAGAAAGATGGGGTGACATTGCATATTTTACATAACAATGTTTGAGGGAAATTGGCTAACTCGACATACAATTAGCATTTGGTTATTTAGTGCAGCGTATGAACAACTGCAAAAGATGCCATGCCACAAACAGTACCTAGGAGCATTTTACAATATGTTTATGATACCTTTTCCTGCAATATATGGCTTCATTGCCGCAGTAAAACACTTTCATTGTAAATAACTTCCATGATGTCTCACAAACAGCACATGCTGGCATTGCTGCCATGTAGCAGTGTTATGAGCATTTTGGAAACAATATCTCCTGAACTGCTCTGAGCCAGGAGACCATCACTTCCCAGGTCCATATGTTCAGCACGTTTTTCCGGGACCGATTAAGGCGCATCTGAGGATTTAAAGGGAAGCCTTGTTCCACTTCTGAGAACGATCAGCCTTGTAAAGACAGTGTGGTAGAAGCATAGTCTGGATTTCTGGCAACTTGCCAACAGCAGTAGTGTGATCAGCTTGGAAACTCCATCTTCTCACATGCTTTGTGCCAGGAGACGCACACTCCCGCAGGTCCACGTTTTCAACACGCTGTTCAGGGAGGTCCTGCTGACCATAGGGGGCACTAAAAGGAAGCCCACTTCCTAGGTATGCTTGGCTGTGGTTTGCTCATCAAAAGCCACTGTTAAGGATGTTTTGTTATACCCGTTTTTACCCATTCATATCGAGTGAGGATTAGTGACAAATCCGTAGTTTCTGTTACTAGTGCCTGATGTTTAATACTCATGAGGAAATAAAAGTTATAGAAACAGTAAGCGGCCCCTATGTGTTAGGAGCTATCATATGAGAGATGATTAGAAAAAAAGGTATTTTGAGAAATGATCACACCCCGTTATCAGGTATCGGGTTTTAAAATTTCTAGATTCGTCCACCACCATTCTCAAGACAGGGTGGGA
Source organism: Ambystoma mexicanum (assembly GCF_040938575.1). Classification (NCBI taxonomy): domain Eukaryota; kingdom Metazoa; phylum Chordata; class Amphibia; order Caudata; family Ambystomatidae; genus Ambystoma; species Ambystoma mexicanum. The sequence continues at coordinate 519,912,156 of NC_090923.1, forward strand.
GGGGGACCAGTTGCTCCAAATTACCATTTATAAAACATTAGTTCTTACGCTGTTTGAATGATTAGCAGTCAGGATCACCATGCCAGATCATTGGAATAATATGGGTGTGATCTGGTATGGTCCTCCTGGAAGAAAACCGTATTGTATGAAGCCACGTATCGAGTTTTTGGCTGCTAGTTGCTCAAATGTGTAGCTTGTATTGTGATCAGGGAATTTAATGTTTGGGCAGATATTGAAATGACAAATTGGCAGGTGATCTGGTACAGTCTTGTGATGCCCTTATTTTACACCAGCATATTCATGGATCTACTCTTGTAGGCAGGCTCGGGCTGGTCTATAGGGCAATAGGCCCATAGCCGAACCAAAAACACAAAATGCTGGTGTGGGGCAGTTTTTAGGGTCAAAGTGGGCCACTTTGTTGGCCAATGTGAGTCAGTTTGATGAGTTACTCACTATGTGGCTAGTAATTATGACCAGTATTGCTGAATAAATATTCTTTAAAATGCACAACGTGCATCACATTGTATCAAAAACCTCTCACGTGGGTATTATTCAAACAGTTTCACAAAAGGAATGAATTGCCATTTCCAAAGGTGGTCCACTTTTTCATTGGTGCCCGAGACAACTGAATGGTCCAGTCCGACCCTGCATTTAGGGGGCTACTATTTAGATCTTCCATCTGAAAAAAGCTCAATTATCCAGGATTGGCAGCTTCTTCTCCATGTATAGCCAGCCTTATAGCGCAGAGAGTAGAGTGCTCGCTTTGACATTTGTGCAGAGCCTGCTGACGCAGGTTCGAATCCTGGCGTGGCCAAACTCAGCCTTTCATCCTTCCGAGGTTGATAAATAAGCACCACACACTGTGGGTAATAATAAGCAGTGCTCAGATGTTTGAGGATTTGTAGCGCTATATAAATGCTAAATTATTATTATTATTGTTTTACTTGTGCACACTTTAGGAGGTGGCAACTTTACAACAACTTTTTCTTAGGTGGCCTTCAAATGTTATCTAAAAAATGTCAGACCTGAATCCATTAACAACTGTTGGGTAAAATGAAATGACCGTTGGCCCGATAACAGCGACTATATCTCATCAATACTATTAATCCAGTGCCATTGTACCTGACTCTTTAAAGAAAACGCAACAACAAACACATAATGCACCTTGGTTTACACATATCCTTACTTCTCCAAAACAACAATCAAGGCAAGCAGGACCAATGAAGGAAGAATTATGACTGTGTCAATACAAACAACTTAAAGGCTACAATTAAAGTATAGAATCAAGCAATTTGGCCAGTTAATTGGGATTTTTGACACAAGAATAACTTTGCACATAGGAACTACCTGAAAAAAAACTCTTTCAAGTAACCCAAAAATGCTTTACTCATAGTTGTAATAACGTTACTCTTTGTAACTTGTCTCTCTGTCAGGAGCTTGCTAATTATTGTATCCCCAAAATCCCCGCTACTGTGAGAGAAAGCCTCAGTGTGACTGCTAAGCCTCATGTGGCCTCCAATGGGTTACCCTATATGAGTTAACTTAAACAAGTGGCATATGTCTTCTTTCAGGACAAGAAACATCAATGCAGGTCTCTCTTGACAATTGAAAAACGACTACGTACCCCAATGACACCCTTGCAGGGTGGCCGTTGAAAGCTTCCTTTGTTGCAAACCTTTGCAACAGTTCCCTCATTGGTGGAGTCATTCCTTTACCACACAAAAGGCCTAATAAAACCATGGACTCCCACAATAATTATCGCCGGCTTACTCTACTACCTCCATGTTTTCAAATTCTGCAGCACACATTTGTGAGGCAATTGAAGAGACATCCTATGGACTTCAATCTTCCTTACCCTTTGCAGCCAGGATTCAGACCTTTGCATGGAATGGAGTCTAACCTGGTGGTGTGGTGGGTGTAGGACAACTTGTTGGTCAGTCCAGACTAGGGAATACCATCCCTATTAGTGATGCTAGATCTATGTGCTGCCTTCAACAGGATTGACTTCTCCATTCTTTTGTCTCATTCGTTCCGGGTCATGCATATGACTCAAGGGGCATGGTGGTGGTTCACTTCTTTTTTGGAGAACTGCTTGTCTAGTTTGGGGGCAGTATCTTCTTTATTTAATGGTAGTGTTATGCATGCCAGTCTGCGTGTTGCCTCTATGGTAATGTTCATACGTAGATCTTACTGTGTGTAGTGCATGCGAGATTGTGTATGAATGGTGAGCTCAGATGTTGGGCTCTTGTCGATTAACAACCTGTGGGGATTCAACATGGAAAGGTTCAAGTACCAAGGTGTTCTGGTATCAAACCTGTAAGGCACAGTGTTAATTGAGGATAAACACAACCGTATCCACAGTGATCATGCACAGAGCAGTCCCGAGGGCAGTCTACATGGCGGCTGTCTCAGCGTCTGTTTGAAAACAATAAATTGCTGTCCTATGTGCGAGAGAGACACTGCACAATGTGGGCGGTAGCCAAGTGGCGGATTTGTAGGCAAAGTGCTCCCGCATAACGTCTTTTTTTAAATGTCTGCGATTCTCAGCTACGTTTACCATGTTTAGAAGGAGGTGTGTCTGTTCCAGGTTTTCTAGGCTAGCCTTGCTAATTGGTGGTTTACTTTTCCTAGCTGTTTTCCACAGTGTTTTTCTGGCAAATAACTTTTTGGGGTTCAGTTTACTAGCGTATTTGAATAGATGAATATGTGCCTCTGTTAAGTTGGCTGAGCTGGTTGGTGCAAAGGACAGCTCTTTGTTTAGTATTTTTTCCTTGAAAGAAGAGAGATTGTATTTGGATAGGTTTAGTACCAAGTTTAGCGACGTTGATCTCTCTGTTGTAGGTGGGATCGTGATCTTGTCAATCTCAGTGTCCCTTCAGATTCTGAGTTTGTGCTTCCTGCACACTCCTCTTTTGCCTCTGTTCGTCTTCTGCGCATTGATGTATCCTCTATTAGGGGGACTTGGAATCGTACATGTGTATTTTGATTGCAGTTTCCTTTCCTGCATGTCTTGATTTGATCTAAAAAAGTGGAGCTGGTCATTTTGCTTGTGCTGGGTGGTCGTTCCGATACATCTGCTGATCTGCTTTGTGTGGGAACTGTCTGGATTTCGGGAATGGTGTCTGATTCACTGTCGACATCAGAGCTTGCTGGTGAGCTGTTTGCTGTACTTTCCCTTAAAGAGCTTTTGAAGTGGTCATCAAATTTGGGCTGAAACGTGTAGACTCTGTCATCCCTGTAATCTCTCGAAAATACAGTGCATTTTCTTAGCTTCAAATCATCCTGGTATCTTCTTAGGATTTCATACATGTTTTTGTTTTGTTTTTGTCCTTTGTGCTTGCTGGGTCATTTAGTGTTTCTATCTCCTGTTTGATGGTATCAATTGATGTTTTGATTATCTTGTGTTCGAGGTCTGCATGTTCTATTAAGAGTTCCAGCATAACTTTAAAACCTGTAACTAAGTTGTCCTCCCATTTCCCTGCAAGGTCTGCATCTTCTGGTTTGTTGAAGTCTGGGAAGATAATAATCCTGAGTCCTCTTTGTATTTTGTTTTGTTGTAGGTAAGTTTGGAGAGTGAATCTCTCCCAACATGTATTGGTTTCCTTGGTGCAAAGTCTCTCCAATTTGCAAAATGTTTGCCGGAGAGACTCTGGTGTGTTTGGCCTGGATAGAAATGCATGCACATGAGCTGTGGATCCTCTTGGAGGAAAAAGGGATTCAATGTAGTCTTTCCTCGATAGAAAGTATTCAGCTATGGTGGCTGTTGTATTAGGTCTAGTGCTGCAGTGATCTTGTTCTAAGGGAGACTACAACGTGGGTCGAGTACTTGAAACTGCAGATCACTGCGCTTATCCTTTGACAAAGCTAGTTGAGCCTGCTACCAGTGAGGGACAAAAAAGTTCTTTGCTAGACAAACACTGTGGAAAACAGCTAGGAAAAGTAAACCACCAATTAGCGATGTTAGCCTAGATAAACCTGGAAATGCCACACCTCCTTCTAAACCTGGTAAACGGAGCTGAGAATCTCAGACATTCAAAAAGAGAGGTTATGCAGGAGCACTTTGCATACTAATCCGCCACTTGGCTACCCCCCACATTGGGCACAGTGTCTCTCTTGCCCATAGGACTTCTCATTCATTACATGAGACAAATATGTAACCACACAGAGTAAAACTCCATCTCAGTCCTAGCACCTTGGTGATACTGGTTCTTACCTCCAACTCACTCTATAAAATGTCAAGACGAAAGAGCACCATCTTGTAAGAACCCCTCACTGGAAGCAGGCTCAACCAACTTTGTCAAAGTATAAGCGCAGTGATCTGCAGTTCTAGTGCTCTACCCACGTTGTAGTCTGTCTTTGTATCATCCAACACAGTTTCTCAGCTCCTAAGGACAGAACTTATTTTGTATCCTCTGTTGGTTAGGAGAGAGTTGTTTTCAGCAATAATGCCCAGATAATGGAATAAACCTCCGGTGGTGGCCATGACCAATTTGTCCTTCTTCAGGAAAAAAAAGCATCAGAAACATTTGTTCTATGTTGCATCATCTGTTTTTATGGGACTCTATTTTCTTACACGTCTTTAATTCAGAGCATCCGTGCCTTGATGTGGTTGTGCCATATGCTCACACACTCACTCTATAAATCCCTTTGATTGTGCTTTAGTGGCCATTTCCTCAACCAAATAAATCCATGCATACACCAAATCGTTCAAGTCAGTCACACTCATACATACATACATTGACTCACAGAGATACTCTCACTCAAAGGGTGCACCCTTATAGAAACCATTGTGCACTCAGACAAACGGACATTGCATAGCGTTCAAAATACACTCATGCAAACGCGACTATTTGCAAAGCGTTGATAAGAGAACAAGCCAATACACACTCCCTTGCTTACATTCAATGTAATACAGATGTGTTTTCTCCCCTGACCAGAATACTGAGGACATTTAAGAGGAAAGCCATACATTGGGATTGGTATACAAATGCTCACTATCTGGGAGGAACACACTTGTCGACAGAGCACCTTAAGATTTTTCTGGTCTTTCATAGACCTCCTCCTTATGTGTGATTGTGTTTGGATAAGAGTAGTAGACATATTTCTATTATTTTGTTTTAATTATTTTTGAAATAATAATAGGTGCAAGAGGACTGATAGATTATGGAAAGATATGATTCTGACTGGATCTTTGAAACGCTTCTTCATTGCATGTACCTCGATAGAATACCTCAGAGATGAATTTCTGAGTGATTTTGTGAGGGGAAAAGAAATGTTAAATAATGAACGGTAATGAATGGAACTCAGATTTCTTAGATCCTTACAGCCATGAAGGTATGGAAGAAAATGAAAGAATTATTAAGGGAATAGGATCATTAATTAATGACTTTAATATATATTTGGAATAGGCAGTTTAAAATGTATTGGAAATCAATTGAGGTTCTTTCTCTGTCTTTTTAAATCTTGTTTTATGATTTTGAATATATCATTTGTGAAAGGTGTTCTATAAACCATAACATATGAATTTTAAAAAACATACTTTTTCTTGGAGTAATCGGCTGCTTCGCTTTTCTCTCAGGCCTAGCTGGGCCAGCAAGATTCAGCATCATGGAAGCCAACCCAAAGATCACATGGATCCCAAGTGGGGATCTCAATTTGGTAGGCCAGCAAGCTGCGGTCTGCAGCAAGCAGTTCCTGTATGCCACTGCTGCCTCAGCTCACGCCTGCACGCAATTTGTTTTGTTTTGAGAAACAAAGTGCTCGGCCAAGTGGCAGCGCAGCGAGCAGCAACGGGGCATGCGGATATATGGGTGAAAGACCCAAGAGGGGCTGCCGCATCTTTATTCCCTCTCTGGCCCTGCCACTGCTGTACGAGTTCTAGGTTAGTCTTTTTCTATAAGCTGATTTGATCTCGTGCTCAAATCTTGCAAGTCATCTTTGTAATAACCTAGCCATCTCATTTCAGTAAAAGGACCTAGCGGTCCATTATTACTGTAACTCCATCATCTTAGTCAAACTGATCACCGCTCAGGGTTGCAAAAAAGGCTGCAGCTCCTGCCCTTCTAGCACTGCTTTTGCAAAGCTTTCCAAAAGTAAGCAGTTCTGCAGATTTGGACTTAAATATAGGTTATTTAAATGCATGACATGCTTTGCTGTAGACATTGTGGGCTATTAAAGTATTTCTCTTTTTAAAAAAATCATGCCAAATAGTTCACCCCAGATCCCAATATTGAAAAACTGAAAGATAGACAAAGGGCCTGATTCCCAGAGCGGGGGATTGCACCATTACAACACGTTTCTGTGAAGCAGGCCACACATGTTAAACGTATAGAAAACCTATTCTCCTGATGAAAAACGATTATAACAAGTTTGATTGAGGAATATTAAAGCAAAAATCAAGCTGTTCAAAAAGTTGCTATTTCACGCAAAACATTTGCTTTACGCTCCATTGACAGGGAATTCATTTCCATTCTAAGGTTAAAAAAAAACGTTCTCCCAACATAATTGGGTTGTCAATTTATCAACTTTCTGTAGTAACTTATATCAATATTGCCATATTAAAGCAGACTAAACGTGCATGATACTAAGCATTTCACCTCACACATGCCTAGCCACATTGGAAACATCTCCCAGGAGTCCCCCCCTTGATTTCAGGTTAGAACATGCACCATGAGACTCTGCGTGAGGAGAGCTCCCAGCATAATGCCTTCATTCCCTTCTCCTGCCCCCCCCCTTAAATTTATCTGATGGTCTGCTTCCTTCCACCAGTGCTTAGAGACGTTTTGTGGAAATGTTGCTGTCTATCTACAACATGTTTTTAATGTATCTCTTAGTCTGACTTAATCTCTGACTAGTTTACAAGGGACAGTTCACTTTTTATTGAAGTGGCTACCTTGTTCGTCTTGCATCCGCCCAGCTGTAAACGTTTATCTCTGATGTTTTATGTCCTTACAGAGTCAGACCAGGATTACAAAATGTTTCCATTGGTGCAAGTGCAATTAGCACTGATACAAAAGGTGTCCCATTGCAAAAAAAAACATATATTTTCAGTGCATTTTCTTCACCAGGGCAATGCTACCTTAGTCCCAGTCCTCTGCAAAATTGCATTGAAATAAAATGGATCTTGCAGTTGGGCACGTTTTGTGCCTAGTGCCAATTGAACGTTCACTGGTTTGGAGCACATTGATAGTTTAAATGCAGGAGTTAATTGAATCCAATATTTAATGAACAGAACAGAAGCCTGCTTTAATGGTATGCTGGGCAGGAAGGCAATAGCCCTAAGCATTGTATAGTATGTATTGCTAATGGTAGATCATCCCATTCATTTGGCAGATCCATTAGGATATTTTTTTACATTTCCTTTTTGAATTCACTCTGCATTTCTAAAGAAATTATTTCTGTAACAGAAATAATTTCTTTATGAAGGCAGAGTGAATACAAAAAGTCCAGTGGCTACCCCCACCCCATGACATGAAGACCCTAGGCTGGAGGCCTCCATGTCATGGGGTGGGGGAACCCTATGACTTCAAAAATAAAAAAAAGTCACTCTGCCCTCATAAAGACATTATTTCCGTTATGGTTCAGTCCTTAACGGAAATAATTTCTTTAGTAAGTCAGAGTGACTTCAAAAAGAAACAATGGGCTTCATTACGAGCATGGCGGTAGCCGTGCCTGTATGGCAGGCACAGCTACCGCCATGCTTGCTACCGGCACCACCTCCCGCGATTGGGCAATACCGGCCCATTACGAGATGAATGGGCCGATAATTGCCCATTCCCGGGTGGCGGTATTGCCAGGCTCCCGATCTGAGCATGGATGCGCCGGCACCGTTGATAACGGTGCTGGTGCAATTATGAGTTATGCTTACGGGTGCCGCACCGCCCGTCAGGTAAGAACTGGCGGGCTGTCGGGAACCCGTGAACAGAACTCGTAATGTGGCGTGGTGGTATGAACGGTGCCGGTGCCTTACCGGCACCATTCATACTGTCACCGCCAGGGTCCTAATGAGGCCCAATGTAAGTATTATGGCTCCCCTCAACCCATGGCGCGTCCGTGTGTAAGTGTATGGTGAAAGAGTGCACACAAATGTATGGGTGGCTGGGTATGCATGTGTGCGTGTACGGTGAAAGAATGCACAATTAAATGTATGGGTGGCTGCTTGGGTGTTGTAAGTGACTCCAATCAAGCAATCCCACTAAGTCCGTGCCTTGTCTGGGATGCCCAAGGGAAGCTCTTATTTATATGTTTTTATGGCAAGTTATAATCTGGATGATGAACCCTTGTATAACACCCCTCTCTTAGAATCCCCCTGACCCCAATGAGTCAAGAAGTAGATTTTCTTTGCAAATTTAAAAGGTTTATTTGAAAAATTAAACAATATATATATATATATATATATATATATATATATATATATATATATATATCACACTTCTATAAATAAATTGATAATGGATAGCACACCTGTGAACATGAGCAGTAATCAGCAATAGGTAATCCTACAGTAGCACAGTTCTGGGTTACTTATGAATAGGAAAAGAAAAATAAGGTGGTAGAGAATGCCTTTATGGCTTCAAGGACAATGCAATGATGAATGAAATGCAGTACAGAAAATAACTTTATATGGCTTCAACAAAAGACAATGTAATCACTTTTCCTTGACAATTCACCCCCCCCTTATGCAGTGTAAGAAATGGAAGGAGAGCACACAGTCTTCAAGAATCCCAACAAAATGCAATACGAAATGCAGTTCCCCCCCAGCAAGCTTAGAGGAAATCAGGTAGAAGTTTGAAACACAGGCCCAAAATGCTTTCAATGTGATGACAATGAAGTGAAAAATGTGCTAAAAATGCTTTTAATTCCCCCTAGAGGTTCAGGGTGGGTGATATCTAGTTTATATTAGTTCAGGGTCACTTTAGCAATGCTCTATGAGTAACTAGCAGGTTAAAACGAATTCTAGCAAAGGAAAGCAAGGAGCTGCTGATTTTTACACGTGGCTGAAATTGTGCAAAATGTCAAATCGCGGCAAATTTAATCGCGTGCGTCGAGCGTAATTACGGAGGCCCTATAAGGAGTAGCAAGTCAGTTCTACGTTTGTTGGAAAGCCTAGAATCTTAGCTTTAAGATGACAGTTAACGGTTCTGGAGATATGGACGATTTTGTGAAGGTAGTTTTCTGGATTTGAAATTTAAAAGTTCAAAATTACAGGTGACAGTTTTCAGCTTTAAAAAGGACAGAATGACACACACGATTCCTATGAGGTAGTTCTAAATAGGTTAAAATAGTTTTAATTAGATTATTTTAAACTAAGAGATTAGTCTGGCACAGTCCTAGAGTACTCACACTATCTTTTGGACAGGAATGGCTTCATCACCGATCGGGTCAGGATTGGCTGGACTTCTGCTGGCCGTTCTTCACAGCGGTCTGATCTCTGGTTCTGCTCTCAGCACTGCACAGTTCTGGTCTCTCTGGATCTCTGGTCTCTCTGGATCTCTGGTCTCTCCGGATCTCTGGTCTCTCTGGATATCTGGTCTCTGGAGGTTGATGGATTTGAAGTCTGGAGTCTCCCGGCAAAGCATCCCGCAAGAAAGTGAAAAGTGAATGTCCCTACCTGGGTTTCAGTGGTCCTTTTTATGTCTTTTGAAAATGGGTGTGTGCCTGTCATAACTGAGCCTGCCCCTCTCTACTTGTCACTGGCCCAATTCTCCCCTCTTCCATGATTGGGGGAAGGAAAGGGATTGTCATCATGATGAGGTCTGTTTATGGGTCAGAGGATCCTCCCCTGGTCAATTTGCCCACAAATCTATATTTGATTCAAATACATATTTCCCAGATACACAAGTGGTTGACATTACATGTACATATTACAGATGAATTAAGACAGGTCTCTGTTCAAGCCCCATGTTCCTGCGAGCTGGGATTCAGAAATGACAACATTTTGCGCGTTTTGGTTGGTTTACCAATACCGGACATTTACCAAAAATTACACAAATGTGCACAAGGAGTATGGACATTAATTGATGAAGTGTCATATTTGTAACATGCAGACATTTGGAGTAAGACCCTATTTTCCGCTAGCAACCCCCCAGAATACACCACAGAGTCCTAACACCTCTTAAAATGTGCGCAGAAAAATTACAAGAATAATGATATTATTTATATAATTTTGACCAGTCCGCACTATGAGTTATCTATCTTTTTAAAATTATGCCCTGGTCAAAAAGGGGTGTGGCTTCCCACATCACATGGTGGAATAACTGGTTTATCCACTTCCCCCAAGCTCAGCTTGCTAGCAGAGGCACTGCCCCTACCAGTTTCTCCCAAGAGGAAGCCATTTACGACCCCCCCAATATAACATTTGCCTGAGTCCAGGACAGGGCTTTGTTCAATTTCCTGCAGTCTGCAGGTACCCCTCCCTTAATTCAATCAGAGAGGTGTGATCTCCTTTTGGTGGGGGCAGCAGGATGCAGCCAGGCCTGGGAAGAGTTGTTGAGCCAGTTCAACTCCCGTTGGGGGTAGTTGTCAGGCAGAATTCAATTTCTTTAAGTCAAGCTTCAGCTAAATGTCCTGTTTGTTCCCAGTTTAAATCAAACTTACAATTTTTACACATGCAGCTAGAATGCTGATTCTAAGTTCAAAACCATGACATTTAACAGTTGCAAACTATGTGACACTCAAAAGTAGGTCACTCATTTAATTTAAACATTTCGATTTTAGTGGTTTAAATCCAATTTCAATTAAGCTGCTGACATCCACAGCTCAGCCAGTTTTGTTATAAACATTGTTTTGGGCTCTTCATCTTCCCAGATTTTGTATGCACACAACACTTCATTCTGCCAGATGTCTGCTGGTGTTCAGTAAGATTTTTGAATATCCTGCAATGTTCGAAATAGGCACTTTGAGCTTGCATTCAGGAAAACAAAGGTGATTATAAGGCGCTTTTGGTCTAACAACACTGTTATTTTTCCTTTGAAACCACCTTTCCCCCCTGGCGCTTCCAGTCCATCATGCTGGCACTGGTGGGTGGCAGGTTAGACAACCATTTTGGTGTGCGCACAACCGCGCGGTTTTCCTGGTTCTGGGATGGAATGATGGGCGGCGACAGCTCATCCCCACATCCACCCAGTCTATTCATTTAGTTTTGTTCTGGGATAGAATGATGGGCAGCGACAGCTCATCCCCACATCTACCCCGTCTAATAATTCAACATGGGTCAAAACCCTTGACAGTGTGCCTGTATGGTGAAAGTGTCCACACTTAAATGTATAGGTGGCTGTCTGTGTGAGGGTATGGTGAAAGGGTGCACACAAATGTATGGGTGGCTGGGTGTGGTGTACGGTGAAAGGATGCACACTTAAATGTATGGGTGGCTGCCTGGGTGTGCCTGTATGGTGAAAGGGTGCACACATAAATGTATTGGTGGCTGCCTGGGTGTGCCTGTATGGTGAAAGAGTGCCCTCTTAAATATATGGATGGCTGGGTGTGCGTGTGTAAATATGGTGTATGGTGTGTGTGCTTGTGTTTAGGGGCGCAACAAAACCTACATTTCAGGGGGGCTAACTTTCCAAATGTTGGGAGAGGTGCTAATGTCATGTGTGGTGGGGAGGAGCAAACTTATTTGTGTGGGGGCATCTAACTTCTTTACGCATTTTAATGAGACTATTCTAGTGCAGCTTCAATGTTACAAGCAGTTAACTCTCTCCTTTATGTCTGAAAGCACCCACTTATGGGCTGATGTGAGAACGACTGGTCTCCTGATTCCGCTCTACCCTTCCAATCACTCCCATGCCATGCAAGTACTAAACCCACATCACAATTTCAATTACTTAAAAAATTTGGCATTTGAATGCATGTACAAACAATGAAATGCTGTACATTACTAATTGCTGGGCCGGGCCCTTGTCAACAGCAAAACCCAGGTGCAGTTTAACATCTGTGTCCTTTTCTGTCCGGCAACTGCTCTGTAGGTCAGCCAGGTCAAGTCAACATAGACCAAAATTTCAGTGGGTGGGGGGAGTGCTGCCGCCCAGTCAGCTCAATGGTGTTGCACCACTACTTGTGTTTAATGCCTTGATTAATTATTGGTAATATTCTTTACACCTAGCCCTATTCTTCCTCATCCCAGTACTTGTGTATGAGGCAGTACTTGTGTATGAGGCACTATGCCTCATACACAAGTACTGGGATAAGGTAGAGGTACATGAAGGTAATGCTTGACTTAGCTACCTGTAATCTTCATTACTCCTAGTCCCACTCTTCCTCCAATACTTACCAGTGAGGCAAGAAGCCTCATACGTAAGCACTGGGACAAGGAAGAGGGACTGAGGTAATTCTCAGCCAATTAGCTGATTTTGGAGGTTGGGGTAGGGGATGGGAGGGAGCAGGGATGTCTGGGCAGGTTGGGGTTGTGCAATAAATCATAAAGGTCGCCCATGTCCATGCTAAGCAGGCATGATATGTGGTATTAGTCACTAGAGAGGCATTTTGGTGCAGCCAGTCTAGTCATTCCTCAATTTGGTATGACTTTTTTTAACTGGGCATTTCTGATAAAGCAGTCCTGCTAAGTGTAATTACCTGGCTAGACTGGCATTTGGGTTCTGCCAGTCTAGCTGTTTCTTACTGCGGCACTGTATATTTTTCTGGGCATCTGTGATAAAATGATATGTTATGATATGATAAGTCATACATAACGCACCTGTACACAAGTGTTTTTAGGCAAGACAAGAGAAGGAAAACTGAGGGAGGACAAGACAAATTATCTTACTAAGCTTTGTGTCATTCAGATCGTGCAAGTGCGAGAACGAGGAGTGCAAGGGGAAAGGGAGGGGAGAAGTGCAAGGGAGAGGGGAGGGGAAAACAGGGCAGCAATACTCTGAGTAAGTGCCGCCAGGGCAGCGCCGCTCTGGGTAGTGCAAGTAGAACAAGGGACTGTAGGGTTACAGTTACAGCCCCTAACTGTGTGATGGGCCTGGAGGCAGTGCAAGTGTGACTGATCAAGAAAGAGCCTGGACTCAGTGAGACAGAGGGTAGCCAAGCAACCAGTTGGTACAGCGGACACGTAGGTCAGGTAGTTCAGCAGGGGAGGGAGAGAGAGAAAGCAGAGGAGAAGAGGAACTTTTTGAGCTGCTTCCGGAACTTCAGGAGGTCCGGCTCAAGTTTGGGAGGGTCAGGGAGGCCATTTCAGAGGGAGGCACGTGCACGGGAGAAGGATCTACACCCCCAGTCTCTGCCTGGAGAAGCATATAACCCTTAGGGCTCTAGAAAGAAGGTATTTTGGAAGATAGCGTTCAATGTAGTGCGGATCCCAGCTCCAGAAAGCCTTGTGGACAATGAAAAGGGTCTTGAACTTGATCCTTGCAGCCACTGAGAGCTAGTGGAGAGATTTCATGGCTGGAGAGATACAGTCCCTGGGCTTGAGGCCCAAGGATAAGTCTTGCAGTCCTGTTCTGAATTAGTTGCAGAAGGTGGAGAGTAGAGGAAGGCAGATTGAGAAAGTGGCTGTTGCAGTAGTCCAGCCTAGAGAGAGAACCAGAGCTCTGGAGACAGTGAGCTTCTGGTGGGAAGTGAGAAATGGAAGAGTCCCTTTGAGGAGATGCAGCTGGTAGTGGGACTTCTTGGTGAGGTCCGAGATGTGAGGAGAGAAAGAGAGAGTGGAGTTGAAGATGACACCAGGAATGAGCGAGAGAGGAGGAGGAGAGTAGGCTGAGGGGAACCTGAAGGAAAGCTGAGTGCCATCCGCATAACACTGTAAGTTAGAGGAGAAGGTAGAGATCAGGTGGGTCAAAGGGGCCAAGCAGAGGTTGAAAAACCAGGGTGAGAAGATAGAGCCCTTGAGAACGCCACATGTATAGAGAGGTGGCGGCGTGTAAGGGACAAAGTTGGACCTGGGAGGGGCTATCCAAGAGGAAGGAGGTCAGCCACTCCAGGGCCTCATCCATGATGCCCAGGTTCTCACAGAGTCAATTGATCAGGATGGTGTGGTTGACCGTATGGGTGGAAAGCAGAGGAAAGTTCCAGGATGATGTGGACAGAAGGAATACTGGAATCCAGGTTAGAGTTAAGATCTTCACAGGTGTTCACAAGAGCAATTTCCATGCCTCTGGCAGCTCTTAAGCCAGACGGATGGTCATGGAGACAACCAACAAATTCAGTGTGGAGAGTAAGCTGGCAGTTGGCCAGCTTTTCCAAGAATTTGGGAGAGGTGAAAGTTCCAGTGGCCAAAGAATGATTACAGAAATCGGCCAAGGCTGGATCAAGGGTGTCAATGTGGTCCTGAATGGTTCTGGAGGAGCAGGCGAGCACCTGTTCAACAACACATCCATAGATGGGACTTGTCTAGAAACCTTGTCAGGTGTTAGAGAGAAAGAGGAGAAAGGAGGAGGAGAGGGAGAGATGCCCAAAGGGGGCCGAGAGAGGAAGAGGGAGAGGAAGAGGAGATAGTGGACAGGATTTCCTGAGTTTTATCGGAGAAGCGAGAGGCCAAAGCCGTACAGAGGGCCTGTTCAGGGAACAGGAGAGGTAGAAACCATAACAGGATTGGCCAGTTCCTTGCAGATTTTAAAGAGTTTGGCTGTGTTGTTAGAGGCCGCAGAGACTCAGGCTTGAATGTGTGCTCTCTTCTTGATGAGTCTTATTGCTTCGACTGACATTTTGGTGCAACCAGTCTAGGTATTTCTTAATGTGGCTTGGCATGCTTTACTGTAATGTTGTTATGTGTCTACACTGGTCTACATTGTGCAGCCAGTTGGACATGTTTTCATTGTGCCATGGCATTTGTAATAGCAAAGCATTAATGTTCATGTGCACTGTTGGTGACTTACATGTTTTGGATTGCTGTTACCGTACACAACAATAGCAAACACTGTGGCTTTTCAGTAAAATGATCTCAGAAAGTGTGCTGTATATTGCATTAAAACACATATCTATATCTTTCTCCTAGTAACAGTGTGTGGCATACCCCTTAGACAGCACGTTTTTGTGTATTGCACAAGCGTGGTAATCAAGGGCGGCCCAGAGTGTGGTGCGACACGTGATTTGTTGCAGAGTTGCGGGGGGGGGGCCCTCAGCATGGCTTGCAGGGGGGCCCCCAGAGCTTGTGTTACGCCACTGGCTCAACCTTTAAACTCATACTGGGAATCCCACCTGAAAAACGTGCAGTCCCGTAAAAACGTTTTCTCAAGGCACTGGTGCCGTGGTTTCCGCATGGCTGAGTTTCCATCCGCCTGAGGACGATGCCAACATTCTTATTTGTTTCTAGCCAGAGCCGGCAAAATAGGAAATGTCTCTGCGTATCCCGGAAGGCATCGACAGATGGATGTCAAGCAGATGCTGCAAGTCTTCCATGCATCAAGGAGTGAGAGTGGACAGAGCGAGACATGTCGAACCTTGCTTCTCTGCAGCACAGAGCAGGAACCCAACAATCACAAATTGAACTCTCCCGTATCAGAGGGCGAATGCGCTCTGACATTTAAACACACAGTAACTCAGTGCATGTGCTCGGTTAATCGGACCTAAAAATCTGTTTCTTGTGCAGCCTAAATGAGGCTTGAAAGCAAATATTTGGACAAGCAGACCTACGTGTTCTGCCGCGGAGCACTGATCCGTACAGTATGATAGGCCCATTGTTAATTCTGAAACAAAAAATCCCCCAAGAAAATGCCAGGTTCCTGTTATTTCTGCTGATGACCTCATCCCAGGACACCTCTTGGTTCCGTTTAAGTGCTATTGGGATTGATAATTGATTTCCTCACAGCCTCACCCACACCCCAAAAAACATTTGTAATTGGTGATCTACAGATGTTTGTTTTTCGGAGCAACTATCTCCTGACCTGTCTAGTTGATGACCAACACATTGCACCATCACAAATTGTACACAGTTATAATTGAATACACACGTTGGCTTTCGATGTCTATAATGTGGCAAGCCATACACCTTTCAGATAGTTGTATGCTTTCTTTTCATCCACGCATCAAAATAATGAGCATAGACTCACTCTTGTCTTGGAGGAGACTCACTCTTGTCTTGGAGGAGACTCACTCTTGTCTTGGAGGGTAGCGCTAAGTTTAGAGCAGCAACTGACTAGAAGCACTGATTCTTGATTAGGAGTAACAACTACTGATATTTAGCAGCAACTCTTACTTTGGAGGAATAACTCTCGATATGTAACAGCATCTTGTGGTTTGGAGGATTAACGTTTGATATATAGCTGCAACTCTTTGGAGTATTAGCTCTTGATACATTTAGTGTCAACTCGTGGTTTCGAGGAGTAACTCTTGACATGATGCAGCAACACTGCGGAGGAGTAACTCGATAAACAGCAGCGACTCATGGTTTGGCGAAGTACGGGAGGATAGCGCAGGGGCAATGTGTTTGTCTTGGAAGCAAAACAATGCATAGCAACACAGGTTTGAATCCCAGGCTCGCGCTTACAAAGCATGTTATAAAAAAAAGATTATAATTATAACTCTTGATATGCAGCAGCAACTCTCTCGATATAGTGGCAACTCTTGGTTTGGAGGAGTTACTCTCGATATAGTGGCAACTCTTGGTTTGGAGGAGTTACTCTCGATTGAGAGCAGCATTGTCTTAATGTGCAAACACTTGAGGTAGAGCATAAACTCTTAATTTGTTAAAGGCTTAAGAGAGTATCAAATTCAACGTGAAATGCACCGGGATATATGGAAATAATTGCATGCTGCTGAAATGTCATATTTACTGTCTTTTTACTTAAAGGTAGGCACTTGCTCTACCTGTTATGCATCTAGTACGTTCAGTCTCAGCAGTGTGTGGATTCTGGAGACTCGCTTTCTCAGACGAAGGGGGCAACACAAAAGAGAATTCTGAAACTGCTGCACTGGGCTGGTTCAGCCTGTTCCTCTTGAAATGTTGTCATCTAGTAACCAGCAATTATACAACCTAGGCAACGACTGAAATGCACAGTGCCGCATACCTGCAGTCTATTGTTAAATCGAGCCCTTCATATGGCCCCATAAACTAGTATGAGGATGTAGAAATCTTGGTGATATGAGAAACACTTACGGTAAGACTCGAGCATTAGTGTATTGTTTGTGCACAGTGACAACATCGAAAGCAGCGTGCATTTATTTTGGTTTTAAAACGCCATAATCCAATTGGGGATGTCACTGTCATGCATATTGGTGCTTCTTCCTGTATTGGATTAAAGAGTTATAATTAAGCAATAGAACCCGAGGAGGGGGGCATTACCGGTCTGATAATGCCCCAGTCCATCAATTACAAGCTGGAGCAAAGCGGGGGCGTTAACGTAAGCCCTGGTGCATTACCAGAACGGTAATGCCTCCCCTCTGAGGGTTCTATTGTTATTAAAACCCTAGCACGTTGTACCGGGGTACTAATAATAATTTTTTGAGTTGAGAAAAGACGTGTAAACCGTTTCGCGACTCGAGAAATAAAAAGCAAAAAATGGCCGCCATTGATCGAAAGTCCCTTCTTCCTTTCATGGTGGCCATTAAAAAGTGTTTAAAGAAAGAAATTGTCCACCAAGGAACGGGGAGAAGGGACTACATGTAGTCCCTTCTCCCTTTCCATGGCGGCCATTCGCGAGGTAGAGTTTCACCGGGAACAATACTGCTCCCGGCGCCAGCGATGGACAATGCTGCACAAGGTAAGTGGGGAGAGGTTGGGTGGCTTAAATATGAGGAAATGTGGGGTGGGAGTGGGAAGGGCACAGGGGGCATAGGGAGTGTTCTTACCTGATTCCCGGAGTGGGAAGATAGCGGCCTCCCACTGTCAGGAAACTCGGAATGGGGTCTTTCCCTGTGCGGTAAGGACCCCATTCAGAGCCTCCTCATTGGCTGGGAGGCCACCACGCTCCCTCGCCAGATACTAATGACTGATAGAGTCAATTGTTAAACATGACCTAACAACTTGGAGGGCCTTACACTGCACACCGACATCACCTCCATGGAGCTTGCTGTTCCCGATCAATGTTACAGCAAATGTTTACAAATAAAAAAACTTTTGGTGGATCAAATCATCAGGAAATATTGCTGTTAATGGAGTCACTTTGAAGAGGCACATTGGATGCACCATGCACACAAGCATGCCTTTGTATCCTCCATGATAGGCTGTCTAAACGTGTTTGTGGTGTATGGTCTACATAATGAACCGCACCATCATGTGAAAGCATGAAAGCACTTGACCCCATGATCAACTGCATGTACCATTATAGCAGATGCTGTTTGCAAGAGCATATTTTATTTCTAACATGACTGACCACTCAATTATGGAAAACATTTATTAAAGGCACTTAGGATTTATATGCGTGCCATAAAAGGTAGCCTTGCGTTGCCACAAGGCACATCCTAATTTGGGGCAACAAGTCCTTTACCCCACTGAACTCCACCAAATCCCATGACCGCCTGATAAAAACAATTGTTTTGTATCGGCAGTCTGGCCCACTGGTGGCGTGCTCTCATAAGGTCAAAGATATTCTTGATGGGTAGCTACCCTCTTTCAGTAGATGTTCAATTAATTTTATACAAAATGTTTATTCTGCAGGTACATGCTAGTTTCATATGCCTTCTTGATGTTTGTGTGTCATCCTTGATATATATAGCAAAGAAAGGCATTATTGGAACATACCCATGAAGAATTATTTTAGCAGAAATGGTGTACAGTTGTAGCTGCAAACTAGACTTAATTTAGAGGAATACATACATTGACTGTTTGTGGGCCATGGACCCCTGGTCGGGAATTATATATGCTGCTTGTGTATCAGATTCATTCTCAAAGGAGGCCCACAGATGCAGCTTATTGTGGGCGAGTCTCTGATCTGGGACAAGTAGCCTAGTTGCTAAAGTCCAGTGGTATCAGATCAACTTCGTGCTGAACATATTTCTATGTGAAGGAACCTATAATCTGTTATTTAAATTAGTTTTTGTGTACTATTTTTGGGTACAGTCAAAAGTTATGAAATACTTTTGACACGTAAACATGGTTTTGAGGTTTGTATGGTCCATTTATTAGAGTGGTGGCAAGTCACTGTGACGCAGGTGTACCAAGATGAGTAGAGACCAAAATGGCCACTCAGCCCTCACACTGCTACTAACCAAGAGCCAACACAACCATAAAGGTAAAACAGGCACAGTTAAGAGATATACTTCCTTTGCGTTTTGTGGTAACATGGGCCGAGGGAAGACTATGCTTTTAAGAGGGGTGTGAATATGATTTAGTAGCAACCCAAACAACAAAGCATAACAGTTCAAAATAAAGAGAATGTCCAATCAAGCTTCTCTATCACAATAGATATAAAACACACCATTGTCGGTTCAAATTCTCAGAGGCCCAAAGGAAACGGCAGACTGGTTGCCTGTTAGTCAAAGAATTAGGTTTAAAGGCACTACCTTGGTGTTCAAGTGCTTGGCAGGTGAAGCTCCTGACTATCTCTCAGCCAGAGTCTCAAAGGTCCCTTTCAGGCGAATCCTACGCTCTAATAAAGATTCTTTTCTCCACCAACCCAGAGTCCTTCTGAAAGGATCGGAGGCTCTAGCTTCCATGCCTGGGCACTGAGTCTTTGGAACCCACACCCTTCGGTCCTTAAGGGATGTGTGTCGAGTGCCCAGTTCAAAATAAAATTAAAAACCTACCTCTTTGATATGAATACAAGCTACATTCTCTCTCCGTCTGTCCCTATCCCTCTGCAATTGTCTTGTTTTCTATGTCATGTGAGCGCCTTGAGGCCCATAGATAGAAAGAAAGATAGATGGATGGATGGAGGGATAGATAGATAGATAGATAGATAGATAGATAGATAGATAGATAGATAGATAGATAGATAGATAGATAGATAGATAGATAGATAGATATGCAAACATATGTAAATATAAAAAATACACAAAACCCAACCCTGTGAAAAGAACAAAGAATAAGCAAAGATAGAACAGCGCATCACTCTGATTAATGAATCAGGGATGTGAGGCTATAAAAATCACAATGTTCTTTAAAATGTATTTTTTTTCTTGAATGCAAAAAACCAATTAGAAACCTAACCCATCTCTAAAGTCCAGAACTGTATCAAGTAGGCAGTTAATAGTCAATAGTGCCTATTTGCATTTCGGCAGTGCCAAATAAGACTTATTGGTGCAAGTGATTTGAATATCGGGGAGAGTGCAAAAGGCAGCATGGGGGGTCCTGGTGGGTTGAATGTGTTGAACCGTTCTTGAAAACATGGCTACAAGAAGTTCAATGGCGAAAACACTAGGCTCCCAGCTGTCCTGGCTCTTAGGGTACTGTGAGTCCAAATCCAGGGCTACAGGGCCAAGATGAGTCATTTTCTCGTGGTCCCAAACACAGAGGAAGCATGCACACAACTGCAGGGGTCACTCAACACAGTGAGGTCCTGGGTGCCGCTGTGGCTGGCACAGAAGCAGATGGCTGGCACAGGGGCTGGTATTGCTCCAGCAGCCGTTCACTCAGTAGGTTACTGTGAATCCCACTCCAGGGACTAAGGGACAAGATGGGTCCTTGTTCTTGGACTCACAAACCCAAGGAATGCCGGCCCACAACTGCAGTGCTCCATCAACACGGTGAAGACCTCAGTATGCCAATGTGGTTGGCAGAGAGGCAGATCTGTTTCCAACAGCAGTTCACCACCACTGGTCCTTGGAGAAGGTTAGGGCACAGAGCTTCCATCTGCTTTCCACTCTCAGTCTTTACCTCACTGGTGGAGGACCTTTGGAAAGATCAGCTCTCCCAACAGAGGTCCAATGAAATCTTCTTGAAATTTAGAGTCCACAAGATGTTTCCAAGATGATTGAAACAAGTTAATTCAAAGGCAAAAGCCTGCAGGTGATTAGCCCAATCACTAATCACTTTGCCTTTCTGACATCACATGCAACAGAGAAGTGGAGGGGACAGGAAGGAGAGAGAGAGGCAGAAGGACACAAAATAGTGGAAGTCTTCATCCACTGCACAGTGCCCCCCTGACTAGTCTAGCCCTACCCTACATTCACTAGAATCAAAGGCCTTTAGAAATGCAGCACCCTGTTGTGAGGTTACTCCCTTTGAATGGGTGTGCTCCTTTGATGCCTGGGCCCAGGACAACTTCCTGCTGTGCGGCTGTCTCTGGTGAAGGGTGTTACCTCTCCTCACAAAGAGATCAAAGATGAGGCGTGGCCATTCAGGATCCTGACCTGTCATTTGGCAGGCTCAGCCCATCTGACCAGTATACAGATCACCTGCCACAGCTGCGCTGACTCACAGGTGCTGACCCATGTGTGATATCAAATTGAATGTGGCTGCAATGATAATATGATTGGCACCATGTCTTAACTCAGGCATAGCTTATATTTAGAATTTACCCTGCCACCATCATGCATTACTCATGATCATCATAGTTCTGATATGGGGTTGCAGATATTAAATGCAGCCTCTGCGCTGCAGAGACCTGGCTGTCACTCCAGCTGTCAAATTGGCAAGTGTGGCCTCTGAATCTGCTCTGTGCCACTGGTAGAGCAGGTGCTGCAAATCAGGGAACAGATACAATATGCTTTTGGCATGGTGCTTATGAAAGGGGAATCTGATCAGCAAATTAGCCTTTCAGAGATGGAATTACCGGCATCATTTTATTATTTTATACAAATCAAAAAACCCAGGTCTTCTACACCTATGCCAAATGGGAATCCAACACAGTCACTGAATATGTATGAGAAGTGAGGTGGCAGTTGTCATGCTGTACCTGCTTGCAGTATGTATGAGAAGGATGCAAGGATACACATATGTGCTCTCATGTAACACACCTCTATTCCTAAAAGGGATGTATGCCTTTAAAATAGAAATTGAGCATACCTAAGACAGAAGTAATTTTTTCCCCCAGTTTCCAATGGTAGCCCCACTCTCTCGTCTCCATCTCTTTCCCCCTGGTCTCCTGACTGCTTTAACATTGGATTGCACCTGTGGTCCTCTTTTCTAGTGACCCAAAAGTCATACAATTGTTCATGTGCACTACAACTTCCGCCATGTTCAACCTTCTCAATATCAACATATTGAAAAGGTATGACAAATATTCTGATTTCTTGATTCAAAATCATCAAGTCTGTACTTTCACAAAGGTTAAGACCCTGGCAATCGTGTTTGAAGCCCCTCTCAATGCAGATGCACAAATCGAGTACATCACAAGCAAGGCGCAATATTACCTAAGATTACTTAGGTTAATTAAACATTTTGGGCCTCATTACAAGGCAGGTGGTAAGGGATTGCCGGCACCGGTAAGGGCACCGGTGCCGGTAATCCCTTACCGCCCTACTACAAGTTCCCTTTGCGGGTCCTCCCTTAATGCCTGGTTTTTCCAGGTGTTAAGGACGGGACCCGCAAAGGGTCTCTGGAGCTAATAACGGTACCGCAATTTGCGGTACCGTTATTAGCGCCTTTTCCATTCCCATTGAGCCCTATCGGGGCTCAAATGGGCATGGGGAAGGGCCCTGTTGAATGGGGAATTACCGGTCCCGCCAACCTTGGAATGGAGCGGTAATTGCTCCATTGACCAGGGCGAAATCGGTAGGGTTTTGGAGGCAGCCATGGAGCTAATAGCTCCATGGCTGCCTCCAACCTCGTAATGAGGCCCTTTGTCTCAGAGGTAAACTGTTCTACCATAGTATGTTATCTGATTATGCCACGCATAGATTATTGTAGTGCCCTACTAGCTGGTGCAGGTAAGGTGCTGTACGCATCATTAAATGATGCTGTACGCATCATTAAAAATATTCCTGAGAGAACACATTTCAAGGCATCAAAAAGACCTAGGGGGTCATTATGACCCAGGCGGTAACCATGGCGCTAGTAGCGCCATGGTTACTGCCGGTATTTTACCGATTGCGCCATGGTGAATGGCAGAATTACCGCCCCATTCCAAGGTTGGCGGGGCAGTAATTCCCCATTCACCATTGGCCCTTCCCCATTCCCATTTTTGCCCCCATAGGGCTCAATGGAAATGGGGAAGGCGGTAGTGAACGGTACCGCAAATTACAGTACCATAAATACCTGCAAGGTAAAAACCAGCCGTTAAGTTAGGGAACTGCAAAGGGACCTCGTAATTAAGCGGTAAGGGGTTAACGGCGCCGCCACCTTTTACGGCGCAGTTAACCCATTAGTGCCTGGCTCATAATGAGACCCCTACAATAGCTCTATGTAGAGGACAGGCTTCATTTCAAAGTTTGCACTGTAGTTCATAAATGCCTTTATAACAACGCATCTACCTATCTGAAAGATTCTATTAGCGTTTCCGTCCTAAGAGAGTAACAAGATCTAGCGACTCCATTCGCTTGACCATCCCTAAGAGTAAACTGGTGAAGGGTCTTGGAAGGTCCTTCCAAGTGCAGGCAGCACATCTATGGAATGGCCTTCTGAAGGGACTATGTGCAGACAGAAACATGTTGACTTTCAGGAAACGACTGAAAACAGTACTTTTCAAATAATTGATATTTGACCCTAAATTCTGAATAGCTGCTGCCATGCGCTCTGAGGCATGCAGGCTCCGGCATCTTATAAAAAAGCAAATAAATAAATAAACCTACCTGCACTTCACCAGCCTGTACATGTTAATTCCACATGGCTTATCATTTTAACATCAGTCCTCCCCGCCATTCAGGCCTCATAAACATATGGAAAGCTGACCTCTGCTCTCAGAACTAACAGTAGATGCTGCATCCCAGCAAACATACAAGGAGCCTCTGTGTTGCATCTCCACAAATTGCCCTATTGGTGATGATGTTTATTTATTTATTTTTACATTTTTAAAGCGTGCTAAACCCTGGGACATCAAGGCGCTGTAGCTTGACCAGTTTCTTGCAAAGAGGTGACAGACAGTTTCATACATTGTTCTCAAATAGGTACAGGAGGCAAATGACTTGCTTCATTTAGGCAAACAGTAATGTTTTTAACGCTTTTCGGAAAGTCCAAAAGGAATGTTCAGCATGCTGGGTAGGCAGGAGTAGGTTCCAGTGTATGGCCGCGATGGCTGGGAACCTAGAACCTCCAGCTTTGGCACGTTTGTATTTAGGCAGTGGGATGCGGTGGGCATAGGCTGCTCTGGTGGGTCTGGTTGATGTCGCTTTAGTGATTGCTTGAGATAGGTATAGCGAGGCGTCCTTGGACACACATCTGTCTTAGATGGGGAGAGTTTTGAAGACAATCCTCTGCTGTATTGGGAGCCACTGGGCTTGTTTTCTTGCTGCCGTGATTTGTTCACTTTTAGGGATATTCAGAGCTGCTCTGAGGGTATTGTTTTGGATTATCTGCATTTTCCGAATGTTGGCGTCGGTGGTGCTTGCACAGAGTGCGTTGCAATAGTCAAACTCGGGCGATGGTGAGGCAGCTGTCCGGGGATAGGAAAGGTCTGGATGCGTTTATTAACTTAGTTTGTAGGCAGCAGATGATGCTATGGCTCTGAAGTGCCGAGAGAGGGACAGTGTGGCGTCAAGGTATACACCTAGAGTTTTGATGAAAGGTGAGACTGGGATAAGTATACCATCAATGTTGAAGGATGTATATTGGGGGTCAAGCTTCTTGACCACTGAGCGGGACCCTACAAGGAGTAGCTTGGTCTTCTCACTGTTCAGGCAAAGGCAGTGAGTAGCCACCTAGGCCTGGATGGTCAAGTAGACGCTATTGAGAGGAGTGGCATCATCATGATAGTTGCCTGAAAGAGGCAGTAGGATCTGTGTGTCAGCAGCCTAGTTCATATACGAGATGCCAATGGAGTCAAGGAGGGTAAAAAGTGGTCTTGTGAAAATGTTGTACAAGGTTGGTGATGAACCTTGGGGCACACTGCATGTGATCAGGCTGGAGGGGCACCAGCATTCTCGGTGAATACTCTGAGGGATCTGTCTCCAAGAAATGAGAAGATCCAAGAGGTGTTTTTTGGAGAGAAGTTGGCTGAAGAAGATTGATGCTGTCCTAGAATGTTGTGGTCCTCTAAGTCGAACGCCGCTGAAAGGTCGATGAGAAGCAACAAGGCAGGTTTGCCCTCATCTCTGAATTGATCGATTTGGACCTTGTGGTCGAGTAGTGCCAATTCGGTCCCATGACCTGGACAGAATCCTGACTGACATATGCCCAGGATTTGATTGTCTTCAAGGAATTGCTGGATTTGCAGGTAGGCTGTTCTATCCAGAATGTTTAACAGGAAAGGGACAGTAGTAACGGGACATTCGTTGGTGGGGATGGCACTGTCCAGTGCAGGTTTTTGAATGAGGAGGAGTACACAGGCTTCCTTGAGTGATGTTGGGTTTATGCCAGAAGAGAAGTAGGCGTTGATGAACGTGGTGATAAGAGAATTATTATGTCAGATCAGTCTTTGATGAGGCTTGCAGGGAAGAGGTCTCCTTTGCAACTGGAAGGTTTGAGCCCTTTTAGGATGGATTTGACTGTATCTTCTGAGACATTAGAAAAGTGGAACATGTGTAGATTATGGGAGAAATGAGTGAAAGGGGCCGCTGTTCAAAATGCTTGTAGTGGGTCAATGAGGGATTGTTTAGAGTCAATTTTGCTGTGCAAGGTGTCTAATTTGGTGAGCATGGCATTCTGAATCCGAGTACACCATTGAGTGTCTTTAGTGAGGGTGACTGGAGGGTTGGTAGGATATTCCAGTTCCTTATGGATAGTGAATATTTCACGGGAGTTAGAATTGTCATTAGCAATGCAAGTATTGTAAGTGAAGGATTTGGCAGAGACAATGGGCCTCATTACGAGTTTGGAGGTAACCATGCACTAATAAGGGCATGGCTACTCCCAAACTCGGGTCCGGGTCCCCCAAAAGGGGACTTACCGGGCGATTCTGACCTTGGAGGGCCCGGTAATTCCCTTTCATGGGACCTGGACCCGGTACGTCCCCATTCCCATTTACCCCCATAGGGCTCAATGGGAATGGGGAGGATGCTAACAACGGGCCCGTTGTTAGCATCCTGTACTGCTTGTGGGTGCTGCTCTGCATGCCTGGTCTGACCAAGCGTTCCAGAGTGGCACCTGCAAGCACACTCGGAATGTGACGGCCCAGTATGAACGGTGTCGGTACCTTACTGGTACCGTTCATACCGCGGCTGCCAGGGTCCAAATGAGGCCCAATGGCTTTTTTTATAGTGTTTGGAAGCTGTTGTGAATAACAGCTTAGTGGCATCTGAGGATGAGCTTTTCCAGTTTGCCTCTGCTAGTCGTTTATTTGTGCAAAGTGTTAGGAGTTCTGGTGTGTTCTATGAGTTCTTATGTGTTGAAGGTTTAGATTTCTGTGGCTTAAGTGGGGCTATGATATTAATGGCAGCTGTAAGGGTTTTTCAATATAGGTTTATGAAATGGAGGTTCAGGTAGGAGTAAGTTAAGTGCAGAGGTGAGGTGCTCCTTGGTGAGGTTTTTAGTACTGCAGGCAAGAGAGGGGAACAGGGGGAGAGAGATGGGAGCCAAGTGTCCTGTTGGTTTGATGGAACACTTTATAATGTAGTCTGTCCATGGGCAGAGACTGTTAGAGAGGATAGACGTGTTGCAGTTGAGAACAGATATCCATTGTAATGTTCTGCCATTGGTATGTGTGGGGGTACTAATGCAATGTTGGAAGCCCAAGGCTTTAAGAGAGTTGGAGAGTGAGGCGGCTGCACCTATACTCATGCCATCCTAACTTAGATGACACCCATTAATTTACAGTGGGAAGAACAAGCTGCAAACCCACACTCGCATGACTGCAGTTTCGGTCTCCATTCATACAGTTGCATGAATGTATTCGGCACACTTTTCCCGGTAGCTTCTACAATCAATGTTCACCCACACTTGCCAAAATTGTACTTTTGAATCTTGAACACTATTATTTCTTTCCCTCCCTTTTTTTCTAGCTACACCTTTGTTCTTGACACACAAGTACATTGAAGTCTTTTCAACTAGTGCGGTTATTCACGTTTGAACACCCATCTAAACAAGACCTCAGTAAGTGCCCCTCTGTCGATTGAATACAGTCTTCGCCCACACAACTCCTTTTGACATTTTAGCCCTGTAAGGGAAAAATTAAGTTTGTTATAGTTTCTTTCAGCCATGGATATTTCTGAAAAATTTACAACAAACAGGAAGACACTTTTTCATGATCCTTTCAGTCCTGATGAAGGATGTGCCGCTTTAGAATGTCCACGCCCATTTAGCTGAAACACAAGATCTCTGGTGGACAAAGCAGGCCAAGTTTAATTTCATTAAAGCACTGTTTAGATTCCGTTCCAGCTTTCGTTCTTGTATTTAATTATATGTACAATTATTTATTTTATTTATCATATTGTACAGTTGGAAAATTCCAACTTTTAATATGGATCATGATCAATAGTCCATACAATCGAATAAAATCCAATAAAACAAACGTTTACAAATAAAAACAAACCCAGAAGAATATAAACAATGCGACAACATACTTCTTTAAGCAAAAACAGTCGCCATACATGTGCCTGTGATGGAGAAAGGCAGCTACAACACCAACTCTTCAAGACAGGAGTTCCAGATTAACTGCTATTTTGTTCCACAGAATGGTGAAATAAATAATGCTTGATCATGATTTCCTTTCATAAAATTGGCCCACAGATTATCTATTGTGTTAGATTCCGTGAGACCAACAGCCAACAGAGCATGCCCCGGAAGAACCAGTAAGGAATGATATGAGAACAAAAGATGTCTAACAGACTTTGGATGGGCTTCATGCCCCTACTCTGTCCGGTGTCCTCACAGTGTTGAGTTTCAGTTTAAGGTAAACCCAAACCATATTATTTCCCACAAAGTGAACAATATATACTGGCTTTATTTCCCGATCTTGTAGATATTCAACAAATGCAGTGGCATTGCTTTTTGTCGGCAGGTTGACAATTAGCTGTTCTCTACTATAGCTGGCCGAGAAAGCTTTCATAGTTTTTTAATAATTGTTGTACGTTGCACCCAAAACAGACTCTAGCGCTTGGACCAGCCACTTTTTTGCAATGGTGCTAAGTCTCGCTAAGTGGCTGGATGGCATCAGACTTGCTTTAGTTGTGATCACTTCCAGCATTAGTCCCTTCAGAGTGTTTGGCGGAGCATTTGTTAACTTCCAGAAGGTGGATAGGCAGCCGAGGTAAACTTTAATATAGTTTGGATCAACGTCCAATTCTAGATATACCATCTCGATCGAGGTCCGGGGAGGTAATCTCAGCAATCTCTTTAGTATGGTACATTCGATTTTGACAGGTTGGACAATGCCCAGGTTACAGCCCCATATAAAATAATGGGTAAGATCTTCGCTTGGTACAAATTCTTGCTCTGATAAAAGTCCCCCACCCTTATGTGCAAATGAGCTTATACCACCAGCTATCGACAAGGTTTTTAAATTGACTTGGTCCAAATGCTAAATTCCCCTTCGCTTGCAGTCCAAATAAATACCCAGATATTTATTCTCCAAAACGACTTCCACTGGAACCCCCTCCATCGCCCATTGCATTATTTTAATCTTTTCGTTTACCAGGTTAAAAACCATAATTTTGGTTTGGGAGATGTTCACAGTTAGTGAGTTAGTATACTTTCAGATGGGACAAAGATTACTGCAAGCCCCCAGGTGCGAGGTCCATCAGAACAAGGTCATCTGCATACCCCATCGACTGCAGGGGCGTAGTGCCCAATTTGGGTGGATTAGAGGAGGAATTTGCAATGGCTCCTCCCAGATCGCACAGATATAAATCTAACAATATTGGAGCTAAAATGCATCCTTGTTTAAGTCCTTTCTGGGTTGTCCAATTATTATGACTAGTTTCCTTTTTTTTCAATTATACAATGTTTTAAATACTGTTACATGTATTTTGGCATTGGACTTCCGTTGTTAGTCCTCACCAACCATTCTGAAAACAATCTAATCCGTACCCTGGTACTCATCTAATTGCGTAATCCTGATCCATCATCTGCCCTCCGACCTCTTCTCCCCATCTGTGTCAACAAAGTTCTCAACTTTGCTACATGCATTCTCTTCAACCTTACCAGATCCTTCCCCACCTCAATTTACCATCACATCCCTGGTAGGCTCTCCATACTAAACCATTCCATCTTTAAGATCTGACTCCTCACTTCAGATATGTGCATGCTCTTGCCCCCCCTATTACCTTGCTGCCTGCTTCACTCTTCGTACTCACTTTCTCAGACTCTGTGCTAATTTTCTCTCTCACCAACGTACCCGTCTCCCATTATCCCAGCTCCTCCTCTTAATAATAATAATAATTTAGCATTTATATAGCACTACGAAGCCTCAGGCATCTGAACGCTGCTTATTATTAACTACGGTGTGTGGTGCTTATTTATTGACCTTGGATAGATGAAAGGCTGAGTTTGGCCTTGCCAGGATTCAAACCTGCATCGGCAGGCTCTGCACGGATGTCAAAGCAAACACTCTACTCGCTGTGCTATCTGACCTTCTCACTGCTTACCACTCTTCACTGGAATGCACATTCTACAGCCATCAGAGCCAATCCAAAAGTGAAATTGTTCCGGACACGGCTCAAGGTCTGCTGAGAGTGCACTTAGGAGTAACATATTTTGTGAAAACCAGGAAAAGTGCAGCAACTCTGCGTTCTTCCCTGTTGCTCCACAAATTGGACTAGTGCACACCCCTTCTCCTTGTTCTTCCCCACAGCACATTTGCTCCCCAGAAATTCTCAACTTTCTACATGCACCCAGTTCAACCTTTCCAGATCCTCTTCTGTGTTAACCTACCTTCACCACACTGGATGGCTCGCCATGCAAAATAGTGCCTACTCTTAGCCATAGTCTTTTCTCCCGTTACCTTGCTGACTGAATCTCTCTGTACTCGACCTGTTAGCGCTGCACTCCTCTTCTCTAAACAACGCATCTGTCTTCTCTCCCTTCACATGCCTCCCTTCACATGACTCCTTTCACATGTCTCAGGAGGATAGCTCAGAGGCAACGTGCTCGCTTTGGAAGCAAGATGACACGGCGCAACACAGGTTTGATCCCCGGGTCCACGCTTAGAAACCTCTGGGTATTAAGTGTGTTATAAATAACCTATCATATCACTTCTGCTCCTTCTCATTACTTTGACCCCTCCACTAGAATGTGCTCCCCATGCCCATCAAAGCCCTTGCATCTGTGGAATTGCTCGTGATAAGGCTCAAGCTCAACTTCCCAGTCAAATGAATGAGCTTACTAAACTCGCCCGCAATCCCTTCCCAACTGACTGCCCAGTTAAGGCAGGACATCATGGATGCAGACCCAGGAACTCAACAGAGCAATTAGGATGGTAATTTTGAGTGAAAGCCACAGGTTTCAATGAAACCATAGCTGCATGTCCCTCAACTGGGTTATGCTATGTTACGCTGGCAGTTTCATATAGTGCTAAGAACTCTGGGGTATTAGAGCGCTCGTGTAAGAATCAACAGATAGCCTTCTTCACCATGTTCCAGCAATCTTAATGAAAGAAGCAGGGAAAGGGATGACTTTTCAAAAGTTGTTTTTAGCCACTGATGTTAAGGACAACTAATTCATTAGGACTGGACTCCGCCTTTGCATCCCAAATATGGGCCACCTGCAAGTAATGTAAACCTTCGTATCTCCTCTCTCCTAGCCCTCCCAAGTGTACCCTAAGGACCCGATCATGGAATTTATTGCACGGTTCAAAGTGACTTTGCACTGCTGAAAAGTGACTTTACACTGCTGAAAAGTGACTTTGCACTGCCGACACAAACCCTGATTCATGGAACTGTGCAATGTGTATTTTTGCAGTGCAAAGTCAGTGCAGTCATTTTATACTGCAAAAATGACTTTGTACTGAATTCTAATTCTGTGAAGCATTCTAACGATGGGCGTCACATTTAGAATCCGCCTAGCAATTCTCACACTATTAATAGATTAGGAATTCTAATTTTGAAACAATTATTTGCCTGTCGGGACAACTCTTAGTGCTATAGTTTGAAAAATTCCCCAGTCCTGGAAAAGAGTAGGGGATGGTCCTTCTGTATAGAGTCAGTCCTTTGAAGCAGAGATCCCTTCTGGGCCCCCCGGGGAGACAGACCCTTTTCTCCCAGAAGGTGATAAGCATTTCCAGAGAGATCAAAGGGGACTTCTATAACTGCACCAACATGGTTTGTTTTGGGTGAAACTCAGTTCCAGACAGGATCTTGGCTGGCAATAAAATAATATCAAATGGTTTAGACCAGTATAGCAGTAGCTTTCCATAGACCACACTATCAAACCAGGTACAGTTGAAAAGTGTTTTCTACTTTGAAAGCGATTGACATTTTTATTGCAAAAAATGCCAAGGTGAACATTTGACTAACTTTGCTTCCTTCTCTACATTTCAACTGAAACTTCTTTTTAGGGCTTCTTCCCGACGCAGCCATGGATTGTCCCTCTAATTTGTAGACTTCAACCACTTTTATCACATATTTGTCAACCAAAATCTTGTTTATGCTTTTTAATGAATGAGTCGGTTGTGCACTTTAGAAAGTGTCAGCCCAGTGCTGCTAAAGTTGAATGTATCTTTTGCAGAATCTTTGTAATTACACACCACACTTTCCCTCACTCTATAAGACTGGATCCATAAGCTAAGATGAGCCAATAGACAGATGTATGATGTAAAAGGGCAGCTGCAGTGCGAATTACAATTTTAAAAGGAAACCAATATGAGAAACTCTTACTCATATTCTGCATGTGCCCATTACCAACTGTGCATACCTTCAGATTAGGTACTGTGGTTTTAAGCAGCTGCAGGCATGTCAATTATTCATGCCTAGCAGAAAGCATAACTGCAGTTTCTTATATATGGATATTGGTAGGTTCCGGACCATATGGGTACAAACCCACCACCAAAAGGTTGTTTAGCAGATATGACTTTCATGTCAGAATCCCTTTGCTAGAGATTTGTATTAGTTCCCCATTCTACAGAGATAGCTTTGTATCACTGTTTGCTGCCCAATGACGTCTGTCTGTGCTGTATTTAGCTCCTGCTGATCAAATCTGCCAATCTGTTGTTATTCGACATTGATAGGAGAACTTCCACACTTCAGACAAATCTTTATACTGCGTGTTGATGTTGTGTGCAAGTTAGCCTCCACGCTGCTCAATGATATAGATGTGTCAGAGACCGCCACATGTAAACACAACCTCCAGCTGTATAACTGGCAGGAATATAAACACAATTTCCATGTGCGTGTGTATCATTTATCAAAATCAGAGTGTTTAAAAGCTGGGTAAATATCTGAAAGTATATATTGATATTGTGACTCTGGAGTCAATGTTCTCCTGGGCATATGATGCTATGCCGAGAAAAGACCGCCGCACCACGGTCATCAGCACGGTCGAACATTACTTTCAGACGTGAGAGCTAAATCTTTTGCCGGAGTGCAACATCGGACATTAGTGGGGAAATGTAACTTCACGGAAACAGAAGGTAGTCTTCAAGTTTTACATGAACATTTGCCTGTGTGATGAAAGGATACATAGAAGTGAAATTGACTGGCAAGGATCGATTTAGGCTGGTGCAGTGGTTTACCATATCGGCCGTACTGCTATACCGCATATTAAACTTCACTCAGCCAGTGCAGTGGGTATTAATATTGTTATTAAGGTATTTATTGATTGCAGACCTAGCTTCGGGAAGCAACAGAGAGCTTTACAATCATAGGGGGAAAAAGAACATAGTGAGAGAAGCAGAGAAAACGGAAGCAGGGATTTAACAAGGGAGAAAGAAGAGACACTTCCCAGTGCCAATACATACAGCATGTGCAAAGCTTTAGCTTGTGCACACTTGTGGGATAAACCGGTTGTTGACTGCGGGACTAACACAACTGGAATTGGTCCTCCCACATTAGTGTAAATCTACCTGAAACTGAGCACCACGAAAACAAAATGTATCCTTCTCTGGGGCTCTACCAACCACACTTAAATTAAGAACTGACTAATCCATTGTTCAGTCCCTAGCAGCATCATCAAAAGCAACATTTCCTTCAAGACACCCGTGGCAAAGAAAACCCAAGCAGCCTGGTACCAGCTTGCTTTTCTCCACCAATGCAGGCCATCATTCCTGCCACAGATTACAGAACCATTGCCCAAATCCTGGTCATTTCCCACGTGTACTGGGCCAATGGGCTCCTTCATGGACTCGCGCCTCCTCAGGGAAGTCCTGCGTAAAGCTATCTAGAATGCTAGAGCCCATATCACCATAGGCTTGAAGAAAACCAACCGTAGCGCGCCCACTGACTGTGGGCTTCAATTGGCACTCCTCCAAGCTTCTCACCATTCCCCTTTCCTAATTATCTAAAAAGCTCATGTCCTTCAGGTGCAGCACCAGAAACCGCAACATCGCCATCAAAGAGGTGTAGGAAGGACCGAACCAGAAAACCTCTCCTGCTACCCCCCAGAATCTGGACTGGTGTCCCTATGCACAGTACATTGGCCACATCTCACCTGTACTTTGGGAATTAACAGAAGACCCTGATCTTAGAGGAACAACTTACATTGACTAAACCCCTAGACACATTCTGCTACGCATTTCCGTCCCCTGGACCGCCTCTGCATTTCCCTCTCTCCCTGTGTAACCCACCCCTAATTTCTGTCAGCACTCTGTTGATTTTTCGCAATATAAATCCCATATATACACGTTATTCTGTTACTCAGCTCATATACTGTGCCATACACCATCGTAGAGGACTTACCAAGCTTAGATGTGTTCAAAAAGTAGCATATGAGGCTGAAAAATGTATGGAATTACTTGTGGTCCCATGCAGAAATATGTGACGTTGCAGTTCAGGCTGAACTTAACCTTTTGGGGTGCGACCAAGTCTGATTTTCATAGGGTCTTTCCCCTTTTTTAACCAAATGGTAGACTGAAAAATGGTGGTCTGGCCAGAGTAATTCCAGTGGTTTAGATGAATTCAAAACCTTCCAGCCATCACCTTTCTGTTTTTCAAATTGTCTGTTGAGTGGAGGAGAATGGAAAACGGGGAGAGGAGGAGTGACGGGGGAGTGGCAGATCTTAGACAAACGTGAGAGATTTGTCTGGAATAGAGTCTGCATGTGGAATCAGTGCAGAAGGCACAGGCCATGTAGTGGATCAGGAAAAGGGTTCACTGATAAGGTTGAGAGACAGCTTCCAATCCTTATGGGCAGTTTCTAGTACTTTCAAGGAACGCTTACATTATTCAGTGAATGGTTACATGATGGGCCGGAGTTTTTCTCCAACATTCCCTTAAAGTATGGAAGCTTGATTGTCTTTTAGGTGTTACTATAACCCGCCAGACACCAGAGAGGAAACTCTGTGATTGGTCACAGAGTGAGTGGGGAAGGTGGGGCCACACGCCATATGAGAAATAGGCAGTGTAGACTGTCCCACAGAGTGCCATACCTCCATGGGTGCGTGCCAAGGTCCAGGTGTGATGGTGGTGGAATGGTGGAATAAACTGAGAGGTAAGGTTGTAAATGCATTGCAGGCTATATAAGTCAAAGGAAATCTTCACTTAATGACAGCACTTTACGATGATAACTGTCTACTGTAATGCTTGTATGAACGGTTCTAGGGATCCGAGTATGTCTTTGGCCCAGGGTGGTCAGCCACTCAGGCCCTACTGAATCTCATGGATCTTTACAACCAATGCACATTGGAAGAGAAGAGCGTACACCCTTCTATTGACTCGTTAGGGCACGAACGGGCCCATCCCTTTAGACAGGAAGCTAGGAAGAACTGTGGGCACTCTTAAAGGAGGGTAGGATTTGAACTGTGGCTATTCAGGGAGCAAGCCCTGGAATGGGCAACCTGGACGTTTTTGAAGCCCAGCATTAGGTTTGTGGACATGGTACTAGTGGTCTGAAAGTCTGGATTCCTTCTGGGCGATAATATGAACAGCAGATGGACCTGAGATTCAGCACGGGTGTAGAAACTGCTGCCCAAATCACATTTGCAGGTTTACATTTGGCGTTATGGGTTTATTGATGAAGTGAGTGCTACTAACATGTATTATTTATTTATTTTGATAATTGTGGAGTGCTACATGTCACCTTCTAGCTGATTTGCGTCCCTTGTCAGACTTTCACAAAGTGACATGACCTTGAAGTGAAATGACATAACAAAATATGACCTAGCATGACCTAGCTTAATATGCTAGTATTAAAAAAAAGTATAAAATAATTATTTCCAAAGGAATGAGTGTGGAATTAACAAAAAAATAAATAAATAAAAGCAAAAGGAACAAAACTCCCATCGAACTGTAAAAATGTAATTTGGTTACAAAATCGAAATGGGGAAAGTAGAATTAAAATCATAAATTAGGTGCAGTGTGGAAGAAAGTGGAAGGCCAGGTATGTCGGGGGAACTGTGGAAAAAACAACACCCATCAAAAGCGCAAGAAAGTGTACATTAAATGACACAAGTTCCTGTTAACAGTAATGGCAAAGAAGCACACATAAATGGCACAAGATGAAGAGACACTGCTGAGTCTGGGGAAGTACTTGAAGGTTTCCTTGATGAATAGTGGTACTTAGCCTCGGGAACTAACATGCCCTTTTTGGACGATTCTTAATTGCTGTATTGCCATTCTACTTGATCAATCGCAAGTGAGCCCATGATGACTTCAGCCAGAACTCTTCAAAAGAAACATTTGTTGTCATTCTACAGCTCAGGCCCCTTGCAAGGTGATACATCTAAGTGCAAGAAGTTCCACAGAGGGAATTGCCAAGGAGTCAGGTGTGTGCAACAGTAAGTGACTGGCAGAGATTGCTAGGTGCAGAGTGATCACCTGCATTTAGTAAGTGCAGCCCTGCGAAACACAAGCCAGTGGGTGTCAGAAGACCAGTGCTGGGATAGCGTGGAACGCTGGGGCGATTGGGCAGAAGGCCAGGACCCAGAAGGACGCATAAGGTCCCAGGCCACCAATCTCAGCGACTGTGCGGTCTTAGCACAGGAGTGAGATGGGTAAGAAGGAGGGGAAGAGGAAAGTCTTGAGGTGCTTCCAGAATGTGAGGAGGTCCGGCTCAAGATGGAGAGGACGGAATAGGCTGTTCAAGAGGCGGGAGCTAGCCGAGGAGAGAACTGCCACCAGCTCCCTGCTTAGAAAAGCACCTGGCACGCAGAGAGTTGGAGTTGGAGGACTGTGTGTGTCTGGAAGGACAGTATTTGGTGAGAACAAGTTATAGATAGAGTGATCCTCGGACCCAGTCAGTCTTATGGATGATGCAGAGGGATTTAAATGTCATCCTGGCAACAACCGGGAGCCAGTGGAGGGATTTTCGGGCTGGAGAGAAATACGCTCCCTGGGCTTGAGGCCAAGTATAAGTCTTGCAGCCCTATTCTAGACAAACTGGAGGGGGCGGATAGAGGAAGAGGGTAGGGTAGCTTAAGGAAGAGGTTGTTGCAGTAGTCAAGTCTAGAGAGTACCAGATCTCTAGAGATGTTGAGCGTCTGGGAAAAAGTGAGAAAAGGAAGGATAACTCTGAGGAGGTGGAGTTGAAAATGGGCCTGTGAGGAAGGAAAGAGAGAGGGGAGTCGAAGATGACTCCAGATTTCTGGCTTCAGATGCAGGAGAAGGGAGCGAGTCCATAGAGGGTGGCCAGAGTGAAGGGAGGAAAGTGGGGGAGTGTGGGAGTCCCAATAGGAAAGATCTCAGTCTAGCTGGCATGGAGGCAGATATCATTGAAGGCACACCAGGACTGGATAGCAGACAGGTAGTCGGGAATGATAGAGGAAGAAAGAGGAGCATCAGAGGGAAGTTGGAAGAAGAGTTGGGTGTCTTCTGCATAATACTGGAAGTGAAAGGAGAAAGTGGAGATAAGGTGAGCAAGCAGAGCGAGATAGACGTTGATGAGCCAGGGTGATAGGTTAAAGCCCTGGGGAACGCCACAAGTGGAGATAGAGGTAGGAGAGGGGAAAGATCCCAGGATGACCTGGGAGGGATGGTCCATGAGGGAAGAGGTCAGCCAGTCCACTGCCGGCTCCAAGATGCCAAGGGTATCGTGGAGCCGTTTTATGAGGATGGAATGGTTGACCGTATCAAATGCAGAGGAAAGATCAAGCAGAATGAGGACAGTGGGGGAGTTAGTGTCAAGTGATTCAAGCAGTTCTTCACGGGTGTTCAGAAGAGCAGTTTACGTGCCTCTGGATTCTCGTAATCCAGATTGGATGTGTAGGCAACCAACAAGCTCAGTATGCTGGGCCAGTTGGGGGTAGACCAGCTTTTCAAAGAGTTTCCCAAGGAAGGGAGTGATAGAGATGTGGCGGTAGCCAGAGATGAGGGGTCGGTGGAAGGTTTTTTCAGGATGGTGTTAAGGATTCTAATTGGGCGTCACACTCCAGACCAGGACCCTTGCTCTTAGCCTAGGATGTAGCTCTCAATTAGAATATCTTTTCTTTATTTCCTAGAATTCAGATTGAGCTGGCACCCAACCCATCGCAAACCCCCTATTACAAATACCCCAGATCACAATAGATCATGAACCAGGCTGGTTGGTGGGAATACAATATTCATTTATTTTAAATTTAAAGAAAATCACACAATTTTAATATTGGACCACAATCACCAATGGTGTGATGATTACAATGTAAGCTGATGAAATACACTTGGTTGACCTTCTACTAGAACATATGAATTGGAGCAATTTTACTGTTTGGGTAGTTAGCAGCTGAGTTAAGAATTCCCCATGCAATGCTCCCTAAAACCCCTGTTAATCGAATGTTGAGTGTATAGAAATGAGCAGCAAGGAGTCTGTGATGCTAGGCAGCAAACAGAATTAAAATGACCTTCCCTCACGAAATGGGAAGCAAAATCAGGTTTGAAAACCTTTGCAATTGTGTAAATGACTCTCAGAACTGGTAAATAATTGATTTAAATGTGCGGTTGAATAAAGGAGGTAAATATGAGTTTATCACAGGATCAGGGATGTAACAACACTAGCAACTACAAAGCAAGGTACCAACACAGGGCATACAATTCAAAAATCAACTTTGAAGTGACAACACAGTGCAGCCAGAATCACACACACAGAAATTGCATTTGCTAAATTACATGGGTTTAAATGTCAAAAACGGTTTGAAAAACGGGTGAAATAGACAGAATCGGAATGCGGTTTTTAGGCTGGGTGATAGATGCACATCACAGGGATAATAGGAAAGTGAAAGAGTGACTCTAGCTGAAGAACTAGATGAGATTTTCAAGGTGAAAGGAAATTCGGTTTTAAAAATAAAAGCAGTTAAAAGAGAAAATCTGTTTAAAAAAGGAAAGGACACGTTTCACTTAAACTAGATTTAGTGGCTAGATTGTTAAAGAAAGACACGGTACGCTCCAGGGTAAATTTGCAAGTTTAACCTTTTCACCCTGCATTCAGCTCTATGTGGGAATTCATTAAAGTATTCAAAATATGACTAAGGACTTATGCAAGACATAAATGAATGAAAACATTTCTCTTACACTAGAATATCAAGGAACAGAATACACAGAGGATTCAGACTAGCTTCAACAAGTTATCAGAGTATGGATGGGATTGCTTAGAAGGTGGAACCAAGACAAGGTATCAAGTTGGGGTATAATATGTGTTGCTATGGGATGGGGTAATACTCACAATCAGCGCTTGAGTTTGGGATTTTGGGACGACCAAAAGGGTTTCTGGACTCGAGGGATCTGGTCATGGCACCATGGCGGTACTCTCATGGCATAAAACAGCTGGGCCTGTCTGGCCACAGCACAGTGGCATGCAGGTAAAGGGGCAAAAAGCTGGTCTGGTTGCAGGATACTCTCCAAAAAGGGTACCACAACTTTTCCCCTTTTCTCCCTGAGTTTGTGGGATTTTGGTATGGGGTTTAGTTCTGAAGGGTGGTTCTACCTGGATAGGAGGGCCTGCATCAACTAACCCTTTTCTGGCAGTGGAGTCTGGAATCTGCAGGATGAATATAAAATGTCTGGATACGCAGGCGCTGGAAATTTCAGAAGAGGATGTCCTTTGTCTCTGTGAGCTCCCCCTTTTCATAAGGCGTATGACATCACAGTATTATACGGTGGGGCAGGCTTAGGCTGGGCATGTCTCTAACAACTGGATTGGTGATTGTTACTGCCTTGCTGTTAGCCGGTTGGGTTTCAGGGGCATGACATCAGATTTATGATGTGTGCTTTACAATGCATAGGATCATCCCACAGTTACTTTTGCTAAAACCAGTTATGGCACAAACATGCACCCTTTTACAGTTGTGGCACTTTTGAAACATACATAGGCAGATTACATATTTCACACAGAGAAAGGCAGTCCAACTCCCAAGTTTGTAGGACTTTGTTTCATTCTTCTAATAATGTTTTGTCATTTTCAGTGAGAAATAGTTTACATTAAATTCGATAACTTTTTACATGTGTAGATATTATCATAAGGCATGTTAGTATTGAATTCCAAAGTGGCACCATACACACTTTCCTCAGAAAATCCAGTTTTAAAGTTTATTAATTAAAATAGTCTTTAGAGCCAGATGGCCAGCATTGCCTCCCAAATAAGGGCATAACTTCCAAGGCTGCTCTGGAGTTGGCTTGGAAGCCCCCCAGTTGAAGTTGAGGGGAGGTGTTATTTGCAATTTCACACCCAAGTGTCCTAAAATCTATTGTAGCAGGCCCAAACCCAGACACAAAGTCTGACGGGCGTGTGATATGCTTCCTCTTGGTCCATTCAGAGTTTCCAAGGGGGTGGCCTCTTTTGGGGAAGGCAGCTCCTGTTTCCAGCAAAGAAATGTCATTTGAAGCCAAGCAAGAAAACCTGTTTGCTGGTTCCCCAGTACCGCAAATGCATTTATTTACTTATTTATTTCTTTTGTTCTGAATCAGAAGAAAGTCTGTTGAAATAAAACATCCCATATATGCTTTCAAGCAAAACCCCCTTACATTTTTAGGTAAGGACAGGGCCTTATTCAACATTACACTTTTAGACAGACATTTTTCTTGTTTGCAAAAGCAACCATTTTTATACATGGTTAATTCTGCTGGGATGTCACTTTCAAATGTGGTCTTCTTACATCCATTTTCTGAATCTTTGCAAAGCACCAGTCATGTTTCTTATGCACAAGCATCTGTCCAAATAAAGATCCCTTGAAACTGACATATGCACAGAGAGATAGAGTTTCTTAAGAAGAGTTTATCTGGGGTATTTTGTAGCAAAAAGTCAAGCATTTTTCCGTACGGCTGTGAGTAAAGTTGTTTGTGATTTCAACGTTTTTTCCTGACTCAGCCTGTCATTCAGTGAGAAATGCTATCTTTAGCTGGGGCACAACCTGAATATGGCTGGGCATAGCTGGGTCTCACTGGATCAGGACTGTGTACTGTTGAACAGATGAAAAGGGCATTAGGGCGGCATCATTTTAAATGTAAAATATTTCCTTTTTCAATGGGAAATTCTGAGCTAGCAGCAAAGCAGCGCTGCTTTTTAACTCTCGTCTTTGGTGCACATCAGGAAGCACACTGGCAGCCTTTCTTCATGTGTTCCCGGTTCCATCTTGTCCCGTATGTGCTTGGCAAAGACAGCAGAGCCATTATTTTGGTGACTGCAAAACACAGTTTTTAAGGCAAGGCGATAGTGCTCAACAGTGCCAGCGCAGCCATTTTGCTGGTAACTGCTGAAGTGCAGATTGGTGATGGAGGGTAATTCTGCTGGGTGGGTAAATGTACCCTAGAAGAGGGCACACAAGAGAGTTCTTGAGGGAAGAGGGGAAAGACCCAGTAGCAAGAGAGTGATTGCAGAAATCAGCAAGTGCAGGGGCAAAAAAGCTGATGTCCTTAATAGTTCTGGAAGAACAGGGGAGACATGTTTGAAAGAGACCTTCATAGAGCGGACAACCCTGGTGACCTCATCCGGTGTGATAGGAGAGAAGGGGGAGAGAAAGACTGAGGGAGGTTGGGGGGGCCAGGGCTGGCAGGGGGTAAGGGAAGGTGGAAAGAGTGCTCAAGATGTCCTCAGTTTTTGTGGGCAGCCAGTGAAGTGCAAAGGGCCTGAGAGGGAAGAGGCGAGGTGGAGAAGGATTGGTTAGTTCCTTGCAGATTTTAAAGAGTTCAGCTGTGTTGTTAGATGCTCCAGAGACGCAGGGCTGCATGTGGGCCCTCTTCTTAGAGCGAATGGTGAGACGGTATTGCCTTTGGAGGAGACAACAGGTCAGTTTGTCAGAGGATGAGCCAGTGGTCCGCCACTTCCGTTCTGCAGCTCTGTATTTGTGTTTCAGGTCTGCTAGATCGGAGTCGTACCAAGTGTTACGCTTGGTGGCATGTTTCAGGTGGATCCTCATGACTGGAGCAAGAATGTTGAAAGTGTTGGAGATGGCGAGATGGAGGCTGCTAAGAGCAGAGTCAGAGTCAGAGGTAGAGTCTGTAGTAGGCGGAGAGGGTGGGTTGAAGGTGGATGCAAAGGCAGCAACATACACTCATTTCATCGAACAGAAGTCTGGGAACGAGGCTGGCAGGACTGGGGGAGATGCGGTCAGAGGGTTGATAGGGCCTGGGTGGGAGGAGAGGAGGAAGTGGGCTGACCAGGTGAGAGGAGTGGTTAATAGGGCAGAGAAAGAATAATCTGTATGGATAAAGGCATCTAGAGTGTGTCCAGCAGAGTGGGTTGGATCAAAGGGGAGAATCGAGAGGGAGAGAGAGGTGTAGACATCACAGAAGAGAGTGGGCACTGTGCACAAAGTGTCAAGGTGGATTTTTAAATCACTGAGTAGAAGAAGTTTAGAGGAAGATGTCAGCAGAGAGGAAGAGAAATCAGCCCATTCAGAGAGGAACAGGCTTATAGAGCCAGGTGGCCTGTAGATAGTGGCAATGGTCAGCGAGGAGGTGGGAGAGATGACCAGCTTGCAGACCAGGATCTCGAAGGAGGAGTATGCCTGGGTGGGTATGAGGGAATAAGGAACCCACTCAGGGAAGATCAGGGCAACCCCACCGCCGGGCCGGTTAGGGCAAGGCTTAGAGATGAACTTGTAGTCGTCAAGGGAGAAAGGATTCAAAAGCAGTGACTGAGCTGGCATTGAACCATGTCTCGTTGAGAGCAAGGATATTAAGGTCAGTGTGTTCAAGGAGTAGGCAGATGTCACCAGAGTGTTTGATAGCAGAGTGATCATTAAGCGTGGCTAGATGAAGCAGGTCTCTGCCTTCAAAGGTTTTCCGAGGAGGGGTGAAGGGGCGTTGTACACCAGTCAGAGGAGAGGGAGAGAGAAGAAAGGAGTAGGAAGTTGATGAGGGACGGCAGGCACCTGTCAAAGAGGAAGAGATTGGGTTGAGGGCCCTGAGCCATGATAGTGCCATTACGATAGACATTAATGATACACCTGGATGATGAGAAGCCCACCAAGAGTACTTCCCATCTAGTGCCACCATTAATGGGTGAGGATAGGCAGGATAGAAAGTAAATATAAGATGTAAGGTCCAGAGATCTGGAGAGGGGACAGAAAAGAGAATATTAGTGACGAGCTGTCTAGACGTTGCGCTGACACAGGTGTCTGCAATGGGTAGACCAAGGTTGGTGGTCAGGAATTCTTTTTTAAACTTTTTCTTTCCAGACTTCGTGAGGAAAGGAGGATAGGTGATAGTATAGCTGTTAGAGTAGATAAGCAAGATAGTGAGTGCCATAAGAGCAGTGGGGAGATAAGGAAGGAGGATAGGAGAGACTGCACAGCACAGGCACAACTTACCAGATGGCCTCGTAGCTGAAAGGGAGAGAACAAACAGAAGCAGTAGGAACAGTTGTGTAGAAAATTGAGGGGGGGGTGTAGTTGTTAAGCGCACCTAGATTCAAAAATGCCCAAACAGCACACAAATGCAGTACAAGGGGTTAAAGAAGGTAATAGATAGGAGGTCAGCAGAATATTGGCTTTAGAACAGCTCCATACAGCATTAGTGATTTAGTGAATGGACATTAGGTAGTCAGGTAACTCACAGGTCTCTGCAGTGGGAGGCCAAGGCTCCAGGAGAGTCACAAGTTCTTGGCGTATCCAGCTGCATACTGGGGGACTGGTCCAAGACGTAATAGCTGCTGGAGTGTGAGTTGATGCGGGGGCAAAAGGTGGGGTTAGGATAGGACCTTGGCAGAGGGGGCCGTCTTCTATGATTATAGATGAAGATCTACAGATGGGCCAGTCCATATATGATCACATTTAATGGGAAAATATAAATATTTCAATTTCAGGAGCAAATCAAATCCATGTTAGTATCTAATATGGTCAGATGCAGAATGTAAACATTTCGGCACATATGGAAAAAGGAGTGCAAAGAGAAGTGTATTAGTGAGATAGTGAAATATAAAAATATACCGCTCTATGATCTGTATTGATAAGCACTTAATTCCATACCCATGATAGGTTAACTTTCAAAGAATAACAAAGGATTCTTGGAATCTGGATGATCAGAACAAATCCAGTTAAGGCAAATAGGTAAGTAGATATT
This sequence comes from Ambystoma mexicanum, assembly GCF_040938575.1. Taxonomy (NCBI): domain Eukaryota; kingdom Metazoa; phylum Chordata; class Amphibia; order Caudata; family Ambystomatidae; genus Ambystoma; species Ambystoma mexicanum. Next base: position 519,955,560 of record NC_090923.1, read on the forward strand.
ACTTCAAAGAAAATGCCTTTAGATGATTTGCAAAAGATTGATCTAATTCTAAAATATACACATTGATGGTTTACAGTGTTGTGGACTCATTAAACTCATTGAACAATTAGGATAATGAGGCTTAGAACTAAAGGATGCTTGTCTGATTTATGTATTAGAGTTTTTGCATCCTGTAGAGGGACAAAGGTTCCTATGCATACTCTTTCCCATTAACTTTAATGAATTTGGCAAGTAGAGTGAATGACCATATGTCACTTTGCTTCTTTCAGTCATGAATGTCTACCTGAACGGTCACAATGCCCCTGCCACATATTACTTGAATGAGCCATTATGTAAATGGTTCAATTCTGAAGATGTGTCCTCGAGCACTGGAAACACAGCTATTCCGTGGGTTCCATGTCATTTTGCTGACAGTAATTATTTAGAAGTAATTTATTCAAAGTAATTACTTCAACAATGCACTTATAATTTTAAATGTTTTATGTAGGGGTCCCCTAATCCCACACCTTCTGTAATACTAGTACCCCTACCCCAAGCCCCTCACAACCTCTTTTAATCCCTTAACCCACAACCCCCTTTATAAATCAAAGTAAATTATGTGGGAAAAACCACGGGATACATTCCTTGTTTTCTTGCATTCTTGTATTCTTCTCTAGTTTCTCCTCCTGTTTCATCCTCTTCTTTCTCATCTCCTTCATACCCCAATTTCGACCTTACTTCCCACTTCTCTCTATTCCCCCTTTTCTCATCATCTCTCTGTTATATATTTCACTCTTTTTTCTTCAACCTTCTCCTCTTTCCTTTCGTCTCCTGTTTCATTTCCTGTCTTCCCTCACTTTTCCGGCCCCATATTTTTCTTCTCGACCTCTTTTCTTTCTTATTGGAGCCTGCGGGCACTGCTGAGTGTTCGATCCTCCTCTGACTGCTGAATCGTATTGTGTTTGTCCCGGTGTTCTGTATCGCCTGCCAGGATGGTGCAACCTCAATGGCAGCTCCAGAAAACACAGCTTGGGTGTGCCCAAGAGGAAGACATCTTCAGTGAGCTCTTCCTACCACGCGGAGCGGGGCATTTCCGCCTAGTTGCCGTTGAAAGTAATGGCCTGAAAGGGAGTCCTAGTAGTTCCAAACAATATAAATAAACATAAAATTAAATAGTTGCCGTAGCCTAATTTGACAATGAAGCTGCAACTAAGATATTCACAAAACTGATAAAAGAAATAGGCTAAGGGCCTCATTACACGGTAGGCTGTGAACCATGGCGCAATTAGTGCCATGGTTCATGCCGGTAAAATACCGGCACCGCCTTGGTGGAAAGGGGAATTACCGCCCCATTCCAAGGTTGGAGGGGCGGTAATTCCCCCTTCCACCATTGCCCTTCCCCATTCCCATTTTTGCCCCATAGGGCATAATGGGAATGGGGAAGGTGCTAATTACGGCACCGCAAATTGCGGTACCGTAATTAGCTCCCTGGGTCCCTTTGCGGGTTGGTTTTTAACGCCTGCAAAAAGCAGGCGTTAAAATCCCCAACCCGCAAAGGGACCTCGTAGTAAGGCGGTAAGGATTTACCGGTAACGGTAAAAAACCGGTACCGGTAAACCCTTACCGCCTACTGTGTAATGAGGCCCTAAATCTTTACAAGACCCATTCAAAATTAAGCAGTCTAAGAAGAATCAAGGACTTGCCGCTAGTCAGCAGAACTGCAAATACTGAGATATTTTCTGTAGTTTGCATATACGATTCAGTTCTCGATGTAAGAGCATTTCAGCCAATAATATAACCATTTCAGTACACAATATGACATGCCTTCTAACATGCAACACGTGCATTTGATAAATTAGGATACGCATTCCCTAATACAATACTGCACAATACATGAATTTTCCTATGAATTGTATGTTGTAGGAATTGTCAGTTTGTAATTCATTGTATATGCCTTTCAGTAACTTGCGTTGGCAGTTTCTCATAATATGTATGCATTATAAAATATGGTATCTCGTAATATGTATGCATTATAAAATATGACAATATGGGCCTTTAATTCAGAACAGATCGTCCTTTGCATTTATATTAAAGGATTGAGTATGGATTTAAAGAGCATAAAAAGATTGTTTTTTCAAATAGAGACATATTTTTTGAAAGCAGGAAGTATTTGAATCATATAAAGCAGTCTGGTAAACGAATGGAGAATATATTTAAAGTATGATAAATTAAGTCAGCAAGCTTTAAGTCGAGCCAATGTATTATTGTGAACGTATTATTTCAAAATAATTGTCTGGTGCACGTGGAAGTGTCTTTTAAAGCTGCTGTGCGTAGAGCAGACATTGTCAAGGGAAAGTGTGTTGAATGATTTTGTTCATTTTACTTTTAAAGTGTTTAAACGGATTGGTTCTCAGCTGGTCTCTGCAAGATCCAGCTAACATTGGACAGCAATGGACATCTTACACGAAGACCTAATGAAGGCAGTTTTTTTTTTTTTTACCATTAAAAGCGATTGCCACAAAGAATGTTTCATCTTTCCTCCTATTTCGAACCTTTCAAGTTCTTGAGATACACAACTGCCATTTGTAAGGAGTAGGACAAAATGGCTGCCTCAGTAAAGGACCTTCAGCTAGCCCATCCAGTGCATGTTTTTGTGTCAGGCACATTCTCACACTTCAACATGCATCTTGTAACTGAAGCCACGTAGGTGGACTGCTGTCGCCAGCCCCCCTCCCTCAGGGGTTAAGTGAATGCATTTGCAATTATTGGCCTCAAAGAGCACATCAGTCCAAATGCAGTTTTCACATTGTCACCTCTGTCCAGCAGTTCACAATGTTAAAAGTAACTTGAGCATTTATTTTGGGGCTCCGAAAGGGGATAGGGGTATTGGCGTGCATTGCACTTTTCCATGCACCTAATTTGTAAGGGGGGGACACCGGGTGGGTGGAAAAGAGCAGCAGATCGGATGCAAATCAAACTGCACCCCTTTGTGAATCAGGGATGAACTTTGATTTGCACCTGCTCTTCCTCTGACCTGCTTCATGCCCTCTTTATGTCGGTGTTCGGCTTCACATGGAGGCATCCCTGTTCACAGAGCCACGAGTGTGCACAGATTCACTTCTTTGAGTGTGCCCATTCACAGATGGAAGTTGATGAGTACATTTTTGTGAGTACAGGGCGTGTGAACGTGCAGAAACCTTTCAGTACAAGTATGAATAAGGTTCAATTAATTTGTGATGATCTATGCATTTTTTGTTTGAAATCTTGACATTGATGGGAATGCTTCATTTCATGTTAAATATTATGTCATCCCATTGCATTATAGAAACATTCCCTTGAATGAGCTGTCCTGAACTGCCCCATTTCGGGGGTTTTGTTGCGTTAAACCAGAGCTGTCTCTTTAACCAAAATGTACTTTTTGCACTGAATGTGTGCGTGTAGGCATCCTAGGGTCATGCAAATGGTTAATAAACATGTCCAAATATGTCACATATTTTACTATGTAATGTGGACTACCTCAACCCATATACACATTGTATAAGTAACCTTGGCTCTACAGATGTTTTGGACTACAGCTCCCATCAGCCTTAGCAAGCATGGGCAAAAATAAGGAGTCATGGGGGTTGTGCAGAACAGCTGGTTAGCCAAACGCTCCAGATCCAGATAAAATGTATTTCACTAGACTATATAAATATTTCTGAGACCTAACTTAAATCGCTAACAGCCGCCACAAAGCAGTTTCTTACAGTATTAGTGGCATCTTAGAAACGGCAACTCTTTGAAAGTTCACACGGTTCTTGCAGTTCCGTGGACACCCCCTACGTAGAGCACAAGCTGTCTCATTTTGCTTAGTGAGCAGCTTTCCTCTAGCGTGCTCTGTGCGTCGCCGTGTTTCTGGGACGTTGCATCACGCATTTGTTTTTGCTTCGTGACGTGATGCTATCGTGAGGAGGGCCATGCGCTAAACTGACTCATATGGAGGAAAGGTCATCGAAAGATGTACTAATGCTTGTACTGCTAATTACTATTAAATATCAAAGTGTGTCATGCCTCTGGGCACCACACACTTCCGTATTATGTCTTTCACAACATACACGAGGTTTGTGCTGGCTCTGAGACATGGAATCCATCGGCCTCGAGTTCAATTCACGGCCTTGCCATCCGATATGTTGTGTGGCTGTGCCCAAGTTATACACATGATCCGCCTCAGGGCTACTCTTCAGCCGTCTGTTGCGTGGTAATAACTCGGTTACATGAGGCGGTGCTTACGGCTACCAGGAAGGGCTACAGCTCGGCGATCTGTTGATGAATGCATGGCGATATTTAAAATGCGTCACCTTTTCTTCAGGTGTTCCTTTAAGGATGTGTTCGATATTAGATCCGTGGGACAAAGTCACATGCTGCACGGTATGATTTCCTGTAAAAATGGGATGGGGAAATACGAGTAAAATCTCGAGAAACTCTGCAAAATTCTCATTTCAGATAAACCTTGCCAATCCAAGCCATAGTTTGTGGAATGTATATGAGCTTTCAAGGGGCTGCATTCCTGTATAATACTCTGGCACAAACATCACGGCTTGAAAATAATGTTCTTGTTTATCCAAGTTCTAAGTGGCATGTATGGCTCATTAACTGAGTGGAAAGAAGAAGAGAGTATGCTTTTTAGTTTGCGTTATTAGGTGGCATTTGTGCCACCTATTAGCTGAAATTATTGAATTAGAGTACAGATAGGGAGAAATGGAATATTAGGAGGGACGCACAGCTTGTAGGTGTTGTTTGGTTATTTGCCAGTGCCCTATTTTCTACCCCTCCCCACCCAAAACACCTTCTCATGGGAACTCTTTGAGTTTGCTTTAATGAAGCCTTCCCATCAAACTTTGAAGTTGAAGTGCCTGCCAGTGTTTTTTCAAAGCAGTCTTCTGAAAGTTAATGGGCCACATTACGACTTTGCCACCAAAACCGGGTCCGGGTTCCCTGAATGGGGAATTACCAGGCCCTTCCGAGTTTGGAGGGCCCGGTAATTCCTCCCTCAGGGAACCCGGGCCCGGACCTTCCCCATTCCCATTTGAGCCCCCATAGGGCTCAATGGGAATGGGCACTCGGGAGCTAACAACGGGCCAATTACAACCGGCCTGTTGTTAGCTCCCTGATCCCCTTGCATGACCCGGTAAGGACGTCTGGTAAAACCAGACGTCCACATCGGGTCCCGCGAGGGAACCTCGCAATATTGCGGAATGTGTTTAACAGGTCTGCCACCATTAGCTGCACCCGTTAACCCATTCCGCAATTGTTATAATGAGGCCCAATGACTTAATTGGAGCTGTAAAGCTGCTACTGGTGTAATAAAAATGTCTAAACCGGGACTGCCTTCCGCCACTCGATTTATGACCACTATGCCTGTCCTTCATTGAAGTCCTGTTAAAAACAATCATTGGCAAAGCAAACCGTTTTGGCCTGTGTATAAGTATTAGGCATTTGCCAGGCACTGCTATTCGATGCCCAAGTACTAATGACATTTTGGACCTGCTACCATCAAAGACCAGTGAATACCGCTATGACATTTCATGTCAAGTGTCAACCCTTGCCTGCACAAAAGCCCAAACTATTGGCATTGCCGATGCTTGTTTATATTTGCGCCAGCAAGGAGCCTTTGGACTACTTTGGTATTATTCTGAGACCCATTAAACCTACAAACTCCAGATAGTTGCAGCATGGGAGGGTGCATCGCGCAATGCCTCCTACCATAGGCGCCAAGTACTTAGGGGCAAAGAGGACGTTTGCCCCTGTATGGCTTAAACAACGGGGACAGGAATGTCTGTTTGCCCCCGTTGTGACTCTGCAATTATATTTAAATGTAAAAACAATCCAGATTGAAAGTTTAGGAGGAAGGGTTTCTGGCTCCTTTCCTGCTGGGCGTGGGCTTGATGAAAAGTTAGCAGGCACCTTGCAAAATTAGCAAATGCTACTCACTTCAAAGTGGGAAGGCCACTGGCGCCAAGAGACTCAAGGTCGTCAATTGATATCCTGAGCCTTTATTGAGCGGGTTGGGGGGACAGGCCAATGTTGTTTGTCTGCCGTGGATGCAGTATTCAAGCTGTGCCTAAATAGGCTCCCTTATTCAGAGTGCTGTCCACTGGCAAGTTATCAGAAGAAAGACTGAGAGGGTTCCGCGCCCTGGAACCTTCTTAAGCAACGGCGCCTCTGACGGCTGTGCAGCGGCAGCTCCTAGAGAACAGCAGCATCTCCAGGCATTTTTGTGAAATATAGTTTTTCTTGAAGTTGGTTTCAGGTTTTTCTAGATTCGAGTAGGGATACACATTTCTATGTGCTAATTTTATGATTACAAACTGTTTTCTCTTTTGCTATCTTTCTTTTTCTCTTTCATTTTTTATTTTCCTTGATTTGACTTTCTACACTTCACTTTATTTCCATTCTTTCTTTTCTTCCTTTCGCCTTTATTCTGACTTATTTTTTTCTGTCCTTCTCACCTATCCAATTCCCCTTTTCTTTGTCTCTTTCATCCGCCTCCCACTCTTGCAGTAGTCTCTCTCTCTACCTGGCTCTCTCTGAAGTGGTGACTCGGCTCAGACCAGTGCTACCAATATTCACCACTTCATTTTGGTGCCTTCTGGATAGGAAGAGGCAGGGAGAGGGCAATAAAGAGAAAGGTGGAAGATAGAGGATGCAGGTTGGGCAGTGTGGGGAGGAAAAAAGTATGAACACAGTTAAGTGGGTTTGGGAAGAGATGTGGGCAAATACCAAAGAATGAGGGAGGCCTGGGGGCGTGACATGTGGGAAGAGAAGAACAGAGATTGAGGTCGAGAACTGAGGGACTACGAGGAATGTGAGTGACAGAGATAGAAGGAGGGAAGAGGATGGGAATCTACTGCCATAGCATGAAAAGGGAAAACTACACCGCAGACTCCCAAACAGGTGAATCCCAGTTAAGGATTCCAAAGAATAAAAGGTAGGCACCTTTTATCCACCATATATGCATTAATTGAGCTTTAAAAATCCACTACAAACCCACAATAAAAGAGAAGCAAGAACAATAGTTTGACAACATCAGTCCACTGCTCTTCCTTTCTCATCTGCTCTCGTATTTCTATTGCATCCGCTCGCCCTTCCCCTTTCATTCCCAGTCATCTTAAATCAGCTTCTTCTTACCAGCATTCCCATTTACCATCACTCCTATGCAGTGTACGCTCCACCAACACCATCTCTTCTTGGTCCGGGTGGGGAGAATCAAGGGTGATGACTCCTGTTCTCTGCGAGAGATGAACAATGTGGCCCCCAGCCCTCCTTCCATCTCAGCTTGAGGGCTCTCCAACAATGCCAATCTGAACACTGTGGCTACTCCCAGCATACAGAGGGGGAGGGGCATAGAGGCCTGGCATACTGACCCCCACCGCTACTGCTGCATGGAAAGGGGCATTTTGAGCCTTAAAAACTGTCCCTTTGAAGCACAGAGCTTTACTTTTTGCAGCACATTTTTTAAATTGAGTTGAGAATTGCGAGTTAATGCTATTATGCAGGAGAGAGCCAGGGTGCAACATCAATTGGAAATATAACCAATATCCTCAAGTCGACGTACACATTTGGAAACAACATCTGCTACTTTGTATGGTTAAAATGAAAGTTCGCAATTATTATATATGGAGCAACACTAGTCTATTAAACCACGAGTGAGGCTTTTTGGACAAGTGTACACTGCAAAATGAATCACTTCTAGAGGCATCTAATCTTCCCGCTGGTGGCACAGTTAGATTGAATGATTTGCTAATGATAACACATTTTTGTTTTGTGGTGAAGAAATAAGTTGAGACTAGTCTGAAAAGTAGGTACTTGACCTTGTACCTTCCCAGCTCAAGTTGGTATAAATATGTGTTAATGTATGGGTTTAAAAACCTAAAATATTATTCAATTTTATACAACGAACTTTAAAAATTGCCCACGTCACATGAGAAATCAACTTGACAATACATATATTACATGGCCTGCGGTAGCGGCCATGTAGTTTTGGTTAAGTTGCTAAACCCATTGGAAGATCACTTTTTGGGCGTCTTATAACTTCGCTCTCCCTGGACGAATCCTCACCAAACTTTGCAAAAAAAGTACATGGCCCACTCTGAATTGTTTTGCAAAGTTGATGAGGTTTGGTCCAGGGTGGGCAAAGTTATAGGGGGGGTCCCAAAATTTCTTTTTTTCCCATAGACTGAATGGAGACAAAATTTCCATCACGCCTAGGGGCCAAACCGCTGGACAGATTTTCACCAAATTTGTGGCAGGAGCGGCGGCTTGGTCCCAAAAGCGTGCTTTTGTTAATTTGGTGTAAATCCATCCAGTAGTTTTTTTTAAACGACCAAAAACATAAGGCAAAAAAATTAGTGATATCTATGTCCGCTCTGTGGACTCACTTCCCTGTTCGGTCCGTGGACTGGCCTGAAAAAATCACTGACTTTTTGTCCGCGGACATCAGCACGCGGCCGCTGATTGGGTGGTGAGAAAACGTGAAATGCGCCGATTTTCCTGAACTGTCCATCATCTTGGATTCGCAAACTTTTTGGGGTCCGTGGACAGTGCGGTGAAAACAAAAATAAAAGATACATTTTACTTTTCAAACAACAAACAATCGCCGGGGATGAGGGGGGGATGAGGATGGGGTGGGATATGGCCATAAGAAGCCAAAAAACAGGTCGTTTCACCCCCCGACAGTCTTCAAACACTCCCGATGTCCTGGGGAAGTCCTGTGGTGTTCACGGGCACTTCAGATGTCCTAGGACATCTGTACCTATTTCTGCATTACAGGGTTGGGGGAAAAGCAGTTTTTGGATGGCTTATAACTTTTGCGCCACTCAATGAAACTGCATGTAATTTTGCAATGTTATTCTAGAACTAATCCTGAATGGTTTTGCAAAGTTTTGTGGGATTTTCTCAAGAGGGGGCGAAATTAGAGGGGGGGGCTCTCAACATTTTTAGATGGCTTATAACTTTGTTGGTATTTGACAAATGTGTTCAAAGGTTTTGAGAAAGAATATAGACCCAACCTTTAATGTTTGTTTAAAGACTGAATGGATTTTGTCAAGTGGAGGCTAAATTATATGTCTATTGTATGTACATACATTTTGACACTTTTAAAAAAATAAAACATGGGCGGATTTCGAACAAACTCGTGAGGAGCATTGGTAAGGACATTAAAGCATGGTTTTGCAAATGTGCCCATGTTTTTTTTTGTTGACAAGTGTCAAAATGTAGGTACAAAAAATAGTCATATACCTTTGGTGGCTGAGGTATAGCCTGTGGCCGTGGGCAGTAGCCAGATTGTCTGGGTCATGGCATAAGGTCATGACGCTGACAATCTGGCTACTGTCCATGACCGCTAGGGACGAAAAATGGTGTTAAAGTGGCTATGTCTACCTGAGACCGGCTATGTGATAAAGTTATTCGAAGGTAGGATAGGTTTGAAAGGGAAAAAAGTGTTTGTGGTAATATGTTCATAGGGTTTTGCAGGCTGCCATGGCAAGGAAAGAGGGTCTGTGTACGGAGCCCCGCCTTCTCTTTCCATGTTGGCTAGCTTGGAAAAGGATTTTCCTTCCTACAGCGGGACGCCAGAGGCGTCCCGCTGTAGGAAGAAAAGTCTATGTTTTAGCACCCTGGGTTCCCGCTTTGGGAACCAGGGGTGCTAATGGCCTTTATCCCCCATTTCGGGGGCTGCAGTGGACGATAATGGTCCATAGCCCTCCTTATTCATTTATTTATTTATAGTGCGTCAAAGCCTGCAGACATCAGGCTGTGTGGTTACAGTATTTGTTGAGGAAGATGAGGTGGAAGAAGACAACTTACTACTTGCTGAGAAAGGAACAACCTTTCTGAGAGCATTGCGGTCATTGGATCTGGTGTGGCAGCGCATGGAGGTGGCCCCGTAGGAGTACTGTTCAGGTAGTCTGCGACTGAGTACAAAATTTCACTCAGTGCATTTCACTTTAGTAGCTTTAGCCTTTGGTACACTCCCAACAGTAGCAAAGAACTGGCACACCCATGATTCGATCTTGGTGCTAGAAGTAGGCACTTCCTCTACCTCATCTTCTTGGTCCTCTTCATTGTCTTTGAAAGTACTGCGCTTTTTTTGTTGTGAAGGTCTTCCAGCTAGTGGTGGTGGTAGCTCTTGGGGAGGGGTGATGGCAATAACTGATGCCATTTTTAAGATAAATAGCAGTTTTGATCAAATTCCTCCCAGTATGTACTGTGTACTAGATTGGTAATAGGTAATGAGTACGAAACGGTGTAGGAGGTGTGCAAGGGAAATTCTGAAGTTGAAAGTTCCTAGATCAGTAGAAAATGAAGTTCCAAACTGTCTTCAAAGCACGGATACGATCACGTAGTGCAGGCGCCTTTGCGAACACGTCACATTGCCGCGCGCAACCGTATGGTCACGTCGCACTGTCCAGAAGGTCTGCGATGAAGTCAGACGTTCCCGGACGTCTACGGATGCAAAATTATTAAGTTGCAAAAAGTGTATAGACGTGCTAAAATTGATGCTACAATGTGGGAAAAAGCAGAGTTTTAAGGTGAAACTTTGTAAACTGGACATAAATATTGCTAAGTATGATATTAGTAAGTAGTAGGAAAATAGCATGCACTGGTAAAATCCCATGAAATTCACTGAAAAAACTTTGTTAAAGGGACGTTATGGCTAAGTTGCACTAATAAAAAGCTATGAAATTAAATAAAAAAACTTTGTTAAAGGGACGTGCACTAGTAAAAACCTATGAAATTCAATTAAAAAACGTTGTTAAAGGGACGTTATAGTTAAGTTGCACTAATAAAAACCTATGAAATTCAATGACAAATCTTAGTTAAGGGGACGTTATGGTTAAGTTGCACTAGTAAAAACCTATAAAATTCAATGGAAAATTATTGTTACAGGGATGTTATGGTTACAGGTAAAACCGAAAAACCTTAGAAATTCGCCAGTTATGTTAAGCTAAGCAGCCATTACTCGCGCCACCATCGTGCACTGCTAAGACTAACACCCAGGACATTGAAGATGACATCACAAATGTCATTGATGACAACACTGATGACATCACATATCTGGCTCACTTATTTTGGTTCACTGAAAAATCTAGGCCAGGTGGTTTTATTCACTGACAATCAGAATATTAAAATTCAAAAGGTGCTGTATATCAAAACGTTAACCTTGTCGTATGTTCTTAAAGTACTTTCCTTAGGGTTTGGTCTCAGCTCATGGTGCACATGCATGGGGCAATAGCAGGCCTCAAACACACAATTAATTTGTACATAGGAAGATAAACTTTAATGCTATTAACATTTTGTGATGATGCTGTTTCTTTCTTCCTTACTTTAGTTTCCCTGTATGTGCCTCTGAATTATATGCATTGTGGGTCTTCAAATATATTGTTTGTATTAGCAAAAGTGTGTAGTAAGTCTTGAATTGTTAGCTAGTTATTACATATTTAACATTACACAATCACCCCTGACATCTTGTTTTCAACATAATAAAAACAACCCCTTGTCAGTGGCGTAACACAAAATGGGGAGGCCCGCCTGCGAGCAATGCTGAGGGCCCCCCCCCAACTCAGCAAAAAATCACGGGTTGTGCCACACTCTGGTCCGGCCTAGATTGTCACGCTTGCGCTGTACACACGAAGAGAAAGATATAAATATGTGTTTTAATGCAATATACAGCACCCTTTCTGAGAAAAATTGGTTATAAAGCCACAATATTTGCAATTGTTTTGTAGGGTAACACGAATCTAATACCTGCAAGTCACCAACAGTGCACAGGAACATTAATGCTTTTTTAATAAAAAATGCCATACCACAACGAAAACATGTCCAACTGGCTGCACAATGTAGAGCAGTGTAATAGCATTACAGTAAAGCATGCCAGGCCACATTTAGACATACCTAGACTGGTTGCACAAAATGCTAGTCGAAGCAATAACACTCATCAAGAAGAGAGCACACATTAAAGCCGGCGTCTCTGCGTCCTCTGCCGACATGGCCAAACTCTTTAAAATCTGCAAGGCGCTGGTCAATCCTGTTGCGGTCTCTACCTCTCCTGTTCCCTCCAAGGCCCTCTGTACGGCTCTGGCCTCTAACTTCTCTGCTAAATCTCAGGACATCCTGTCCTCTATCTCCACTTCCTCTCCCTCTTCCTCTCTCGGGCCCCTTTGGCCATCTCTACCTCTCCTCCTATTTCCTCTTTCTCTCTGACAACACCTGATGAGGTTTCTAGACAAGTCCGATCTATGCAAGCGTTGTCCAAACAGGTGCTCCCTTGCTCCTCCAGAACCATCAAGAACCATATTGACACCCTCGCTCCAGCCTTGGCCGATTTCTGTAATCTCTTTTTAGCCACTGGAACGTTCCCCTCTCACCTTGTGCACCCACTCCTCAAGAAGCCGTCCGCTGGCCCTTCCTGCCTGGCAAACTATTGCCCAATCTCTATCACCTCTTTCTTGGCCAAACTCGTGAAAAGTTTGCCATCTCCCAGCTTACTCTCTACACTGAATCCGTTGGTTGTCTCCATGCCCATCAGTCTGGCTTCAGAGCTGCCAGAGGCATGGAAACTGATCTCCTGAACACTTGTGAATATTTGCTCTCTAACATTGATTCCATCATTCCTTCTGTCCTCACCCGCCTTCTTTCCTCTGCTTTCGACACAGTCAACCACGCCATCCTCATCAATCAACTCTGTGAGAACCTGGGCATCACGGATCAGGCTCTGGAGTGACTGACATCCTTCATCTTGGACCCCCCCTCCCAGGTCCAACCTGGCCCCATTCTCTCTGCCACCTCTCTCTACATGTGGTGTTCCCCAGGGCTCTATACTCCATTTAGCCCACCTGATCTCTACCTTCTCCTCTAACTTTCAGTGTTATGTGGATGACTCAGCTTTCCTTCAGCCTCCCCTCAACCTCCACTCCTCTCTCGCTCATTCCTGACTGTCTATCCGTGATTCTGGATTGGTGCACCTCGAACGATCTCTGCCTTAATGCCAGTAAGACAGAGATCCTTCTCATTGGGATCCCGGCACCTTCTTCCCCTTTCTCACTCTGGCCGCCCTCCTTGGGCCCTCTTCCTTCGCCTTCTTGCGAGGCAAAAAACCTTAGTGTCATCTTCTATGCCACTCTCTCTTTCTCTCCTCACATCTCGGATGTCGCCAAGAAGTTCCACTACCAGCTGCTCCTCCTCAAAGGGACTCTTCACTTTCTCACTTTCCACCAGAAGCTCACTGTCTCCAGAGCCCTGGTTCTCTCTAGGCTGGACTACTGCAACAGCCTCTTTCTCAATCTGCCTTCTTTTACTCTCCGTCATCTGCAACTAATCCAGAACAGGACTGCAAGACTTATCCTTGGCCTCAAGCCCCGGGATCGTATCTCTCCAGCCCTGAAATCTCTCCACTGGCACCCGGTGGCTGCAAGGATCAAGTTCAAGACCCGTTGCATTGTCCACAAGGCTTTCTGGGGCCGGGGCCTGAACTACATCCAATGCTCTCTTCCAAAATACCTTCCTTCTTGAGACCTTTGCTCAGCTACCTCCAACTCTCTAAGGGTTAGATGCTTCCCCAGGCAGAGAGTGGGGGGTAGATCTCTCTCCTCTGCTGGTGCGTCCCTCTGGAATGGCCTTCCTACCCCTTCAAATTTGAGCCAGGCCATCTGAAGTTCCGAAAGTAGCTCAAAGCTTTTTCTCCTCTGCTTTCTCTTTCTCCCTCCCCTGCTGACTTACCTGTCTGCTTTACCGACCGGTTGCTTGGATACCCTCACTGAGTCCCGGCTTTTTCTTGATCGGTCACCCTTGCACTGTCTCCATGCCTACCATGCACTTAGGGGCTGTAACTGTAACCCTGCAGCCCCTTGTTCTCCTTGCACTAACCATTGCTTCGCTGCCCTGTCTGCACTTACTCAGAGCATTGCAGCCTTGTTTCCCCTCCCCTCTCCCTTGCACTTCCACCCGCCCTTTCCCCTTGCACTTCTCGTTCTCACATTGACACAAGACCTAGTGAGACTATTTGTCTTGTCCTCCCTCTATCTTCCCTCCCTTGTCTTGTCGCGCATGGAAATACTTGTGTACAAGCGTGTTATAAATGACTTATATCATATCATTTTATCACAGATGCCCAGAAAAATATACAATGCCGCAGTAAGAAATGGTTATTATACTTAGCAGGACTGCTTTATCAGAAATTACCAGTTAAAAGAAAGTCATACCAAACTGAGGAATGACTAGACTGGCTGCACCAAAATGCCTCTCTAGCCCCTAATACCAGATATCATGACTGCTTAGCCTGTACATGGACAACCATTATGATTTATCGCACAAACCTGCCCACCCACAATCTACTCTCACTCCCAGCCCCTACTCCAACTGCCAAAATCAGCTCCTTGGCCAAGAATTACTTCCACGTCCTTCTTCCTTGTCCCAGAGCTTACATATGAGTCTCCTTGCCTCACAGGTAAGTACTGGGATAACGAAGAGTGGGACTAGGAGTAATGAAGATTACAGGTATCTAAGTCAGGCATTACCTCCATGTACTTCTACCTCATCCCAATACTTGTATATGAGGCAGAGTGCCTCATACACAAGTACTGCCTCATACATAAGTACTGGGACGAGGAAGAATAGGGCTAGGAGTAATCAAGGCATTAAACACAAGTAGTGGTGCAACACCAGTGAGTTGACTGGGCTTCAGCACTCCCCCCCCTGAAATTTGGGACTAAGTTGACTCGACCTGGCTGACCTTTAGAGTGGTTGCCGGATAGAACAGGACACAGATCTTAAACTGCACCTGGTTTTTGCTGTTAATAAGGGCCCAGCAATTGCCAACGTAAAGCATTTCACTGCTAGTACCTGCTAGTACCTGCATTCAAATGCCATATTTTTTAGGCAATTGAAATTGCAATGTGGGTCTAGTACTTGCATGCCAGGGTAGGGATTGGAAGGGTAGAGAGGGAGTAGGAGACTTTAAGGAGAGAGTTAACTGCTTGTAACATTGAAGCTGCACTAGAATAGTCTAATTAAAATGCGTAAAGAAGTTAGATGCCCCCACATAAATAAGTTTGTCTCTCCCCACCACCCATGAATTTAGCACCTCTCCCAACATTTGAAGGGTTAGTCCCCGAAATGTAGGTTTTGTTGTGCCCCTATATGTCATGACCCACAGGACGCGCCCCTTTTGCTCTTCCAGGTCCTTATCGCAACGGGCCTTGCATTCCCTGACACTCCCAACATGGCCGTCCAGCGTTACACACCTTGGACGTAATGCATTCTACTAATAGACCGCACCCCCGCGGCTCTGTGCGTCTCAATGCTATTGCGAAGTAGCAATCAGACGTGTGCTCCGTAGTTCGCTGTATTGTTTTCCTGGTTCATAGCTTTTCTACTCCCATTCCTTGCCCCTTTCCCTGTTCCTCATGCTTCCTGGACTTGTGCGCCATCAACATGTATTCTTCATTTCCCGGATCCCCGGCTTGGTGCATCCCGGAATCTTAAATGCACGCTGGATTCGGAAGAGACTCGCTCAGCCTTATTCAAGTCCAGGTCTGTCCGCAAGAAGACACCGCCCACGGAGTCCAGCAAGGATTGGTCTCAGGTGAGAAGGGGGGAACTCCATGACACTGTACACAAGCACACACACCATTCACCATATACACATCCAGCCATCCATACATTTAAGTGTGTACCCTTTCACCATGCAGGCACACGCCCAGGCACCCACCCATACATTTAAGTGTGCACCCTTTCACCATACACTCACACAGGCAGCCACCTATACATTTAAGTGTGCACCCTTACACCATACATGCAGGCCCAGGCAGCCACCCATACATTAAAGTGTGCACCCTTTCACCATACACTCACACACGTCATGGGGTTGAGGGGAGCCCTATTACTTCAAAAAGAAATTGGGGCTCATTACGGGTCTGGCGGAAACCATGCCAGTGCTACCCACGGGTTGCCACCGGACCCGTAAAAAATTACCAGCGCCTGACTTTGCAGTGCCACCAGGCTATTCCAAGTCCGGCGGCAGGGAAGTCAGGCACCAGTAATTTTGTGCAGGTGCTTCCGTGATTGGTCTGCCCACCGTAGCCACTGTGCTTGGCAGAGTAAGACCTGTCGGGCATGGCGGCCCCAGCAGGTAAACCTGTTATATGCAGGTCTGGAAACAACGGTTCCGATAAGCTTAACAGCACTGTTGTTTCCGGACTGGCATGGTCAGAATGAGACGCATTGTTTCTTTTTGAAGTCACTCTAACTTCATTAAGAAATTATTCAGTTAAGGACCGAACCATAAAATAAATAATTTCTTTATGAAGGCAGAGTGACTTCAAAAATAAACTATTTAGTTTTGAAGTCATAGGGCCCTCCACCCCCAACGCCATGACATGGAGGCCTCCAGCCTAGGGTCTTTCATGTCATGGGGTAGGTGGAGCCCTATGACTTTAAAAAAAAATGTTTTTATAGTCACTCTGCCTTCATAAAGAAATTATTTCTATTACAGAAATAATTTCTTTATGAATGCAGAGTGAATTATAAAAATATTTTTTTTCAAATTGTGCCCCGTCCCAGTACATGTGTTGGCGGGGCCCCCAGCACCGCAGGGCTTGCGGGGGCCCCTGTTACGCCAGTGCCCCTTGTCGGTAGGGACTTTTCATCAATATTCATTTCACATGTAATGTGATGTCATCAATGACATTTGTGATGTCATATTTGATGTCCACGGTTTTAGTCTTAGCATTGCACGGTGGTGGCGCGAGTTATGGTTGCTTAGCTTACCATAACTGGACAATTTCTGAGGTTTTTCGGTTTTACCTTTAACCATAACGTCCCTGTAACAATGTTCTTCCATTAAATTGTATTGGTTTTCTTTAACAAAGTTTTTTCAGTGAATATATATATGCATCATTATAGAAACATGCTCATCAAAAATAGTATTGGGACAATTTTGTTTTGAAACCTAAATTGCATGGAGGGGACCACGTCTGCTTGCAGTTTGGGGAAAAGGGCCTTTAGTAAGCTCTGGTTCTTCTTGGGAGCATGGTTGGCTCTGGGGAATTGCTGGCCAAGGACATGATCTGGAAGGTTCTGGCAGGACTGGAGCGGTTCAAATTTTATGCAATCATCTTCCTGACTGCCTAAGCCCTCTGGAAAATTCTGTCTCATCCTGGATCTAAAGCAGTTGACACTGTTGCCAATCAGAGGTTCAAGCTGGAGAGTCTCCAGATAATAATTCCACTTATACAGGAAGGGTACTTCTTGCCTCCTTGGACCTGTATTATCATGTCCCCATACGGGTGGCCCATCAGAAATTTCTGAGGTTTGCTGTGAGCTGCCATCACTATCAGTTCTGGACTCTGGCCTTTGGGCTGAAGACAGCCACCCAGGTCTTCATGATGGTTCTGGGGTCAGTGGTGGCGACTCTTCACGCTCGGGGGATACAGATCATCCCCTATCTGGACGACCGGCTGTTCAGCACTTACTCCTGGGAGGCTCTTTTGCATCAGGTGTCTGTCATCTGCAAGACATTGGAATCAGTGGGGTTCTTCGAGAACAGGGCAAATCGCACTTGCAGCCATCTCAAGATTTCCAGTTTATTGGGGCTCGGTTCTGGACTGTCAGGTGCTTGGTTGTTCTGCAGGAGGACAGAGCGGTCAGGCTTCGGAGCCTGGTTCAGGCCTTGGTTGGGTTGGCAGCAGGCCGCAGCGAGGTTTTCTTTGTGGATCCAAGGGCATATGGCTTCTTGTGTGTTCTTGGTTCCATCGCGAGGCTGCTCTTATGGCCTCTCCTGTCTCACCTTCACAGACGCTGCCTAGCGGACTGGAGGAATTCAAGGACCTCATTCCAGTCCAGAATGCTTTGAAGGAACAGCTTCAGTGGTGGTTGCAGCCGTTGAATCTCCTGCAGGGGTTTCCACTACATCGGCATTGTCCGATCACGATTACTACAGATGTCAACAAACTGAGGTGAGGAGCAACAGTGGGAGACCTCATTCATCAGGAGAAATGGGGGTCCCAGGAAGCATCCCGCTCCTCCAATTGGCGGGAACTGGCTGATGTGGTGAGGGCTCTGCAGGTGTTTGGGTTGGTTCTCCATGGGAAGGCTGTAGTACTCAGGACAGACAACACATCAGCCATGGCTTACATAAACCAACAGAAGGCTACCAGGTCTCAGGGTCTGGAGGTATTGGCCTGTTCCCTGCGGGTGTGGGTCGAGCAGTACCTGTTGTCATTGAAGGTGGTACACATCAGGGGGGGTGGACAATGTGGTGGTGGAAGCTTAATAAGAGTTTTTCCATCTGCAGCTTGGGCACGGAAAGAGGAAGTGTTTCTGTTGGATTGACGGCAGTTTGGGACACTGGTTCTGGACTGTTTGCCTCTCCCCTCAATGCAAAAGAGGGCTCTTTTTGCTCCTGGTTCCTCTGCACGGAGACGTTCAGCATGGATGTTTTGAATATTGCTTGGCTTTCGGGCCAGTTGTATGCGTTCCATCCTCTCCCATTGATACTGAAGGTGGTGGCAAAGATCAGGGACTCTGGGGTGGAGGTGATTTTCCTGGCTCCCTTTTGGCTGAGAAGGTCGTGGTTCGTGTTGGTGTTGGATCTGGGTATTACTTCGATGTTTCTGTTGTCATTCTTCCTATGTCAGCTGCTTCTGGGGTCGGGAGAGTCCTTGGTCGGGGTGCCTCATTTGGGGACTTGGAAACTGAAAGGGAAGACTTGCAGTGGTTTGACCTGTCTGCTTCTTTGGCACGGATGGTGCAGGGTGCTCGGAAGTTGAAGGTGTACGATTGGCAAATTTGTCAGCATGGTGCGAGAGGAAGGGGTTGTCAGCCCTGCAGTGTCCTTCTCCGGCCATCTCACAGTTTCTGAATGGCAGGTTTGATTTGTGCCTTGCCGTTTCCACTCTGTGGTCCCAGTGGGTGGTGATCAAGACTGTACGGGACCTTTCCAAGGGGGAGGCTGAACATGAGCACCCGACAAACCGGTTGTTGAAGGGGTTCTCTTATTTCTGGCCTTGTTTGGTTGGTTGGTTTGCCCAAGTGGAACTTCCCGTTGGTCTTGAGGGCATGGCAAGATGCTCCTTTTGAGCCGTTGCTGGAAGTTGACTTGAATTTTGTTACTCTGAAGGTTGTGTTCCTGATGGCCATCACGTCTGCTAGGAGATTTACTTTACTTTATTGATTTGTATTGTGCACCACTGATCCGGAGGCTTAAGGGCGCAAACAAGAGACACAGACTAAGGCACTGCATAGAGGGATATCATTAGTCAGATTGGGGAAGATTGGTCGCTTCTGTGCAGGGTCCCCTATTTAGAGATTCAGTCTGATGCCTTGTATTTGCGTTGTCACTGAACTTTTCAGTCTAAGGAGGTCTCTAAGTTTCATTTGTCACTGAAGATTTTCCTGCCTTATGGCACACCCAGGATATCCATGAGGCTGCTCTGGTGTAGTTGGACAGAAAGCATCCAAGCGTAGGTCTGACAGTCTGTTTATTACGTTTGGGGGGCTGCATCCAGGGAGGAAGGCTGCAGTTCTTGTGATCAGTCAGTGGATCAGGGAGGTGATTACGTTGTCCTACGAGAGGTCCGGTCAGTCCCTTCCCTTTGGGGTGCAGGGCTTGTCTAGAAGGGTTTTGTCGGCTTCCTGGACAGAGGCTCGAGGAGTGGACTTGCAGGACATTGGTAGAGCCACCACATAGGCTGATCCCCACACGTTCATGAGGTATTACCGTTTGAACTTGCACACAGCAGGGGCTTCCTCCTTTGGCAGGGGTGTCCTCAGTGTTGGCAGGTCATGCTTCTGTCGTCTTTTGTTGTTTTCTTTGCAATAAAGTGGTTGGAGTCTGCTTTCTCGTCACATTCCTTGGGGGACCTTGGCATGCGTCATAGGTAAGTACTGGACGAGGAAGAGGGACATGGAGGTAATGGTCTGATTACTTACTGGTAATCTTCATTACTCCTAGTTCTGCTCTTCCTCATCACAATACTTATTACGCACCTCTCCCTCCCTTCTTGGGACTGGAATGGCTCTCGGCAACCTGATTCACTCCCTGGTATAGGGGAGGGGCATGGGAAGGAAGATTGGATAAATAGTAAATGGGTTCCTGTCATTGAGGCTGTTGCCTCATAACTAAGTACTGTGACAAGCAAGATTAGGAATAGGAGTATACCTGGTAAGTAATCTACCCATTTAGATGCCTTGCAACAGCTCCCATATTTTAGCTAACAACTTGAATGTCTTTACAACTTGTTGGTGCAAATCATGATACTTTTACTGCTTTACGGCTTAAGGATTCAGTTTATGGAAAATAAAAAAAGTCGCCCCCATACTGGAAATCAAAAGTCGACACCCATGCCTCTTACACGTTGTTTTCAGGAAGATGGCGCAGTCATGCAACACTCTTTCGGAAAATAATATGTTCACATTTTCCACCTGTTACATACAGTCAATGTTATACCGTGTTTTTTGTCGACTGCATCAGAAAATGTGAAAGTGAGGCTTTACAATTGAAAGACCTCCAAATCTGAAATATTGACATGCTCCTGTCCATTCCGATGGAGTTATGAATTTATTGATACCTTCAATCTATCGCTTGGTCTGCATCCTCAGGTTGTCGTTTAGATAATGGCATGCTGAAGGCAACTCCCTAGGATTTTGCCAGGGATGTCATTTCACCAAAATGCCAGGGGTAACGGAAGTAACATCACATGACCTTTGACCTTTGATGACATCACAGGAAGTGATGTCATTTGACCCCACCCCGAAGTGATTTCATGGGAAGTGATGGAACATTACCTTTCACCCTTTGACAAAACAGAAAGTGGCATCAATCACATAGCATTGTTCCTAAGTACAATACGAAAAATATGGTTACGATATCACTATAATGTGATATGCATTTCCTACAAGAATGGATCGCCAGATGTATCATTAAGATCAGTGTGTATAGGCCAATATTACAAAATGAGTGTGAGTGCAAGCAGACGTCCATGGCCAAATGATAATGATGTGTTATTATATAGCACTTATGCTTAAGTGCTTTATATAGGACAAACATACATACTATATCACCCAAGCTGTGTTGGCACTCATTTATCGGCCTCAGAAGGATGATAGGCTGAGTTTAGGTTATTAAGAGCAGACTCAATCAGTGACTCACCCCCTGAAGTGTGCCTGAAATAAACCTTTAATGAGTCTAGCAATGATTGTATAGAATTCCACAAAGACACATTATTTGGTATTCCTATTCTTTCCTATTTAGGGTCACTGCTGAAAGTGTTAGACTTGTGGAACCCCTGTTGTTTTTCCCCAAACATTTTAAGAGGCCTCAACAAGAAAGACAGCCACTCTAGAAGCAAAGAGCCACATGGCGCTGGTCACAGCCCAGGACCTTGCATTATTTCTTTTTATATTTTTTTAATGTATTTATTATTTTATTTAGGGATAGCAAGGGAGACCTCAGGGGTCAAAGTTGCAACCACTAGCAACCCCCAAATGACGTCCCTGGCTTTGCTTTGTGAACCACCCGTTAGACGTTGTCAATGCTTTACGGTTGCTAAAGGGGTTAATACCTGCATATGCCAGCTATCCCTGGTAATCCACGTGCCCCTCTGTGCCTATATTCAGCAGTCCCACCCCACATTGTTAGGGTCTACATGAACGGTGTAGCACACTTTTTCCGAATGGCAACTTTGCCAAATCCGGTTGTGTCTCATTTTTTCTGCCCATTTTGTTTAGCATAAACAAGTATATGGTAAGTTGGGGTAAGTTATATAATGTGGGGCTGGAGGTGATAGGGTGAGAGGTGGGGGTCACCCCCCACTATTTGTGTAAAAGAAATCAGTAACATTGGCAAAAAAACATTCCGCAACTATTCGTAGAACCACATAAACTATGCGGTCTAAAAGTGCTATGCAAACCAAGGATGTTCTTCTGACCCTGCCATGCTTTGAACTGCCCAAAATAAAAAATAAACATTAATGGAAATCTTGATAGTTTTTTCTTATTTTATTGTAATATTAGTTCTCACATGTGAATGGAAATGGAAAGGATGCATTGTAACTGACCAGCCCTGTGAGGCCCGCTGTAGGCAGTGTGCACTCAGCACTACAACCCTCCACCCACACAGACACTGGGCAAATCCATATCTAGTTTTTGGGTGCACCCCTACCACTTCAATATGCAAAGGGGGCCGGGCTGCAAGCCGCATGCACTTTCACCCCGGCCTTCCCCTCCATGCCCGGTCCCTTCAAAGCGATCATGCATGCAGTAGATGATGGATGCAGCGTGCCAGAACAGATGGTATTATTGTTATTATTATTATTATTATTATTATTATTATTATTATTATTATTATTATTATTATTTATTTTTATTGGGTTTTAGATACTTCACCAGTTCACCACTAGTTTGGTCTCAAAGCACGTTATGAAGAATCTTATGAATTATCCAATAGCGCTAATGAAGAACATGCCAGCCATGGCAGAAGACACCTGGTTGTATAGGGTACATGTTATCAGGCTGATGACATGCTTACTTTTGTTACACATTCTTGAAAACAAATCACAGGGTTATGCCAAAGCGCACTCCCCTAACAAAAAGTAATCGCTAGACTTGAAAAAATATAAACAATTGTTTACACACATAGTTGATTCAACTTTAGTTTTATATGTAATCACAAAGTATGTATTCATTATGACAATAGGCAACGAATACACATGGACCAACATGTGTTTCAAACCAAATGGGTCTTCCTCAGGGCTATTCAAAATCCAAATTTCAAATACAATTTCAAATTGACCACAAATAGTTTTTTTAGTGCTGTTTGTAGCAAGTGTGTATAGTGAGCCATTTAAATTGAAATTATAAGGCCCCATTTAAATCCTGGTTGCCACGCTCTAGCGTTCGCTTATATTGAGTGAATAGTGGCCAATTTCAAAAACCTTGAAAGTCTAAAATCTCCAGTGACTGCTAGGCAGGCCTCAAGATTGTCTTTTGAATGTGTGGTTACTGGTGAAATTGCCAGCAGGTTGATAGAACAGTGCGCATGTTAACACAACAAAAGTCTGAGGGAAAACCAACCTCTCCGTTGCTAAGGAGCGTTTGTTACAGTGTGTCAACATACGTACATTTCTATCAACATGCCAGCATTTCAACAGTAACCACTAATTCAACAGGCAATCTTAAGGCCTTAATGCCACCCCCACCAACATTGTCTGATTTTCTGTGATTAACTTACCCTGCCTTTTGTACAAACGCCGTGATACCCCCGGTTTTGGGTGTTACATAAATGCAATAAATAAATAAAATAAACAAATATGCTGGTATGAAGAGGGGGGTTGTCACTCATTTTTGGTTAAAAGTAGATTCATTCATGCCTTTATATGGAGGGCAAGGGACTTCTTACACCATAATAATTAATATTCTAGTTCGAATGCCATTAACACAATTGATCTAATGTGAACCAGATTGCGGGCACTCACCACACAATGCCACTCTATATCATGCCAGGGGAAGCAACCATGGGAAGGCTGAAGACCCAGAACAGTTCTTCCTGCAACATGTTCAGCTGTGTACTTCACTTCACTGATAGGAACTGCTGTTCTGTACCATGTAAAATACGATATTGCCATAGTTGAGAAAAACTGTGTTGTACTAGAGTTAGCCCGGCTTATTGGAGTACTGGGAAATATGTTCACAGGTGGCAGCTACTGGAAGGCAATTTGGGCTGGGACAGTATGTTTATGAACAAAGAAAGGATTGTAAAATGTTATAGCCTTATAGAGTGAGGAAGGGGTTATTATTACAGAATAATGACCCACAGCAGCCATACTTTGGTGGCTATAAGACTATTAGCACAAAGTGGTACTAGAAAATCATATTTAGGTGAAGTAAAACACGTTGGTTTACTAATGAGAGTACATCGACAAACTCAGTGAATTAAATGTGATTTTATTTTAAATAAAATGGTTGTCTTCATAAGTGAAGAATTTCATTGCAAACTTTATTAAACTGGAGAGGGTTTAACATGAGCATTCATTAGGGGTCATGTAAAGGTAAAAGGTTTCTCTATGAGAAAGTGAATGTATTTCCCATGTTTAAGCTTTCTCTTTAGCATTTATTGTAAAATTGAAAGAAAAAAGTCCTCCTAAAGAGTAAGCATCTTGTACAAAGACATCTTGCCTGCTTTTGAAATCAGAATGTTCAGAATACCGTCCATACCAGAAGTTATTGACTGCACTCTGAACATTCTCACTGGCTAAGAGGAGGTCAATGACGATCTCCATGTGCTAATATATATTATAGCAATAACGCCACCGGTGAGCCAGATTGGGTGGTAATGAAACGGGGCCCAGGTTATAGGCCTGATTGAAACCTGGGGTGCTGATAGCAATCTATTTGTTTGAATTAACGGGGTGTGTGTCCGCGGTGTCCCATTCATTCAAATACTTAGCTAATATGGCCACCATGGAAATGGAAGCCAGGGCTACATATACCCCTCCTCCATTTCAGTGGCGGCCCAGAATGCGGCAGCGGTGATGGTGGTGGTGCCAATGCTAGAGGAATCTGGCAAGTTGGGAGGGGAAGGGTGAGGGCAAAAGAGTGGAGACCAGAGGGGGGTGGAGGTGGGGAAAATGGCAGGGCGGGCACTCGCAGCTCTGAGCTCGCTAGGAATGCAAGCTTGGATCATGTGATTCAGCCCTCGATCCGAGCAAGCTTATTGGCTGTGGGGCCAACCCTGAATACTAATATTGCATTATTTGAATATTGATCAGAATTCGCATTTATGTTTTCACAGGAAAACAGAATGAAAACTGGTGAGTTCTTTTATCTTATCTACAGAAGAATTCTCTCAGTGGCATACATCTGGCACGCACTGGGGAAACCATATGGACTTGTGCCACTCAATGCCCTCCTTTTAGACACTGGTGCACTGACACTGCTCAGAATGATACAGAATAACAATATTCATTTCATAACACTGACAGTCATAGTTCTGCAGATGAGTTGCTGTTAACTATAGGCGTCACTGTACCCCACCTCAAAGCTACTAAATTTACAAAGCTACTAAATTTACTGGGCACAAAGATCTAAGACAGACCCTGCCTTGGTAGCCACCTCTGACCGCCAGGTACACAAATATATTTCGGTAGTGCTTGCTTAACTCGCAGAGCTATTTCATAAACATGTGTCTAACCGGGAGACGTTTTCAGCAGTACACAATGCACAGTAACACATCACACAGAGCCCTCTGAACGAGGATTTATGTTTAATTAATGCCCGACCTCCATCTTTGATTTCAACGAGAATTTACTTTCCGGCGTTTGAGAAGTGGCTAAACTGGCTCTTAGGTCTACTGGTATTATTGAGGGATAGGAGGTGAGGGCAGTCAGTTCATGTTTCAGTCAAAATGTCGCCAACTCCGGGTTAACTTCTAACCTTTGTGACTCAGTCTAATATTGTTCTGCATATAGCGCTTGAAGTCCTCCGAGCCAGGGTCATTCGATGGGTTAGGAGCTATATGGCAGGATATTACAGTGCCGAAAGCAGCAAATCAAACCGACCAAATCTCTTATTGTCAATCCAGATCTCTATCATGCTCAGTGCATGTTCACACACAACACGTAGACCTGCCCTCTGTCAATAAGCCAACTTGTCGACGCCGCTCCACACCCACCGAGAGCATGCAAGGGGCACGGCTCTGATAGTGAGGGCTGGACACCTCCGTTAGCCTGAAACGTGATACGTTTATTTTGTGCAGATAGCTACACGTATTGTTTAACCTCGGAGTTTTGTTTTTCCAGTGCCAGTGTTTCTCTTGTACAGTAGCTGGCAGCCCCAAAAGCACACACTGCATTCTAGGAGCAATACAGTCAAACACTGCGCATGCGCAAAGGCCTTATCTAGAAGTAAATGAACAAAGTTCAGTGCCAAGAGCCAAACCCAACCAAACATAGATTCCGGGCAATTATTTATGCCTTATTTATTTTATTGTATTTATATAGCACTTAATGTCTAAGCACTTCTCGGAGAGTTAACAAGGGTAAGCTGGGTAGGTATAATTCAAAAATGCTAATCACAATAAGAGAACATACTCTTTAAGTCGAGATTTAAAAAGTGGAAAAGAAAACAGGCACTGGAGAGAAAATGGGAGAGCATTCTAGTGCTTTAGGTCAGGAGAGAAAAAGAGCGAAAGCGTCTAGAAGCGCCTAGAAGCACAAGAGATGGAGGAAATATGAGCAGAACAGGAAAGGCAGGAGTCAAAGATGACTATCAGATTTCGGGCAGAAGTAGAACTAGAGAGAGAGGCTGGGGGAAAAGAGATGGAAGAACGAGGGGAGGAGGTATTGTGGTTGCAGAAAAGAAAAAAACTCGATTTTAGCAGGATTAAGTTGTAAGTAGTGCAAGGACATCCTGGATTGGATGGAGAGAAGGCAGGCTGGCAGTGAAGAGTAGATAGAGTCAGAGAAAGAGGAGAAAGAGTTGTCAGCATATACATGTTAGGAAAATCCTGATGAAGAAATAATGGAGAAAAGGGTGAACGTAAAGAGGGAAAAGAGAATAGGGCCAAGCCTTGAGGGACACCATGAGCAAGAGGGGGAACAGGAGAGGGCTGGCCAGCCCAGGAAACAGAAAGGATGTGGTTAGAAAGATTACTGTGAAACCAGTCAAGGACAGAACCAGGAAAGCTAAGACAATGGAGCAGGATGGAGTGGTTGAGCTCCTTTCTGTACCGGGTGGGTTTCCTGAGTTACACTAGGAGAAGCATTAGTTAAAGCTTTGTTGATGGTGGTCTATCATGTCGCAGTCATGCAACAACCTCCTCCTTAATCTACCTTTGTCCACTCTGTGACACCTCCAGCTAATTCAGAATAGAGCAGCAAGACTTATCCTTTGCCTCAAGCCCAGGGACCACATCTCTCCTGCCCTACAAAGTCTCCACTGGCTCCCGATCGCAGTACGGATTAATCCCTCTGCATCAGCCACAAGGCTGTCTGGACCGGGTACCCTTCTATCTGCAACTCTTTCTGACCAAATTCTCCCCCTCTAGACACCTGCGCTCCTCTGGCACCAACTCCTTGCGTGTGAAACAGTTTACTAAACAGAGAGCAGCTGGTCGTTCGCTTTCCTCAGCGGGCCCCTTTCTTTGCTCCCACTTCGTTTTGAATAGTCCCTTCTGAGGTTTTGTAAGAGCCTCAAGACCTTCCTCTTCTCCTCTTCCTTCACTCCCTGTGCCCCCTGTTAATCGCACAGTAGCTTGTCTGAAGTACAGGGCCCTTATGCATCTTCGGGGCCCTGACCTCCCACTTCCTTCATCTCAGCTGCTGTCCATCCTCTGCACTTGCTTCGGCTCCCCCTCCCCTTGAGGTTGCACTTACCCTTTCTTCATAGAACTTCACTGCTCACCATGAGCCCCACAGCACCTATCCCATACCACTCTCCCCTGCACCTGCACTTTCTGAACACTCACAAAGCATAGTAGGTTTGTCTTCCCCTCCCCACTAGCTTCTTTGGTTTATTTAATTAATTAATTACTTAGTATTGTTGCAATTACATTTTCTTTCATGCCCTGTCCCCTCCCTGTTGCCCTGTGGGTTCTTTGAAACAGTATTTGCTTCCTGTATAAATGCCTAACAAGTGAACACAAACTAAGTAAATAAATACATTTTGACTGCAACATATGGGCCTGAATACACTATCTTTCACCGAAATGTCCTTAATTCAGTCTTTTATGTTGCTTTTAGAAATGTAGATAAATAAGAAACATGGCCTTAAGTATAATAGAAAAATCTCACCAAGCTGCTGTTTACCTGTTCGTGTTGTGAGAGAATGAAGAGTTCAACAGTAGCATTATATAGTGCAATCCATTTGAAATAGTAATTCCGAAAGAAATAATCACTGTTCAGTGCTTGGCTTTTGCAACCATGTTATATTTCTTTCAATAATATTTTTTCGAAAAGGTGACTTCATGAAATAATGTACAGTGTTATTCATCTGTTAATAAAACATTAATCTTGAGATACAATTCACATAAATCGGAAGCACCATTATATCTAATGCTACCTTGAACACGTCTAAAATCACTTAAAATTAATTTACTAGACCTATTAACAGTTGTAATGTTCCTGCACCCTCTGCGCTTCTTTAACCTTGGTACTTTGTAAATATAAAGTGCAAGTGTAAAAGTGATTTGTTCAATATAACCTTATTTAACCATATTTTTGGGAATGTTCTTAAACAGTAACATTTGCCACACAATGGAACAATAAAGTGTAATGAACCCACCTACCTGAGTCGTGATCCCTCCCTAAAGTCTGGAACGCTTCCTTTTCATTCGCCCCTTCCCATCTGCCCGTTACTCCCACTGCCCTAAGCTATGTACATGTACCAGCATTGGTCTGCATCCATGCACGTGTCAGGAGGTCATTTCTCTGACTTATCTTGGTAGTCCTCTTCTACCCCACCCTCAGATCTGGGTCCATGCAAGATAAATATCACCAACAAAATAAACACATTTGCAATTGCACACTAACGGATGATGAGCATGTCGGTGCAAATATTAAGACTCTGCAAGTTAAATCTATGCCTACAAATCAGATATCAGGCTGTTTTCACAAGATTCAAATTGGGAAAATTTGCTCTTGCATTGGTCTCCTTATTCATTGTCCCTGTTCTTCTCCTTCATCTCATTCTATCTGACTCACGTACGCCATTATCCCAGTATTTTGACTTCTCCGTCGCCCCGGTACTTGTCTCTCTCCCCTTTCCTTCTTCTTCACAGCCCTTCTCCTTCTTCTAGTTCATTAATCCTTTGCCCTTTGCCCTAGTCCTTTGCCTTCTCCTTCGTCCAGGTCCTTCTTGTTCATCTTAATGTTTCTCCTTAGTCTCAGTCCTTTCCTTCATTCCAGTCCTTAATCATAGAGCTTCACCCTAGTCATTCTCCTTAGTCTATGTCGTTCTCCTTAGTCTGTGTCCTAATCCTTCATCCCAGTCGTTCACCATTATCCTTATCCTTTAGTTGTAGTCAGTCTTTCAGGCTAAGACCCTCAGTTATTCTCTCTTTTCCATCCACCACCCAATGTATTGCATCATCTGTCTGTTCTTGTTTCCTCCCTCCATGTGACTCTGTCTCTATCTATAACTCTCTTTTTTCTCTCCTTCTCCCTCTCTCTCTCTTTCTGATTGTTTCTTTTTCTCTCACTTGTAAGGAGAGAATAGTGGTCACAGTTGGGGTGAGGATGGTACAAAACAGGGTGAAGAAGCAATCCAAGTCAGCATGTAGAATTTGTAAGGGAGCTGGATGATGAAAGCATAAAATATGATGTAATATAAAACCACCCTCATGCCTGCATATGGATCTGCACATGCTATTTCTAGATTTTAAGTTTGAAGCGTACATGCAAGGACTAAGGGCCTCATCACGGGTCTGGCAGTAACCCTTAAATGTGGCGATAGCACCATTACCGCCACATTTAAGGGTCTGCCAGATCATGGCTTTGGCTGATTTCCCCCAGCTCTCAGCTGGGGGCAAATCCGCCGCATATTTGCCGATTTTCAGTGCTATTACCACCAGCGGGAAATCCGCCGGCGGTAATAGTGTGAAAATTCCCCATTTGGCCCAATGGGGAATGCAGAATTCACGAATGGGCCCAATGGGGAATGGGAACCAACCATTCTGCCAAACCCGTGATCCGGCGCTATTAGCACTGGGGGGTTGGCGGTAGCACTAATAGCCCCAGCGCTAATAACGCCGGGGCAACCGCCCAACTCGTGGTGAGGCCCTATGTGTAGCAGCTTCCTCAGTTGCCCTGGAGGTAAATGATAAGAAATTCATTCTGCTCAAATGTTTCTCATCCAGAAATGGTCATATGGCCTTCAGGCAATATTTATAGTAATGTTGATGATCTTTTTGCATGGACATAGCTTATAAACTGGTGCTAGGACTTTATACTGCACATTAGCACCTGGGTGGGGGTGCTAGCCAATCAGGAAGTTCAGAATGCGGGCTGCACTCTCGGGTATTATTCCGTGTTTTGAGCTACCCCACTGCTGCGTGCCCCTCATCCTGTGACTCCCTTCCTGCTCCTTGCTCCCCCATGCTGCCTTTAGCACCCGCAAGTACGCGTGGGGGTTAAGGGCGAATGAAAGATATAAACAAAGAAAAACGACAAAGAAGAACAACAGGGAGGCCGCTTTCAATGTTGATTACGTCATCACAATCAAGACTGAACACAGGCTCCTGCCCTAGACACAGTGCTGCAGTGCTAGTGGCTAAATGACCCTCAGCGTTGGGTCAACAGGGACGGTAATGGCACTGTCTCACGCATAAAGCGACCCTTGCTTCGCTCGGGACCTTAACGTGGGTCAGATCGCCTCAATATTCTCATCTTGCTGAAAATGGTAGTTGGAAAGTAGTAGATTCCGTCCAATATACATGCTCTTATAGATCATGTTTGTCTGTAGGGTACTGGGGTACAGTGATAACTGGTGGGGCACATAGTGAACGGGCTGTTAGGGCTTATAATGGTCCACTGGCCATTGTTTATGCCACTGGGTAATTAGGATTTGAACATTTGTATTAGCATCATTGATGATGAAATGTCAGATGGTAGAAGGATGAAAAGCCATATATGGTACTCCGTCTAAGTAGCAGGATTTGTGCCTCAGCTGCTGATGTGAAAGGTTGGCTGTTTCTGATCAGCAGTCAGAGACTAACATATCACACAGTAACAATCTAGGGAAGGCTGGCCCTTCAGCTTGCATGTTCTTTCAGCTGGCCCATTTCTTTATGGCATCGAAACAAATTCGTGAATATAAACATGCAATGCAATGAACATTGGCAAAAGCCCAAATGATTTGCTTTGCCAATGGTTGTTTCTTATCTGTGGAGGACGTGCAGTGCATCCCTCGAGGCTAATTGCATTTTACTAGATTGTAAAATGGAAATCCAAGGGAAAGGTCGGATTCTAATAATAAGCTTTGCAAATCGAACATTTCCGTTGGAGTTTTTACAGAATGCCTTAAGGGCATTGGTAAAGCGCCAATGAGACGCTGCCGAAGAGCTCCACAAATGCCATCCACCCCGCCCGGCCTGCTGTGTTACTAAGAGGCGCGCGCCTCTGTGCTATTGGATGGTAGACGGCGCTGCTCAGCAATCGTCTTTGTAAGGAGGCGACACGACTACACCCATTTCTGCTTCTAGAGAAACATTGGCCTGCCTTTAAAGATCCTTAGTAAGTGAAGTAAATATACAACTCTACTTCAAGGGTGCCAAGTTGAAGCCACTTGGGCAGGGATATGTTCATGATCCCTCACGTGGATCCTATGCAGCTGCTGCATTCAGGATAGAACCATTCATAATAAAGTGCTGAGTCATTGTTTATGGAAGAAACTTACTCTGGGAGCCGGAAAATAGTCATTGCAAGGATATTCCCATACATGAATTGGCATTGCTGGATCATTGGTTGGACTGAATCAGGTGCATTCTAAAGATATTCCTCAGTGTGACAATACAGTAGAAACTGTGAGCAAATGTTATAGATTACAATACCCCGTGGGACTCATAAGTAGGATTCAAGGTTAATTGAAGCCAGAGAATCGCATTTGAATGGAAAGCCACCTTTGCATGTGGAGTGAGACACGCAAGCTGCTATTTAGCTTGGCCAGGTTTCACATTGTTAGTGTCTGAAGTGGTAGGAAACCCATCAATTGATTTCACTTCATTAAAGTCAAAAAGCAGACAGAGAAGCAACCATGCATTTTCCACTCGAGGTTTCTTTCAGCGAGACACTTCCTCTCTATGGGGACGTCATATCGAACACATGAGAGAGCGCTAAAACACGGGAACCGTCTTCACTTTCGTAGAAATCGTATACTTTTACAGGACGTCTAATGTATGCTACCCGCTCCGATGTAACCAGGTTTGCAATTTATATGCTTAACTTATGAAGACAGCCTTATTTAAATACTACAAATTATAAACACATTTAATTTACAAAAGCAATTTGTCTATTTACTTTCCTTACTATAAAGCAATGTTTTGCTCCACCACGAAAACTCCAAATCATGGATTGCTGCTACCACTAAATGCTAATAGCCTTATTGACCTCGGTAGGTGACTCAGTAGCACTTGTGATAATGGCCCTTCCCCAAGGTTTTGCCTCGGGCCTTAACCTGGTGGCAGCTCATTATCCCCCCATATTGACCGCTCCCTCTATAAGGCTGTGTCATTGCAGTTCTTAGGGATGCGACAAAAAGCAGAAACAAGATGTTGTTATAATTATCCCAGCAGATGGTGGCGCTTGGCATGCATCTATCTCACGGATTATTCATGTATGTAGCTCTGTGTCAACTGACTGGCGGGGCCCTATGAATATGCTTGCGGGCGTAGCTCTTGACACACACTAATGATCACATATGTAATACGGCAAAGCAGCCCGCTTTATCTGTGATCTTTTCCAGACGGTAGTTAGGCCATTCTGGAATTGCTACGTCGCCATCTTGATGATGCAGTTTTGTCAGCTTATTAATGTGTCCATGATTTGTTGGCTGTGCCCGTGTTTCCGGTTTCATGCACTGTTCCCGTATCCTGACATTATTTTGCAATTAAGATTACTGAAGGGGCGGTCCGGATTGAAGGTGGGCTTAATTACTGAGTCAGAGCAGTCCATGCTGTGGTGTCTAGCTAGACCAGCTGCCTGTGGCATAATCAGAAAGTCTCTCTTACCACACGCTGCGTCCTGGCACTGGCACCAAAGCACAGACCGGGTCTTCGAAGGGTGCATCTTCAAAAACTGTGTAACGGCAGACAGACCCCTCCCCGATTAGGATCTTTAATTGCTTAATTATAATAGGTGATTTATAACGGCGCCTGGATAGGCTACTTTAGTCATTAGTTTAATTGCGTTATGAGTGTGTCTAATTCAACAATATATAAGGCACCGTGTGTGTTTTTAGCTTATCTGATGCACCAAGAACTGTTACCTAATATTGGCAAATTTTGAAAAAATGTGTGAACTTTTTTTTTATTTTACGTCGTTTGTTTAACTTTAGCGATTGTTTTATAACTGTATGCTTAATCATTTGTTATTTGGAATACAGTATTGTTGATGATGATACGGATGAAACCTCTGACGCTACTAGTAACCCACTTATTGGCCCTCATTTTGCTGACATCAGTAGAACATAAAGGCTGATTAATTCCCACCAAATTTGAGACCTGCCATCAGGAGACGGTTGAGTAATGTCTTTGCATCACATGCTTACACCCAAAAATCTTCTATACAGACCAGCAAATGCCAGAACCCCCTCTTTTGTAAAATGACGTCCGATGACGGTTTATTTTTCAGAACGAATGAGCGAATAAGGTAGTCTGAGTGAGTGAATGAGTGAGTGAACCAGTCATTAAAACACCTAGAGAGAACAATGCGATCGGCAGGTTGTGAGGTAGTGATAATCATGGCAGTCTTGAAGATTACACCCATGTATTCTATTTGCATAATGAAGAGAACATGCAGAGGCATGTCTCTATGCAACCCCACGCCAAAATGCAGTCATTCTTTAAGGCTTCCGGAAAGTTGTACTAATGTCGCAAGTACACAGCCGCACACAGCAAATATTTGTAATCTTTATCCACAAAAAGCATATATAGTAAGGATGCAGAAGTACGAGCATTGACACAGTTGTGGTAGATTGATTGGCATAGACTTTTATTTACAAATATAAAGGAAAAACAAAATCCTATATCGCCCTATTTTCTATGAGGGGTTGCCCTACCTCGACAAAAATACTAAGCACCCAGTCAGGATGTCCGTAAAGGTAAATGTCCACTATCCTGTGTCTAAGCCTATTTCCCTCCCTTACATTTACAGAAAATAACAAATGAAAAAGGGATGCCTCATTAACCGAGAAGGCGGCCCCAGGTGTTCTGGATGTAGACTCCAAGGCACAGTTCTTTGTGAACAGACTATGTAGTTAAATAAAACCAAGGTCATGATGTTGGGTAGGAAATGGCCAAGAAGTTCTAAATTTAGTTGGTTTCTGGGAGGGACTAAGTTGGAAGTGGTTGATTCATATATATATACCTTGGGTCCCCCATATTGGTATCCCCGAGTATTAGCGTCTATAAGTCGCTTGCACAGATTACGATTCTTGGCAGATGGAAGGTCATTAAACCTTATGTATGTAGGCATTGTTGGGGAAGTGTTGAGGCCATGCGTGAAGCATATATAGGAAGCATGATACCGGCTGTGCTGTATGCTTTGGAAACTTTCCCGGAAAGACAAGTGGGATGGCTGGACCAGATAGAAGGCAGACTTTTACTATCTATCTTAGGAGTCCCTCAATCAGTCCCAGCCGAGTCCTTGTGCCTCGAACTGGGTTTCATCTCATTAAAAACATGTTGGAAAATCTCTACGACTACTCAAGATGGTTAATTTGAAGACAACATGCATCTCATTTTCTGAAGGGGAACCTCCCATTCCTCCTCAACTAACCCCCGGGACAGCGTTTCAATGTACTGCATTGCCGGTGCTCTTCTTTTCCATGAATCAGAGTCCTTCTCCTACATAAATCAATCCGGCAAGATTTTACAACGGGCTTCATTGGCAATGTCCTGCTCGTCTTGCGGCTTCAACATTTTTCAGAAACAATTTGGTGGTTTTCCGCTCTTCCAGGAGGGCCAGCACTGTATTGCACAGCACAGTGTATGCATGATTCTGTGTTTCCTATAGTATGTTTCAAATTAAGTTGCGGGAGGATAGCTCAGGGGTAATATGCTCGCCTTGGAAGCAAGATGACACAGAGCAACACAGGTTCGATCCCTGGGTCAACGCTTAGAAACCTCTGGGTTATAAATAACCTATCATATCAGATCATGGAGAAGTACTCGGACCTAAAGACCACCCATTGTGATTCATTGATGTCTTGGACCCGGTTGCCGGGAAAGAAGCAAATGATGAAATAACTGTCGATAGTTTGGCTCATGTCTAAACAATTTTGATTTTTTTATTAATTTTGCAATGCATAACAGAATTGTTCAATGTCCTTTGTTTGGCAGCATCATTAGTGTCTTGGTTAATGGACACATTGCGCACTCCTGACCAATTCAACAAATGAATGCTCCTTCTAAAGTCACCTGAGGACAAAGATAAACAGCAGTACATGATTCAGGCAACCCCAGGCCATTCCTCACCTCCGTGCAGCTGAAACATTCTTATAAGGCTGCTGCGTGCAACAGAAGTCCATCTCCACCAGCCTCCATGCTAACCGCCTGCAAAATTACAAGGCAAAAACCGCTGTTCCGAGAGACTCAAAAGACCATTTTCACAAGGGAATGCCACAGTGGTAAATACCTCTCCAAAACCATTAGTACTGTGCTAAGTGGTAATGTCTGTTGTATTAGCATTCCATATTATTGCGGTGTATGTGCTGTAAATAATTATTGCTGATGGGGAAATACCACCAGAAGAAAACAGCAGGAGGACAACATTTATTATGGGTGTTAAATCTATGGTGAAATACAACCAGAAATGAAATGTGGGGATGGGGTAGGGCATGTAGAAAAAGAAAAGACTT
Source organism: Ambystoma mexicanum (assembly GCF_040938575.1). Lineage (NCBI taxonomy): Eukaryota > Metazoa > Chordata > Amphibia > Caudata > Ambystomatidae > Ambystoma > Ambystoma mexicanum. The sequence continues at coordinate 519,991,140 of NC_090923.1, forward strand.
CCTCATGGTTATATTAGTGACAACGTAAAACATTCCCTTTACGTCGTGCTAGCTATTAATGGGTCAGACCCAAGAGCTGAGCTTACCCAGTTAGGACGTTAAATCTTTTGAAGAATGGTATTACTGGTAGATGGGGGGGGGTATGGGGATCCCCCCTCCTGGCTCCCCACTGGTATCTGGTTTTCGCCCCAACCCACGTGGCGTCTGCAGGACTGGCACTGAGTCAGGACTGGCACCGACTGACTGCTAGCCCTGATAATAGAAAAGAAACCATGGCAGTGGCGCGCCAACGAGTGCAGCGCACCACGCCACTCACTGGTTATTTATAGAAAAAATCATCAGGGCTGATTGTGCTGCCAAATGCATCATTTCAGCACATTATTTTTAAACAAAATCCAGAACCCACTTAATTATTTATATATTATATAAAATTCTGTCAAAAAGCCTTCACTGAAAACATTTACCCCCCCCCCCGAACTCCCTGGTAGAGCTCACCCATGAAGAGTTGAGAATCTTGGTGTCCCTTCAGGAGCTATCCGCATGCACAACCCCCCCTCCCGCACCAAAAGCTGCTTCTGCCTGTTGCTGATAGTTATGTATTTACCTCTGGCGGTTACTTTACCACGGGGTCTAATCCAGCTGTGAAGATTTGACAGGCTAGTGGCATTTCTTTCATGTTGTTATTATTCGTGCAGTACAGCCAGTGCTTTCTACAACTGGGCACTGGTGATAGGCTAACTAGCCTTCCCAGAACAAGGCACTTCACGTTCACCACTAATTTCCCCTGAGGCTTATGAGGTGTTTGCATTATAATCTTAAAAAAGGGTGTTTGTTTTCTAAAATGTTCCAGCAGATCTTTGACACTAAACAGTGTTGATGAAGCACACTGTGGAAGAACTACAGAAAAGCTAGCTGCAACTTCTGAAGATGCTCTTCACCATTGTTCCCAGGATTGTTCCAGGCATGTCTGCGGTGTCGCTCTCTTCGTTTGGATGGCAGTGCAGGGATATGTATCTTATTTGGTCCTGATAATAAATTAAATCTAGTGATATGGAAAAACAATCCATTAAACTTGTCAATATCAGGCCTTGCCAATGCCAATAGGTCTGGCTCGGCCAGTGTGCATTATAAGCCTTTTTTGTCCTTTTTGGGCTTTTATAATAAAAACGTACACTCTGAATTTACAAAGGCAGACTAAGTGGCTCCTTAGAGCCTTAAGATCTTCCAGGCCTCCAGGTCACAGGGGAGCCATAGATCAAAACGCACCCTCATTTGCGAATGTCCATAGTTCCACCCACTTTCCTGCCTATAGATTGTGGCTGTTCATGACCAATTACTGCCTTTCTCCTGCACGTTGCCAGACCCAGCATTACACCTTTTTGTTAGCCTGAGCTGGGGTGAGGTGTGACGCATCTATTGTCGCAGTTCGTAGATGTCCCACATTGCCTCACTTTATCAGGACTGCCACCCATTATCTATAAGTGTTCCCATTTTTTGCAGAATGGAATCCGAAGTATAGGTTCCACCCTATATGAAACCCGATCGGACATCTCCACCCTCAATCGAGTGAACAAGTCCCCTTGATCTACGAACCCTTAGCTGGCCACTCAGCTTCTAACTCCAATGGAATTGACCAACAAGATCGTCCCGCCAGCCCGAGCCTAAGTTGGCCAAAGCAAAATGAAGACCTTGACGAGGGCTCAGGGCAGTTATTGGCCATGTACGACCACCCTTTGTGGGGGTGATTGCTATTCACACCCCAGGGTTTGTTCGCAGTGCAACAAGTTTATTTGTTTTATGGGAGATGGTCTCAACACACATTGCGTGAGCCCAATCTCTTGTGAAAAAATACAAAAACAAGATGACCACCACCATAGGAAAAGGGACTTCATCTCTTTTCTATTTCCATGGCGGCCATGTGGAGTGCCGGGATCGGAGCACAAAGCTCCAGTCCAGCAGGTAAGGTGGAATGGAGGAGGTGGGGAAAGTTTGCGGTATGTCTTTGGGGAGTGGGGAGGTGGGGACATGGGGAGGCAACAGGGAGAGGTTCCCTGTTGCCTCCGCATGATCAACATGGCACTACTCGGAAAGGGCCTCGGTTGGCTGGACAAAGCAAGCGCTACACAGTGTGTTCTCGTCCGCTTTTCCCATCACCTGATTGGTGTGCATGGTGATTGTCATGTAGCATTTTACAGAACTGAAAAATAACAGGGCTTTGTATTTACACATAAACATCAGAATCATGCTGGAACTGCTTTGTGACAACACATTATCGAATAGGGTGGAGTTAAACATCACTTTCGGTATTATCCTACATTTACCAATTTGAAGAAGTTCCACATCAACTAAATAACAATATCTAGTTGGTTAAAAGTGCTGTGTGACGCCCAACGCTGTGAAAGGAAGTCGGGAAAAGAAACGTCATAAAATCAGCATTCAAGTGGTAATTAGAACAATGGTGGCCATTGCATGTGTAATGTACCTTTGCTTTCGCCCGCCACCTATGCATGCCCTGGCATGTGTAGAAATGTTCTGCCAAGAGCACCAGGGAATGGCATGTTAGAAGCTGGATTAGCGTTTCTGCAGTCAGCTGTTTTATGTTCTTTTTCTCAGCTTTCTTGATTGCATAATGCCGAAGATTTCACAAATCATTGTGTCTTTCTTCCTATCTAATTGTCTATCTACCAATTCCCCCATCCATCAATGTGACTTCTGCGTTACATATGCTATGATGTGCATGAGATATGTGCTACGCTATCCCTGTTATTCTTAAATAAGTTCATGCACTAACAAGAGCCCATGGCCTTTGACAGTGCCCAGTTTATATCACCCTGGTCAGCAAACTAAAGGAGGATCCCTATTGGAGATAAATATCCTAAAATGTGCAGAGTTTGGAAAGTAAAATCAGGGTGTGGTCTTCGAACTGTTAAGTAACTGAAGGAGGGGCAGATCTGTGGACTTAGTTATCTGCACTCCAAATTTAGTAGTGTCGGCCTTGTGGAGCCGACCCAAGCGCGTCAAAAGATCTGAGCCTTCAAACATTAAGAAGTGGTCCTCGGAAAGGGGCTTGGCGAAAGATGTATGCAAATAAGTTTGAGTAACTAACGTTTTCTTTTGAGCTTAAACTCCTGGGCTGCTTAGCAGGAGACAGCTCAGTAGTTAAAGAGGCCAGGGTGCAGAAATGGGTGTCCCGCTTCTCATTGGGCCAGCCGCCTCTAAGTTCTGGTAGGCAAAGAAAGTAGGGACGAGTTGGGCATTTGCCTCAGTGGCTTGAGGCACATTTTGATTTTTTTTTGGCTATTAGGTGGCTCTGAAAGCGCTACCTTTAAAGCCAAAACTGTTGTCATTAAAACAAGAGCTTTAACATAAGAGCTTGAACTAGGGGCTTTGAATTTAGGTTTCTAATGCTATTCAATGCAGATGGCATATGAGGATGAATTTATGTAGTTTGGCTACGTGTCTCACCCATTTAAATCTCATCACTTAGTGAAATCTATATAATTGTTTTCCCATTCCCATCCATCCTCCCTCCAAACACACCCCTTGTTGCACTTTGTGGCTACAAATGCATTGTGTGGGGAAGTTGTCATCCATTTTTACTTCTAAAATGGCAGATGCCATGTGTTAATTGCTACAAAAAGTTATTTGACTTGATTGATGCTTTCAAAAATATTTACAGCAGATTTTCAGTTATGTATGTTACATATTTTAATGTATTTTGTATTAAGAATAAACAAGTTACTTGTATAAATACTCTTTTAGCAAAAAGTCTGTAGAGGTTTCCATGTACTTTTTTGTGGGTGTGTGTCTAGTGTGTTCTAATGAAGCAGTACCTGATTGTATATGCAGTGTGATGTCAGTATGATTTGGGTGGTTCTCCAGTCTGTGTGTGTTTACCCAGGACAGCCATTTTTTCATTTTTTTACTTTTGTGTGCTACTGCTAAAATGTGCACTGCTAATGGAAAGAGTGTTCGGTTCTGAAAAATCTTGTGCCCGATAATAATGATTTTGCTTGGGACGCTGAATGGGTATTATTTATTTACATGTCTACATGTATTTACATTTGTATTGTAACTGATAGTATTGTTGAGAGTTCAGTGAAATCCCTCCAAGTTTGCTTGCCTCAACTTTCTATGTAATGATTTACAGAACTAAGAGAGAGCTCGCCCTCTTCAAATACAGCGCAAATTCTGGGCAGACACGCTAGCAGAGAACTTGTGGGTGGTGCACGGCAGAGGATTGGGGGAAATAAAGACTTGAGTGACAGTCGCCTCTCACTTCACGGGAGAAGCGAGACGAACTTGGCACAGGGTTGGGCAGCTGCTCTCCCTTTGCCGTCTCTGGAAATACGCCGGCTGCTCCCCCTTGGCAGTTGGGAGAAAAATACTTATGGCGCAGTTGAGATTTCAGTTAAATCCCTCCTAGTTCGCCTGCCTCAGCTTCCTGTGTAATGATGAGGCATCTGCACCGGTGCCAGCCGTGGCATCAGCAGCATTAGAGGACGAGCAAATACAAAAAATAACAATGTGTCTTCCCACTTCTGCCCCCATCCTCAGTGCACCCTCTTGACAAATAGTCGAGTTGTAAAAGCAGAAAACATTTATAGAAATTAGCTGGTTTATGTCTAGTAGTTATGAGAGTGCACTTGCCAGGCAAACAGCTTTTTCTGGGTCTGTGTAGTTTCAGTTAAGGGAGCATGCAAAGTCTGGGAATGGAGAATGTAGGCACCAGCTGAAAAGCCAGGGTACACTGGCTGGGGTAGTAGCAGAAAACACACGCTGGAGCTCCAGCCGGCTCTGGGTTAGAGATCAATTACACTGTCTCCACCCATCCCTGGGATCTCGCACCCACCCACTCAGTGGATTTGATTCTGTGTTGATACACCCGGTGTTTGTAAACATGTCTGCTGAGGACCAGGCAGGGTATTTGTGGGATCCTGCATGTTCTTATGGTAGTGCTGTGAGCTTTCCCTGGAATGTGTTAGGTAATGCAGAATGTAAGGGGGCAGCACGTTCTGGGTTTGATGGTTGGGGTATCTTTCAGGATGGGAGCTGGACATGGAAGTATGTTGAAGCCTGCTTTCCTGCTAAACTTCTATCTTTAAACTGAAACAAATAAAGTACATTTCTGTTTGGTACTCACCTTGTCCCTGCCTGCTTCCTGCATCCTGGCTGTCCATCCTGTGGTCCTGGATACTACATTTTGGCGACAAGGTGCCCTGGCCTGCCAGTGGTAATGTGTTGTTGAGTTTGTGCAAGTGTGTAGCACCAGTAGCAGAGTTTTGGAGTAGTGATGTTGTTGTGTACCACCATTAGGAGTGGAGGTTGTTGTGAACCAGTATTTTCTATGTGTATTTGATTAGTTTTTGGAGGGCTTTGTTATGCCAGTTATGAGTAGGCAAAGTTATGACACTAGTTGTTTGTAGATGTTTTGGTGTTGTAGTAGGACATTCTGAAATCAGTAGTTAGTAGGTGTTTTGGAGTTGTTTTGGTGTTCGATCCATGCTTTGAGCAGAGCAACAGCGGGGACCGGGCGCTTGAGGTGCCGGGAGCAAGTGGCTATCTTCACCATCGCTGCCTGCAGCATAAGAGGGGATCATGGTGTGGGGTCGCGCAAGCAATGCTCGCAGCTTCATCATAGACTCTCATGACCTCAGTTAATAAGGTGTTAATTGAAGTTGCAGGCATGTATTGGAAATCGAAGCTTGACATTTTGGGCGCAGGAACTAATGGGCATCGCCATGTTTTGGCACGGCAAAGTAACCACGTTCGAGAAATTGGGTGACTAAAATAAGGACTTAATGCATATTACGCACCATGTGCAAACAGTAAAGACCTAAAACCGTGTGTAATTTATCCACTCCCTCCGGCCACCCGTTTTGTGCCAAACACATGCACAACCCAGTATGTGGAACATATGCCAACCCCACTGTGTGCAACCTAAATGTACATTTCACACTGGATGTAAACAGCACAGACCTGACCTGGTATGGTTTTTATGCGCACCTCTTGAGCCAAGCGCACCTCCTTGTGTGCAACCATATGTAAAAACTGGTGACAACCTAAACCCGTACTATTATTAAACACCCTCTGTGTATCATTTGCACATCACTGTGTGTAAACTAGTAACACATTCCGGACCATATGCAAAGGGTACAGATTGCAGACATGTGTCCAGAAGCAGTACACACTAGTTAACGTGTTAAACCTTTGTGCAACCTAAATCCCATATGCAATTTGTACACACCTCATTCTGTTCGCGCCCCATCGCGTGCAACCCAAAAAACATTTACTCTCGTATGCAAACACTCAAACCTCACCCCGTACAGTGTACATAGACACCTCCTTGTGTGCCAAATCCGAGCACACATACCCCTCACCATGTGCAATCTAAATACGCATTTCCATATTGTATGTCAACAATTCGGATAGGAGCCTTTGTGCGATTTAAACATACTCCTTGTACTCCTATCGCACACCTCACAACCTAAACATAGATTTCACACCACATGCTAACAGTGCAGAGCTGTACAGCTTATACACTGCTCAGTGAACACCTCAGGGTGTATATGCACACTTCTGCGAGCAACCTACACATTGTGCACGCTATGCAACCACCGCGGCCCTCACTGCGCGTGCACATTGCAGTATGAGTGCAATCCAAGTGCTCATCTCGCCTGTATGCAAACAGTTCAAACCACATCACTACTCAGCTCAAATGTGTGTGCAACCGATGTACACATGTCACGCTCTGTGCAATTTCACAAACATTGTGTGCAAATACTACAAAATGGACACCATGGGCAAAGCAAGCTGTCACCCTGATCATTTGGCGCGAGGGCCGTTTACACATAGGCTGCAATGTCAGCTGTGTCTAAACGACCCTTCTGCCAAATGACCGGTGCTAAATGGCTTTCATGCCACTCTAGCCGTGCTGAAGGGGGCTCTGCGGCCAAAGCGGTGCACCGAAACGGCCAGCCCCAAATATCCCACGGCAAAATATGGCATACCGATCGGAAAGGGCCCGCGTCAGAAGAATGACAGTTTCCCTTCTGTCATCACTAAGATACTCATCTGCTCTAATGCATTTCCATCAAAAGTTCAAATTGAACCTGCAGCTTCATGGCAGTGGCGCCTCATGACTCATTGACAGAGAGACTTGTGTGGGTTAACCTTAGAGGTGGACCTTTTTTTAGAGTGGTCTTCCAGTAAATGAGCTGTATGCCACACTAAGTGCCCCACGCCATCACTTTACAGAGAGGAGAAACGCACCACGAGGTATTTTGTGGGTAGTGCATACACTTTTAAAGCAGTCACCTTGGGCCATTTCACCGTCTCCTAAGTAGACTCTTGGGTGAGGCTTAAAACCTGCATTGTGTGTCCTATTGCCCTGCATCCTGTTAGCCGCAATTATAACAGGGCATTTCCGTGGTTCCCTTTTCATTTCCAGTGTTCACATGAGAGGGAGGGAATGGCCTCTGCTGTGCGCAGCCGCGATTATACTCACCCAAAGGTGCACTTGTGTCTGGCTTGGGCACCGTGCATAGGAGCAAGGTCCATATAAAAGTTGCAGGTGAGGCTTGAAGCTGTGATTTGCACATTTCCACACAAACTGCTGGTCTGTGGAAGACTTTGGAAAGATAACAAAACTCTACAGCAGCCATCACGCGTGGAAGCTACGGGGGTATTGTCAAGAGCATGTATACACAATCACGCCCATCTATCTACCCATTCTCATTCTTACATGCATCAATCTAGTAGGAGTGTGTAATTCACCCACCGAATCACACTTATATGGACACCAACATTCATCCATGCATCCACGCATACCCTGCAACCATCCAATCTCACAAAATCCACTTAATTTCACCCATTCATCAATCCACAAAATCACACTCATTTATCGAGTCACAAACCCCCGTACACAAAAACATCTTTCATCGTTTCTGAGCCACACAAATACACCCACAGATCCAAAATACACCCACACATCCACCCAATCGCATCCAGGCACACAATGACAGCCATCACCAATCCATATACAATTGCACTCTTCCATGCTTTCACACTTTATTTAAACAACCAAATAAATGTCAGCCCTAATGGCTTTGCCAATGATTGGTTTTACATTGGTGATGTATTGGGAACAACAATGGTTCATGAAAGAGGCTCGTTTATGAAAATACATTTATCAGCATTAGCACCATAAAGGAAAATAGCGAAGCAACCAAAGTGCAGAACACATCAAATTAAGAACCAGTGATAACGACATCAATATTAAAAGGAGCATGTAGATAAAACAACGTTTCAAAAACAAAGTACCCCCAATTTCATATCTTATCGAGACCTCCACTAACTCCTGCAAAATGGCTACTGTGGGAACAAAGCTTTCACCAGGATCTGCTCGTTCTGCATGACAGAGCCGCTGACTGGCACAAAGGCCGGGAAGACAGCAAACTCTCTCTCACCAGATCAAAAAATCTCTTAGCAAATGTGTTGTCTATAGGACATTGTTTTTTGCCTTGTGCTAACATAAGTTTACAGCCAAGTATCACTACCTTATTTAGGTCACTAACAATACATTGTCGTCCAACCCTCACAAATTACAAGCTAATTACCATTACTCAGATTTAGCAATCCTTTGTCCCTATTCCTAGTCTCAGGCCCTTATGCTGTAGCTCTGCATTACTAAATGCTCTCTCTTACCCACCCACCCTACCCACACTCTCTCTACCCCAAACCACCCATGCTACCCCCACTCTCTGTACACCCACGCTCTATAACCCCCAATCCACCCACCCTACCTCTCTCTCTACTGCACATTCTCTACTCCGACCAACCCTGTCTCTCTACGCCCACTAGCTCTACCCCATTCTCTACCCCACCCAACTCCACACACACCCTACCGTCACACACTACTCCCACCCACCATACCCCGCTCGCCCTACTGTCACCCATCCTAGCCCCTCTTTCTCTACTCAACCCGACTCCCTCTCTATTTACCCCCACCATGCACCCCACCTCCTCTCTAACCCAACCCACCCACTTTATTTCCCAGGACACCCCTCTATTCACCCACCGACCTTACTCCCTCTCCCCTCACATCCTTCCTCTCTCACTCTTGCTTTATTTCTTACCTTCTCACTCTTTCTCGCTCATATTTCTTCTTGCTCATCAATAGCACCCTCTATCAATGACTTCCCCCTTGCTCGATTTCCCTTCTCATTCCATTGCACACCTGCACCCCTTATCACATCCTCCTGTGAAACTTTGAACCTTCCTCCTTGCACCCTAGTGCCTACAAATGCAAAGAACAGCAGTAAACGCCAAAACTATTGGCATTGCCAGTGCTTGTTCTCTTTTGTAAATGGTATGTGCGGTTGAGAGAAGGACGGCAGCTTCCCGTTTGTGGAAGCAGAGTCATGAGAAGGACCATCCGTATGCTAAGCAGCCTTGATCATTTGGCAGTCATCTTTGCCATTGCAAATTATTATTATAAGCTTGGAGACGGAGGATGTGTATGTGTACATTTATGATTAAAATAGCATAGATTTAGATGAAAGGATTAATGTCATTCATGCATTAATGAATTTATATGGATGTACATATGAAATATTATATGTATAGTATCAAGTATATTATGAATCTAAATGTTTGACCCAATGAGTTCAATCAAATATATAATTGACGGAATAGAAGGGGACTGTGACCAATCAACTTCAGGGGCACCAGTGGTCCAGGGATGAATATCGGTTTCTAAACTACCAATCAGCCCCACATATCTAGTACACCACAAGGGGTCTGAATGGATTCGAAACACAAGCAAATTATAAACCTCCTTGTCCAATTTTGGTAACGTGGACGGAACAGCAGGTTTATCTCCGAAAAGTTTGTGGATGGTTGAACAGGTGCAACACAGCGAAAATATGATTGCCCAGTGATAAAAGAGACTGTCCAGTCAAGGTTGTATACAAAGATTTACTTTATTATTATCACAACAGAGAGTTCTAGCGACACTACAAAATACAACCCACCCTTCCGAGGAATGCAGAGGACAGACAGTTTCAAAGAAGGAAAAGGGATGCACTCTGGATATTGACAGGGGGGTAGTCGGTATAGTAAATAATTGCAACAGTTCAAGGATACTTGGTTTCAGCACAAAGGGAGCAATGGGTCATAAAATGTCGGTCAGGGCCTTTGGAGGGAGATTGAGCCCTAATGTACCTTGTGCTTGTAGGTGGTCTTGGTGCTGAACAGGGTAGAGTTGGTTTCAGGGTGTTTTGCAGCTTCTACATCAGAGTTCAAGATGGGAGACAGCTGCGGGTATCAGGCAGCAAACAGTTCAGTGGGTGAAGCTGGAGGGACAGCTGCAGGCTGGCCTACACAGTGTCTCGGGCTCAGGAATTGTCTCAGTGCTGGTTGGTGGTTCTGAAGCACTATGCAAGGTGTCTCAGAAGTCTTTCAGCGATTGCAGTGTTGCAGTCAGTTGCAGCTCGAGAGACTTGACTTGCTCCAAAATGTCCTTTAAAGCAGATGCCCATAGTTGCTCATGGAGGCACTTCTCCTAGCTTCTTCACTGGGCTTTTGTCATTGGCCCAAAGCTGAGGAGTGTGATGCCGGCAGCTGCCTTGTCCTTGTTTTAGGGTTCTACTCTCTGGCCCTTCCCCCTAAGGAAGCTTGCTGCAGAGCTTAGCAGGGCACGCTGTGTGCTGGCTGGCTACCAGTTCTGGAACTGATGGAGTGTCCTCTGGATTCAGTATCTCCTCCTGTTTCCTGGGAGATGTATAGGGGAGGGATTGTGGTTTCCACTTGGAGGTCCTGGCCTTTCTTCACTGGTGGAAGATGTATGGCAGGCTGTACCTTCAGCCAGAGTCCAATGATGAGATTTTCTTTCTTGGTGAAGCCTTCAATTGATCTGCCAGAAGAGGGGCTCATTGACAAGGGGGGTCCTGGGAGTCTCTCTGCCAGACATTAGTCCTGGTTACGAGAGACTTACCCAGAGTCGTTAGCTCACTATCTTTCACAAAGAAGAAATATCCCAAACATATCAGTCTTTGTCCTGCCCTGGGGCAGTCCAGCACCGAAATGCTAGGCAATTCTCCTCTGAACAAGAGTACCAACAGCATCCCCAGACACGTGTCTCGGTCTGGTTGGACCTCATCAGTAGGGAGGAGCTGTGCCTCTCTAAGAATAGTGAGCAAGGGGTCCACGTCTGGATTCCCCTAGTAACTTAGGGTGAGACCCAAAGTTACTTAAATATGCAAATTGACAAGGGGGGGTCCTGTTCAGAGGGACTCCCAGGACCCCCCTTGTTAATTTGAAAAGAGGGGCTCAGCCTTCTTTTAAAGCCAAATGGACCACAAGTATTGGTGTAGGCCAAGCCTACCTAAATGAACCAATCCTGGATCCCCACCAACAATCTCCTGTATATGTGAGGTCACAAGCAGAGTGCTTTGCAACAGAAAAAGTAAAGGGGTGAAACCATGTAATACTAAGTCCCACCCATCTTCCTGTCTATTGTGGATCAAAGGGTCTCTCTGGTTAATAGAGCCCTTTGTGGTTCCTGATTGAAGCAGTAGGTGTCCCTTGAAGCTGCGGCGAGCCCAGATATTCTAGCGCCTGCAAACCACATACTCATACCTTATGAATAGGGTCCCCCGACTGGGTTGACTATTGTAAACACACAGTCCCAGACATGACATGACAGTTTACTATCAATCGATACTGAGGGTGGGAGATGGCTTCAAGGTCGACACAGTTGCATATGAAAGGTTGTTGGGGTTTCCTGTCTCCTTTGTTAATCTCTGCAGCCAGGCCCCATGTGGGCTTGTTACTCTCTGAATAGTATACAAATCACTGCTACCAGCTGCAGGGCCCTAACAAAAGGACAGAGCGGATCCATGGAGCCTTTGATAGTTAATTAGGCTGTGTGCTCCTCCTGTCATATCCCAACTAAATATGACAAGGGGTACTGCGCATGTAGGCTTTGTCCACCCACAGTACATGGGTCTATATGTCTTATGCATATTGTTGTATGGTCAGCATAGGAAAACTTGTGTGGTTTAGTCCCACACATTTTCAGGAGGTTGATCTACCATCATTCAATTTCATTAAAAATGTATAAAAAAAAAGCCCAGTTGAGCACATACCGCACTTGGAAGAGATTTACATTATTTTAAAAGCTACTATTGAGGACCCAGGGCTCATTGTAGACAGTCTGTGCATTGCTTAGGCAGGCAGAAGGTGGAGCTGTTAGGGGGGCTTTCATTGAAACCCACAGTTGTTTCCACTTCCTTCCACATTAAATGATACAGTCATTTTTGCTCGCTCATTCATCGGAAGCCCATGTCAATGATTTACAAAGTGGTTTCTGGCACAACCTATGACTCGTCTCAGTAACAAAAAGTGGAATTCTTGCTGTTCTTTGCAAATGCTTCACAAATGATAGTTTCCTCCAAATATGGAAGTATACAAATATACAGTGTTGGTCACTTGATATCATCAGACATCGTGCTTTGTGACCTTTAATAAAGTAAGTTTTGATTACTGCTGGGAGAGTCGCATCCACTCACAGCCATTGCCCTTTCCCGACCACACAAAATCTTACTCAGCCATTGCACAGTATCATTTTGTATTTCCTTGTGAGTATCTGCTAGTAAAGTGTGGTAGTTCAAACTAATCCTATTCTAATGGCTGAGGGAGTAAAAGGAGTATGTGACTGGTTTCAATGGATCTAGGTGACAATATCGAATTCATGACTGTGAAGCACAAAATATCAACTTTCTTTTTTTCTTTTACCTCATTTCTCTGCATATATATATGTGTGTGGGGAGACCCCTGGAATGTGTTGCTCAGTTTAACAAAAGCTGCCCCGCTATGGTAACAACTTTCGTCTGGATGTCAATTCCCCCTCTCTGTTCAGTATGTGGTACAGCAGAGGAGTATGTGATTGGTGGTGGGGGGCAAACTAAAGGTGGTGTGCCACGCCCACACAAAAATTAACAATGTCGGAGCACACTACTAGTCAGAGCAGGTACTTTATCACAACATTTTGAATAATATCCCTAGAAATCGCATTCAGCCGATGCCCCAGGTGTTTAGATCCATTTGTGAAAATAAACTGATGACCCATTCCTGACAACTTATTTTTGAGTTCTTGCTTTGACAACCATAAAACAAGAATTGGCAATGGCAACAGTTTGGGCTTAAGTGTAGGCATGGGCAAGGCACTTGCCAGGCACTGCCGTAGTGGTATTAACTGGCCATTGGTGACAGCAGGTGCAACATATAGCAAGAATCTGCGCATCTATTAGCAGTGCCTGGCAAATGCCTAATACTTACACAAACCAAAACTGTTGTTTTTGGGAGGGAAGGGAGGGGAATGGGTGAGAATAGTCATAGAGATTAGCATGGCCACGAGCAGTCAAAGGCTGGGCAAATAACCAAGCAATGCCTACAAGTTGTTTGTCCCTCCTCATATGTCATTTCTCCCAATCTGTACTCTTGTGCAATAGTTACGGCTTATAGGTGATGCAAGTGCCAACTAATAGCCCAACCTAAAAAACAAATCCACTTGATGAAAAGAAAAACAAGCATTGGTAATGGCAACAGTTTGGGCTTTTCTGTAGGCATAGGAAAGACATTTGCTAGGCACTGTTGTGGCGAATTGGCTTCTGCCTTGCAGGAGTACAAGGATCAGTAGAGTCTAAAATGCCCATTCAGCCCTCACACTTCTATAGAGCAGCAGCAGCACTCTGTTTCTGTCTCTCCAGAGCAGCAGCGTCCCTCTGCTTCGGGACCATTCAGGCCCACTTCTTTTCCTCAAGGTAGAGTTCACTATAGGGTAAATCTGCTCCCTGTTGGCCAAAACCTGGACTGAACAGAAACCCTTGACCTTACAGATGTTTGGGACCTCTGGGAGACTATGCTACCAGCTCACTGGGGGGAATGGTGGGAAGCATTATCACTGCCACCGTCCACATCCACTACTTCACCCTCTAGAGAAATTGCATCTTGGTCTGGAGGCTCAGCACTGCTGCTGACCTCCAGGGAAACCTCCAGCCCCGAGCTTCCTCACAATCTTGGAGAATGTTCATCAGTTCAGTTTTCTTTACCTTACTGCCAGAGGGGAAACCCCTGGCTTGAAAAACCTCTCACCCAAAGACAAGGTGGCTGCATCACCCATATCAAGTTCCACTGTGCACTTGAAAAATATGCTTGGGCAGTGAAACTAACGTTAAATGTACAGTCTTATTTTAACTATCTTTGCTGTAGGCACAATCTGTTCGAAATCCCAACTGCTACCCACCAATTTGACAAATTGACTTCTGCCTGTCTAAAAGGCTCACTCAGCCCTCACACTTCCATAAACTAATAGCCAACACAATCATAAAGGTAAAACAGGCATAGTCAAGAGGAATACCTCCTTTGTCTTTTGTGGTAATGTGGTTTGAGGGAAGGCTATAGTCTTAAGAGACGTGTGAATGTGGTTCAGTAGTGACCGAAACAGTGAAGTATAACAGTCATAATCCTTCGACAACTGAACTGGACTGTGCGAAATCAATTTAATGTGTCTGGGATAACTCTGGGAGATGCTGGTCACCATACTCTCAATGAGGTATGGCTTATATTGACAGTTTAGTTGGCTACCAGGAAAGGATCCCCAGAGTTATGCAGTTTTTTAAACAAACAGTGGTGCATATCCTAAATACAGCCTCTTATGTCCTTCCTTTCAGCACTGCCAAGCATCTCTTAACCACTCTTTTCTTCTCTAAACTGGTCTACTGTGCCACCAACCTCTTTGGTCTACCCAACTGTGCTTTTTGTCCTCTTGACAAGATCATTAACTTCGCTGCCAGGACTCTCTTTGAACTCCCTCACTTCACACCTACTACTTTGTACTGTCCCTAGGATGAATGGTTGACAATGCAAAACAGAGCCAGATTTAAATGTCTTCACATGGTTCACAAATCTACCCATGGTAAGGCACCATTGCATCTATCCTCATCTATCCAACTCTACAAGCCTTTTTGTAATCTCCGTTCTGCCTCCTTCACTACCCTTGGGGCTCCTCGCCCTACCTGTGCTTCCTCTCACTTCCACTCCTCTCTTCTTGCTCCACTTACATGGAATTCTCTTTCCCCAGACATCTGAGAAACAGTCAACACAGATTTGTTCAAAACCAAATCTAAATTCTTACCTCATCGCCTCTGTGGTACCCTCTTAACCAACCTTCTATATGTCTGCTAGCTAACATTCTTCCCTTGCCTCAAACCCGCCTCTGCCCCTCATATCCTCTTATTTATTTTATTTTTTTATTTGCATTTATAAAACGCACTGGCAGCCCAGGGGCATCGAGGAGCTGTTACAAGAGAGTGACTTAGTTACAGGTTATGACATTTCTACTGGTTAAATGAGGCATAGCAAGTTTAGAGCAGGTTACATGGGTGGCATAGTATATACATGACAAGGTTACTTGTATAGGAAGCAGTGTTACATGCAGGACAATTCAACACATTTGGAGCCCTATTGGTAAATACTGGGATATTTCAGATGAATATTCGTGTTTTCATTTCTTTACGGAAGGCGACGTGGGATCCCTCTGAGGTTGGGTGGAAGGGAGATCCACTGGGTTGCGAGGATGAAGGGGAGGTTGGAGCCTCCCGGTTGGTGTATGGGGTTCTAATTGGTCTTTCTTTGAGTGGTCTGGTTAATCTCTTAGACAGGTATTGAGATGATGCGTGGTGGATGCATTTATAGGTGAGGGACAATGAGCCTCATTACAAGTTTGCCGGTCTGGAAACAACAGTAACGGTAAGCTTGCTGGTACCGTTGTTTCCAGACCGGCAAACTATGAGTTCTGCGAGCAGATGCCTTTCAGCCCACCAGGTCTGACCTGGCAGGCGGACCGGCACCTGCTCGCAGAACTCAACGGATGCACCAGCACCATTCATGAATGGTGCCGGTTCATCCATCCTCCCCATTCCCATTGAGTCCAATGGCACTGAAATGGGAGTGAGGAGTAATAATTACTGGCACCCGGCAATGGGGATTTACTGAGTCGGCCGGGGCCGTAATGCCCCGGTAAATCCCTATTGCCAGGTGCCGGTAAATTCATGACTCTGGTGGTAGCCATGCCAGTATTTTCTGGCACGGCTACTGCCAGGGTCGTAATGACCCCCAAGGTTTTGAATATGATGCGTTCTTTGACGAGTAACCAATGGGCTTGTTTACTGGCAGCTGAGATGTGTTCACTTCTTGAGATACCAATGGCAGCCCGGAGTGCATTATTTTGGACAATTGTAGTTTTTCAATGTTCTTTGTGGAGGTCCGAACTGGGAGGGCATTGCAGTAATAGAGTCGGGCACCAATTATAGCTCTGGCTATAGTCAGGCAGTATTGCTTTGTACAGAAAGGTCTAGCTTTGGTGAGGAGTTTGGAGTGGTAGGCCGCTGACGAGTCAATGGCATTTACTTGCCTTGTCATAGAGAGGTTGCAGGCAAGGTAGACTCCCAGGGTTTTGATGGCCTGGGAGACTGGGATTGGTATGTTGTCTATGGTAAAGACAACATATCAAGTTTCTTTAGCGTTTCTGGTAACCCGATTAGAAGTAGTTCCGTCTTGTCTCCATTTATACAGATCCAATTATGTGCCATCCATGTTTGGATCATGGAGTAGACAGCATTTAGGGTTTTGGAGTCAGTCTAGTAGTCACCCGAAAGTGCTAAGAGGACCTGTGTGTCATCGGCGTACTTTGTATATGTGATGCCTAGTGAGTCGAGGATGCTGATCAGTGGCCTGGTAAAAATGTTATACAAGATCGGTGGGATGCACAAGCCCTGGGGGACTCCACATTAAATGGTGCTATGGTGTGTGCTGGCTGGGTCTGAGAAGACTCTCATGGCTCTACCTTGGAGGAATGAGGTGATCCATGCTGTAGCGTTAGGCGAGAAGTGTGCAGAAGTAGAGAGGTGTTGACACAGGGTTTCGTGGTCGACGAGATCAAATGCCGACAAGAGGTCGAGGAGGAGTAGTAGGGCTGGTTTTCCAGAGTCTCTAATATCATCCATTTGGTTCTTGAGGTTTAGTAAGGCTGTTTCGGTGCCATGACCTGGGCAAAAACCAGACTGGCGGAGACCGAGAAGGTTGTTGGCTTCAAGGAACTGTTGAATTTGAAGGTAGGCAGCTTTGTCTAGAATCTTTAGGCGATTCCTTCACCCATCATGGTCACATCCTGAGCCCAGCTGGCCGTGATGGCAACCTGCACTTCAAAATGTCCAATGTTCATTGTCCTTAATGTATGTATGTCTACTTATGTATTGTCCCTGGTGACTGTTCCATTTGCTCCTCTCCACAGCCTGGTCAGCATGTCCCTCAAACTCACCTCCCATTGTAAGAAGGAGGAATGTTATTTCACCAACATGCCAGGAGTAGCAGAAGTGACATCACATGACCCTCAACCCCCTGATGACATCACAGGAAGCAATGTCATTGACCCCACCCCCAAGTGACAGCACAGAAAGATTTTTCAGATGCATCTAGCACCCGTGTTTCCAGGCGCTCTCATTTCAGCCAGATATAAGAATCAAGGCACAGAGGGAGGTGTGATTTGTCCACGATCACACATTTGGGGAATGTCATTTTCCAGATTCCAAATGGGGTCTATATGTAAAAACATACATTGTGCAGTACTTGTAACAGGGTAACCAAAATCTCTAATGCAGGCTATGGCTAGTATATGAAACATCTATAGATCAATTAAACAAGCCAAAAAAGCATTGACCTGCGGAGTTGTGTGCTGCTGTTTACCCAGGAGTAAAATGCGGCCCGAGCAAGGCCTTAAAATTAAATCATTGACCAGGATTTAGTATCAATAGAATTCCCTGGTTATAAATGTATCTGTGAGTCAGCTACTACTACGATACAAGAAACCTATTAGACGTGGTCTGGAGTATAATACCTGAGAAAGGTTCTTTCAATATACCCATGGCACCTCATAGTTTGTATTATCTAAGCCTTGTCTTTTCTCAAGACTCCACTTTCGTCTCTAAAGCTTGATTCTTCCTCAGTTTCAATCAGGTTTCCATCCCATGCACTCAACTGAAACAGCTCTTCTGTCAGTCTTTAATTCGTGACTCATAGAACACCACTCTAAGCACTCTTTTTTTCTTATTTTATTGGATCTTTCCGCTGAATTTGACACTGTTGATCACTCACTCTTACTTGCTTCTCTTTCATCTTTTGGTCCCTTTGGCTCGGTTCTTTCTTGGTTTAGATCCTATCTGTCCCAATGGACATTATCTGTATCATGGCGAGGGACAACCTCAGACCCCTTTTCTCTTGCTAATGGTGTTGCGCATGGTTCGGTTCTAGGTCCTTTAATTTTTTCTATTAATACTTCTCCTTTAGCTAAAGTTATTACTTCCTTTGGTCTATCACATCATGTCTATGCTAATGATACTCAGCTTTTTCGGTCTTTTTCCTCTTTTTCTGCTGATATACACAATCAACTATCCTCTTGTTTACTGGCTATTAAATCCTGGATGTCTGCTCACTATCTCACACTTAATACTACCAAAACTGAAGTACTCTTCTTCCCTTCTAATACCATCCCCCCCTCCTTTAATATCATTTCCCCCCTCCCAGCTTCCCATCTTATCTATTGCCCGTAATCTGGAACTTTACTGTGATTCTGCCCTATCCTTTAAACACCATATCTCAGTCACCTCACGTGCCTGTCGCTATCATCTATTTAATATTCAAAAGTCCAATCCTTCCTGACTTTTGTTGCTACCAAGGTACTGATATCCTCCTTAATGTTTTAACACTTATTCTACTGTTCCACTAAACTCTTTGGTCTTCCATCCACCCGACTTGCCCCTTTGAAATCTGTTTTCAACGCTTCTATTTGATTACTTTTCTATCTGTACTCATGTGATTCCATTTCTTCTGCTCTTCTCACTCTTGGCTGGCCCTCCTTTCAAGCTCAATTCAAATTCAACTTTTTATGTCTTGTCTTTAAATCACTTTATGGTCTTGCTCCTGGCTATCTCTCCTCGATGGTTTCATTCTGTATCCCTACTCGTTCTCTTCGCTCTAGCTCTCAATTTTGTCTCGTAGTGCCACTTCCTCCCTATGTACAATCACGTTTTTGTACATTTTCTCATCTTACTAGCTTGCACTGGAACGCTCTTCCTCTTTCTCTAATCTCTATTTCTGCTTATTCTATTTTTCGGTAATCACTGAAATCCCACCTACTCCAGCAGGGTTGATCACAGGCTAATTTTGCTCAGTTTCAACCATTGTACTGATTGTATTGTGTTGTTGTTATGTACAGTGCTTTAGATTAAGGCGCTATATAAATCTCAAATAAATACAAATACAAGATGCAAATAATGGGTGCAGTGCACTTAAAAAGCCCCATCATTTAATGTAATATCATTGCTGCACACATAAATCTATGGCACCACACAGTAATTTAAATGGAAAACACCCACAAGTTGCTTTTCACCCAGGGACTCACTGGCAGACTTCAAGGCGCGCACTGTACACTACTCCTTTGTCAGACCCAGTAGTGCCCAATGGTGTCGAAAAAAATGTGTCGGTGCCCCTATGAGCCATGCTTTGGGGGCCCCCAAGCTCCTTAACAAAGCATGGGGCATGCCACACCCCAGGTCGCCCCGACCACCACATGTGCGCAATGTCCATGATGGTTATGCCACTGCAAGGGCATGCACTACTGCAAGTTGAAGAAGTAAATATGCTTTTAAATCAAGGCTTAAATTTTTCACCTAGCATAAAAAGAAGGCGGCATTGCCTGGTCCACAAATATACCAGCCACCAGTGGTGGCTGGTGAGTACATTTTTTTGGAGGGTGTAAAAATTTGCCACAAGTATGCGATTGCGACCGAGCGTAGCAAGGGAGCCTGTACTAATGAAAATGGGTTTGGGGTGGAGGGCAAGCGAGGATTCTCCAGACTAAAGAACATTTTCATGCTGGCTGTGCCCATATATTCCCATGCTGTCGCCACCAATGTATGTTAGTATTCCCATCTAAGACCATACTCATGTTCACTTTAAGATGTTTTTTCATAGTATCATTACGGGCACTGGGCACAAAACTGCCCACAAAATATATGCTAGTACTCCTATTTAAGAACATACTCCTGTTGGTTTGGCCATTAAAAGTGACATGTCACAATATGAAAACCTGTCCAATGGAAGAAATATAGAGCTCGCTACACCAAAACATCAGTCTAGCGAGGTAACACTACTTATCATGCTTGTTTTTTTTTAAATGCCAAGTAATAAATGTCATTCCACAGCAAGCAATGGCTAGACTGACTACACCAAATTTCCACTCTAGCCAGGTAACACATGAACATGAACCACCCACCGCTCAGCCCAAAGATACCAGTAAAACATGCAAAGTCAATAAAGGTTGTGGCAAAAATGCTCCAGTGATCCCCAGTCTCCCAGGGCCTTATACACATGCATCACCGACAAGTCGCTCACCTATACATCCTCTCTCACATTCATTCACACTGTATTGACCACAGAGGCACACACACCCAACCCCACCCAGAACATTGAAACACACATTACCACAGTCACCCACCAGTCACTCACTCACACATTCTCTTACATCCACTCATTGCATTCTCTACACAAACACACACCCACCAAAAACATTCATACTTCTTCACCTACCAGTCACTCACTCACACCTTCTCTTACATCCACTCATTGCATTCTCTTCACAGGCACACACCCAAAGAATATTCAAAAGCACACCATCACATTCATACTCATTCACCCATCAGTCACTCACTCGTAGACCTTTTCTTACCTCCACCCATTACGCTCTCTACACAGGCACACACCGACTGAAAACATTGCAAAACACACCATCACATTCATACTCATTCACCCACCAGTCACTCACTCATACACCTTTTCTTAAATCCACTCATTGCATTCTCTACACAGGCACACACCCACCCAGCCAGAACATTTAAAAACACACATCACATTCATACTCATTCACCCACCAGTCACTCACTCACACCTTCTCTTACATCCACTCATTGCATTCTCAACACAGGCACACACCCACCCACCCAGAGCATTAAAAAGCATACATCACATCACATTACTTCTGATTCACCCACCGTTTGCAAACAAACATCTGACATGCACTTCACACATGCAAAATACACATCATGTTTAAAAAAAAAAGTCTTCTGACCTTTTGCTTGCAGCTTCGGTCTGTCCTTCCAGGCCATTCTCGGCTCCTCCGTGCTGCTCACAAACAGGAACCAGGAAGCTGCGAGAGCTTCCTGATTCCTGTATGTAAGCTGCAGGAAGCTAAAGGAAAAGGGGTGGAGAGAAATGTGGCATATGACACGTGCCACATGTCACGGTCAGCTCCAACGACAACCCCTACTGAGCACCTCGCCGGGCCAGCCTTCACTGGGCCGGGGACCCACCAGACCTGCTGTTGTGATGCCCTGGCACCACGGTGGTCCTTGCTACACCAGGAGCTTCCGTTTCTCCGCCCCCCAAAAAGCTTTATTTAAAAAAAAATGTTGGGTTTGCAAGGGAGTCCCCATGGGTTGCAACTGCAGCCCCGAGTGGTCACAGATGCGACTCCTGGTGACCCTCAAACAACGTCCCTGGTAAGAAGCTCACTGCTTCCCATCAAATCTGATTTCTTTTCTATTGTTCGCTCTTTTGTGATCAGAAGAGCATTGTTCCTCCTGTACATAAATAAATAAATAAAATAACATAAATGTAATTTGAGGCCAGAATTGTAACGGTGTGCAGTCAGTATTCAGCCTCTGACTTCCCTCGAACTAGATTTGTGCTTAATTAGATATCCAAAATAAAATTAACCTGCAGTTGCCTGAGCCGGTACACTAAATGTTAATCTTTAACCCCTTTGTAATGGGACAAACTGTCTGTTGGTGTCTTTAATTGTTGTTTTTTTGCTCTGTGTTAATCACATGCGTCTGACTGTATTTTTCTATTGACAGTCATCAAGGTTCATAAAACCCTTTCCACCTGGTTAAATATTGTTCCTTTGGTGTTTGAACTATATTATACACCATCGAGGGACTGTTGTGTGCAGACACCTGGAAGTGCTGTCCTCTAATGGTCCTTGAGAGCATGAGGCTGTATGAGCTTGCCTCTGCTGCTCTTGGTCGGTTCCAGTTTCTCAAGATCAGAACTTCCTGTTGAATGTTGGTAGTATACACTGGTGTGCCGCTGAAAGTTCAGGATCCTACCATAGTGTTGTACAATTCAGCTTAAAGCAGCTGAGTTTCCCCTACTGTACCAACGCTGCCTCTAAAGAGAGGGTTTCAAGGACTGTAATCTGAATTTGCTCATATCAGAGCCTCCTAGGATCGGCCAAAGTCTACTTACATTACAGTGTTCAAATAGGCCATTTCGTTTTGGCTAATATTTAATACAGTTTTGCTGTAGGACTTACGTTTAGAGGTACCCTTTAAAGTACTCAGTCTAATATGATTCCTAAGAGCATGCTTGCTATATAACTCACACACATTGAACACATCCTTGCGTGAGTGATCTAACAGGGATTTTACAGGCAGAGGAAGTGAACATTTCCATGGGGGTAATTTTATTTAGCATGTTATTTTGTAGATCATATTAACTGTGTGAACACCTTCACTCTCTGGTCCCCCACCTCCTTGCACTGCTGGCCTGTGAATCTACCTTAATAGACAGATGGTGATTCACACCTCCATCTCCTCCACGGCAACTCCTGCTCGATAGAACCCCCACATACCTGCCCCAGCTCACCACCATGTCATCCACACGATGGTCCTGGTTTGACACAACCATAATAGAAGGCTGATGACTGGTCTGTCACTCTGCCGTTACCAGGCAATGAACTCCCTCAGAGATACCATCTGTAGTCAGCAATGCACACATCCCAAGCTCTTTGTCCATCAATCAATCAATAGATGGTTTTTGTATTCATGTGTGAAAATGTGTCCATTAACTTCCTCTCCCCCCCCTAAAACAACCAGTATCGCACTGTTCTGCCCTCTTCACCCAATAGCTGCACCAACCTACCATTTCTCATCCCCCCTGTACCACCTACAGATTCCACTCCTTCTCCCTCATTGCTCCACAACACTGGCATTTCTTCTTACTCTAACTCGGGGTCATAGCCAAACCTTCCCACCTTAAGGAGAGTTTTCAGGATGCACCTGCTTTCCATTCAAAGGGTGCCAAGACACTGCCTCTATCAGATGACGCAAGACCGTACCTGAATCCCTACCTCCTCGGGATGGATAGCTCAGGGGCAATGTGCTAGCCTTGGAAGCAAAACGACACAGAACAACACTGGTTCAATCCTCGGTTCCCAGCTTAGAAACCTCCGGGTATTAAGCGCTATAAATAACCAATTATATCATATCATGACCCAGCCTGGCACTATGTACTGTCGCACTTATCTGCCTCACCACATGCTGTAACCTCCACACTGCTATGCTGCCATGTACTAAAATGTATTTTCCATGAGTTACTGTCACCCTATAGTGCATATCTGTTAGGAATACATGATCAGTAACTGGCAATTACTGCAAGCAGAAAAACACCACCGTTTACACTAAGTGAAAATGCTACCTGAACGCCAAGTTCACTCTGACGGCTCACCACCGGTAGTGTACTTACTCACAGTGGTAAGCACACTACTGCCAGTGTTACCTGTATTTCTGCTGTAACCCCCATTTATTGAACAAAACACCAGCGAGAAATATGTACAACTCCTGCGGAAATTAAGAGGTGCTATGATCCTGTTGTTTTAAGATGAACACCCATAACCACCTGCTGCAGTGTGTACAATGTGCGATGTGCGTGTAGAAATAATGGAGGAGTGGTATGGCCTGTGGGGGCTTCATGCCTGCCCAAGATATTGGGTTGTGACTGGAGTTTTTTTTTAGTTTTTTTTTTACCACCAGTGATGCATATTTATTTAGTAGCTGAAATGGCAGGACAATATGTGTACTTTTGACCTAACTACCACCTACAATGATTATCTGCAGTGGCGTTTACTACCAGTTGTAATACCACTGGTAGTAATGCATAAAACAAATGCTCCCTAGATTACTATCCCCTGAAGGGGTACTTATGGCGAGTAGTGATTTGCCATCGGTGATACCTAATAAGGGCTGTGCTTCATTTGTAAAAGAATAAGTGGCAGGTCCCAAATATGCCCTAGCCCTCCTGTGACACTGCGGATGGGCAGCTCCCCACAAATGCTGCCACAACCCAAAGCTGCTCCCCACAGTGTCAACATATTTGGGGTTACACTGCAGCTCACACCTGCTCATTGTGGTTGTTGGATGTGCTGACCACCACCACATAATTAAAGGGAGTCTGAGGCACTAAGTGCCGGGCTCAAAAATAAGTACACCCCCAGAAAGTAAGCACTGAATAAGGGCCTTTATCTTCGTGCTATAGGGATATAACTTGTTTGCTATTCGGAGCCATGTTGAAGTTCGTCCTGCTATCCAAATAAACACACTTACAAATACAAAATAATTAGGGGAGGCACAAGCAACTGCACCACCTTAAGCAGAGTGAAATGTTGCGACTAGTAAATGCTCCAGAAATATATCCCCCGAATCCTCGTCATACGAACCCTTTCATGTTTTATTTCATTGATAGGCCACTTCGGAATTCCCAGTGCGTCTAGTAGGCCTGGAGAAACTGGTTTGAGGGAAACCTGAACAGCCTGAATTTTGGGTGATCCGAGGTCTCAGGAAACCGTTGTGTGAAATTCGTACAGCCAAGTCTGTGGTTCACCCTTGGGGCCCCCACGAGGGAAGGGAGGTTGATGCCACCCCCAAAGGTCCCTATTACCTGTCACCATGGGCCTGGTTATAACCTGCAGGTTAGTGAGGCTTCTCCTTGCAGCATGTCTGTACTACAAACAGAAACGTTTTCTATTTTTGGATTCTCACTGTGGAGGAGAAGCCAGGGAGCCAAAATGCTATGGTCATGCTTTGGGGGCTGGATTTTGCTAGGTTTGCCAACCCAGAGTGGCCCGCAAATATTTGCAAGTCACTACATTTTCAAATCTGTGACCTACGGCTATTTGTTGGTCACTTTTGAAGGCATTTGCCAATGCCTACTATATAGCAAATACCCATTGCAATAGTTTTCCCTATAGGGTATGTAATAAAATACAGGACTCCATGGGATGGGAACCACTGAGGGAATGATCTGCTGGTAGGGACCTGAACAACCGGCTCACTGCCCCTACCGGCAGACTCGGAGCATGCAGGTCCGGAAAAGTTGCCATTAACCATTGTTACCAGTACCTTTTTCCAGACCAGCATGATCGTAAGGAGGACCATAGACTTTTTGGCCCTGAGAAATCTGGAAGGGAAAGAGCCTCTGGAAAAAACTCCATAAATATACGGCCTATTTTAGCTGCAAAGGAATACGTCCTTATGGCCCACTGGAGAGGACAATGTACCAAATCTCTTTCTTTTCCAAGGTCATAACTGAGGCAGATATATCCTTATGTTTTTAGGAAATATATATGAAAAAAGCCACCTCTTAGTACCATTTTTCTTTAGGTTCAGCTATACAGAAAAATAGAAACAAGTAATCACTCACTCTTCAACATTAAACCACCCTCTCAAGAAGGAAACATCAATGTGTAAGGTTGTGGCAATTAAAATCATAACATTCTTACTCATTGACACTATGAGCACACACCGTTTGGACTCTAGCACCAACAACAGATTGAACTACTGAAACTGATGAAATAGATTCCAGGAAATATATTCCTGCATGATTGTGTACAGGTGCGTTATAAATGACTTATCATACCATATCATATCATGCTGAGTGGATCCAAATCAACCCACGTTGTGATAGTATTTTTTGGTAACTCCTTGCTCCTTGCATATGGTGTAACCTATTAAAGGGCAAGACAGCGAATTAAGGAAATATTACAGTTAAACTAAGGTAAGTGTTGAGCACAAGATGTTTTTGTTTCTAAAGTCACTTTTGTGTTCTGTAAAATGATGTTTCAATCATCTTGTTTCCCCTATGTCTACGAACTTTCTAAAGTACATTGCATGTTAAGATATGCATGTACCGTGATATCTAAAGAAAAATGTGTACCCAGATCTGGGTTGGAAGAAGTGATCCTCTTTTAAGATATAACTAAGGATAAGTACCAGTTTATTTATTTATTTATTTTTAACAGTGGGCTATGTTTGTAGTTTCATCCTTGAGATAAATGGTAATGCATTACAATGTCCACAGTATTACTTTTCCTCTTAGGCGCAAATAATGGTAATTTAGAAACTACTCATGATATCACTGGATATTGAGGTGGAATATTTGCAAATAGTTCTCTTCAGCAGTCCCCCTCTGTAAGTTTGTCAATATTTTCACTTTAGATTAAGGCGATGGCTGTTGTAAAGTGGTTTCTCTGAGAATATCAAACACTTTCTGTGACACTGATGTACTGGGATAATCTAAATGTGATTGAGCGAAAACCCAAAGACCATACAGAGCAGGGTGGATACGTGATGCAGTATGGCCAGGCTGCGCAGGCCTGGTTGACTTAGACTGTCATTACATTACAATAGAGTATATTTGTAAATTGCACCAGAGGTGGCTTCGTGAGCAGAATACTACTAACACCTCATGATCTTTTACGCCTTTGAAAAATGATGACACTTAGCAGTCCACATAATTAAGCCCACATCCTGCCCAACAAAGACACACATAGCAGTGTAATAGAGAGGAAGCAAGATCGACAATCAATCATGGATCCAAACTATCCTGCTGCAGTGTTGACGTCATAGTTGGACGACAGGGATACTATAACCAGAACTAAGATCAATGTTCTATGTGTACTTGTCTACTAAAACCTTTCAGGGGGATTCTTGCAACCGTCAATGAGTTTCTTTTGTAATATTTCTATATAAAAAAGCACGTTGAACACGGAAGAACTGAAACTGTCACATATTTGCAGAAAACATTGCAACTTGGTTAAAGAAATATAATAGAAATTAACTACAATCAATATCCCCATTCTTCGTTATTAAAAAAATAAATCTTTCCATCAAAGTACAATAATGGTTTTAAAAGCAAAAGTGACCCGGGATATTGAAATCATGTCCCACCGAGTGTTAAGGTGCTACTCAATTTGCACTTTGCACTTTCATTCTTGTATCTAAATAAATAGATCAAATCCAAGCATTTGCATACCAAGAAAAAGTATTTTGAAGAAGCAACAGAAGTAACATAACCAGTCTACATTCCCGAACACCACTTTTTAAATAAAAAAACAGGACATAACAACAACTACTTTGGAGTTGAATGTAGTTTCATTTCAAAGCACTTTAGCCATGATTTGTGTCTCTTGTTTCCAGCTACCAACAAATAATGTGCGATTCGATGAGTTGGTGTAACAGGCACATAGAGTAGTGCAGTTGACTTTCCAGTCTCCCTTTTGCTTTATCTAGAAAACGTATGTTTGTTATGTTATCAACATTTCTAAAGTGCAGCGTTCCCCCTATAATAGTATCTTGGCGCTAGGACTGAAAGTACAGGAAACATTACCATATGGAGCAATGACAAGATCAACTAGCTCTAGCCAGCATATCATACAATGGTCTTTCGATATCGCTGCCTCAGTCTCTCTCTTTCCCTCTCTCTCTGTATGTCTCTCACACTCCCTCTCACTTTCTATCTCTCTCCCTCCCTCTCTTGCTCTCTCTCTGTCTCTCCCTCTGACTGTCTCCCTTTCTCCATCTCAATATGAGTCTCTTGGCCTAATTCACAAAGTGTTTCTCAATGGGATTTTCCCATTAAGAAATACCTTGTGAATCAGACTCTCTGTATCTTTCTCTGCGGGTGAGAGTTGCATAGTCAGGTACTTGTTAACTAGAGCCACCCAGGCGTTGCTTACAGCTGCACACTTGAGAAAGAAAATATATTTCTTGGGGGCAGGGGTGTTGGATCATTACTGTGCCTTTTGTCAAAAGCAGCTATACAAAAAGCACATGCTTTAATTGTACTGATGTAAACTGGCTCTTTTCAAATGTTACAATGTTTATTTCTAATGATGCTGGAATATGATATGATAGGTTATTTATAACGCGTTTAATACCCAGAGGTTTCTAAGCATGGACCCGGGGATCGAACCTGTGGGGCTCCGTGTCGTTTTGCTTCCAAGGCGAGCACGTTGCCGCTGAGCTATCCTCCCGAGAATGTCATGTTATATGTTGCAATAATAATAAAAAATGGTGTCTTAAGGAACAAATGTTATTATCAAAACCTAGAATTATCAATTCATTTCTGATGGAAGGTTATCAGGCTTGAAATCAGAAAACTGAAAAGAAACAGTGAATCCAAATGTTCCTACCCCTTTCTGATGACTTTTCCCACCGACCAGACATATATATGTTTGGTATGGAAAGATAAGAAAAAGAGTTAGCTGATTTTTCAGGGTGTCACAAAAGTGGGCAATGTGCGCACCTGACAACAAATGTAACCAGGTTACAATTCCAACATGGATAGTTTGATACACTTGTATTGTGCTTTTTTTAGCAATAATACTATAAGAAAGGGGAAGGGGTCAAATAGCTTCAATTAACGTTGTATAGAGAGTTTGGGAACATAAGAATACCACTTTCTGGATGGCAAATATGTTAATGATAAAACTGTTGTATGATTGAATCCCTTAGTACAAAATACACACTGGGATTGGTGTTTTTTATTATTTTTCACAACAATCATCCTAAAATAAAATATTTGTAGAATTGACATTTATACAATAATTGGAACAGTTACTTCGGATGTGAGGCTATGGACCTGCATAGAATGTTTTCTGGATCTTGGTATAAGGATGGCTGCGCACATGCTCAGTTACAAATGCACAGACATCCTAATCACACCTTGTCAGACATGCAGATTTTTCCTGTGGCCCATATCTTTAGAAAAAAGCTTTTGGACTCCAGAGAAAACGTATAGATTTATGGTTCAAAATCATTGCATCCCGACAGACTGAACATCAGTGACAAAACCAGCTGAACTAGCAGACCAGAGCTGTTCTCTGGATTGCATTAATTCCACGTTCCGAAAAGAACCTTTGTTAATCATGGTTTTGTAAAATGCAGCACTGTAACCTAAATGAACTGAGCAGCTACTGATGAAGTAATATTACGCTACCTGAGGAAGGCCAAAACGTTGCTGGGTAAATGCATTATTTATCAATTTCGGAATGATCTATTTGAGTCATTACTCTATTGGATATACAAATATATATTTATTTGGGATATGCTTAAAAAAGATATGTTTTAAATCCTCAAATGCAATGACAATAAGGTTATTTATTCCAGACAACTGATGTGCTTTCTCTCATTTTCAGTGTGCACTTTTGACTCCATTTGACCAACACTATCCTGCTCACACATTCACACCTTCTCGTCCCCGTCCTCAGCATTGGATCACCTTTGAAATTTAGACTCTGAAAACAAACAAGCACCGTGACCTATGACACCTTCCCTACTCCTAGACTACAAAGATTCCCTTACTGCCCTGACCTCTGCACTGGACTCTTCTAAATACCTCCACTTCACAAACCTAATCTCCTCCCTTCACAATCAAGCCTGAAAACCTACCCTCCAAAGCCAATATCCATCACCTCCTCCCTTTTTACTAATGAGTTTGCTCATTACTTTTCCTCTATAATCCCTAAAATGCTTGACACTATCCCTTCTCTCTCTCCCTCCCTAACCCACCTTCTGTCCACCACCTCACCCCCTACCCTTTCCACGCTCAACTACTTCTCCCCTACCTCACCTATTGTATTAGCACTCACCATTTGCAGTGCCAAACCATCTATCAACCCTTTAGTTCCTCACGTGGTCAAAGACCTACACTCTATCACTTGCCCTTATCTCTCTGAGCTCTTTTACCTCTCTCTTCCTTCTCTGGATTCTTTGCGGCCTCCTTCAGATCTGCAACTGACTTACCAATATTGGAGTAAACCTCTGCTGAGCCAAGCATTCCTGCAAACTATCCCCCAGTTTCTCTCCTTCCCCCATTATTTAAAGTCCTTGAGCAGGCAGCCTTCAAGCAGATTACTAAGTAGCTTGAGTCCTTGGAGATCACTTCAATCTGGTTTTGGTAGTAAACACTCCACCGAGATTGCACACATGCATGTCTCCAACTTTCTCTCTAATAGTCAGGGCTCAAGTCGAGGGTACTTGCGGGTGGACGGAGTCCACTCACTTTTTTCAGAGGGTGGACTCAGTCCCCCCAGCCAAAATGAAAAACTTTGAATGTCCTCTTTGGATATATGAATTAAAGCCGACCTCTGGGATCGAACCGCAATCATCTGGTTTGCAGTCAGACACTTCAGCACTGCACTACATATCCTGATAAAAAAATAGCAAACAACTAAAGGTGAAATTTTGCATGTCGGTACTGCAAGTTCCAGGGAAAACATTTCTATTGGTTGTTTGGAGTTTAAAAAACACTATTAGAACAACAATATCCTCTCTTGGTTTTGTGTGTGTGTTGATTTTATGAAAGCAAATTCCATTTCGTCCTGTGCAATTTGGGTGGTTATGCAAAGCCAAATTAATGAAATGTGCATATTTCACCTTGATATGCTCATTTATGGTGACATCACATCCCATTGCATTTGTTGATGAGTCCCCCCACTTTAATTTTTAGGATTTGACCCCTGCTAAAAGTCACCACTCCACCACTCTCCTACATACTCATCCTTTTGGTCCATTCTGCCACTTTTGACACTGTCGACTACTCCACTTTCTTCTTCACTCTCCAGGGCCTAGGGTTTCTGAAAACTGCTCTTTTCTGATCTGCCTCCTACCTCGATGGTTGATCCTTTCAAATCGCTTGGCATTCGTAAACCTCGGATCCCATCCCTCTCTCTGTTGGATTCCCCCAAGCATCAGTCCTTAGAATGCTGAACTTCATTCTGTATATCTCTGCCCTAGGAAGACTTATCTCATCCTTTGTCTTTCATTATCATCTTTTTTCTGATTACATGCAAATATTTCAACCTTTCCCTCCTTCACCCCAGCCAACTCATAACAGATTAAAAATGGTGTCACTGCAATTTGCTTCTAGATGGCTCTCTACTGCCTTGTACTGAACTCTCCAAAAATGGAAGTCAGCTTTCTTTGAGCTGCCAATGTCATCCCTACCCTCCCCTCTCCTATCACTTTGCACCCTGAACTTCTTGCTTCCTCACCCAAGGCTGACAATCTTACTGTCCTTTACTGATAGAGACCTAAGGCTACACAAATCCGTCACTACCACTGCTTTTGCTGCTCGTATTAGCCTCCCAAACATTCAGAAGAATCATCCTTTTCTTACTAACCACTCTACAAAAACTCAAATCTCCACTCTTTTGCTCAGCAAACTGGACTGCTGTTCACACCTTCTCCTTGGCCTTCATCTCGTCCTCTCTACTCTTTGCTTCTATCTACCCACAACATGCTGGTTGGCCCTGCATGCACACCGCTCTTTTTTCATCTTCCTTTTCATAGTCTACAAAACTATCAATGGTCTTGCTCTTCAGTAAATGTCTAATTATATCTCAGTTTACTCATTGCCTTGTTCCCTCAGATCGTCTGTTGCACTGAGCCTCACAGTCCCATATCCTTCCTGTGCCTCCTTCACTTCCTCTCTTTCTCCTTACACGTGTCACTCCACTGGAACCGGCTGCCCATAACTATCAAAGCCAGCACAACGGTGGATCGCTTCAAAGCTCTGCTTAAACTTGACTTCCTTGCTAAAGAGGTAATTCCATCTGCCCTTTACCCAAGCCTCCCTACCGGACCCCACCACTGCCTCCAGTGTTGCTTAATAATGCAATTGTGTATATTGAATTAGTACTTTTAATTTGAAGCCCCTGCCCTCTTATGCTAATGTTAACTTTGTAAGACACCTGTTTTCTAACATGTATTTTGTTTCTAGGTTTTTTTGTCCCTGTTATATGTCCTAATTTGTCACAGACTCATCAAATGTCTCACAAATTGTTGTCATCTGTATGCTATTGTACAGGTGCCCTTTGTGGGAATGCTTCCACCATCTGTAAATGTAATACTGTAAGTCATTTCTGATCAGAATTAATGTCACTGTTCATCATATGAATACAAAGAAAAAATGCAGTTGTTGCCATAAATGTCAATGATTGGCCACTCTGTTTCTTCTAATTCATTTAATCAATTTTGGGGCAAACTAGACTGCTATGTTCTTGAAAGTGCAAATTCCCATTAAGTTTTTAGTCTGTAAATTTCTAATGTAAGAAAGTTGAATCGATTTTGTACTCAGGTCTATGTGCTAGGTAGGCTAATTAAAAGGATGTTATTCTCTTGACTGGTATCCAGTGCAAATGCATCCGTGCTGACAAAAAATGCACTGACCAAGGTGTGACTTAAGCAATGCTCATGCAGGTAAATTCTGGTTTCCTTCAAGTCTGGTGATTGAGCAGTGGGGTAAAACAGTTTGAAGCAATTCATTGTCAAACAAAATACATTGTCTAACATCAAGAGAGGTAAAGGATGTGTTTCAACATGTACGTCTGGAATTGGCAATTTTATGTTAATTAATGTAATGGAGGGGCTAGATTTCATTCCTTATCTAAGGCAATGCCAAGAGTTTTTACCTGTGTCACTGGCTAAGAGTATGGACCGCGGTCTGAGTACCTTAACTCAGGATTTCAACCTGTTTCATCTAGACTACATGCCAGGATCTTGTGTTTTTGGCATTGAACTTGAGCCTATTTGTATTCATCCTTTTGAGGAACACTGTCATATAAGTGAAGATTTGGCATCAAAGCAACATAAAATCCATCATAGCATGAACCCATGTAATAACAGTAGAAAAATACTTGCTGAGATGTACTTCATTTCAATTAATTCTTGGTAAAACACCATGATAAAAACAAGGTTTTACACATACAGATGAAATAGCTAAGATTAAAATCTAAAGTCAGATCATAATACAGTGAATCATCACAACACTCCTATGCATTTCTGGTTTAAGTAATCTGTCAAACATTTACTAGACCTCTTCCTTCCAGGAATACCCAAATGATAATATAAATGGCTTATACATTAATTCATTACCCCCAAGGTGCTAGTAATTGCTTTTGTTTTAAATATAAGATTGGTCTTAAATATAATAGTAATTCCCATCCTACACAGGGAGACTCACCGTTTAGTAGGAAGCATAATGCAAAAAACACATTGACAAAGACCGGATTCAATCAAAATCAGATTCAGGGTTCTCTGTCTAATTACTATGTATGCTGCGCAAAAAAAAAACAAAAATGGAGTAAGTCTTCCTTTGAGGCCTCAGGTGATGGACAGCTTCTCAGACCTTCAAGGTTAGACCATGAAAAAGTCACAGCCCTTAAGGGCAGTTTGTTAAATCTTGCCTTCATAATTAGGCACCTCTCCCTGTGAAGGTTACTCCACGTGAGATAATCTTGTTAAACAATAGAAGTTAATATCATGTGGTTATGATTAGAAGGTTTTAGTTACTCATGTTCTGATCTATGAACTTCAAAAAAGGTAATGAGTCCCTGTTTTAGAATACTAAGACCTTCCATACAATTTAAGGTCAGATTATTAAAGTGGCTTTGTGCATTCATCTTCTGCAAGAAAAATGTTATATATATATTTCTTTTTATTTATTATTCATATGGTTTATATAACAATTCAACTTTTCAATTCAGAATTTAAAAACAACATCTGAATACATCTTATACAATGTGTACAAAAGCATCACATAATAAACAAATTAATCAATAAAATGTCCACAGTAAGTTCCAAGGATAATAACAACTTCACCACTGCTAAAATATCTACAATGTTATAACCATTAAAAATCTTTTCCCATAAAATGTCTAGAGTTAAGCATTCATAATCCTTAAAACAATTCTGTGAAACAATTTCCTTTGTGCCATCAAGTTAGGGAATACAACCACTATCTGCTTCAAAGTTTCAAACTCCTTTTCATTTTTACCAAACCGACACCCTCATTGGGTAATAGGTCACTTCAGTCCAGATCCCAAAATATCCCTAGTTTGCCAAAGCTTAAAAAAAAGTCTTAAAACCAATAATTTGTATTTTGGACAAGAGGACTTCAGATGGTATGATTGTATTTTATTAAGAGGTTTCATTTGAAAATGACACATCCTGAATATTTTATATTCAGTGTGTTGTTCCCTCGTTAGTCTCCAATCATAATACTATACCTTAAATTGAGCTCGTTCTGGGTTATTTAAAATTAGGTCTAAGAAAATTTCAGCCTCTAGCATAGTTCTTAGACATGTTTCTTTCCAGGTTTGCATAGAGGCATCATAGCTTGGACCTAATAATGAGGCTACGGTCAGGATAATAGTCATTGCTTTATTGTGGTTCAGATTACATTTTCTAAACATAGTCAAAAGCCGCCATTTATACCTACTACTTAGTGATGAAAGCCGTAGCTCATACCGTATTAATTGAATTGGGAGACTTAAATTAAGGCCTAAGACTTTATTCCAATAATGACCCTCTATGATATTCCAATCTGCCGTACACTCAATCATTTTCCTCGCTGCCTCGTATATTCAAATTGGTACGGACATCTGAACCCAGTCATGCGGGAAGTCATCAAATTTGGGGCGGCCTCCAGATTGAAAATTAATCATTCCAAATCAGTCGTCTTCCCATTGACCCGAGAAACAAAACTGTTTGCCGACGACTTCGGACTCACGTGGAGAACCGCCGGGGTTCGATATCTGGGGATCCAACTGTCACTAGACCATCAAGCAGTGTTCCGGGATAACTATGAAGAGGTGCTCAAATCCCTGCACGACAAGGTCTCTCGCTGGAAGACACTCTGGGGCAGAACCTCATTAGTCAAAATGGTAGTATTGCCAAAACTGCTGTACCTCTTCAACGATATACCGCTGTTACTACCACAAACCTTCTTGAAAAGGCTCAAAAGCTTGGTTCTTGAGTTACTCTGGGCTGGCAAACCAGCTAGAGTGGCGTATACGATACTGACACTCCCCGTGTCCAACGCCGGCCTGGCCCTTCCTAATCTTGAAAAATATTTTTGGGCAGCCCAGGCACAATACCTCAGCCACTGGTATGCAACGCAAACAATCCGTCCTCATGTACAGGTGGAAGGAGCCCTGGCGACGCCCAACTTCCTAACTGCAGTGGTCTTCGCCCAGCTCCCCGTTCCCATTCGCACGATGAACGTGATGCTCACAACTTACAAGGTCTGGAGGACCGTGGCGAAGAAGCTGGGGGTGCACTCAAGGTACTCTCCCCTCTTGCCAGTCAAATTTATCCCTGGGATCCCTCTGACATCAGAAAAAGTGTTTCACCAGTGGGTTGATAAACTGCACATAAGATCCTTGGGGGACCTATTCACAGAAGAAGGTTTCATGACACCAGACCAAGCCAAACAGAAAGGGGGCAACACTGCGCTAGACGTGTTCCTCTATTTCGGAACTCGCTACACCCTGCAGACCTACCTGCCAGATGTCCCGCGTCAACCACCTACATGGCAATTGTTGCACGATGTCATTCAAGCACAAGGAGATGGCAGGTTGGTGTCGCAAATATACAAAACTCTGACCACTGGAACACCCCCCGTCAACACTGGGGCGAAAAACAGATGGGAAAAAGCGCTAAACACAAATATACCAGAAGCAGATTGGAGCTACATATTGAATCAGACTCAGAAAATTGCACTTAATTCCCGGCTCAAACTTATTCATTTCAATTTCCTTCACCAAACATACTACACACCGGAAAAAGCTACCTAACACCATCCCGACATCCAGTCAGAGTGCAAGAGATCCGGAACCATAGCCACAAGCTTTATACACATGGCATGGGAATGCCCCGAGATAGCCCCCTTCTGGAACAGGGTGCTAGATACGTCAACTGCAATCCTGGGAGAAGCAATACAACCGAGATGCATGGCAGCCCTGCTGGGAATGACCAGGCTGCTAACAGCTCCTTCGAGGAAACTGGCCGGAGTCCTACTAACTCTAGCCCGCAGGAGAGTCGCCCTGGCATGGGGCCGCAGCCCCCCGCCATCCTACACAGCCTGGCAAAAGGATCTACTCTACTACCAGGATGTTGAGGCAGACTTCATTAAACTCCTTCCTCAGCACGCGCGCCCGCCTGACATCTGGGGCCCGCTGATAACTTTTCTGATAAATGAAGATGAAACCTCCTCAACAGACACTTCGGAGTCAGGCAACGCACCCTGATACAGTCTGCAGTCAGGCCAATAATCCCCAGAGCGAGGACCCAGTGGGGCGAACTGTTGCTAACCAGCATATTTGCCTTGAGGCGGCGGGGTGGGCGGGCGGGGGGGATGGAGGGGATCTAAGTTAACGGCGCAAAGTTGATAATCCACCCTAATGTGGGTGTGCATTTGTTCGGTGTGTTAAATACCAAAAATAAAGGTTTTAAAAAAAAAAATTGGTACGACCCTCTCGCAGAGCATGATAATTTTCCTTATTCCCTTTGGATAATTCACCCCTGATTACCATGATTTAGACATTCTGTCTGATTTCATCTCTAGACACGGCTTCTGGAATGTTGTTATTGCTGTTCATGCCCAAATAGCGGTATTCATCCAATACTAGCATAGT
Source organism: Ambystoma mexicanum (assembly GCF_040938575.1). Classification (NCBI taxonomy): domain Eukaryota; kingdom Metazoa; phylum Chordata; class Amphibia; order Caudata; family Ambystomatidae; genus Ambystoma; species Ambystoma mexicanum. Next base: position 520,027,852 of record NC_090923.1, read on the forward strand.
TCTTTTTACAGGGACCATGTAAATGAGAGCCTCTTATGCAGCTTATTAGGTGTTAGCATAAGAATATTTGATCTTTTAATGTTAATAACCAGATGATTTCTATTAGTATAATGTTCGAGTGCAAATGAATATCTTTGAAGCTCAATAGGAGTTTTATCCAGTAAAACTAAATCATCTGCATATAGTAGCCAAGGTTATTGAGTAACTCCAATCTTCGGTAGGTAGGAAGCCACTGCTTCCAGATATTGATCAATGTCCACTATAAATACATTTAAAAGTTCAGGGACCAAAATGGACCCTTGCTTAAGACCTATGCTAGTAATAATTGGATTCGACAAGAGACTTTGCTGATTTAGTCGAACTTGAATTGAGGTGTCTGAGTACAGTTGGGAGACAAACAACAGAATATATGCCAGGCAGGCTGCCCTTTTCATTTTTAAAAACAAAAGCTCTTTATGGATGGATCGAATTAAATGCTTGCTTAAAATCATTGAAGGACATATAGACCAGCTGTTTTGATTGAGTAACTCTTTTCTTCACTAGTGTTATCGCCAAAAGATTTACAGAGGTACCCAGCCCCGATACAACCCCAGATTGATGTCTGTTGCCAAGGGACACCCGGTCTGTCCAACACTTTATGTCCCTTGTTAACAATCAGGCAAAGATTTTCCCCAGCGCATCTAAAAGGGCAATTGGTTGATAGTTCTTTGGCAATACCCTGTCGCCCTTCTTGAAAACTTGGGTAATTACTTATGACCTGCTCAAAGATAGTAAAAAGCATCCTAGACCAAGTTTCCAGGTGGGCTTTTAACATTGAGTTTGTGAGGGCCATATGGACCTCGAGCTCTAGATGTACTCAATTTTATATAAGGCAACTAACATCATTGAGCTCAAAATGCAGAGAGCCTGATTTACAGAGCTTTTTTCCTATGGGATTGTGCCATTATAAAACGCTTCTGTGAATCAGGCCCAAAGTGTTCATCGAGTTCCAGCAGTAACTTCACTTGAGAACACCCATGGTTTGAGAGGCATATCATTTTGAAAAATAATGATTCCAAACTTGCTCTTGAATTGGTTTGGTCTGGAGTGGTAGCTGAGGTTGGTTTGACCCAAGCCATAGTAAAGACCATATTTTAGCACTGTTCTTGGATACGATGGCTGTGAGTATGTTTTCACAATCTTGGTGATACATTGCTATCAATTACATTTTAGCCAATTCTTATACATTAGCTTTAGTTTCTGTAGCTTTAGTCTTTTAGAAATCTGATCCAGATGACCCGCAGCTCTTACATCTTTCCTCAGTGAATGTTTCCTGTCACTTGTTTGGATGTCAAAAATATGCTTGTGGTTAAAATTCAGATTAAACCCCAATCAGTTTTGTTCAGTAAATACGCTGTGACATAGTGCCCTTATAGATTTAGTGCCTTATCATGAGTAGGGCCTTAGCCCTTAAATGTGCCGGTAATGCTGTTACCGCCGCATTTAAGGGTTGACACAATCATGAGTCCGGTGGAAAGTGTGAAGTTTTACCTCAGCTTTTTGCTGGAGGTAAAAATGTCCCCTTGCCACCCATCTTTGGCTCTTTTCTGTGCTATTATCACCAGTGCAATTACCACCAGTGGTAAAAGTGCTACCCAACCCCATTAGGTCTAATGGACCCAATGGGGAATGGGAATTTACCGCTGTACTGATACTCGTGTGCTAATAGCCCTGGACCGAGTAGCGGTAATACTATTTGTGCTGGTGGTATCCCGGATGTGTTACCACCGGGTTACCGGCAGACTCCTGATCCTGATCGGGCCCTTAATCTATTTAGACCAGGTGTCGAAGCCCCATCCCTTATGCAAGTATTTAGGTTGTGCAATTTTCCCCCTGACCATTTTGAATCTATTTCTCCCTCCCGTCACCTTGAGTTTCAAATAATAGTAGGCTCTATGGGGGGAAAGCCCAGGAGCCACCCAGGTGAGCAGCAACAGCTCATGGTCGCTGCTTCGCTGGGGTATCATCCGGAAATCCTCAACATTCATCATGGCTCTCCTTTCTACGAACAGGTAATCCATAATGGAGATTTGATTCATTCTTCGCCAAGCTGGCCGTGGTGGAGCATCACCCTTTACAGTGCCACTCACCACGATGAAACCCGGCATATTCATTATGTCTAACCATTTCTTTGCTCTACTAGTAAGAGCATGAGAGCCCTGGAAATATTGTATGTTTAAGTGCCCTGCTATTATTACCGCAGTTATATTAGGTTCCAAAAGAGTCCGGTCCAACATTTTGTCTACCCCCTCCAAAACTCAACATCTGCAATTGAGATAACATTCCAGTATAAGTTCAGGAGAGCATCGGGCCAGTCCATTTTGTTAACTGCGTGAATATGTTAGGTAAGGCCCATGGCTCTAGAGTCCCCCCTATGGCCATTTTACAGGCTGTTAACAAGCTGCCCTCTTGCAGCTTTAGTTGCCTGTACCAGAGAGATCGCATAGCCATCCCAAATGGGGGGTTCAGGAGCCATGTCTCCTGAAGCATGATAATATCTAGACTGATCAGTGGGTTATCTTTTTCCAAGAGGAGATGCTTACAGCCTCTAGTATTCCAAGTTGCAATTTTTAGAGTCCTAACTTCTTTTGTAGCTGGGAATTATTCTAAGGAGCTCTGTCTCTTCCCTGCTAATGCCACAGGGAGCCAACAACAATCAGAGTCCTTTTTGTTGCGGGTTCTCTGAGAGGGTTCAATGTTGCAAGAGATTGTAAGTGGTTCCTGAAGCTGAGCAGCCCATTGGGCTGGCGCTATATGCACATTCAACCTTAAGGGGGAATATGAATCATCTTCCCTCCTCCGAATTCGGGGGAGAGATTTATTCCTATCTTTTATTATGAACCCCTGCTGATAAAAGAGGTCTCTAGCTCCCATCAAAGCATTTGCCACTAACTGAGATGGAATTTGCCATCTGACCCTGTCCAAGTCGTAATCACTCATGATCTCGACCTAGGCAATGTCTACAGATTGAACAGCCTCCAATCCCAGAATATCAGATATCAATGCCAGTATAGCCATCCTATTCAGGACAAAATCATCACCAAAACCCCCTCTGGGTTCCAGCATAAGGCTGTGCATTTTATTAGCATCTTTATTATTGTCTTTCTTAGAGTGTGGCCGAGGTAATAGCCCCTGCCCCATAGAGGAATGTGATTTGTGTCTTCTTTGCTTACGTCCCCTTTGGTTGTTCTCCTCATGCTGCTCACAATATTCACCTCTTATCTGGCTGTCCTCTCTCTGCTGCGATCTACCCTCCCTCAATGAAGTACCACCCTTACGTGTTGACGATGGTTCTTTCTCCTGTTTTATCAATCCATTTCTTTTTTGTTCTAATGTGAGAAATTCTTCTGTGGGGGGTATTTTGTTTTTTTCCCTGCTAGGCCAGTTTCTGTCCCCCTTTTCGTTAAGCAGATATTTTGAATGTAGGCCCTGTGTTTTCTTCTATAATTTGTATAATGTCATTAAGTGGCTCGTGTTCCCTTGAGGTTTCTGTTGCCACAGTGCCCCTCTTAAAATGTGTATTCATGACCGCCAAGTTTCTGCTCGTCGCCACCAAATGCAGTTCCAGTTTGGTTATTTTATCCATCATAATTAGCATAAGAGCTGATTGGTCCCCTGTTTTCACCTCTAACATTTAAAACAGCTGAGCCAGTGCTGATATTGCTGTATTCATGGATATTCATGACTGTGAGTGTGGCCTCCATCATGGGAGTAGGACTCACGTTTAACCCAAAAGACCTTCAGGGAGTGGGATTGAAGAAGGATACGGATGAGCTGAATTAAGTATTTAACTAATCCAGATAACGTATCAGTGATCAAGATAAGTCTACATGATGGGTGGAGGGAAAGGGAGGCAATTGTGTCTCATGGACCAATACACGATATAAGGTTATATATTGGAGCTACGGAATATGGTATAATCTGCATAGGCATAGTACAGAATTCTGTGCATATTCAGAGATTTGACATGGGGCTGTATAAATTGAAGATAATTGGTGGAAGGAATAATCCCTCTGGATCACTACAGTAATTAGCATACATAAAGTCATACTTCTAAAGTTAACCATCATAGACACCACCACTGTTTTACTATCTCTACCTGGCCTAAAGCCTGTTTGGTGTTTATACAATGTGCTCTTGAATCCACGCTTCTTTAATGGACTCCAAGATCTTACTCAAAAAGGAACATTTTGATACATGCTTAAAATTGGCTGGTTCATTGTGATACAGATCAACAACTTTTATTAAAGGCATAGCCACTATGGGCTTCGATTCAGATGATATACGATGAGACCAAGACAGTTACTTACAATATGCATAAAGGAAGCTGCAGAACATGGGTTGATCAATTCTAAAAGAGCAAGAAGGGCAATATCAAGAGGCGATCGAGAGGATTTAGTTTTAGCAAGGCATTACTTAAACTTGTCAGGAGAATTAAATGTATTTAATTCTATTTACACATTAATCTTGTCTCAATCTCTACATAGGCATCTGATTCCATTACTGTGTCAGCTTTTTCAAGCTCCCATTGAATATGATCAATCTTCTTAAGGAAGAACAACACAATGTCATCACACAACTTCTGTGTCACTGGCCAAATAGTTACAAGAGAAGCAGCTGAGTTTAGCTCTTTAAGTGTGCCAACATAAGTTATTTCTGTATATTTGTGACGGGGAATATTTTGTGTATCTAGTAGTCTGTTTTTACATGTAGAATGTTTTTCTTATAATCATGCGATAGTTGTTTCAAAGGGTACTCCTCGTCTGAGAGTATTCTTTCCTCCATTTCCTTTCTTACTTCCTAAAAAGTCCTTTTCCACTGCCAAGGGCCTTTGTACACCAAGGATGGGATTTCTTGGAGAAAGTGTTCTCTTTAAATGGCTGTAGTGGTGCAACAGCATGAAAGGTTTTACCAGATCTAAAGTAAGGCTTGCTAAGTGAAAGATGGGATCCTCTGGTACATTTATTAGTTTTTCATTACATCTTGTCAAAACAGGTTCCTGGTCTTTTGCAAAGGGAGTCTATATGGTTTTTGAAAATGGTACCTTATGGTATGGAAAAAGGAAGACCATAATGGTCAATCCATAATTATAACATTGGCCAGGTTTTAGTGTTGACAGAGGTGGATTTGCAGTCACAACATTCAAGGTATGACCCTAGATGCAAGTCTCCAAAAAGCAGTTGTGATATTCCTAAATCATAAAATCCATTGAAAAAGTCTTGGAAAAGCAAAGTGTTCTTCTGTTACAAGTAAGCCCACAACATCAGGAAAGCCCTGGCATAACTTTGTAAGGATGTGAGGTGAACAAGGGAGACCCGCAGATAACATTGTGCATGTTTTTGGCTGAACGACTGCGGATTTTATCACACGTGGTGAAACAATCTTGCAGGTGCACTGTATCACTTGGGAAATGAAGCATTATCACCCAGCAGAGCTTTCTATTCCTGAGGATACAATGTTGCAATTTCACCACACACAGAGTTTATTCATGAACGAAATGTTAAATCCCCTAACTCAATGTTTCCAAAGCATTTTATTCTCATGCTGAAGTAAAAGGAGACCTAGACTCAGCAAAACAGAAAGGGAACAGGTAATTTCACAATTGGGTTCAGGCCAGTTATAGGCTTGATCTGCCTCCCCCACCCCAAAGCCAAGGCAGCCCCAGGTGTCCTTATAAACCACATCCAATCATAGCACTATTCCACTTACAGTCCACAGGTGCAGACCCCAACCAAGAGGCCCAACGGGATGGAGAGGGATTAAAGTATAATACCCAGAGCCACCATTCAGCCAGGAAAGACAGAGAATCGTGGAGGGGGTACGAGTGTGAGCACAAGGTGATGCGAAATTAAAGGGTGAAGTCAGACGTAGTAACATCTGAAAGAGAGTGTTGGGAGTAGGAGGAGGCGATGATAAATTGGAAGGTGAAGCAGGAGTTGATAACATCAGAAGTGGAGCAAATGCAGGAGGAGGTCAGAACATAAGGCGGGACTAAAGGTCAAGTGGAGATAGTGAGCCTCAGGGTGTGTGAGGAATTCGACCATCCACACGGTGTGCACTCGACTGGTCTTTTTGAAATTTTAAATGAAATTGAATGATGATATGATATGATATAATGTGATATGTCATTTATAACGCACATGTACATAAGTGTTTCTAAGCACAATGGTAGATCACCCTCCACAAATTGTGTGGGGCTAATCCGCACACATTTTCCCATGCTCACTGCATGACATACACATAGACCCCGGTACTCTGGGTGGACACAGCCTACACCTTCCTCGTGCCATAGCCAGTCTAATTCATTATAAAAGGCTCCAGGGATCAGCCCTGTCCTTTTGTGTAAGCACTGCAGAATGATGGCAGCAATTAACATAATTAGCATACTAATAGACTTCAAACAGGCCCACATGGCTGCAGAGGCTAAACGAAGGAGACAGGAAAACCCAACACCCCTTTCATATGTACTGTGTCAACCTGAAGCCAGCTCCTGTCATGTCTGGGACTGTGTGTTTATGGTTGGCAACAACCGCAGGGGGACCCCATTCAGAAGCTACGAGTATGTGGATTGATGGAGAAAGAAAGTCTGTTCTTGGCCAGCTTCAAGGGAGACCTACCGCTTCAATCAGGAACCACAAAGAGCTTCATTCATTAGTGAGACCCTTTAATCCACAACAGACCAGAAGATGTGTGGGATTTAGTATTAGATGTTTTCCCCCCTTTACCTTTTCTGTTGCAAAGCACTCCAATTATAACCTCATGGATACAGGAAATTGTTGGTGTGGACCCAGGAATGGTTTATTAAGGTAGGCTTAGCCTACACCAATCACTGTGGCCCATTTGGCTTTAAAAGAGGGCTGATCATCTGAAGACTTTGCAAGGAGTAACAAGAAGAACTTGGCATGGACCCAGGCAAACGTTACAGTCTGCATTACAGCTTCCACCAGCGAAGGAAGGCCAGGAATTTCAAAGAGGAAAGCAAGATCCCTCCCCTAAACATCTCCCAGGGAACAGAGGGAGATACTGAATCCAGAGGACTCTCCAGCAGCTCCGGAACCGGTACTCAGCCAGCACACAGCAAGCCCTGATAGGCTCTGTAGCAATCTTCCTAGGTGGGAAGTGCCAGAGCGTCTCTGAACCAAACAAGGACAAGGGAGTTGCCTGCAACACTCTCCTCAGCTTTGGGACATTAAACTAAAAGGACGACTTGTGCCCATTGAAGAAGCTAGGAGCAGTGCATCGACAAGCATCCACCGACGTCCGTCTTAAAAGACATTTTCAAGCGTGTCAAGCCCCTTGAGCTGCAACCGACTACACCGCTGACTGTTGTTACGCCGCAGTTACTTACGCCATCAAAGACACCTCGAGCAGTACTTCAGACCCGCCGACCAGCACTGAGACAAAGATTCCTGACCCTGATCCCCTGTGTAGGCCAGCCTGCAGCCCTCTGTCCAGCCTCACTCACTGAACTGCATGTCACCCGCAGCTGTGTCCCCTCTTGAATTCTGTTGCAGAAGCTGCAATGCTCCCTGAAACTGACTCAACACTGCTGAGCACCAAGAACATCTACAAGCACAAGGTACATTGTGGTTCTGTCACCATAGTCCTTCTCCGAAGGCCCACAGGGACATTTTATGACCCATTGTACCCTTTGTGCTGAAACCAAGTATCCTTGAACTACTGTGATTACTTACTTTAGTGACTACCCTTCTGTCGGTATCCAGAGTGCATCCATTTTCCTTCTTTGAAACTGTCTCTCCTCTGCATTCCTTTACAGGGTGGGTTGCATTTTGTAGTGTGCTAATAATAAAGTAGATATTTTTATACAACCCTGACTGCACAGTCTCTTTTATTATTGGGTAATAATTGTATATTCTTGTGTTGCAACTAACCAAGAATCATGATCTTGCAGAGCTAAGCCTGCCGTTCCGTCCACGTTATCAAGATTGGACAAGGAGGTTTATAATGTGCTTGTGTTTCCAATCTGTTCGGACCCCTTCTGGTGTACTAGATGTGTGGGGCTTATTGATGGTTTAGAAACCAATATTCATCCCTGGACCACTTGGGCACCAGAAGTTGATTCATCACAGGGTGATGGAAGAGGTGATGATACCTAACGGGGATGAGAAGGAGGTGATAACATTAGATGACAGAGGTGACACAAAGGAGGTAACATCAGAAAGGCTAGTTATATGGAGGTGGTGGAGGAATAAAAACCCCATGGTGGTGTTGTTAGTAAAGGTGGTATGAAGGAAGTTGGAAGTATAACACGGGGAGAAGGGTATACACTAGAGGTGGTAAAGCCCAAAAAGAGAGTGAGGGTTGGAGGTGGTAACAGGGACAGATAATGATAGGGTAACACCAGAAGGTGAAGGAGGTCTAGTGGAAGAAGAGGCAAGAACATCAGGCAGAGAAAGAGGAGCTGAGTAGAAGAGACCAATCCCTTAAATAGCTAGAGTGGGAAGGTTCTGGCAGAACTAGACAGATGGCGAAGGAATGAGAGTGGGTCTGGGAGATTATTGTGGGATCATAGAGGTGAGGCGGAAGAACCAAGAGGATGCCCAGGTAAGGCCAAACCCCAGAGACCCCTCATCAGCTCTTGCAAACTATGCTGACTAACCCATCAGTAAGACTTTGTGCCAAGGTGAGTCTTGAGACATGGAATCCTAGAAAGTTATCATCTAGATCAAACACAGAAGAAGAGTTCATTCCTACCCTACCAGCAGTGCAACCTATGTCCTACACTCACACCCTCATGTCTGGATGCACCTGGGCTGCAGTTCATAATTTCTCAGTCAGCCACAATACCTAACCACAACTGTGTCGAGTATCTTCGACCTTTCCTCTGATTGTCTTGCCTGATATCCACTAAAAATGAGCATATTGCTTTCCCTGTACACTTTAGCCTGACCTCCTTAGCCATGCACAGTCGTCCACCCTTATCCACCTCGTTCCTAATCCCAATGTGGGCAAAATCCACCCTTGTGTCTAGGCAGACCACCACTGTGATGTGTGCTTGACACACAAGATAGGAAGACAGCTCAGAAGGCGAATGCCTTTACTGGCAAGAGCTGAGTACAAGTAGTTGTAGATCACATGTTCAAATCCCAAAGACACTAACACATGCTTCCATCCTTGTGAGGTCCCCAAAGTGAACACTACTATGGAAGAGGGAGTATGGAAGGGAAAACGAGGTGTTGTTATCTGAGCGTTAGCACTTTATATGAGGATCTGTTACCATTGTTATGTATTGCTCATTTATGTGCTCACCAGTGATACATATTCTTTCTTCCATACTTTTGTCATGCCTCAGCAAACCTATGCGGTAGATCAGGGGGTCTGCAGCCCGTGGCTCGCCATTTGTTTTGGGCTATGGCTCCCGTGAGCTCTTAGCATTGGTTATGCTGCCTTCGGATGATGGTAGTTGGAGTCTAAAACATCTGGAGAGTCAAATCTAGCAGCCCCTGCTGTAGATGATGGTTCCCACCGCCATTGCTCACTTCCTTCTTGTGTTTTTCAATAGCAGTCTGTATCAATTTAATTTCCTCTTTTAAAAAACGAGTCTTTGCAAAATGATTTCCTGTGCATCAAGTCTACACGTTGACAGGTGGTTCAGTGTCTCTTCCGGAACCTGCTTGTGGCTCGTGGCATGTCATACTCAGTGCCCGCCAGCCTCCTACACATCTGGGGATGCCTGGGTTCCTGGCAGGGTCCAAATGGTCTCATTGCAAATTCAAATAGCTGTGAAGGAAAATCCAACCAGTAGCCCAACATGTTAGATCGCAAATGGAAGTGCATGTAGGACTGGCATGGTGAGTCGTAGGAAAGGCGGCTCACGTCATGTGTTGCCGGCTGCACAGAGAGGAGGCCTGGTTTACCGCATGATGTATGGGACTAGGAAGGGCTTTCTGCAGCTTGCCATCAAGGTCAGAAGTTCATAACATCTTACACTGAAATATGAACCACTTCCTGACTGAGGTTTTTTTGTGCCCTGTTTTGTTGTTTCTATTTGACGCTGCTAATTACCGCAATAGACACTCATCATCGATAGAAAACGATGCAACAACGCATATCAAGTTAGGTGGGCCTTGCTACAACGATTTAGAGTTCAAGTGATGGCTTACCAACAGCTTACCTCAACACTCTCAGTTTCTCGCCCTAGTCCTCAGGAGTTGGGTTCCATCTTAAAAAGGCATTTTACACACATAAGCCAAGCAGCCCCAGACGTCCTTTTTTATTTGTATTCTTCTGTAGATGTTTATTTGCAACAGTGTAACTTGTCACTGGCGAATGAAGCAAATGTAAATTGGACCTGGAAAGTGTCTCCAAAGTAAATATGCCCCTATTATCCCCAGAACAACTACTATTACTGTTTAAGTGTTCTCTGATGTTACTAAGGTCTGGGATAAAACAACTCCCGGTAAAGTAGGATGTTGCCAAGGGCAGTATCATTTATGGGATGACAAACAATACCCCAAAGTTCTAAGCTCCATTAATGAGCCAAGATGGAAGCACTGTGAGATCAGAGGTACAGACAAAGCCTGTGCCCCAGTGTCAATTGGTCGAGGTGTGGCACATTCTGATCTCTGTCACCCCTGTCCTGTTGTACAGCAGCACCTCGGATCAGGCATCCAAGTCTCACCTGCAGCTTGGCACCTCCTGTCCCGGAAGCTTGCCTTCACTAAGGATTCTGCCCCCAACCACTCCCCAGCTTGTCTTGGCATCATGATTTGCTTTATCATTGATAACGGTAAATCTTTACTCTGCATCAAGGGTAACGCAAACATGATAACTGTTATTATGTGGCTAGACCGCCTACTTTGGTGGTGCCAGCCTATATATACTTTCATAGTGTGCCATGCATTTCTTACTTGGAACCAGGGGTAAAGCAAACTTGATCTTTCATATTATGTGGCTAGACTGGCCTACTTTGGTGGCACCAGTCTGCATATACTTTTTCACTGTGGTATAGCATTTCTTACTGGGCATCCAGGGAAAAAAAAACATGATAACATGTAATATATTGCTAGACTGCCCTACATTCGTGCCACCAGTCTTCATATAATTTCATATTGTTGCATGGCATTCTTTACTGGGTATTGAGGGTAAAGCAACATGATGCATGTTATTATTTGGCTAGACTCGCCTACTTTGGTGGTGCCACTCTTCATATACTTTATTACTGTGGCATTTATTACTGTCCATAAACGGCAATACAAACATTACATGTGTTATTATGTGGCTAGACTGTCCTACATTTGTACAGCCAGGCAGGATATACTTTTCCATTGTGGCATGGCATGTTTTGCTTGCTGGAAAATACAAAATGAGTCTGTCCTTATATGGAAATATTGGTGCAACCTGCATGGACATGTTTGGGCACAGCCAGCATGAAAATATGTTTTTATACTGGCATATATTGTGGGAAATTGCATCATGAAAATGTGTTGGGAAATGTGCACTGTAGGTGATTAGCATCTATTGGATTTTTTTATGTTCTACCATACAAAACTGATTGACAACTGTGTGGCTTTATACAAAGTTTTTCTCATAAAGTTTGCTGTAAAATGCACAATTTTAACACATTATTTAAAAGAAATTCTCTAGGGGAGAAACCCCCAGAATCTGCCTACGCGTGTTCACTCCTGCATATTCGGTCAAAACATTTTTCATGTACACCCCTCCAGTAAAAAATTTACCAGATACCATTGGTGACAGCTCATGACTTAAGCGCTCCAGGCTGGACCAGCTCCCTCTTTACCTTTCGCAGTTGAAAAATTGAGTCCCTTTCAATTCGAAATTAGCAACAGCTGTTATTACATCTCTCAGAAGTGGGAGAAGAATGCCATAGAGATGCAGGCGTGGATGTAGGCTCACTTCTTAGAGAGGACAGAGAGTCTGTACTGCCTTTGGAGCAGACAGCAGGCCAGTTTGTCAGGGGGTGTGCCTGATGCCCTCCATTTCCTCTCTGCCGCCCTACACTTGCATTTAAAGGTGGCAAGGTCAGAATCGTAACAAGAGTTGCATTTGGATTTGGGCATCAAGCGGTTCCTCATGACAGGGACAAGAACATCCAGAGTGTTAGAGATAGAGAGATGAAGGTTAGAGAGGTCTGTGTCAGGGTGTGAGTCAGCCAAAAGTGCAGGAGGAAGAGAGAAATTAGTGGCAAAAGCCTCAACTGACACATGCTTCATGGGTCAGATGACCGAGACGGTAGGTGGCAGTGCTGGAGTCGGCTTGACCTGCGGGGAAGAAAGAGAGAGGTGGGAAGAAAGGAGAAAGTGATCACTCCAAGAGAGAGGAGAGGTGAGAGGGTTAGAGAAGGGGTGGTCTGAGGAGATCAGAACATCCACGGAATTAATTGGGCCAGAGGGAAGAATAGAGAGAGAGAGATAGAGAGAGAGAGAATTGCAGAGGTTGCGAAAGAGTCCTGAAGAAGAGCTGGTAGCATCCAGGTGGATGTTCAAGTCTCCGAGGAGGAGAAGTTGAGCGGTAGAGGCAAGGAGCGAGGAATAGAGGTCAGCACACTCAGAGAGGAAGTGGGTCACCTGGCCAGGCGCCCTGTAGATAGTGGCCACAGTGAGAGAGAGGTCAGGAGAGATATAGGGCCTGCAGACCAGGCATTCAAAGGAGGAATAGTGCTGCATCAGAATGAGAGAAGCAGGGATCCACTCTGGGAAAATCAAGGGTACACCCCACAGTGTTGTAGGTTTTGGGTTCAGAAAGGGTTCAGAAAGGATAGAGTGGCCTGGGTTGGAGACCAGGATATCCCTTTTGAGCTTCTTCCTGCCAGGCTTAGTGAGAGGGAAAGGATAGTCGATAGAAAAGCAGTTAGAAAAGATAGGTGAGACAGAGAGCACCATAGGGGGGTGCAGAAAGAAAAGAGGGGGTAGGGAGAGGGGAGCCCAGGCAGGGGAGGGGGCAGGGGAGGTTGCGCAGAGGGGGCAAACAGGAGGGAGGCACAGGGAGGGACATGAAAGGGAGAGGTGCACAACAACGAACAAGAACAGCGTACCTACAAATCAGATGCAGTACAGAACCATCAGAAAGAAAATAGCACAACAGGGAACCTAGAAGTAGAGAATGCAGATGCAATACAGGACCAAAAGCAAAACACAGAGGTCAGCAGGAAACCTAGAGGTGAAGAAGGCAGGCAATTGCAATGTGATGCCACAAACCATGGATAGCAACACAATATCAAGAACCGTAGAGAGCAAACACAAAGTCAATACATTCAACAAGGCACAGAACACAACAGGAACCTAGAAGAAGAAGACAGGCAATGCAAAGTAATGCAAGAAAAACAGTGGAGCACGAGACAGTGTCAGAATAGTACAGAATAGATCAAAGAGAGAAGGGCTGATGCGAGAGAAAGGAAGGGAAATGCAGGAGGGGGTATGGAACAGGATGCAGGGACCTATGATAAGAGGGGGCACACAAGGCTAGAGATGGAAGGGAGCACATGCAGCCAAATTGTGCACGCCAAGTTTTGGCCTAAGTATTTGAGCACAGCACAATACAACACACCCAGATTCAACTTTTCCAAAAGGGGGGAAAAAGGGTAAGTTTTTAAGCACAGCAAAATACAACACACCAAGATTCGACTTTCTTAGAAGCGAAAAATGGCTACATTTTTGAGCATGGCACTTTACAACTCACCCAGATTCGACTTTCCCAAAAGGGTGTGAAAAGGCTATGTTTTTGAGCACAGCACAATACAACACACCCAGATTCAACTTACCTGATCAGTCACAGCAGGTCAACAGATGCAAGCTAGGTGCTACCACGGCAGACATCGCCAGACACCCCTGGAGCTGTCCTTAGCCTCTGGTCCTTGTACTCCTCGGCACTTAATTTGGATGGTCTGTATTCCCAAAGGCCAGGGGCAGATCTACGCTATCCATGGCCCTGATTCCCCTTTGCTTTAACTGTGGGAGTGGGCAGAGAATACAATGATTTCCTATGGGAATTCATGACGAACATAGACGCCCTTAGCACAGTGACGTGTGCCAGTACATTTGGGGTTGGTAATGCAACCTCTGATCCAGCATTAGACAGGGACCCACATCTGTAGAATTTCCTTCCCAGCTGGAAACGAATCTGCTGGAAATGATGTAATAACATATTGTTTTCTGAAGTGGCAGGTATCGTCTGCAGGTCCCTTATGTGGTCGACTATAGATGAGTGGATGAATTGTGATCTCCAACTGTTTTATTCTAACCAGATCCGAGAAGGTGCCCCATAGCCAGCATTCTTTTGTCACTGATATTGAATGGCTGGCCCTCAGTTTCTAGTAACCTGATAATCTCAGTTGAAAGCCATTGTGAAAATCCCAGATTGCAGTAGGTTCCAAAAGTGTAACTATGTTTTTAATCCCCTCAATCGGTGATTAAAGCATTGACGAGTCTATAAGCTGGGATACCTGCTGACTGATCTCCTTGCATTTGGCACTTGAAGGTTCATTGGTCTATCAGGAGCAATGATGAGGTTCCGTGATGGTGTGTCCCAGCGGAGGTACAAGGGACTGTTTTGTGTTAATACCCCCTTTTTACTCCAGCTGGATTTGTGTGATTGAGCAACACTGTAGGTTCTCATCGTGATCTTCACGTCCTCTGTTACCCACCTTAGTGCTTCCAGATCCTGATGCACGTTGTCCTGTTTCTCCCAGATTCTGTAGTATCCAACTCATGGTTACTCATTGTGCAGCCCTCCAGATGTTTTGAACGTCAACTCTCATCAACCCCAGCCAGCATAGTCAGCCTGCTGTTGAGCTTCAGTGACTTTCCACTTGTTCTTTAATTATGTTCTTGTTTTAATCCCATAAAACACGCTAAACAAATAGAATTATTGAATTGGAGTTGTTGGAATGTTAGCTTCTGTTTAGTAGATGTTCTACTATTTTAATCCAGAACTGAGCCTCATACACAAGACTCATCAATTGGCATTTTTGGACAAATCACAAAAGAGTAGCAGTGACTCAAGTCAAAGGAGTTCAACATAATCATTAATCATGCTCCTGGCAATGCAAGAGGGTTTTTTCAGATAACTCTGGATGTGATCTGTTGTTTTAAAAGCGGACAGGTGCTTTTTAGTAATGATTAAAATGTGGTCAAACAGGTTGGACTCTTTACGAATCACACCTGTTCACAAAGAACACAATCGCTATTTTACTGAGAGAGCTGGAGGAAGGAGCCACCACTTTGTAATTACTGCCGTAAACACACGGTATGCGTCCTCAGATTTGGTGGCTTGTGGAGAGTCACACAATTGGATGGACAAGACACACGTGACACCTAGATCCTCTTCAATAATAGACACTTAGTCACCCAGAGTCCAATGGCATTATAAGGGCATTTGGAAGCCTAGCAATGTGATTGTGTGTCTTTTTGTAACCAGTGCTGGAAATTGACAAAATGTGCTGGGGTAATTCCATCCCCCCCTTCTCGTGTGGTTGAGGGAGTAGCAGGTGGGGTTTGGGGGGGGGGGATTTTCAGTGTTGTGGGCGTGACTCACGGGCAGAGCTTGATGTTCAATAATGTGGATTCCCTGAGTGTAGGATGGTGGCTGGTTTTCATTTCATTTTGGGAACATAAGAATGACCAGCGATTTATCAAACATGTCTATAATAGTAATTCAAATGTGCATTCTGTCTGAGAATGCAATGCACACTGGGTAAGGTGCTCATTTCATTTGTCAGAATAGTCACCATAACCTTCAAATGTGTGAAAAGCAGGAGACATATATACACAGCTTTGGACCGTTTGATTGTTTCAGCTTGGGCTGTCCTGGTGAACAAACGACGACTTTCGAATGCAGTTTGTGAAGTCGCCCATTGAGACTCCAGAAGCGCAATGCTCGGGAGACTGGCTGCAGTCAAGGATAGAGAGCTTCCTCAGCTTCAGAGGGGTGTGGGCCTCTGGTTACACGAGGTGTTGCTAGGGGGTGGCGGGCTAAGGAGGTGTAGCCCCTGGTCTTTTGGTTGTAGCCCCTGATAGAAGCTCAGGGTCTACAACCAAAAGGCTAGCTAGCCCCGAGTCCCAACAGTCCTGACATTAGCGTAGCCCGGATCTTTTCCAGATCTAGCAACACCTCTGCTCTACACTGAACGGTGCTCCTGCCAGACAATTTGTACCGCAGCACAGTCTTGTTCCGGCCCAGTGACTCCCCTAACTCTTTTGTCACTTGTTCTATGAGGCTTCTGGATGGCTGAGGCTTCTTTAACCCATGCAAAATGGCGCCTCTGTCGATATTAACAAACGCCCCCTTTGCTGATGCCCACAGAAGGCACCTATGCGCACGATATTGTGATCCTTCTCTCATTTAAAGAGCCCATATTTTCTGTGCTTTATGTTACTTTGGCGTCCGCTGCTGGTGGCGCACGAGCCCTTGCTGTTAAACCTTCCCTGTCTATTAGCGATAGCTGTGGAAGGAGCCTTTTTTTCTAGGAGCGAGTCAGGAATTGGCTTGCAAATGACTAAAATGATTTCTGTTCACCTGCGACAGATACGTGTGTTTATACAACGGGTCAGTTTCCATGTACAAATACACTCGGAGCCGGTCTTATTTTTATTGCACCCAAAATATGTCATTTTGACAAGAAAAATATGAGTGAATTTTGTGTGTCTAAGACTAAGGAGAATGACCAGATATGAGAACCGGCGTGTGTGACTTTAGAAGACAGTTCTCTGCCTCGCTAGCAGCTCTTCCCAACACTTCATGCAATCCCATCCAACTAACGTGGTGCCAGGACACAAACTAATGCTCGACCAGAATCCAGTTCTGTACGTATTGCTGCATTGACCTAGAGTGCTTGCTGCTGCTGGACGACATAGACACACAAACAGGAACTGATGTAAC
The DNA here is from genome assembly GCF_040938575.1 of Ambystoma mexicanum. Taxonomy (NCBI): domain Eukaryota; kingdom Metazoa; phylum Chordata; class Amphibia; order Caudata; family Ambystomatidae; genus Ambystoma; species Ambystoma mexicanum. The sequence goes on from NC_090923.1 coordinate 520,044,748, forward strand.
TGACCTCACTATCAATTTAAGTCCCTTGTCTGTGGGAGTGACTGTTGCTGAATACCGCCGAGGCCAGGATGTTCGGACAGCTCCTTCCTTCTGCAATACGCATGGCTTTGGCTCACACGATGCTCGAAATGTGTTTCCTGACAACAGGAGGGAATTCGGATCAGCACTGTCCTCCTTTGTTCAGTGAAACAGGTATTCTTAATAATTATTAAGTTGCGCAGAGTTGCTCAGAGTAGATTTGAGCAGGTTATCTAATGAGTATGTATATGTAGGCCATGTCAGTTTACACATCACACATGCCACAGCAGCACCCTGTAGCCATCCCTGGAAGTTAACCTCCAGTTCAGAGCCCGTGAGCGATGCATTGTGGGCATGCAAATTAGCTGAAAAGCAAGATTTCGGCTCTAGAACATAGTCTTACTATTAAGATTCTGGACGGAAAGGCATGCATTTGAGCTAATGTTCATGACCCCAGTGCGTTTTGGTTTTTGTAAATTTAATGCAGGATGAAGGTTCCTCAAATCAAGTGAACATTTCAGGATGGCCCAGATGCCATCTTTTAAGACATGTTTGGTGTATCCAAAGAGATCGTCCAAGCACTACAATAGTGGAAGAAGGAGCAGCTCTTACAAGGACAACCCTTCTCAAGTCCCAGTCAAAGCTGACCATCACCACAGATGCATCAGTGCAAGGGTCGAGAGCACATTTCCACACATTTCCACAGGTAAGGTAAACAGAGAAAAACTTTGGATAAAATTTGCCAACTGGAATTGCCCTCCAGAACTGCTAGACCCAATACAAGAACTTTACTCAGAAACATCCATGAGAGTCAGACTGAATGGCACTGGGCTGCTTTCCGCCGCAGTGGGAACAGCCAGTGGAGTCAAGCAAGGATGCCCTCTGGCACCAGTACTCTACAATGCCTATACTGGTGATTACCAACAAGCCAAAAAGAAGGTCAAAGCCTTCCCGCCGTCCTTAGGATCTGAAAAAATCAGTAGATTACTCTACGCGGATGACATTATACTCATTGACCAGACAAAGATAGGGCTACAACGAAAGCTAGACAACCTGAACGTATACCTTCATACGAACGACCTGGAAAGTAACACAACAAAAACCAAAGTGATGCGACTAACAAAGGCGGCCAAACGCAAAACCACAGAGGCATGGTTCTTTAACAACACCCGCCTGGAAGAGGTCGACGCCTTCAGATACTTGGGTACGATGTTCAGTAACAAACGGAATGAGCAATCCATGTTAGACCTTCTGACCAATAAAAACAAAACTTTGTCAAACCAACTGATCATCATGTACAAATAATTTGGTCCCTTGTCAGTAAAGGCGGCGACAAATTTTTATAAAATGAAAGTGGTCCCAGCACTTACCTATGGCACAGCGGCATTCTTTGGCATCCCTGATTCAACGTGGCCCAAATTGGAGGGCTCACTTTGGAAAAAAGTGCTCCGTTTACCTGCTTCGACTCCAATAGCCCTGATAAGAAGGGAACTTGGTCTCACTTCTCTACAAGGAACAGTATCCGTCAATACTTTGATGTTTTACAGAGAAGTCAGATCATCTGTGGAGAAAATCTACATACTGATCCAAGAAGAAATCGAGAAGGGGTCAAATAAAACTCTCAAAACCTGGCTAGAAAAAAATCAAACGCTTCTGAAATCAATAGGCAGCTCAGAAGAGGAGCTCCGGACAAACCCGAAAAGAACGGCAAAGAAACTGAAAGACTTAGACTGGTGCGACACTCAACAAATAGCAGCAAACTATAAATCAGTGGCTCACTTACCGGCGTTCGCCCAAAAACTGAATGAACCTATCAGCTATCTACTCCAATTTCCGAACAAGATCTTTCGCGCTACCTTCCTAAGAGCAAGATTGAACATCCTAAAGACCAATGAGGTACTGAAAATCCGAGGAAAATCTAAATCAGATGGCTGTAGATTCTGTCGAAACTCAGACTTAAAGGAAAGCCTGAGACACCTGATAATCTTGCACAGGAACAACCAGCAATAGGGAAACCCACCTGGATCACCTCTACTCAAACTTTGCGAGAACTACTGGTGGGCATACCTAATGAGCGGGCTAAGCCGAAGAGCGGTAATTGCAGTGGTAAACTTTCTACTCAGTCTGAAGTTGGACGCCATCTGTGAAGGTTAAGAGAGCCCCTAAAATATTTAGCCCGTTCTGATGAGCATCTGGGAAAATACATTTCTTTTTCTTTTGCAAAAACTGTCAACAACAGATATACACAAATAAAAAAAAAAAACACACACACCTGAAACCAAATGGCAGTGGATTTCCTTGGAATCGCAAATGCATATCAATGTCCTGAAGCTCTTGGCATGTTCACAAAATCTCTCAAAGTATTCAGGCACAAATAGTGGAGAAAAACACTCTCTGCAGGACACGCAATGCCACCACAAAGTTCTGTATAAATAAGCATGGTGCAACACACTCGCTAGCATGGTTAGCTCTACAAATATGGCACCCGTGAATCCCAAGAGGGATACATCTCCAAAGCTGACATGTCAGAAGACTAGAGAATTGCCCAATGGAAAATCTAAGCCAACAAGCATTGCAAGAACAGGAATGGGAGTTAAACACAGAAGTACTCAAACTGATCTAACACAAGTTGGGAATACCGGATATAGCTCTAACCACCACAGGGACTAATGCAAAACATGCCATAACTTAAGGAACCTAGAGCCAGGGTCTGGGATGTTTGCATACGCTTTTGCCCCAACACCACTGTTACACTGGGTACCGCACAAAAAAGAGGGAAGACACTAATATCAACAGCCGCAATGTAGGCCAGACAGGTTTGCTGCCCACACATACTAAACTGGCATGGTGCTGCAGCCACCAATCAAGCTCATGCTGCTAAGCAAAAGTCTTAGCATGTAACGCAACCCGCGCCCAAAACTATCAACTTCTCCTGAAGTCATAGAATGTGGACATTTAAAACTACTACCTAGGCGCACAAACATCCTATGGGAAGCATGTACACCAAATTCACGCATATTCTATTTTAACAAGTGGAAACGGTGTGTGCTTCGATGCAACAAACATGCTGTTAACCCTGTAGAGCATGGGTCTGCAACCTTTGGCTCTCCCGATGCTTTGGACGGCAACTCCATTGATCCTTTGGCATTGACTATGCTGGCTAGAGCTGATGGGGTTTGTAGTACAACACATCTGGCGAGCCAAATGTTGCAGAGCCCTGATCTACAGGGACGATAGCATGTTTGTTGCATCAGACCGTCTATAGAACATGCACCCACTAATGTGGTTAATTAGAATATAACTCATTGGAGGTTCATCCAGTACCACTTGCATCTCACACCACTTCACAAAATAAAATGTCATGGTGGAAGGTTCAAGTTATTAAGACTTTTATGGAAGGTGTAAAACAAGTGCATCCACCTGTACTAAAGCCAGCCCCTAATGGAATCTCAATGTGGTGTTGAACCAATGCATGATTCCACTCTTAAAACCATTACATAATGTTTTGTTAAAACATCTTCCATACAAAGTAGCCTTTCTAGTCTATCCTTTCCATCGGAAGCATGAATGAACTGCAGGCACGGTCAGTAGACAAACCATGTGTCACAATACACAGGGACAAAGTGATCTTCAGGACACATCTGAGATGCTCTCCCAAAATTATCTCAGAACTCCATGTCAATCAGTCCATTGCGCATACAAGCTTTCTTCCCAAAAAAAACAGTTATAGGCCTAATGGTCCATACAAACACTAGATTGCAGAAGGGGTGTAGTGTATTAATCCAACAGAAGAAAACAATCTTGCAAGATGAGTCAGTTCTTTTTTTTAATCTTCCCGAGGTCAATAAGGCAATTTGGTCACAAAGTCTAGAATTACCCCCATGTATCTTATGCTGTATCAAGAATGTTACATACTAGCACACTATTGACAACTCCAGGCTACTCTCGGCTGATATATGAAACCCAGCAGTGTCTCCTCAATGGAGGGTGACATTCCTCATCAAACAGAGGTTCCATGAAACAGAAATAGACAATGGGAACAACCAGTTCGAGTGGAAAGGTGGAATGAACGTTGCCTAGGTTCCTCCAGGTTGAAAAAGAGAGGAAACTAACAAAAAGAACTGGCCTTTTCCTGCACTATTCAATCCATAAAGAATGACTCAAACCCACCCGCGTGCTGCATGGTGGGGAATGGTGCTTGCAGGTAAGATCCTATGGCGAAGGAACGCTGTCTGGTAATCTTCAGGTTCATTATAGCAGGATGGAGGATTGTGCTTTGCATGGAAAATTCACAAGGTATCAGATGTAACGAGGTCCATATGGTTAGTAGGACCTATACCTGGGTGTCACAAGGGCACAGTCTAAACAGGTGACCAGTACACGCAGCCTGTCTGGTAATCCAATGATCCAGGAAAGTGACCGCTCAGGGGGAAGCTCCATGAACTATAGTCCGCAGCAGATGAGGAGAATCCAATATGCAGTTGGGCGGACAAAGGGTACAGGAGCCGCTGAAGGATGCAACGTGAGCTTGTCGATGTCACACGCCAGCATGGCTGTGCATATTACATGGTCCTCCAGTTGTGCACGTCACTGGTACGCCGCCTACTTACCCAATGCTGTGAGAGTCGCCATGATTAGCACAAGCTGCGCTGAGCGGGCCAGGAACATCCGCGCCTCCTGACACACACATCCTCATCTGCAGTACCGGTGGCACACTCACCATGTGAAACTGTGTCCACTCTGGCTTCCCTAGCCAACATTCCACTTGACTCAGTATGCAATGCTGCCACATGGAGCTCTGTGCACACACGTACACAACATTATAGGATAGATATTCAAACAAGAGAAGACTCTCAGGTGGGAAAAGCAGTAACATACAATCTGTTTATGACATTGTCATAAACAAACACTCCTCCATTCTATGTGCAGCATATTAATCTAAACAGTTTCACAAGCCCAGAAGACAAATGTTGCGTACCCTGCAATAGTCTTCATTGGGTTTGTTCGGCACACATAACAGCAGCACATATCAGCACACACCAGTCCCCTCAGTTGCCTCATAGCTCCCAATTACATGGCAAACAAACAATCGAAGTTCCTTATTCACAGAGCGTTTTCCAAATGGGGGTTTGCCATTATAAAACGCTTATGTGAATTAGGCGTGTAGGCTTCAAGGGGCATTGTGGGTGGCACACACTTAAGCATGACAGGAATGCCTCAGTCGATTCCAACTTTTACTTTTCAAAAACAGCTTTTAATACTCTAAACCTACCACTAAATTGTGGATTAGTCACAGTATTTGATTCTAAACAGATGCAAGCACCTGAAAGACTTTGAATGGGTAAGTAATGTTTGTCATATGTAGCAGAATTTGCAGCTAACAAGGAACACATGCCAATGTGCCTCACAGTAGCCATCCATGGAATCAACTCCAATTCAGAGCCAATGAACAATCCATTGTGAGTATGCAACTTTACTCAAAAACATTCCTTTTGCTGTACACACATATTTTTTAATACTGTTTCCAGCGGGCGCAAGCACTGACGTAGCAATTGAAGTTAAACACTAGATCCCACCCATGACCTCTTCCTAATCACCAGCTCCAAGAACCCAGGTGAGTCACAAAATATTCACCATCCAATGGGTTGCATGTTTTTTTTTTTTTACAGTACGGTGTGGTCCAAAGGAAAGCCACTGTGTTTCTTTGTAATGCTTAATATTGTATCTTGAAACTGGTCTTGCAACAGGGCCCTGGTGCGCAAGGGTTTGGGCGCTTTACAAATGTAAAAAATAAATAAATATGAAAATGTATCAGAGCCGACATGTCTTCCCGTGTACGAAGGAAATCAAGAAGCGCACTCCTTTCCCATATTGGAATGTGTTGGCGCTTCAACAGCAGCCCCCTGACCAATTCTAAACCACAGAGGCCACAAAACAGCCAGTGCTTAGTGTTTGGCTATTGTAAGCACTCCTAATTTCATTAAAAGAACCTCATGAAAAACAGCCAGTACTTGGCGAATAGCTCTTGTGGCCACTCCTAATATCATATACATATCAAGCTATTTCTGATTAATGGAGCACGTGACCTCTTTAAAACACACTGTGCGACAGCATAGTACTGCCACCTTGATGTGCGATACACTCAGTGAGACTGTGCCTCTGCACTCGCTCCTCATTTCCAGGTTGTCGGGGGGGATTCTGCCGGGGTCGGCCGGGCCGTCCGCAGACCTCCGGGCAGGGAGGCCCCAACTCCTCCCGTGTATATCTCGGATCGAGACAGAGTATGAGGCACACACAAGGAGCAAGGCAACTTCTGTCGTTTATTATGCAAACGGCAGGGATGGGTCAAGGAGCGCACGCGTTCGTCCTGACACACACACAATAGTGGGGCTCGCAGGCCCTTTTTACTACATTATGACGCGCTACTTGCGTCATTCCAAAAAGTTACCAAAAGAACCTATCGCCACTCTTGATTGGTTGCTCGAGTGGTGGGGTTAGTATAGTACGCCTATAGAGAATGATATTAGTGGTTAAGGTGTAGTCAGGTGGTATATCTGGGTTGTCCCTACAATTAGATACATAAGAGTTGTTACATGAAGACCCCTGAGGATTGGCTAACGTTACTGACGTCTGAGATAAGAACCTCATGTTCTGATTGGTGCATCCGTGAGCTCCCCAGCCTGGGACCACCGTTGTTCCCAGCACACGGTGCACCTGTGGTTGCAACAGTGTTTCAATATGGGTACGTGCAGGCAATGTGAGGATTTATTCATAGGTGGGAGACTGACCGTTCCCACTGTAGCAGGTGTCCATTGAGCCTTTCAAGTGTGTCGGCCTGCGTCTCGTAGCGAGGTACCCAGACGCCTTTTCTCTCCTGGGTTTTGGCATCTCGTCAGGTTCGGCTTGGTCACGTGGGGAGGGACCGTGTTTGAGGCATAATTCTGCACAATTAATATTGTTTTTCCACTGTATGTCTGGTTTAATTTGCAGATATGATTTTAACATTGGTACGTGGAGTGCGAGGTTGCAACATCGTGCCTTTGAAGATTTGTTTCTTGACTGTGGGTTTGCAACATTACGACCTTGGCTGGTTGCTCCACTGGGTTCTTTCTGCAGGCTCAGCAACCTGACTTTTGCTTTGTTAATGTCCACGGGAACTCTTGCTTGAGGCCTACTTGGGCCTGGTGCACGAGTAATCCATTTAGTGCATGGATGCTTTAGGTTATAGTGGCATACAGTTTCATGGCCAGTATCGTGTTTCCATTATATCTCTCATGATGGTAACGGGTTTCAAGAGAAGCGTGAGCAAGCGTTATAAATGAGCTCATGGTGCGTCTTGCGTTTCTGCATTCTGAAAGCCTATGTAAAAATAATAAAGATGCACGTCCGTGAATAAGCCTGTCGCCTACGTCAGAGCACTGAGTATGTTCTTCGTGTAGATTGGTGTGGAAATGTTCAGTGTGTATAATAGTTCAGCGGTGCTTCCCGTTATCTAGGTCGTCATGGCATCTCTAACGATGTGTAGATTTCAGTCTAGTTGGTCCGTGCCGCAGGTGTCGGCATGGCCAGTGCGGGCTGTTGGGCAGGCAGATGGACACATCCGTATGTTTCTGTACCAGGGTATTTGGTCATCTGGTAAATGGGCAAACTCTTCTCGTGGCGGGTGTCTGGGCCGCGACCCTCTAGGCCAAGCGCGAGAGGTGAAGGACGGGAGTCTGGTTTTCCATTCTCCCACTTCAGTCCCCCCTCTGGTCGACTTGTCGACCACAAACATATCCTTCTCGTTATCTCCTCTTACTCTCCATATCTTGGTTATCCCTCCGAGATGTCCATAATGGTTTACGTGATCTTCAAATGACCAATACATGTATTCGCATGTTCCTCCAGGAGTACAGTACACCCATCTTCCTATGTAGCTCCTAGGGTTCCTTGGGTTCTCGATCTTCACTGATGGTGGGTCTAGATGATTGGCGATGATTTGGGTGCGCAACTTCTCCCTTTCGTGTATTATCACACCTGTGTGCTGGCCGTCATCTGCTGGCATCAAGGGGTGCATTCCCACCATTTCCAGCAACTCATCAGTTGAGCGCGCCTTCCGGGCTTTCCAAAATCTAATTATTATCAGTGCAGCTCCAGCCAAAATAGCACATCCCACTATTATTTTCAGTCCATCTGACAGCCAAGATGGCATCCATGACCATAATAGTGAAAACCAGCTTTTATCCTTGTTTACGCCGTTACTTTCGTCCATCATTTTGGAGTGCATCTGGGCCAATTGTGAAACTGCTTCTGTTAGTGTACCATTGTCGGCATCGTTGGCAGGTATGAACGTGCAGCATGATTGTCCTATCTTTGCACAAACTCCTCCTTCCATTGCTGTGAGAAGGTCCAATACATATCTGTTCTGTAGTGCTACCATCCTTACAGCTCGCAGCTCCTCTTTAATTGCGTTAAACCCATTTACTGTCGAATTTATGGTCATCATTAGTTCCCATCTGGTTATTTGCAGCCATTTTGCGTTTGCGTATGCCTGCAGTCCCGGATGTATTATTGAGGAGAAGAACATTGCTGCTCTGCTGAATAGTCTGTGTTCTGGCGGTATTGAGGTTAGTTCCGTTTCCGACCTTCCCCACAGATAATTTCCTGTTAATGGCTCTCCTTGTCTTTTTCTCCTGTTTAGGACAGTATTATTGCTGTTGGTCCTGTTTTCTTGCTCCTTCTGGAGTGGTGCAGATCTCTTTCTTCTCCTGTCTCCTTCATCCATTTTCGGAAATTTCGCCACATCGACATGCTTCTTAGGTACCACTAGTGATGGTACATTGACGTGTACCATTGTGCACACACCACTCCACAGGGGAGGCAGTGTATGATATGCCTTTTCTCCGCAGGCCCAATAATGGTCCATTATTACTGCTGTTCCCGCTCCCCCCTCAGGTAACTCCATCACACTTGCACAATTGGTGTTATATCCCACGTCCACCTCTCCTTTATGCTGGTAACATACTTTGGGCGCAGTCAATGGTAATATAGTTATCGGGTCTTCATCTTCTTCTACCCACGTGAGCATTGGTACATACTTGATCCATGTCGTCCAACATCGATGATTGTGTGTCTCGATGGTTGAGATAGTTTCTTTTGTTACCATGTTGCTGCCAACCACTCCTATCTCCCAGCTGGTACCCAGGAACACCTTTCCTGTTATCGTCAGTAATGGCCTCTCCCAGCATCCTTGTTTACCCGGAACTTCCGTGGCGTACCAATCACATGGTAGATACTGCAGTGTTACCTTCTTTGTTTCTCCTTTTTCAGGGCCACTTGTTATGTATCTGAATGCTTCAGCATGTAAACTGGTCTTGTGATAACTCAGATAGGTCTTGAGGAAGTTGTTTTCATATGGGTATGAGTCTCGTGTTTTCCATGTCATGTGCACTACTGTTCCTTGGAATCTTCCTTTCGTTTGGAACAGGGCCAAATATATTATGCACTGTGCTGTTTTTTCATCTATTTCTGTGGCAACAAATGTTCGTGAAGCGCTCATGGCGTATGGTATTAATGAGCAAACGTAACAGCTATCCTCAGTTGTCTGCTTACCAATGCGGGTCATGTGCTGGTACCATATGTTGTTTGTGACGTGTGCTGAATCTTGTACATAATTATCAATACCTTTATTGTCTGAGTATGTGCTGCGTTTAACTTTATTTCGCTTTTGTTCATTGTTACTGTTACCACCTGACGTAACACCTGTTGCAGCAGGGAGGTGGGGTACATTAGGTTTGGGTGCAGCAAAAAAACTCATAGCATAGCTGTACTGCCATACAGAGGCAGCCAAAACTCCGGTGATCATAAAAATCCCTATTATTTTTATTACATATGCTAACCTCACCGACATTTTTGCTCTTACCTTGCTGCAGTCCTGGCAGCGTATTCTTGCGACGTTAAAGTTGCCCGCCTAAAAATTCTCAAAAAGTGCTTGTTATTAAATGTTAGTTTTGTTTCATTAAGCTCTCCCTATCAAATAGTCATTCAGTGCCCAGGTGAAGAGTTGCTCCCACGCTACTCTAAGTGATCGGTCTCTCAAGACCGGCAAGTATGGGCGGAGGTGGGGCATGTAATTTTCTATGGCCAGGAGGAAGGCCGTGTAGTATACACGTACCCTTTTCTTTTTTAAGTATGTTGGCCTTTTTATTTCGTATACAAATTGGTGTGACAATTCTTCTGGGTAACTATCGTCTGGCAGCACCATCTACGCCTGCACACTGAATTTGTTAGATAACTTTTCTTAACAATACAATATTACGCAGCTCCTGTATGTGCGAGAGAAAAAGAGAACATTCACGTGTTTACATGTGTATTGGTGCAAGCGAAGTCCTTAGTTTTTATTACAATTGTATTTAGTAGTCAATGGGGGGGGGGTTTGCTCAGATGGCGGGAGCAGTTTTACTCTTTGAACGTGTGACCATGGGGTGGGCAGTGTGGGGATCGCCCCCTTCTTCGTCCGTTATTCTCTCCGAGGGAACAATTGGGTCGTTGTCTGTGGTTGTGTTTTCTTCCGCTGCCGGGGATGTTGTTGGCGTTTTTCCAATGGACCTGTCGTTGGCGCTGGGGCGGGTCTGCAGTTTGTAGATTTTTACATCATGCAGGTGGTTCCACGCACGCTTATCCTTTAGTTTTACTGCTCTTGTTGATACGTCCTCTACTAAATGGGGGCCAGTGAACCTCTGCTGGTTCCACCTTCTATTAAAATTTCGAAGTAGTACGTGGTCACCTTTGGCAAGTTGGCACAAGTTCTCCTTTCCCAATTCTGTATTTTCGTCTATTTCTTGGTTGCTGGTGGACCCGCCCCGTGTGCGCTCGAGCTGTTGAGACACAAACACAACGCTAGTAATCAAAGAAGACACATATTGATACATTTCATCACCTAACACATTCGCAGAACTTTCTTGGTCGGTGAATGCCCTTGACGTTGGTGTTAGGGGAAGGCGCATTTGGCGTCCAGTAACCACCTCGTGTGGGGTGAGGTGGTGGTCGGACCCTGGCCTGTTTCTAAGTTCGAACAGTGCTAACGGAAGGCAATACAACCAACTTTTCTTTGTTGTTTGCTGTATTTTAGCAATTGCCTCCTTCAATAGGCCATTCAGGCGTTCACATACACCATTGGCCTGTGGGTGGTACGCACATGCAAATTTGTGTTTAATGTTCAGTAGGGATGTGATATGCTGGAACATTTCATTTGCGAAATGGGGTCCGTTGTCTGATCTTAACACCTCGCACACTCCCCACCTGGGGAATACCTCCCTTACTATAAATTTGGCTGCTCTAAACGCATCAGGGTGTGAACAGGGCCCTGCTTCGATCCACCTAGAAAATGGGCATACTACTACTATCATGTATCTATTGCCTTGACAAATGTTGATCATATCAACATAGTCAATGTGGAGGTGCCGAAAAGGTCCTTCTGGTCGGGGTATGGTACCTCTTATCACCTTTAAAGTATGACCGGCCGTGAACTGTTGACATGTAAGGCAATTGCTGATAAAATTTGACACATGGGATGTTAACTCGGGACAGAACCAATCTTCTCTAATTCGTGCTGCTATTATTTCTTTGCCTGTATGGGCAGGGTGATGTAATTGGTTCAAGGCGGTATTTAACAATGCCAATGGTATTACAACTTTCCCAGTGCCACCCTGGCGCCACAGTGCGTCGGTTGGTGACATTGTGCATCCTCTTTTCACCCATACTTCTTTTTCGGCCATTGGTGCAGCCGCTTGTAACTCCATAATCTGGGTGGCTGGGAGATGGGTGTACCCTTCTTTTATTAACATCTCCCTCGCTATTCCCCTCCCTCTCCCTCTCTGTGAGTCTGTGGGGTTCCATATCTCACCAAAATATGCAGCATATTTTGCATGTGCGTCTGCTGCTGCATTTCCTTTTGATATATAGTCTTCTCCATTGGTGTGTGCTGTGCATTTTACTAGGGCTAGTTCTTGGGGATCGTTTATTACTTCAATTAGTTCAGCCAACAAGAGGGCATGTTGTACTGGAGTGCCGTCAGCTCTCCTAAACCCTCTTCTTCTCCACTTTGATAGCCCTGAGTGGACAGTGGATGTAACATATGCACTGTCGGAATATATAGTAACTTTTTTATTAAAACTTTCCTTTAGTGCCAATATGAGTGCAACCAGTTCCGCCGCTTGAGCAGAGTAATGCTGTGGTAATTGTACACACTTAATAGCCACACACACTGGCGCTTCCATCATTTGTACTACTGCTGCCCCAGTCCTCCTTATCCCGTCTCCTTGATCAATAGTTGATGACCCATCAATAAACAAAAGCTCACCTCCCTCTAGTGCGTTTTCTTCAACTTTCCTAGTACATGAGTACATCTCAGTTACTTGGGTGCAGTCGTGGGCGTAATCTCCCTCTTCAATTACTTCTGCTAAGAACCTTGCAGGGTTAACCGTGCTACATCTAACAATTGCCAGTTCAGCTTTGGACAAAATAATCTCATAACCTGTTGCCCTCTGTGTCGTCAGTGTGGACTTAGGTTTATTCAATATCGCAAATAGTGCATGTTCTACAAATAGTGTAGTTGGACACCCCATAGTTATTGATGATGCTTTTTCTACTGCAAATGCAGCTGCAGCAAGACCTTGTTCGCAAGAGAATTGTCCTAACATTATTGGATCTAAGTGACCGCTGTAAAATGCTACTGGTTTATAGCCCATGCTAGTCTTTTGGGCCAATACTGCTTTCATTACTGCTGAGTCGCAATGTGAAAATATAAAAAATCGTCGCTCATAGTCTGGGGATGCTAGTACTGGAGCAGTTGATATCGCTTCTTTTAATTCATCAAATGCCTCCTTCATTTCCATAGTCCATCCCAACTTTTTCTCCCCTTTATTTGCTTCCTTCAAACCCTCAAGCAGGGGTCCTATGTAAGAGCTGTAATCAAATACCCATGCTCTACAGTAGTTGCACAGTCCCAGAAATTGCTGCAGTTCTCTTACAGTCTGTGGCACGGGAGTGCCTGATATTGCCTGTGCTCTTTGTGGTGCAATCCTTCTTCCATATTGTGATATCAGTTGGCCAATGTAAAGTACCTGTTCCTGACAGTATTGTATCTTTTCCATGTCTACCTTGTACCCCTTTTCAGCCAATATCGTCAACATTTTTAATGAGTCCTCTCTACATTTATCTTCATTTGTACTGCAAATTATTATGTCATCCACATACTGTAACACTGTGCTTTCCAACTCAACGTTACCCAAATCCATCTGTATTACCCTATTGAAAATTGAAGGTGATTCACAATATCCCTGTGGTAATCTGGTATGTTTCCACTTCCTATTTCGGTAAGTGAAGCTTGTCAAGTCTTGTGAGTCTGGGTGTAATGGTATTGAGAAAAAAGCATTTTTAAGGTCAATCACTGTAAACCGTGATGCTTCTGCTGGAATGCCACACAAAATTGTGGCCGGGTTTGCTGTTACTGGATACTCTGCTTCTACTATGTTGTTCAACGGTCTGAGGTCCTGTATGAACCGCCAAGACCCTCCTTTAGCCTTGCGCACCGGGTACACAGCTGTGTTGCATGGGGATTCTGAGGGGACCAATATGCCATTGTTTATAAGGGCTGTTATGGTTTCGTATATGCCCTCATCTGCCTCTCTTGACAATGGGTATTGTTTCACTCTTGGTAGTATGGCACCCTTTTTTAATTTTATCTTTACACCCCCTATGCTTTTAATGCATCCTACATCATAAGGGCTAATAGTCCATAATGATTTTGGCACCTTTGACATATCTTCTTTAAAAAATGGGACTGGTGTGCCAGCGGGTGCCTCAAGTGCCATTGCAATTTTCTGTGCCACTTGTTTGTGAGCCACTGTTAGCCACATTTCTACACTCATCATGAACACCATTTCATTTTCCTCCTTTTCTTCTGAAAACAACTCTTCATCTGACACCTGGGTCAGCCTACATCCTTCTGCTAGTGCTATCACCGCCCTCCATGCTCTCCCTTCTTTATCTTGGGCGTGCACAGCAACATAATCAGCTGTTGCAATAATGCTCTCAATGTCCACTGCAATGACCTTCCCTTCCAGTTCATTAGCTGGTGTTTCTGGTCGGAATAGATAGGCTGCTGGTCTCCTCCATATTTTCCCTCCTATCCCTGGCATCCATGCAAATGCCATGTCTGTTCCGTACTGGAATAGCTCGCCGTCTACCGGCTCCGCCCTGATCGCTATCTGTCCACAGTATGCTTGCAAAATCTGTCGTGCTGCAAGCATGTTAATCCCTGGAGTAGAGCAAATTATGCCATCCTCTGTAAAGGAGATCGTCATATTTAATCTGTTCATTATGTCCCTCCCCAGTATGTTTACTGGTGAGGCACTATAATACAAAAGTGGTACTGACAGATCGTAATCTCCAATAGATAGCGGAACGTTATCAGTAAATGGAACCAACCCTTTAGCCCCAGAAAACCCTTGTGTGTTCATGGCTTCGCCTGACATCTTAAACTTACCTTCCCTTATGCAAGACCGGGTTGCCCCGGTGTCAACAAGGAATGATAATTTTTTGTCACCTATCGTTACCTCTATGCGTGGCTCCTCCGCACTATTAGGTGTTACTGACAGGATGGGACACACCAAGGCCGTCTGTGGGCTGTCCTATTGGGGGTACAATGACTGGCCATTCCCTGTGTAAGGGTTGTGCCCCAACACCGTCACCCCACCCAATTGCGTTCGTTCAGGTTGTGGTGGTGGTTGTATTAACGCTGCACCAGTTACTTGTGGCAGGTATTGTTTTATTTGTTGTTGTGGTAGGGAATAGTGTTGGTCACTCCCTTGTGGTGACATCTGCTGTGGTTGTATGCCCTGCTGTTCTTGTGATGTCCTATGTTGTGCTTGTTCGTTCCATGCTGGTGTTCCTGGCCTGACCCTGCATGTACGTGACATGTGTCCCAATAGTCCGCAGCTCCAACACACGGGTGGTTCCCTGTTTTGCCATGGGAAGTTCCCTGTGTTGTCCTGGTATACTGGTTGCCCTGTCTGGTAATTATTTCTGAGTCCCCCAGCCTGTTGTTGGGTATTATATCCGTATCCTCTTCCCCTCATAAACCCTCCTCTCCCTCTATTATAATTATAATACCCAGCTCCTTGCATTGGGTACCCTCCTCCCATGTTCTGTGCGTGTGATTGCAGAGGCAGCACTTGCTCTATTACCTCTTGTGGAGGCGCTATTTGAGCTGGATTTTGTGCAGCCACTACTTGCGTTGGGCTTTGGGCCATTGGTGTTGGCGCAGTTATTAGCGCCCCTTCCATGGTATATTTAGTAAGTTTTTTCTGTACTAATTTGGCCTCTTCTGTTTTCCTGTCCTCTTCCTTTTGTTTCATTTTTCCTTGCCATGTTCTACAGTGATGTACTATAGTCAGTTGTATTTCCGGCCATGGTTTTGCTTCCATCCCCACTACTTTCTTTAATTGTCTCTGAACTCCTTCTGGGAGCCCTTGTACTAATATATGATAAAATATGGCTGGTGTTTTGTCCCATTGTTCTCTAGTTTCCATGCGCCACTTCTCTTGAATATCCTGGATATAATCAACAGGATCCTCGTTCTCACCCATCTTACGGGAAGTAATGGCTCCTATGTCTGATGTGTCTGGGTACTGCACTCTTAGTGCCTGCCATAGCGCATGTCTGCAGTTTGCAAATGGTGCTCCATCATGCGATGTGTTTGTTATTGTTACCCCATGGAATCCCGCTCTTTTCCAAATGTCATCCGCTCTATCCCCTAATATTGATATTAACAGGCCCTTAACATCTCCCACTGCTAGTTTCTGTCCTGCGGTGTGTTTTTCCATTTCATATATCCATTTACCCGCACCTCCACTTAATGATGGGAGCCTACATTTTATGTTTTCCTTATCCGTATGTTTCCAAGGTACATATTGTGGTCTAACCCCTCCTCTCTCCAGCAGTGGCATTACATTCTGTCTTGTGTCATCCTTTATGCTCCATGATGTTAACTCTTCACACCCCTCCTCTTCCCCCATTCCTTTTACTACTTCAAATCCTTCCTTACTACCTCTTCTCCTACCTCCCTCTTCTTCCTTTCCCCTTTTTTCATCCTTTCCTGTGTTCAATATTGGCACGTCTGTTTGCCTGTCTTGCCTGCGACTAGGGAGGTCCCTAAGCCGACATGCATAAGGTGTAACTTCGTCCATGAAGGGTGCGAGCTTTATTCTGTGCAGAGAGCGTGCAGTTGTTGAACATGTGGGGTGTGGCGTTAGAGAGCGTGATGGTGATGTGGGTGGCGTGTGTTGGTTGGTGAGCGTCGGTGGCGTGTGTTCGTTAGTTTGTGTTTCTCCCATTCTTTTCACTTCCTCCTTACTTCTCTCCAGCTCCTCCCATCTTCTACTCACCCATGGCGAATCTATGTTTGTTCTAGTGAGGTATAGCTTATCTAAGCTTTCCCCTTCACTCTTCCTTCCATCCTCACTACAAAAATCATTCATAAATTGCGCCCCCCACTCTGCCTTTTTTCCTTTTATTGTTACAGTTTTTAAGTCTATTAGGTCTCCCTCTTCCTTTCCGTTGTTACCACCTGTTCCCCTTAGTGCTGACGTTGTTGCTACCTCTCTATTTTTATATACTTCTCCCCATCTTTCACTCTCCCTCTTACTCTCCTCTCTCTCCCCTTCACTCCTCTCCTCCATCTCCCTACTATTTTCCTCTCTTTTCCTTTTTAATTCCTCCATTACTTCGTTGCTCATCTCTTCCAATATCCTTTCATCCTCTCTCCTCCTTTCCCATTTCACCCTTTCTCTTTCTACTATACTCTCTATTACCTTCCCCTCTTCATATTTTTTAGCTGTCTCTGATATTATCCTCCTCCTCCATATTTCCATTTCCTTTTCATTTTCTTCTTCTTCCTTCTTCTTCTCCCTCATCACTACTCTTGATACCCTTTCTGCTGCTGCTTTTACCCTTACAGCTTCCCTCTTTCTCTCCTCACTTTGCTCCCTTAATTTTTCCAATTCGTCCTTATCTTCTTTCCTTTTCCTCACTCTCTCTCTTTCCTCCCCCTCAAGTTGTTTTATCAGTTCATTCTGCTCATCCCTTAGTTTAGCTAATCTTTCCTCCAAAATCTCTTCCTTCTGCCGTAGCAGCTCCTCTCCCCTCATTTCACTCTCTCTTTCACTATCCTCGTTTGTTCTCTTTACCGCCTCCCTTTCCTCTCCAGTTAGTGATCCTCGTAATTTCAACAATATCTGTGCAGCTACCCACTCATCGTTTCCTATCTCTACAGTCTGCTCTTCTCTCCTCCCGTCCCCCATTGGTATCTTTCCATGAGCCACATATGGTGGAGGGCTGTATGCCGGGTTTGAGTATCCTTCAGCCGCCCTTAACTGTCCTTTTATTTCTCCTAATTCTCTTAAAGGGTACAACCCTCCCCCCTCTGTTTTCACTCCCGGTGTTAAGGGTATCTCATTGCTCGGTTCCTGTTTTATGTCAGCTAATTTATCAACCTTTCCTCCACCCAGTTTTTCATTCCCCATATTCTTTGTTCCTTCACTCTCCTTTTCCCCATCCGTTCCTTCTTTCTTAATCTCCTTTTCTTCCGGTGTTTCCCCCATAGTGAACATTCCATTTGGTCCTGGTCTAGACCCCTGGAACATCCTCCATAAGTTAAACACCTCCACATGGTTTGCCAACTTCTTCCCCTTGTATGTATTGTGCAGATGGTTTAATAGTGAATGTTGGGCATATGGGTCAAAGCTACCATTAGGCGGCCATGGTGTCAACATTTTGTTGTCCGTCCCCTGGGTCCACTCTATGCTGTACTTAATTAACTTCTCCCTATGTGGTGGCAGTGTGGTGCATATATGTTGTAGTGGGGTAGTGAGGGTATTCCCCCACCCTCCCAACCCTCTCCCGTATGACATACTAGCGCACCCTTTCTTACCCTTCCCCTTGCTACCAGTTTGCAACATACAACCTTTTATTGCTTACCTTGCCCCGCAAGTGTGGGGACTTACGACAATCCTTTGACAAATTATGCAATGATAATAATCACAAAAAAAAAAAAAAAAAAATTATAAAACAAATATATTTATGATGTTATATTATATTCCTTCCCCTACGGCCCCCTGCGGCCGAAGCGCACGCAGCCCCCTGCAGCTGCGTACCCCTTACGACGATCTTACACAGTCGTCCTTTTTCCCCGTTCTCCTCCCACCTTTACACTTGCCGTGGCCGGCGTTCTCCGTGCGCAGCCACGCCCCCTTCCCCTTCTCCTCTTGATCCACTCGTTTATCGTTTATCTCCGTGTCCGCTCCTTTATCATGTTTCTCTTCCCCACCAATGTCAAACCCAAAGCTTCTTGTGTTCACGATATCTTACTAAATCCCTACTGGTGACGTCACCTATTTCTTCGAACTACTGGTATATTCGTGTTATGTTCTTTAAATTCAAAATACACTTGCAATCTACCCCGCTAACCCTACAGCTGTCTTCCTGTCTCTCCTGGAACAAGGTAATCTCATCAATACTATAACCGGACTGCGCACGCTGCGTCGCCTCGCGTGTGATACGCCCCTCAACAGGAGGGCTTAACCAGCCAATTATCTTCCGTTTTGGGCAACTACGTAACTAGCCACCGCCCACAGGGAAACGTCATCTACCTATCGAGTTTCTTGCTCGAACAATAGGGAACCTCATCTACCTATCGAGTTTCTTGCTCGAACAATAGGGAACCTCATCTACTCATTGAATGATAAATGTCAAATCGTAGGAAACCACACACACCCACCCTCACACGTAGTCGCGATTTAGGCCAATCAGTGTCTTTCGAGCGGCTGCATGTGATGTTTTCGTGCCCCGCCCCCCTCTTTCGCGTAACGTTAGCTTTTTGTTGCGAGCGTCTGCACGTGTTGTTCTCGTGCCCTGCCCCCCTCTTTCGCGTAACGTTAGCCGCCTTCTCTCGCACTCAATTCACTACCATTCATTCCATTATCATCACTCAATTAAACCTTCACCCCACCTTTTTACAATACCTCCCTCCTCCCTTATTTACTTCCGCCCCCTCCCTCACAATTTCGCATTGCTTGTTGTGCGTGTCATGCTCACCAAGTTCCCTCGATGCAGGGCCGCTCGACTGCGTGCACCCCTCCAAGCGGCTCGCCACCTCCCCTCGTCTGGACCACGTCTGGACACTCGCCGACCGCGGGCGGGATACTTCTCAACCGGCTCCCGAGGGCCAATATCCGGATTGCGCTGTCCGGTCCTCTCGCAGCTCCGCGATGGTCCTGTAGTCCTCAGAAGGGGGCAACGGCAGAGGGGGCCGCGCCGCCGGGCCTCCCCGCAACGGGAGTGCTTGGAAAAATAAAAAATAAAAGTCGATCTTAAACAGATCTCAGCAGTGCCTCCAACTTGTCGGGGGGGATTCTGCCGGGGTCGGCCGGGCCGTCCGCAGACCTCCGGGCAGGGAGGCCCCAACTCCTCCCGTGTATATCTCGGATCGAGACAGAGTATGAGGCACACACAAGGAGCAAGGCAACTTCTGTCGTTTATTATGCAAACGGCAGGGATGGGTCAAGGAGCGCACGCGTTCGTCCTGACACACACACAATAGTGGGGCTCGCAGGCCCTTTTTACTACATTATGACGCGCTACTTGCGTCATTCCAAAAAGTTACCAAAAGAACCTATCGCCACTCTTGATTGGTTGCTCGATATGTCTTCTCTAAGAGAGCCTGCATCCATGGCCAATGGCCAGATTCTTAGGATTCTCCTCAGACCAATGCAGACCAGCAGCAAAATATACCAAAAGCTGATGGAGGGCCACATAGCTAAGATATTGGTTAACATTGACGGCAGTGATACGGACATGAGACAGGGATCATTGAAACCCCAGAGTTTTCTGGAAGCTTCGAGAAGGGATGGGTGAATATTAAAGATCCAGGAGGCTGTGGGTAGGATGTGACTCTTGGGCAACTGGCAAGAAGGTAAAGTACCAACTAAGTCCAGCTATGTACACGCATGTCTCTCTAAACCAGTGGTGGTCAACCTGTGGCGGCCTACTGGAAGATTTGTCCATGAACTCCCACCAGCCCTATCCTGCATAGTCAATGGTGGAGTTTCATGGGAGATGAACGCTTAACCCTTTGGAGGGCTGCCACTTGCTCACTGCTTTAAGTCACTTGTTGTGGCTTCTATTGTAATGCTTTGAAATAGTCTTCCTAACTCAGGTGGCAGGCCTGTACTATAAATAACTCTACACTTCATCTACCATCCACCACAGTGACACTTGACACGAACAGTGGGAGCCGCCTGGCATCCACGCACAATCCCAAAAATATAATAACATTGTTCATTGCATCCCGGCTACATTTAACCATTGTGAGACATTTTACCGTAATCTGAACATTTCCGGAAATGTTTGGCCCACATTGTGAAACTCCTCAAATTATTAGTTGCAAATAACTCACAATTTTCAGTATCAGAGGTACAATGTTTACACCTATGATATGACCCTGCCGCATCACCTTTCACACAAAATGTAACAATAAATACGGCCATTAATCTTCGGAAATTGCTGCAAAAAGGAGTTCCTTCCTTTGAAAACTGGCATCTGTGGGAACGAGTGGGTAAGAGTTCGTGAACAGGACACACAAGGCCGTTCGCTGAGGAAGTCCGGGTCCTCGGACTCGGAATGTCTTCGCCATCTGATGTATGTGAGTGTATTTTTATATCAAGTAATTCGCTGAGATCCTATTAAGCCCCTTCTATGACAAGAGGAGTCCTGCTCCCACATTGGGAGTTGGCAGTAGTAGTGGGGTCTCCTTGCCAAGCGGGGCACGGGTCATAAACAGGGAGCCAGCTTTCTCTGATTGGAGAGCTGACCATGACTCATTCCCAAAAGGGTCATTGGGCTATTCTTAGTCATTGCCACGGTGTCTACTAGAAAAAACGACAACATGCTTTACAGTGACATTAAACTGTGCCACTTATTTCACAGCACACAGGTGTGTTCTGTAGCAAATGCATGCCTTCCATTCCACTCCATCATAATGGCCTCCACTTTACACTTTACCTTGCTCCATTGGACCCTCCCCCCCCCCACATGCCACCTCCCTCCACCAGCACAGCAATGGTACCCTAATATAAGCAATGCAAGCTTCACTGCAGGAAGTTTTTACTTTCTGATGATGCCAGCCAGATCCTCTACTTTGTGCCCTACTCTACAGCTGATCTGCCATCCCATATATATCAAGCTGTGCCTTCACCATGAACCTCTCAAAAGCACAGATGGCTTATGCTTAACGCCTCCCTCCTGGTACCGGCTGCCAACGCACCACTTACCCTTCCCTTCACTATCCTCTGCGGAGGATAGCTCAGGGGCAACATGCTCGCCTTGGAAGCAAGACAACATGGCGCAACACAGGTTCGATTCCCCAGGTCCGTGCTTAGAAACCTCTAGGTATTAAGAGCGTTCTAAATAACATATCATATCCTTCTCCCTGTACTCCTGAGACCATACGTTAAGGCTTACGACTTTGGGGATCTATTTCACAGTGAACTCTAACTACAGCAGTTCATCACATCAACGGCTGCAGAGACTAAGTTAAATATTTTGAACATCAGAAAATCCACCCCACCGCAGTGACCGTTCTCCAAAATGTTTTGCATTGCTCCTTTCTTCAAAACTTTCCAGGGGATACTTCTCCTTAATGTTGGGGTGCTACTACTAAAATACTCACAGGATTAACCTAACGAATAATTAATAAATAATACAGAATTTTCAGTGTTCCAAATTGCTGGGAGCTATTTAGCTCCTGGATAGGGCCTAGAGGAGCCTGGTTAGCTTGACACCAACAGCTATCAGGGGCTAAGTTTGGCTCCACAAGCTAACTGGTGCCACACAAATAAACCTGTCTGAATAGTAACCCTAGTCTGGGATTTTGGATAAAAGGTGAATAAATAAACTGTTAGAACAAATGTAAACATGAATGGTCATATGTAATGTACACAAAGTTCTTGTTGCATGTCATCATTTGGATGTAAGATTTGTTGTATTCTATAGGGCCTCATTCCGAGTGTCGTGGTCTGGAAATAAGTGGGCCGGTCGCACCATACTGGCACCCTTTCTGGACTGCCATAGTCCGAATCTTTCTTCCTGGGCCGTTGCGCCCCTGCAGGTCTAACCTGCCAGATGCAATGGCCTAGGTAGGTGGAGTTGTCATGGAAGCACCGGCCCTGTTAGCAACAGTGCTAGTGCTTTTGTGTCCCCAGTCCTATGACTCCATGGGAATGGGGACTTACGCTTTCCGCCGCCTGATATCCCGGTCCACCGGGACTTGTATGTCCCAGTGGCACTGGGATATCAGGTGATGGAAACAGTGTTACGAGTTCGGCGGCATCCCTCCCGTAGCACCGGCGGATTACCGCCTCTTGGATATATTTTGGTAAAACTAGCATAGCCAAAATGAGGACCTATGTGTTAGCGCATCATTCTGCAGAGAGAAAGAGTGAGCAAGGTCGGATCACAGAAAAAGAGTTGGCAGCTGAGATATTAAGAGAGATTAGTGGCAGAGTTATGATGTGGCGGCAGAGACAGGTAAAGACTAAAGGGAGGTAGCAGCAGGCTGAAAAAACTGACGAAAAAGAAGTGTAAAAGAAATAAAACAGAGCAATTTAAAGGGAATAAAAAAGTGGAAGACGTAAAGCAGCATGGCAAAAGAAAGGTTTCAACAGAAAAGGCAAAAGAGTACAAGACATGCAACCAAGCAATAGAAAGCAAGTTCCGCCATCTTTCAGAAACTTCCTTCATGAGACTTCAGTAGACCTTCGTCGCGTTAAGTAGCTCCTAGTAAGAGGATAAACCTGATACCTCGCACCCGCTCTATACATTCCAGTTTTGCCGCGTGCATTTTTATGTAACACGTCATCCCTGTTTCTTTCTTATTTTAAGCACTGTAATAAGAGGAGTTATGCTTATCTAAATTAACACTACTCAATTTTTGAATCTCTGATGACAAGGAACTGAGTCATCCCTGCTGCGATTTGACCCTGTGTCCATCAGGTTGAACACAAATGCTGTATGTGAGTTTTTAACTTGCTGAGGTATAATGGGCCTCATTACGAGTTTGGCGGTATCACTGTTGGTAAAACCGGTGCGGCTTTACCGGCACTCGGCAATGGGGATGAACAATGGCATTCCGACTGTGGCGCACCCTGTCCGTCCCCATTGCCGGAATTCATTACTCCCCATTCCCGTGCTCAATGGGAATGGGGAGGTCGGATGCACCGGCACCATTCATGAATCGGCTGGTGCATCCGACGTGTTGTGCTTGCGGGTACCAGTCTGCCCGCCAGGTCAGACCTGGTGGGTTGACAGGCACCCACAAGCACAACTCAGAGTTTGCCGGTCCGGAAACAACGGTACCGGCAAGCTTACTGGTACCTTTGTTTCAGGACCGGCAACCTCGTAATGAGGCCCCTGTTGCCATTGTACTGTCTCATGGCAATCCTCCTTCCCGCCTCTTTTGGCTCCCTCTCCCCTGAAATGGGGCTACATTGGCTACATGTAGAGCAGTTTTGCAGCTCCCTGGTGCTCCACCACTGATGGTGGTCCTCTGGTCAGATGCCTATGACTGCCTTAGCATAGGACTGTCCCTACGTTTTCCTGCACATCATTCATTCGCCAACCATTTTGGGGCATGCAAGAGAACGTCGAGGCATAGTTGAGGGTAAGCTCCTTTATAACAGGGGAGTGGGGATGAGGGTCAGTGAAACGTCAGTGGTGTTTCAGTGACCCTGCCTGCCCCTTGTTCACACTTTTAATGTGTAGCAGCGGGGCTACTGATGAGTGTCATGCTGGGTGTGTCGGGTGGGTTTTGGGACGAAGGAGAGAGGCACTGAAGGACTGGAGATCAGTGGCAGTGGGCATCCAGCTGTTTGGTAAAATGTCTGCTCCAGGGGACCAAAACGTAAAATAGATCTTTGGGATTTGGCGGAAAAAATGATAACCTTAGACTTCCCCCTGCATTACCTCTTGGATATATTTTGGTAAAACTAGCATAGCCAAATATAATTTTAAAGATGCTTTGGAAAGTAAAACCTGCAGCATCTTTTAAAGAGGGCCTTCCGAGACATTCATATGTGCTGGTCACGTGTGGGCTTGGATTGTCGATCGAATCCTTGTGTTTCCATGGTAATCCGGTTGCTGGGGGTGGCAGAAGCAAACATGAAAACATGGGGCCTCATTACACGGACAACGGTAACCATGGCGCTACTATTGGTGAATAGCGGAATTACCGCCCTATTCCAAGGTGTGTGGGGGCAATAATTCCCCATTCACCATGGCCCTTCCCCATTCCCTATTTTCCCCCATAGGGCTCAAAGGGAATGGGGAAGGAAGTTGCGGTACCGTAATTACTTCCTAGGTCCCTTTGTGGATCCCGTCCTTAACGGCTGGTAAAACCTGCCGTTAAGGTAGGGGCCCACAAAGGGACCTCGTAGTAAGGCGGTAAGGGTTTAACGGCACTGGTACCCTTACCGGTAGCGGTAAACCCTTACCGCCGTCCATGTAATGAGGCCCGGGTCTCGAAAAGAAATGTCCCAACATTGATGATAACTGCAGCAGGACCAGGTGTTACGAAGGACGAATCAACAGCTCACAAGAAGAAACAGCCAAACTGGTCTTAAAGTAGCACATTGAAAGAAATGGTGCTCAAACGGCCACTACACTGTGATCCATTGTAAAAAAAAAAAAAAAAACATTTAAAAAAGAAGAAAAAATCTTGCACTCTACCCATGTATCATTAAGTCATCTGACACTTTTTTGCTGGTAGTCTTTGTCTAGCATTTTGCACATTTTGAGGGTATGGAGGATTCCTCTCTAGCATTTTGCACATTTTGAGGGCGGGTCTGGCTTGATGCAGAGGGGGTATGGAGGGTTCCTCTCTAGCATTTTGCACATTTTGAGGGCGGGTCTTGCTTGATGCAGCGGGGGTACGGAGGGTTCCAAGCTGGATGTATTGCCGCATCAGTAAACAGAAGATTGCGTGGCGAGCTGCCCTGATAGCTGGACCGTGTGCACCACGTAGTATCCGTAGGTCTTCAGGACATCTAGGAAGCGATGGCCACAGCCATCCAGGAGGAGCCAGGCCAGAAAACTTTAGGATGAGATAGATTTTCTTTGGTGAACGTGGCCTGAACGTTGTGTAACAGTGTACATTGTGTTCCTAGAAAGGAGAATGCAAGTGTGCTAGTTACATAGTCACGAAGTTAATGTACCGAGACACCAGGGCAGTTGAGTTCACATTTCTTGCTTCTGTCCAATCTTATACGTTGCAGTTCACCAGTTCACCAGAGTTCATTGTGCAGCTTCACCGAAATCCTGCTACCAACCTAGAGGAGCTTGTACTTCCATCCATGCCTTTCTTCGATTACGTTAATCTTCAATAACGCGAGGATGGCAGTGCTGGTTGATTTGCTACTGGTATGTTGTGTGTGTGTTTGTGCAAGAATGCATTCAGTGAAGTCATTTTACCAGTGTCTCAGGGGTAGCCCAGGTAAAATCACTGGTCTGATTACATCACAGGAAGTGACACCACATGACTTTTGCAGGAAGTGACATCACATTACTTTTGACCTTGATGACTTCACAGGAATTGGCATCACTGATGTAAAATACCTACACATGTGCCGCAATGTCTGCAGGTTGCATATCGAAAATAATAGTAATGCATCAAAAGGGTGCCTGCCTTTTGACTTCATGGTCAGCAAAGAATTATTGCAGAACAGATAATTGCTCGACACTGGAATGGGGTCACATCCAAGATTACATAGCCCTCGTCTCGTTCTGTGGAAAGATGTGGACTATCCTGTCTCCACATAGGAAGAGGCCCCATACTAGAGAGCAATACTCTATAGTACCGTGAGTAACCATTTTGGGGTATATGCTATATGTCACACTTTTGAATGACACAACCTAGCCCACCTATAACCTAAAAAATAACGCACAGGATTCGTCAGCACAGTCAAACCACACGCAACCTTTATGCCCACTGGGCTTCACCACCCTAGAGGACATCGAAATCTGAAAGTTGTGAACCAGACCATCAGCTCTAACAATACTCCAAGGTGTAATTGCTGATATCCGCTCCCAAGCTAATAGCGCCATGGTTTAGCGCCGGTGTTGTAATGAGGGCCATTATCAGCTTTATTTATACCCTATTTTCATGCATTCTAGACAAGCTTATATGAAATAATAAGTGACCTGTTTTATGGTTAAAGGCTTTTTAAAAAATAAAACAGCATTTGATTACTTCATGGTTGTTTTCCTTTATTAATAGAAAACACATGGGCCCTCATTAGGACTCCGGCACTAAACCATGGCGCTATTAGCACCATGGTTGCTGCTGGTATTGTAACGAGTCTGCCATGTTGAAATGGAGAAGTACAACCCCATTCCAAGGTTGGCGGGGCGGTACTTCCCCATTTCACCATGGCCCTTCCCCATTCCCATTTTTGCCCCATAGGGCATAATGGGAATGGAGAAGGCGGTAATTAGGGTACCGCAAATTGCGGTACCGTAATTAGCACCAAGGTCCCTTTGCGGGTCCATTCCTTATTAGCACCATGGTCCATGTCGGAGTCCGCCATGGAGAAAGGGGGAATTACCACCCCATTCCAAGGTTGGCGGGGCGGTAATTCCCCCTTTCTCCATGGCCCTTCCCCATTCCAATTTGTGCCCATAGGGCTCAATGGGAATGGGGAAGGCGGCAATTACGGTACCGCAAATTGCGGTCGTAATGACCCCCCCATGGACCTTAAATTAATACGTCTTTCATAAAATCCATTTTGAAGGTGTGTGGGAAGAGGACGTGTTTATATGTTGGAACAGCAAAGCCATTTATGAAACCTGCTTAAGGGTATGGCATTATGGATGCTTTGTGTTTAATGAAAAAAAGCATGAATGTTACTCAAACAATAAAAAGCTTAATCAAAAAGTCCACCCGGTGCATGGGGACTGTACCAAGCTTATAGTGGTAGTAGCAAAAAGTACCCATACTCTGCACGGGTTCTGTAGACAGACATTATAACAGTCATTCATTGTTGAAAACCAATGATCCTGTAGGTCCCTGGTCCGAGTCGCTTATCGCTTGATGTGCTTTTCACTCTGCAGTAAACTGCACTGAGAATGGGAGTTTGTGGCTGGCTGACATACCCCGGAGCAGATGTGGAGTGGAGGTGAGAGTTGGTGTGTCGCAGCATACTGGGACCTTCTGTGCTCTCTCCACACCTGTCGCCTCACCCTGTCACTGTGCAGTGCATTGCAGTGTGTTGCGATGCAAATATCTCAGAAACAGTGCATTCTAGTGCCTTGAAACATGGTTTAAGTGTTGTTTCTCGCTTAGAGGTGCTAAAAATGAGCTTTGCCCAGCCTTATAATAACCACATTGACGTTTTGTCAATTTCAGGCAACTGTGTCATGTGTGAAGGGGCTCGAAATACAGGGAAAGGGGTGGGGTGTCCAAATGTCATGTAGGCAATAATGCCCGGAGGGTCCTAACAGGTAACTTTGCAACATTTGGTGCAGATTGGTGGAACAGTGTGGAATTGTAAAAGGAACAAACTAACATATTGTCTGCTTTATATATATATAGAGGTTGTTGGGATATTTGAGGATGCACCTGGCATTGGTTCACAGCACCTGGGCCTGTGGAGCTATACCTCACTTACTCACATACCATGAATATATCAGTCTTATTATCAAATTATTTGATATCTGAGCCTGCCTTTGGCACTGAATGGTAACACGTGTACATGTAGGTGGATATGGTCAAATGCCTCCTAAGCGGTGGGATCCAGGGATATCTGTAGGGGGGGAATCAAGAAGCCTGAACATTCCAAAAAGTGTGCTTACTGAAGAACCTGCAAAAAGTAGGTTGCACTTGAAAATAAAGGAAATGTCATTTCATGGGTTACCTAAAGTGTACATAGTTTACAGCCACTCAGAGACAAACACTTTCTTTCTTTCTTAAAAAATCAGATTCAAGCAGTCAAACTTGGAGGCCACCACTCTGAAGCTCTTCCAGTATTATGTGAAGTTCCACAGAGGTCATCACTGTCACCAATATTGTTTAATATCTACCTTAGGCCAATGATGGACATTTTTTCTAGGTTCAAATTGAACTATCACTCATATGCAGACGACACAAAAATATATGTTAGATTAAAGTCTACACCAGAAGCGACAAAGCATGTTCTGGCCTGTGTAAATGCTATTAAAAACTGGACGTTGGAGAGTACGCTTCAGCTTAAACCCACCAAAACTGAGGTTATAGTATTTGGTCCAATACACCTGATTAACAAATCCCATGCCTCTACTCCCTGTCCGGCCATTTTTGACTCATCCACATCCTTCTCTTGTAAGGTAAGCATCTTTGGGCTGCAATGCCCATGTTTCAGAGGTGGTTAAATCTGTTTATTTGCAACTCAGACTTCTGAAACCCATTCTGCCTTCTGTCTCTGAATCAGAACGTGGCGTGGGAACTATGGTTAACTCTACATTGGATTACTGTGGCACGCTGCTACTTGGGCCCAGTTTGTCAACTGCAATGACTCCAGGTAGCCCACAACGCTGCCGTCAGATTTGTGTACAATGTACCAAAAAGAGCTCCCATCTCCAGGCATCATACGAAAATTGCACTGGCTGCCAGTTCGGAAAATAATTGAATTCCGACTGTTATGTCTGATTTACAGGTGCATTCAAGGAACTGCACCTAGGAACCTGACTTAAAAAATTAAGGTCTATCAGCCAGCTCACACTCTGCGCTCCTATGGCAAAAACCTGCTGGTTGTACCCCCATCCAATTGTCTTTCTTGGGGGGATCGATGCTTTTCTATAGAGCTCCTCACCTTTGTAACACGCTCCCAGCAGAATTGCAGAATATGTTATCCATTATCCTTTTTTGGAAAATTCTGAAAACATATTTATTTCAGTGAATAATAGGTTCGGTGCTTGCATCCTGATGTGAGCAAAGGATTTTAATATCTACGCCTAAATGCAGTTTACTGTTTGGTTCCGGAAGGATATGCGTATTACAAATTCCTCATCTAATCTAATCGAACACAAATGTGGACTAGAAAGGCTTAAAGGCTCGGGGGAAAATGATCATTCGATTTGAAAAAACATTGTTGCCCTCTTTAATTAAATATTATTTTAACTCAAGAGATGAATAGAGACAACTGTTACTGATGTCATGTTTCAGTCCCTAAAATACATTATTCCTTAGGAATCCAGCCCATCTAGTAGCTGCGATATTTGATGCGACTGTTTGCAGCACAGTTCAGCTCGTGTTGATCCTGGTGCGTTCTTTTTTCTCTTTTCAGGTTAGGCAATGGTCGATACGGAGATGCCGTTTTGGCCCACAAACTTTGGGGTCTGCTCAGTAGACCTGTCCGCCATGAATGACCTCCCCAATGCCTACGACATTAAGCCCTTCACCACGGTGGACTTTTCGAGCATTTCAGCTGGACACTATGAAGACATTCCACCGACCAGGATTGAGCAGGCAGACATCGACTTCAAGTACGACATGAAGCTGCAGGAGTGCCAAAGTATGCCTTTCCCTTGTCCTTAATAAATGTCTTTAATCTCACTCGCTTCTCCGATACTGGTGCTGGCCAATTTGCCATTCGTTTTGTTGTCTGCCGCTAGGATGCTTGGAAGTTTCCTAGCTTATAAGTAGGAGTGGGTGAAACAGTAGATTGTCTTCTCATGTACAGAATGGCTGATTTGGAGAAAATATACTTTTTCTATTGTTCTGCATGCAATGCAAAAATCATGTTTTGTCTGTTTAGCCTGTGTTAATTTGCTCTTTAAGCCCAAAATCATCCATCTACCTAATGACCTGAAATATTTGCACACCTCAGGCAAATAAGGTGCACTCGATTTGAACCATGGAAAGCACTGGGATAAATGGGAATTCTGCTCCACTAGTGGCCTGGAATTAAGAGTGGAATGTAGAGATTCTGCTCCACTGGTGGACATTTTGTCCCCTTCACATAAAGAGTTAAAGCCATCTCTCCACAAGAGTTTGAATGCATGAGCCTTCCGTTCTGCTATGAGTCTGACTTCTCTATCTATTTAAATATTAAATACAATATATTCCAAGGGTGCGTGATTTTATTGGATGAAATCAAACCAGGCATTTTCATCTTGCAGTGGCTGTCTGTAAAACGCATATTCCCATACAAGGTCTTAGACCTGGTGCACAGAGCTTGCATGATTCCACGGTCTCCAACCATCAGAAACAAAATAATCAAGTAAGCCCAACAAAAGCCCTGAGGTCTGTTAACACATCACACCTATTGATGTCCTGCTTCTAAAAAAAACAGAGTATATGAGGTCAGTTTTTAAGTGAACTTAGGTCCTTGCTTTGAAATATCTTGCTACCCCATTTAGGACTTTCATACATGTGTAAAGGCCCACCTGTTCAGACTTTTGCTACTTTAAGCTGCTTCTTAATTTCAGTCACTTTCCCAACCATTGGCGGTCACAGCTCGCTGGAACTCTGTACACATCTTTCAATGTCTTTCTCCTTAGTGCTTTAATCTTAACACTACGGTCTAGTGGTTCTAGACATGTACCCATGCTGTCTAGTTTTATGTGATGTGCCACTGCTTTCAGTTGTGCACAGAAAGCATGAAATATCCTAACCTACCACCACCGAATAACATTTAACCATACGATGAATCATTTTCATATATGAATTTGGTATCTTTGTGAGTTTCTATTGACAATGAGAGATGTTATAATCATTGAATAGGCTGCACACTGGATTTGTCTTATAGTGGAGTTATTTACATTGGGATGGTCCTTGTACCGCAGGCAGCTGGTGCCAGGGTTTCATCCATGCATTTGAGTGTTGGATGACAGAGGGGCCCAGATAGGGGCAGCTGATGCAGGTGCTTGGTGAAGCAGGTTGTGCAATGCTTCCAGCACAGGGGGTCTTAGCTCTACTGTATCTTAACCCAATACACACTGAAGAAACATCCCTAAGGGACTGTGAGGCCGATTCATGGAATAATTAGCGCGGCGCAAGTGGGCAAAAACATGCGAATCGCAGTGGAATAGCGAAAATCGCAGTGCAATTGCGAAAATCGCACGAAAAGCAGGAAACGTCGATTCATGGAAGGCCGTGCGCGAGAAAACCAGCGGATGTGCGATAAAAAAGTGCGCGGCGCACGTTGGCGCACAGGCCATCTAACAGCGTGCGCCAGGTCACAGCAAAAATCGCACAGGCCACAGAGAAATTCGCACATAGCGCGGCGCACGCAACAAAAGTAGGCGGAACACGGGCGTAACACTCGGAATGGGGAACAACTTGCCAAAACGTGGGCGTCACGGAGGAAGTACAGGGCACAAGTGCGTGGAACGCCCACACGCTCGCCTACAACACGTATTCATGGAATAGAATAGGGCAAAAAAGCGCACGCTCAAACCAGCGCACAGGCACAAACACGACCGCCACAAGAAAGCAGGCGGTAGCGTCTCTGCGGCTGTAAGAAATGTGCGCCAAAAGGTGCGCCAACAAATAGCACCTATATACTGCCATGATGAATGTCCCATACTGTGGCCCTCCAGGAAAAATGACGTGCAAAGGGGTACCCACAAACACGGACACCCGCTGACAAAAAATACGTGTGCGTGTATACCGGGGTGCGCGGGAAGTCTAACACGCGATTTCAGCAGGGTACGTGCATCACAGGGGTTCGCGTGAAGTTATTCACGCGATCGGGCCTGGGGGAGCGGGCTACGTGTATTTCAGGGGTTCGCGTGAAGTTTCACACGCGATCGGGTCTGGGGGAGCGGGCTACGTGTATTACAGGGGTTTGCGTGAAGTTCCTCACGCGATCGGGCCTGGGGGAGCGTGCTACGTGTATTTCCGGGGTTCGCGTGAAGTTTCACACGCGATCGGGCCTGGGGGAGCGGGCTATGTGTATTACAGGGGTTCGCGTGAAGTTCCTCACGCGATCGGGCCTGGGGGAGCGGGCTACGTGTATTCCAGGGGTGCGCGTGAAGTTCCACACGCGAATAGCCTGGGCGCGTGTATTTCAGGGGTGCGCGTGAAGTTCCACACGCGAATAGTCTGGGGGCGCGTGTATTCCAGGGGTGCGCGTGAAGTTCCACACGCGAATAGCCTGGGCGCGTGTATTTCAGGGGTGCGCGGGAAGTTCCACACGCGAATAGCCTGGGCGCGTGTATTTCAGGGGTGCGCGGGAAGTTCCACACGCGAATAGCCTGGGCGCGTGTATTTCAGGGGTGCGCGGGAGGTTCCACAAGCGAATAGCCTGGGGGCGCGTGTATTTCAGGGGTGCGCGGGAAGTTCCACACGCGAATAGCCTGGGCGCGTGTATTTCAGGGGTGCGCGGGAAGTTCCACACGCGAATAGCCTGGGCGCGTGTATTTCAGGGGTGCGCGGGAAGTTCCACACGCGAATAGCCTGGGCGCGTGTATTTCAGGGGTGCGCGGGAAGTTCCACACGCGAATAGCCTGGGGGCGCGTGTATTCCAGGGGTGCGCGTGAAGTTCCACACGCGAATAGCCTGGGCGCGTGTATTTCAGGGGTGCGCGGGAAGTTCCACACGCGAATAGCCTAGGCGCGTGTATTTCAGGGGTGCGCGTGAAGTTCCACACGCGAATAGCCTGGGCGCGTGTATTTCAGGGGTGCGCGGGAAGTTCCACACGCGAATAGCCTGGGCGCGTGTATTTCAGAGGTGCGCGGGAGGTTCCACACGCGAATAGCCTGGGGGCGCGTGTATTTCAGGGGTGCGCGGGAAGTTCCACACGCGAATAGCCTGGGCGCGTGTATTTCAGGGGTGCGCGGGAAGTTCCACACGCGAATAGCCTGGGCGCGTGTATTTCAGGGGTGCGCGGGAAGTTCCACACGCGAATAGCCTGGGCGCGTGTATTTCAGGGGTGCGCGGGAAGTTCCACACGCGAATAGCCTGGGGGCGCGTGTATTCCAGGGGTGCGCGTGAAGTTCCACACGCGAATAGCCTGGGCGCGTGTATTTCAGGGGTGCGCGGGAAGTTCCACACGCGAATAGCCTGGGCGCGTGTATTTCAGGGGTGCGCGGGAAGTTCCACATGTGATTTGACAGTGTGGGTCCTCCCAGGTGTACCCTGTACACCCTCCACGGCCCCTGCAGGCAGCCCACACCACAGGGGATTACCCTGCATCCCTGGTCATGTCCCGCAGGCAGCCCACCCACCATGGGCATGCCCCGCAGCAAAGGCACATGTCTCCTTGAACTAATGAACACCAACTCATGTCCCCTTGCACCCCCACCCCCCAGCACTGTGGGGCACCTGCCAGCAGGCCCCCACCCATGTCCAACTCATGTCCCCCACCACCCCGACCCCCCAGCACTGTGGGGCACCTGCCAGCAGGCCCCCACCCATGTCCAACTCATGTCTCCCACCACCCCCACCCCCCAGCCACCAGGGTCACCCTCCACCAGGCCCCCACTCATGTCTCCCACCGCCCCCACCCCCCAGCCACCAGGGGCACCCTCCACCAGGCCCCCACTCATGTCTCCCACCACCCCCAAACCCCAGCAGTGCAGGGTCACCCTCCACCAGGCCCCCACTCATGTCTCCCACCACCCCCAAACCCCAGCAGTGCAGGGTCACCCTCCACCAGGACCCCACTCATGTCACCCACCACCCCCACCCCCCAGCCACCAGGGGCACCCTCCACCAGGCCCCCACTCATGTCTCCCACCACCCCCAAACCCCAGCAGTGCAGGGTCACCCTCCACCAGGCCCCCACTCATGTCTCCCACCACCCCCACCCCCCAGCCACCAGGGTCACCCTCCACCAGGCCCCCACTCATGTCTCCCACCACCCCCACACCACAGCCACCAGGGGCACCCTCCACCAGGCCCCCACTCATGTCTCCCACCACCCCCACACCCCAGCCACCAGGGGCACCCTCCACCAGGCCCCCACTCATGTCACCCACCACCCCCACACCCCAGCAGTGCAGGGGCAGCCTCCACCAGGCCCCCACTCATGTCACCCACCACCCCCACACCCCAGCAGTGCAGGGGCAGCCTCCACCAGGCCCCCACTCATGTCACCCACCACCCCTACCCCCCAGCCACCAGGGGCACCCTCCACCAGGCCCCCACTCATGTCTCCCACCACCCCCACACCCCAGCCACCAGGGGCACCCTCCACCAGGCCCCCACTCATGTCACCCACCACCCCCACACCCCAGCAGTGCAGGGTCACCCTCCACCAGGCCCCCACTCATGTCTCCCACCACCCCCACCCCCCACCCACCAGGGGCACCCTCCACCAGGCCCCCACTCATGTCTCCCACCACCCCCAAACCCCAGCAGTGCAGGGGCAGCCTCCACCAGGCCCCCACTCATGTCACCCACCACCCCCACCCCCCAGCCACCAGGGGCACCCTCCACCAGGCCCCCATTCATGTCTCCCACCACCCCCAAACCCCAGCAGTGCAGGGTCACCCTCCACCAGGCCCCCACTCATGTCTCCCACCACCCCCACCCCCAGCAGTGCAGGGGCAGCCTCCACCAGGCCCCCACTCATGTCACCCACCACCCCCCAGCCACCAGGGGCACCCTCCACCAGGCCCCCACTAATGTCTCCCACCACCCCCACACCCCAGCCACCAGGAGCACCCTCCACCAGGCCCCCACTCATGTCACCCACCATCCCCACACCCCAGCAGTGCAGGGTCACCCTCCACCAGGCCCGCACTCATGTCTCCCACCACCCCCACCCCCAACCCACCAGGGGCACCCTCCACCAGGCCCCCACTCATGTCTCCCACCACCCCCAAACCCCAGCAGTGCAGGGGCAGCCTCCACCAGGCCCCCACTCATGTCACCCACCACCCCCACCCCCCAGCCACCAGGGGCACCCTCCACCAGGCCCCCACTCATGTCTCCCACCACCCCCACACCCCAGCCACCAGGGGCACCCTCCACCAGGCCCCCACTCATGTCACCCACCACCCCCACACCCCAGCAGTGCAGGGTCACCCTCCACCAGGCCCCCACTCATGTCTCCCACCACCCCCACCCCCCACCCACCAGGGGCACCCTCCACCAGGCCCCCACTCATGTCTCCCACCACCCCCAAACCCCAGCAGTGCAGGGGCAGCCTCCACCAGGCCCCCACTCATGTCACCCACCACCCCCACCCCCCAGCCACCAGGGGCACCCTCCACCAGGCCCCCATTCATGTCTCCCACCACCCCCAAACCCCAGCAGTGCAGGGTCACCCTCCACCAGGCCCCCACTCATGTCTCCCACCACCCCCACCCCCAGCAGTGCAGGGGCAGCCTCCACCAGGCCCCCACTCATGTCACCCACCACCCCCACCCCCCAGCCACCAGGGGCACCCTCCACCAGGCCCCCACTAATGTCTCCCACCACCCCCACACCCCAGCCACCAGGAGCACCCTCCACCAGGCCCCCACTCATGTCACCCACCATCCCCACACCCCAGCAGTGCAGGGTCACCCTCCACCAGGCCCGCACTCATGTCTCCCACCACCCCCACCCCCAACCCACCAGGGGCACCCTCCACCAGGCCCCCACTCATGTCTCCCACCACCCCCAAACCCCAGCAGTGCAGGGGCAGCCTCCACCAGGCCCCCACTCATGTCACCCACCACCCCCACCCCCCAGCCACCAGGGGCACCCTCCACCAGGCCCCCACTCATGTCTCCCACCACCCCCACACCCCAGCCACCAGGGGCACCCTCCACCAGGCCCCCACTCATGTCACCCACCACCCCCACACCCCAGCCACCAGGGGCACCCTCCACCAGGCCCCCACTCATGTCACCCACCACCCCCACCCCCCAGCCACCAGGGGCACCCTCCACCAGGCCCCCACTCATGTCTCCCACCACCCCCACCCCCCAGCACTGTGGGGCACCTGCCAGCAGGCCCCCACCCATGTCCAATCCATGCCCCCCTGCACCTGGGTCCCAACATTCCCCAATCATGTCCGTAATGCCCATCCTCCCCTGCCAAAAGGCCCAACCAACTATCACACCCACCCACATATCAAATGCAATTACATGTTACACCCCCAATTCAAATAATGCAATTGAACACATGTCTGTCACACACAATGGCTGCAAGTGAATGACAAAACACCCAACATGACATGCCTGAAAGCAATGAGATGATACGACACATTGAAGAATAAAAAAAAATATGTATTGAACAGCAAGTAGAATGGAAATGAAATAAGAAAAAACACAAAGCAAATCAAACAAAACAAGATGAATGTCCAAGAAAACAATCTGAAAAATTAAAATAAGCCAATGAAGAACCATGAAGAAGATCCTCCTGGGTCCATGAGCCCAACCAAATTAAACCTAACTATGACTACTAACTAAAAACTGAACTATATACAAAAAAGTGGTGCATTGTCCAATCGCAACCAAAAAAAAATCAAAAAAACAAAGGAAACCTACCCTAACTATACAACTATATACAAAGGCAGCGGGCTATTCAGACGGCTCACTGGTTGTTGTCATGGGCCAGGGCACCATCGAACTCCTGGTCAATGGCTTGGAGGCGGGCATGTTCCCTGGCCCCGAGGTCCCGCAGGGATAACGCAGTGTCAAGCTCAAACTCCCTGCGAAGACCCTCGAGGCACTCAGCCCGCCTCAGCGCCCTCCGCATGGAGTCCTCCGCCCTGACCATCGTGAGCCGTTCCTCCTCTGCCCGCTGCCGCACCGCACCTATCCGCTGGCACAACCGCTCCCACACGGAAGCCACTCCCATTCCAGGGTTCTCCTGCTCTCCGGCCGATGCCTGCACCCCTGATGTTGATGGCCCCGAGCCATGATGCCTCCCACGTTGAGCCTGCTGCTGCCTCCGACGCAACTGCCTGTGCCAGCACGACGGCATCCAGGCTGATGGAAACCACCGACGCCGTCGTGCACGTGCCCTGCCCGATGATGCCGTCACATCCTCCATCTGCTGGGGTCCAGTTGCTGTGGTGTCCACCCCTGCTGGATCTCTGACTCCCGACTGTGGCAGGGATGGGATCCCCACCGAGCTGGCTGCATTGGTCGGGGCAGGTCCACAGGGGGCCCTGGTGGCATCTGGGCTGGAAGACGGCAAGGAGAACGACTGGTGGATAGCCTGCACAGAGGAGGAGAGGGCCGCCACATTGGCCAACACATGCAGGAAACCCCCGAACATGGCCGATCCCAATTGGGCCACGTCGGCACGGTGCACTTCGTGATGACGTGCGTGCTCCTCCCGGGAAGCACGCACGGCATCACGAATCACAGCCGTGCGCATCGCGACCCCAATCAGGACCTTCTCCGCACGGCCAGGGGTTCCCACGTCCGCCGGTGGAGGGGAGTCAGGTGACATGGACATCCCCTCTACCTGCGGACAGGCCTGGTACGGGGCATCCCTGCTGGTGCATGGTGGTGCACTCACAGGGTCAGGGACAGCGACATGCACAGGCCCCTCCACGGTGACCTGTGCTGCCTCCTGCCCCTGGCCCTGGACTGCACCACTTGCACCAGCAGGGATGCCCCCACCAGGCCCCATGTGTGCCCCAGTGGCGGCCTCCTCCTCCTCTGTGCAAACCACCAACCTGGATGGCTCCTCACCGTCTCCCACCGTAGCAGGCCCCTGTGGGGGCTCACCCACCCCTTCCGCTGCAGCCGTGGGGGCATCCCCGCCGCCTTGCTCCACAGCGCCGTCTCCGCCCTCTTCTTCACTAGCCGCTGCGTAGAGGGATGTTGGATACTGAGCAAGGTCACAACCCCACCAATGATACCAATCACCACCTCCACAGGGGACAGTGCCTACCCTCTCAGCCCCCACATGATGACGCCAATTCGAAACCCCACCACGCCACCCCAGGTAAGATATAACACAGCCCACATTACAACCAGGGGCATAGTGGAGCGCACATTCGGAGTGCTAAAGTCACGCTTTCGCTCCCTTGACCGTTCTGGCGGGCAGCTGTTATACGCTCCCCCAGTAGTGTGCAGGATCATAGTGGCAGCATGTGTCCTGCGCAACGTTGCAACACGCCGGGGCCTGGCTGTGGACATGGTGGTGGCCCCACATCCCCAACCGCATGCACAGCCGCTGCGCATGGGAGGGGAAAGGGCACGGGGGGAGGCAGCCCGTACACAGCTAGTGGCTAATTACTTCACATAGAAATCACACCCCTGTGGAGTGCACACTGCCCTGGCACATTCCATCTGACAATCAATGATGACTCAACCTGACACTGATCCTGAATGTCTGGAGAATGAACCGGGAATACCATGTCAGCCTGAGATTGTTCACCTGGAAGTGTCACAATGTGTGCATCCCTACCCACACAGACACCACCAATGCAGTTTTGTGAAGTTACACATTGAAGCAGCTAAAATGAATACCCACTTGCAAAATGCAACAAGAGGACAGTGCCATGTCAGCCAACCCAACCCCAGCACCGCCACACGACACACCGTGCCATGTCATGCTAATTGCAGGTAAACAAAGTAATCCCCACAACATGACATCAGTCTCACTATGTACAGTGGCACTATTAGAAACCTGCAACACCTGAAATGCTCACAGCAATGCCGGACCAACAACATACTTGAGCACGTAGTACCATTAACATGACATCACAAATGTTACATATTAGTAGTCTCACCACCTGGAAATGCCTGCACTCCCACCACTACCAACTGCGCAGTGTTGTCGCCATGTAGAGTTGTAGGTGCACTGCTGCCAACATGGACCCCATCTCCAGACTAGAGGTCCTTGTGTGGACATGAGGAAGGGACCTGCAAATTGGGAGGTAGACACAGAAGAAGAGTTACACATCAATGCAACATGCAGTGTACAACACAACAGCAATATGCACTAGGAATGTATACACAGTATTGACTACAGACTGCCCACACAGCTCATGGGAGTCCAACGTCACTGTGTAATTCACTGTCACTTGGGCACACCCTTTGCAAGCCCATGGAAACGGGAAGCAGGAGGGGTGTGTGTGACTCAAACCCAAGCATCTGAACCAAATACATTACAAGCCTGCATGTGCCCAGCCACAATGCAGCGTATGCCCACAGGAACCACGAAAGCCAACAGATCGTCCCAAAATAATTGGGAATAAAAGAAATCAAAATAAAAATAAAAATAAGAAACAATCAAAAATGGCCATTGATGGGCCCGGGGGGGTTGGGGAGGCCACCCAGGAGGTCCGAGGACAGGATGCACACCAGAACCCACCTGCGTGGATCCTGGGAAGATAAAACACCTCCATGGGCTCATGGCCCACACGGCTACCCTATTGTGGGAGTATCACTGCTGTCGCTATTATCACCCTGTGCAGCTGCATCCGGAGGTGGTTGCACTATGGGAGGCAGCCCACGCAAGGCCCTAGTCTGCTCCTCCATGGCTGCAAGCATGCGGGTGTGGTAGGTCTGGTTCTGGAGGATGAGTGTGCGGAGGTCCCCATGCAACAACTCACGGGATGCCCGGACCTCCGCCCTCGTTGCCTGCATCTCAGCTGAGAGCGTACGGGTGAGACGCTCCAGCTGCTGTTCTGTCCTTTGGTGTGTTTAAGCCTCAAGCTCAACAAGAGTCGTCCTGAGGTGAAGGAGCTCCTGCCTCAGGGCTTCCCTGTGGCCCTGGGACTCAATGGAGATGGCCTCCTGCAGAGTCGCCAGTGCCGCCCGCCTGTCCCTGTTGGACCCCAACATGTCCTCCCTGTGTGACTGGCAGATGGAGTCGGTTGCCTGCTCTAGTCGCTCCATCAGCCTTTCTGGGGGAACAATGGAAGTGGCCACCCTATCCATGGCCTGAGCCATCATCTCGGATTATGCAGCCTGTTGGGTTGCCATACCGTAAATGGATTGCTCCCATGCGGTATTGCCGGGTGGCGTACGGCCACCACGTCGGCGGGCACCACACCTGTCTGGGGCAAGGCGAACTGCGCCTTGCTGTGCCGGCACTGCCTGAGGCTGCAGGACTGCATTCCCCCTCTGATCTGCTGGCCCAGGAACAGGATCAGATGTCGCGGAGTGTGACCCTGCATCCGTAACCACCGAAGGCGTAGCTGCCAACACTGACATCCCCATGGAGGGTTCTGACCCTGGTGCAGGTGGGTGAGACAGAACAGAATCCCTCCCTGGAACACTCACCTGCGACGGCACGTAGGTCTCATCCGAATCAACACATGAGTACAGCTCGGGGGAGGTGCAGCCAGAGACACCCCTTGAGAGCACGACCTGCAGCACTTGTGGGTTCTCCCCCACCACCACACCACGTCCCTCACTGGTGGTTGGTCGGCCCTCGGACCCCTCCTGGGTCTGCACCATCTCCACAACCCCAGCAGTATCAGGTGCGTCTTCCCCTGCAAAGACATGAAAACAAAGAAATGGAAACAGGCATTAGCACCATGGCACACATTGAGGGCTGAGAAGCAAGAGAACCAGTACTTGATTGACACATGTGCCACATGACTAAAACCCTCCCATGCATGCACCCTCACTGCGTATGAAGTGCAGGCAAATGGCACACACTGATGACACCATGTACCATTGCTATTGAGTGAAGATGGAGAGGAGGGCAGCACCTACTCATTCAGACCATGTTCCCGCATGTAATTGCTTTTCTAATTCTAACAGGTCAGATTTTTCACCTGGAGCTGCCAGTCTGAAATGGTCCAATTGCACAGGGACATGTGTGTACAAATGATATCCAGGTAACAAAGTCACTCCACTTTACCATACCCATGTCAGACATGTGACTAGTGGACAGCGACATGCCTAGTGAAAGTGGTGGAATGCAAACAAACTGAATGAATGAACTGTGAAAAAGAAGCAAATATTTTGTGGCAAGGTGACACTTCAAGGGCAACTGGCGTGCAGTTGGGCTAGATGTCTACTGTTGGCAGAAGGGATACTGCTATGGCCAAATGCAGCTGCGCAGGAAGGATTGCATGAAGCACATGGCTGACCCATACGACTCAGGCGCACACACTCTCACCTGGCACCCGAACAGAAGCCCTCACACACACACCATGCACATGGATGACACACACATGCATGTGCACTCACCGGACAATGCCTCGTAATCAGCCAGATCTCCCACGCCTTGGATCTGTTCCTCCGTGACGTAGGTCCCAGCGACTGACTCATGTGGAGTGAGTTCCATGTCTACTACTGGAGACCCACCTCCAGTCACTAGAGTTGCGGCATGACTTGAGGCCAGCTTACTCTTTGCCCTGCGCTTTAGGTCATTCCAGCGCTAATAGCAATCATTGGCTGTGCGCCTCACGATTCCAAGGGCACTTACGATGTCCGCAACGGTCTGCCAGTGTGCCTGGCGTTGTGCAGGTGTGGTCTTGGATCCTGCAACAATGACCATCTCGTTGTCATGTCCGGACACATACTCGACAAGTGCATTCAGTTCGTCATCCGTGAAGCTGGGCTTCCTGGACGGGCCGGACTGTGTAGCCGTGTCTGGGGCATCAGCCTGTGCCGGACGAGCACTCTTCCTCTTCCGCTTGGAAGGTGGTGGTGATCCTGAGTGTCCTGCGCCGCTCTGGACACTAGGGGCAGGAGCCCTGGTGGACTCTGTATGAGGAGTGTGGGATTGCACACTCAGCATGGGAGTTGGTGCAGGCATTGGCTCTAGTGTGATGGTGTCAGGGGGAATGTCAGCAGCATGGACTAGGACCGACACTGTCCTGGCTGGGTGTGTGAGGGCTGGGGTGGATGGAGCCGCAGCTGCCCCTGCAGCCTCTCCGCCCTGCCTCCTTGGTGCAGCAGATGACCTTGCTGCCCCAGATCCACGTGGCATGATGGCATCAACGTGCACCAGCGCACGTGTCGTAGCCCTGCTGACCTGGAAGTCAGCCATGGAGTCAGCCAGGTCTGGTGCCACAATGGGCTGGTCCAACAAGGGCTGAGCATGGATGGTGTCAGCCACATCAGCCTCAATGGGAGGGGGGGAGGGGGGGGATTATGGGTGCCCGTGACTGGTCCTCCACACATGGGGGGACAGGCTCACCCTGCAAGTTACGACCACGTCCCCTACCGGATCCACCACGGCCACCACTTGTGGCTCTTCCACCTTTGCCACCCTTACGGAATCCTCGCCTCCCAGCCATGGCACTGATGTTAATGTGCGTATGGGAGTGGATGTAGACTATAGTCCTGGGCAATTGGTGGTCAAAGGGGTTGGGTACCAGATGGTAAGTGTACCCTAGTGCTCTAGCAAGGCTGAATGTAACCCCTGGGGAAAGATGACGGGTCACGCAACGCACAGGAGGCCCAAAAAAGGGAGATGACGTGCACGCAACCCCTCCTAGACCACGTGTGCAGAAAGAAAAACCTGCACTACGCTGTGGCACCCAGAAACACAAGAATGAATGTATGCGTGTCACACGCAGCCTAGAATGACCTCTGAAGGGGTCGCTACACACGGGGCAAGCACAGATGTTAGATACGTGCGTGACTCACCGTCTGCCTGGTAAACGAGCGTGTAAAAGGAGCACGTTTGGTTGGCAACACCCCCGCCAAAAGAAGATTTGTACGCTGTCTGAGGAGACAGGACAACAGTAGAAGGGAACACTGTTTGAGGGAACAGGCCCAGGTAAACCAGTAAAAGAGAAAAAAGAGAAAAAGCTGTCAGAGGTAACAGGGAATACGAACTTGAAACGCCGTGAAGTAAATCGCGTGTGAAACGACAAGAAGTACAGAATTCACCCACTCGCTCTCCACGAAAAGCAC
The DNA here is from genome assembly GCF_040938575.1 of Ambystoma mexicanum. NCBI lineage: Eukaryota > Metazoa > Chordata > Amphibia > Caudata > Ambystomatidae > Ambystoma > Ambystoma mexicanum. The sequence continues at coordinate 520,087,612 of NC_090923.1, forward strand.
GTACAAGGAAAACGTGTTCTACACATACCTTTTATACAGGCCCACACGTCCAGCGTCACTTACGCGGCGTGTACGCGCTAGGGCCATTTCCACCTATTACATGCTTTGTCACTTCTGCGTGTAGGGCCATTTCCACCAATTACACGCTTTGTCACTTCTGCGTGTAGGGCCATTTCCAACAATCACACGCTTTGTCACTTCTGCGTGTAGGGCCATTTCCACCAATCACACGCTTTGTCACTTCTGCGTGTAGGGCCATTTCCACCAATCACACGCGATTACACTCTGACGTGCAGTCTTTCCACGTGTGCTCTGTCATCACGTGCTGTGTGGGAAACACCTGTGCGGGTCACGTCACAGACGCGCTTACGCGCTGAGGGCCTTTCCTCAGTACCAAGCTGGCCACGCGTACGCACACGGAATACCACGCTCCTGCCCGGAAGGCCGAACTACTGCCCCCCAGAGCCCGAGCACGCTCCCACCTGCTGCTGCCTGACTGCCTGCTGCCCCTGCACTGCTGGGGGGTGGGGGTGATAGGGGACATGAGTGGGGGCCTGGTGGAGGCTTCCCCTGGTGGCTGGGGGGTGGGGGTGCAGGGGGACATGGGTGGGCGCCTGGTGGAGGTTTCCCCTGGTGGCTGGGGGGTGGGGGTGATAGGGGACATGAGTGGGGGCCTGGTGGAGGGTGCCCCTGCACTGCTGGGGGGTGGGGTGATAGGGGACATGAGTGGGGGCCTGGTGGAGGGTGCCCCTGCACTGCTGGGGGGTGGGGGTGGTGGGAGACATGAGTGGGGGCCTGGTGGAGGCTGCCCCTGGTGGCTGGGGGGTGGGGGTGATAGGGGACATGAGTGGGGGCCTGGTGGAGGCTTCCCCTGGTGGCTGGGGGGTGGGGGTGATAGTGGACATGAGTGGGGGCCTGGTGGAGGGTGCCCCTGCACTGCTGGGGGGTGGGGTGGTGGGAGACATGAGTGGGGGCCTGGTGGAGGCTGCCCCTGGTGGCTGGGGGGTGGGGGTGATAGTGGACATGAGTGGGGGCCTGGTGGAGGGTGCCCCTGCACTGCTGGGGGGTGGGGGTGGTGGTAGACATGGGTGGGGGCCTGGTGGAGGCTTCCCCTGGTGGCTGGGGGGTGGGGGTGATAGGGGACATGAGTGGGGGCCTGGTGGAGGGTGCCCCTGCACTGCTGGGGGGTTGGGTGATAGGGGACATGAGTGGGGGCCTGGTGGAGGGTGCCCCTGCACTGCTGGGGGGTGGGGGTGGTGGGAGACATGAGTGGGGGCCTGGTGGAGGCTGCCCCTGTTGGCTGGGGGGTGGGGGTGGTGGTAGACATGAGTGGGGGCCTGGTGGAGGCTGCCCCTGCACTGCTGGGGGGTGGGGGTGGTGGGTGACATGGGTTGGGGCCTGCTGGCAGGTGCCCCACAGTGCTGGGGGGTGGGGGTGATAGGGGACATGAGTGGGGGCCTGGTGGAGGGTGCCCCTGGTGGCTGGGGGGTGGGGGTGATAGGGGACATGAGTGGGGGCCTGGTGGAGACTGCCCCTGGTGGCTGGGGGGTGGGGGTGGTGGGAGACATGAGTGGGGGCCTGGTGGAGGCTGCCCCTGTTGGCTGGGGGGTGGGGGTGGTGGTAGACATGAGTGGGGGCCTGGTGGAGGGTGCCCCTGCACTGCTGGGGGGTGGGAGGGGTGGTAGACATGGGTGGGTGCCTGGTGGAGGCTTCCCCTGGTGACTGGGGGGTGGGGGTGGTGGTAGACATGGGTGGGGGCCTGGTGGAGGCTGCCCCTGGTGGCTGGGGGGTGGGGGTGGTGGTAGACATGGGTGGGGGCCTGGTGGAGGGTGCCCCTGGTGGCTGGGGGGTGGGGGTGCAGGGGGACATGAGCAGGTGTGTAGGGTAGTCCCCTGTTTTGTGGGCTGCCTGCAGGGGCCATGGAGGGTGTACAGGGAACACCTGTGAGGACCCACCCAGCCTAATCGCGTGTGTAACTTCCCACGCACCCCTGTAATACACGTACCAAGGCAAATCGCGTGTGAGAATTCCCGCGCATACCTGAAATACACGTACCCTGCTGAAGTCGCGTGTAAAACTTCCCGCGCACCCCTGAAATGCATGCGCCCAGGCTATTCGCGTGTGGAACTTCCTGCGCACCCCTGAAATACACGCTCAGGCTATTCGCGAGTGGGACTTCCCGCGCACCCCTGAAATACACGTAGCACGCTGGGAGACATGAGTGGGGGCCTGGTGGAGGGTGCCCCTGCACTGCTGGGGGGTGGGAAGGGTGGTAGACATGGGTGGGGGCCTGGTGGAGGCTTCCCCTGGTGGCTGGGGGGTGGGGGTGCAGGGGGACATGGGTGGGCGCCTGGTGGAGGCTTCCCCTGGTGGCTGGGGGGTGGGGGTGATAGGGGACATGAGTGGGGGCCTGGTGGAGGGTGCCCCTGCACTGCTGGTGGGTGGGGTGATAGGGGACATGAGTGGGGGCCTGGTGGAGGGTGCCCCTGCACTGCTGGGGGGTGGGGGTGGTGGGAGACATGAGTGGGGGCCTGGTGGAGGCTGCCCCTGTTGGCTGGGGTTGGGGGTGGTGGTAGACATGAGTGGGGGCCTGGTGGAGGCTGCCCCTGCACTGCTGGGGGGTGGGGGTGGTGGGTGACATGGGTTGGGGCCTGCTGGCAGGTGCCCCACAGTGCTGGGGGGTGGGGGTGATAGGGGACATGAGTGGGGGCCTGGTGGAGGCTTCCCCTGGTGGCTGAGGGGTGGGGGTGGTGGTAGACATGGGTGGGGGCCTGGTGGAGGGTGCCCCTGGTGGCTGGGGGGTGGGGGTGATAGTGGACATGAGTGGGGGCCTGGTGGAGGGTGCCCCTGCACTGCTGGGGGGTGGGGTGGTGGGAGACATGAGTGGGGGCCTGGTGGAGGCTGCCCCTGGTGGCTGGGGGGTGGGGGTGATAGGTGACATGAGTGGGGGCCTGGTGGAGGCTTCCCCTGGTGGCTGGGGGGTGGGGGTGGTGGTAGACATGGGTGGGGGCCTGGTGGAGGGTGCCCCTGGTGGCTGGGGGGTGGGAGTGATAGGGGACATGAGTGGGGGCCTGGTGGAGGGTGCCCCTGCACTGCTGGGGGGTGGGGTGGTGGGAGACATGAGTGGGGGCCTGGTGGAGGCTGCCCCTGGTGGCTGGGGGGTGGGGGTGATAGGGGACATGAGTGGGGGCCTGGTGGAGGCTGCCCCTGGTGGCTGGGGGGTGGGGGTGGTGGGAGACATGAGTGGGGGCCTGGTGGAGGCTGCCCCTGTTGGCTGGGGGGTGGGGGTGGTGGTAGACATGAGTGGGGGCCTGGTGGAGGGTGCCCCTGCACTGCTGGGGGGTGAGAGGGGTGGTAGACATGGGTGGGGGCCTGGTGGAGGCTTCCCCTGGTGACTGGGGGGTGGGGGTGGTGGTAGACATGCGTGGGGGCCTGGTGGAGGCTGCCTCTGGTGGCTGGGGGGTGGGGGTGGTAGTAGACATGGGTGGGGGCCTGGTGGAGGGTGCCCCTGGTGGCTGGGGGGTGGGGGTGCAGGGGGACATGAGCAGGTGTGCAGGGTAGTCCCCTGTTTTGTGGGCTGCCTGCAGGGGCCGTGGAGGGTGTACAGGGAACACCTGTGAGGACCCACCCAGCCTAATCGCGTGTGTAACTTCCCACGCACCCCTGTAATACACGTACCAAGGCAAATCGCGTGTGAGAATTCCCATGCATACCTGAAATACACGTACCCTGCTGAAGTCGCGTGTAAAACTTCCCGCGCACCCCTGAAATGCATGCGCCCAGGCTATTCGCGTGTGGAACTTCCCGCGCACCCCTGAAATACACGCGCCCAGGCTATTCGCGAGTGGGACTTCCCGCGCACCCCTGAAATACACGTAGCACGCTGGGAGACATGAGTGGGGGCCTGGTGGAGGGTGCCCCTGCACTGCTGGGGGGTGGGAAGGGTGGTAGACATGGGTGGGGGCCTGGTGGAGGCTTCCCCTGGTGGCTGGGGGGGTGGGGGTGCAGGGGGACATGGGTGGGCGCCTGGTGGAGGCTTCCCCTGGTGGCTGGGGGGTGGGGGTGATAGGGGACATAAGTGGGGGCCTGGTGGAGGGTGCCCCTGCACTGCTGGGGGGTGGGGTGATAGGGGACATGAGTGGGGGCCTGGTGGAGGGTGCCCCTGCACTGCTGGGGGGTGGGGGTGGTGGGAGACATGAGTGAGGGCCTGGTGGAGGCTGCCCCTGTTGGCTGGGGGGTGGGGGTGGTGGTAGACATGAGTGGGGGCCTGGTGGAGGCTGCCCCTGCACTGCTGGGGGGTGGGGGTGGTGGGTGACATGGGTTGGGGCCTGCTGGCAGGTGCCCCACAGTGCTGGGGGGTGGGGGTGATAGGGGACATGAGTGTGGGCCTGGTGGAGGCTTCCCCTGGTGGCTGGGGGGTGGGGGTGGTGGTAGACATGGGTGGGGGCCTGGTGGAGGGTGCCCCTGGTGGCTGGGGGGTGGGGGTGATAGGGGACATGAGTGGGGGCCTGGTGGAGGGTGCCCCTGCACTGCTGGGGGGTGGGGTGGTGGGAGACATGAGTGGGGGCCTGGTGGAGGCTGCCCCTAGTGGCTGGGGGGTGGGGGTGATAGGGGACATGAGTGGGGGCCTGGTGGAGGCTTCCCCTGGTGGCTGGGGGGTGGGGGTGGTGGTAGACATGGGTGGGGGCCTGGTGGAGGGTGCCCCTGGTGGCTGGGGGGTGGGGGTGATAGGGGACATGAGTGGGGGCCTGGTGGAGGGTGCCCCTGCACTGCTGGGGGGTGGGGTGGTGGGAGACATGAGTGGGGGCCTGGTGGAGGCTGCCCCTGGTGGCTGGGGGGTGGGGGTGATAGGGGACATGAGTGGGGGCCTGGTGGAGGCTGCCCCTGGTGGCTGGGGGTGGGGGTGGTGGGAGACATGAGTGGGGGCCTGGTGGAGGCTGCCCCTGTTGGCTGGGGGGTGGGGGTGGTGGTAGACATGAGTGGGGGCCTGGTGGAGGGTGCCCCTGCACTGCTGGGGGGTGGGAGGGGTGGTAGACATGGGTGGGGGCCTGGTGGAGGCTTCCCCTGGTGACTTGGGGGTGGGGGTGGTGGTAGACATGGGTGGGGGCCTGGTGGAGGCTGCCCCTGGTGGCTGGGGGGTGGGGGTGGTGGTAGACATGGGTGGGGGCCTGGTGGAGGGTGCCCCTGGTGGCTGGGGGGTGGGGGTCCAGGGGGACATGAGCAGGTGTGCAGGGTAGTCCCCTGTTTTGTGGGCTGCCTGCAGGGGTCGTGGAGGGTGTACAGGGAACACCTGTGAGGACCCACCCAGCCTAATCGCGTGTGTAACTTCCCACGCACCCCTGTAATACACGTACCCAGCCAAATCGCGTGTGGTAATTCCCGCGCACCCCTGTAATACACGTACCTGGCCAAATCGCGTGTGATAATTCCAGCGCACCCCTGTAATACAGGTACCCAGCCAAATCGCGTGTAAAACTTCCCGTGTACCCCTGTAATACGCCTACCCAGCCAAATCGCGTGTGATAATTCCCGCGTACCCCTGTAATACACGTGCCCTGGCTAATCGCGTGTAAAACTTCACGCGTACCCCTCTAATACACGTACCCTGGCCAATCGCGTGTTAAACTTCCCGCGTACCCCTGTAATACACGTACCCTGGCTAATCGCGTGTAAAACTTCACGCGTACCCCTCTAATACACATACCCTGGCCAATCGCGTGTTAAACTTCCCGCGTACCCCTGTAATACACGTACCCTGGCTAATCGCGTGTAAAACTTCCCGCGTACCCCTGATATGAACGTTACCCGCTTTGCGTTCCTTGTTTGGCAGCCCTGTAAACTGGTCCAGGGTTAGCGCAGCCCTTTGCGATGATTTAGCGATTTTGATGGCTTTTCCTTGCGCGAGGGCGTTCTTGGGGGCGTTACTGGCGCTGCTGCAGGGTCGCTGCGATACTCTGCGCCACGGCTGGGTTGGGAGCCTAAAATCCATGAATACGCTGTGCGTGGAAATCGGTTTTAGCGCACGTGCCTGGCGCAGACAATCGCACGCGTACACTCTGCGCCAGCCGCTTGCGACACTTTTCTGCGAAATTCTATGAATTACCCTGTGTGTCTCGTACTTACATAAAAGTATCCTTAAACAGAACTTAAAATCAGTATGATATTAGTTAAACATTTGATATTCTTACTTAGCCGATTTTCACCTCACTAGTTTTACCATCCTGGTTCTCTTTTCAAATTTTGCCAACGTACAGTAGTTCTGCAAGTCTTGATGGATAGCCAATCATATCCCAAGACAACATTCTTGAAAGGCTGAGCCTTTGCGTCACGGGATTCTGTCAGGGATTGCACCAGCGAAATTCAAATCTCTTACCACCCCATCAATCCTAGCAATATAAAATGGCCACATACACTAGCACTTTCTACAGATTAAATAAGATGCCAATAAGTAATTAGTGGCGGGGAATACTCAACCTCTTCTAAAATTCTCACTTTTCCTATATGTCACATCCATTTGATGCATAAGGGCAGCATTGACTGTTCATCTCACAAGCCTCCAACCTAGAAGATCTATGGCCCTGTAGTTATGGTTAAGTTGCTCAACTTAAAGAAAGATCACTTTTTTGGCGGCTTATAACTTTGTCCCCCCTGGACGAATCCTCACCGCACTTTGCAGTATATGGCCCCCTCAGAATGAATAAATAACAGAGAGTGAGTCTAATTACCCCTCTTTCCGTTGCCCTAATGTGTCAGCGTAACGCTCACAGACTAGACACAGCCCATCTTACTACTATAGGACATCATGAACCCGATGCAGGCACTTAATTAGAAAAAATAAATTCACTTTTAATATTTGTGTGGATAAAAGCAGGGGGCGACAAATGCCCTACAAACAACATGACACAATTAAACAATTGAACAAGACATCGTTTGTTAAAAAACTTTGTTTCACTATGACTAAACAAGGTACAAAAGTACTCATCGAACACGGGGGTGCAAACAGACACAAAATGCTTTGTATATGAATCGCACAGTTAAATCATGAGGGTATTACAGATAGATGTCGACATGTTTCAGACGGTTTTTTGTTTCAGACACTATCGCTAGTGTCTTAGATCTCTCTTTTCTTAGGCCATCTTCAGGACGCGATTCCTTCAAAAGTTCAACAAAGACTTTATACCCCAGAGTTGATCAGCATAACAACTTTCCCACTCTGATGGCAAGTGACTGCAATGCAAGAAGAGGGATAATGATTGCCCTAGTTCAAGTGGGTGGTTTAAACACACACTGTGCGTTTTTCCGCGCTGTCTCCCATGCTCAGTATCAGGAAGCTATAAATCCATTAGCAGTCCAGGGAAATGCAAAAATCATTTCACAAAGCTGCTATTATTCATTCTCAAATGCCGAGTGTTTCAGTGTGAATACTGGGATGTTTCTTGTCCCAGTTGCGAGGAAAAGCCACACCCTGTTGACTTGGTGCTGGCTGCCATTCGCAGAGTCAAGCGACTCAAGTGAAAACAAGTCCTCTTCACGGAGCTACAGGGCAGGGAGCCCTTGCCCTGTATGAATTCCCTTTGAGTTCTGATCCCCCGAGAAAAAAAGTTTGGGAATTTACCTGGTTTAAGTAATCACCCCTCATAATGATTCAGAAAAGTTTGGTGCAGTTTCGTTGAGGGGGCGGGGGGGCAATGTTATAGGGAGGGTCCCAGCATTTTTTAAATACTCATAGACACAATGGACATAAAAATTTGCTCACGCCTACAGCCCAAACCGCTGGACGGACTTTCACAAAACTTGCACCAGGAGCGGCGGCTTGATCCCAAAAGTGTGTTTTTGGAAGTTTGGTGTAAATCTGTCCGGTAGTTTTTTTTTTTTTAAATTGACAAAAAGTTGTTAAAAAATATTAGTGATATCTGAGTCCGGTCCGTGGACTCATTCCCTGATTCGGACACCAACAATATACGCTGGTTCGTTGTCCGGATCATTGACTTATTCCTTGAATCGGACACCAAAAATATACGCTGGTTGGCTGTTCAAAAACACGAGCTGTGTCAGATTTTTTGTAAGGCTCGCCATGTTGGGAGCTGTTTTTAATGGTGAAAGAAGGGTTGCTGGTGCCACCTATTATACAGTCACATTTACTGTCTGCGGACGCTATTGGGAGGGGAGAGGTTCAGGACGAGTCTATCCTATTCTATTGTGGTGGTTGTGATCAGTGTAGGTAGAAGGGCTGCCCTGTGCTACGGTGTCCACTGACAAAGAAGTAGTCCACAGAAACCGCAGATGCTATCTGGGTCCTTTAAGGATGCCAGGCATGAAAAGGGGACTGCAGTGACTGCGTACAGTAATGGATGTCCGCGGACATCAGGAAATCAGCCAGTCATGTGCTGTGATTGTCGTGTACAAGAAGAGAGGGTAGAAGGTGTTTTCTTTGTTGTGTCCAGTGAAGATATCTGTAGCTATGGCTATGAAGAGGCAGAGTGTGTGGATGGTGGGAGATTCTTGGAGGCATTCATTGAAGGGCTACACTGAAATTTGTGGCATCTCTGCTACTATTGAATTGTAAAAAGATGAAGTTTCATGGCATGTAGTTTGTGAATTAAACTGGGCGTCCCTATTACCATTATGTGAGAGTATGGCTCCCTTTAAACATCCAGATATTATTGTTGTGCATTGTGGAGGCAACAGTTTAGGCTATATAACTCCAGTATCTTTGCAACTTGCCATGAAGGATATGTTGAGAAGCCTAATGGAACTGTTTCCAGCTGCAAAGATTATTTTTTCTCAAATCAATCGAAGCCAAATATGGAGCTGTCCAAATTTGTTTTGTCCACAAATGGAAGAAACTAGGCAACATGTCAATACAGGTGTATGTTCTTTTTTAATGGTTTAGAGATGGCATCTTTTGAGAAAGAAAATGTCCAGTTGGATGGTGTAAATACTTTTCAGAGCGATGGAGTGCATTTGAATGATGTTGGAAATCAGATTTTTCTTTGGAATGTTCAACATGCTTTGAAAAAGCTAATGTAAACAAATTAAAAGGAAAGATGTGGAGTGTATACTAAAGCTTTTGGTAGTAGGTGTACGACATAAGAATGAGAAAAGGGAAACAAATTTGAAAACGCCAAAAAATCAAAAAAGGTTCTTTTAAGAGCCACCATCGTAGAATAAATTATTTAAATTGAGTTAAACCTCCCCACCCTCTTCAATTAGTGATGCCGTCTACGGACTCTGCAGTAGTCTGTGGATACCATACTTGCTGTCTGGGTCTTTTTAAGGATGTCAGGCATGGAAAGGGGACTAGTTTTGTGAGTGTGGTGTACAGGAAGACTGGACAGCAAGAGTTATTATTGTTGTGTGGAGTGAAGATGGCTATGGCTTTGAGGAAGCAGAGTGTCTGGCTGGTGAGCAATGGTTGGGTCCATTGGCTTAAGGTGTACTGTGAGCAGTGTGGATTACCTGGGAATCTTTGATTTCAAGAAACACAACCCCTTGTAGGAACTTTTCATCGGAATTCATTTGATTTGTGATGTCATCAGTGATGTCATCGATGCCATTTGTGATGTCATCTTTGATATCCTGGGTGTTAGTCTTTGCAGTGCATGGTAGTGGTGCACGTTATGATTGCTTAGCCTACCATAACTGGCACAATTATGTTTTTTTTTGGTTTTACTTGTAACTATACTGTCCCTTTAACAAAGTTTTTTCACTAAAGTTCAAAGGTTTTAATTAGTGCAACTTAACCAAAACGTCCCTTTAACACATTGTTTTCACTATTTTCTCACCAGCCATGTATTACCCTTTTATCATCCATTCCACCTCATTTTACATGCAAGGTCTTGCACCTCCACCCTTCCAGTATTCTACATAATTACCAGAGGCAATCGATGTGCTGGCGATAACATTTACCAGTAAGTTTCTTACGCCTTGTACATGAATCTTACAACTGCTACTTATGGCATCCCTTACAGCCTCCTTTTAAACGAGGTGCTGCGTTAATGAAGGTGTAAAAGTGAGCATGGTGTCATGCTTTTTGCAGCACTGATGAAACGGAGAAGGGGCGCAGAGCGGAGATAAGATTCCTGACATGTTCGCCTCCTCCATCTAGTGAGTGTGCTTCCTTGTACACATGAATGGGATTTTCATGTAGGCATACAACAAATGTTTTTTTATTGAATCCACTTTGTCTCAGCACCTGGTCAAGACCAGTTGAATCCCATAGGAATACATTGGAAAATGCTGGCCACAAACCATATTTCCTGACAGGGTTTACAATTCCATGAGGTGGTGTAGAAAAACGAAGAGTAAAAGTGAGTTTGCCCCACTTTTAATCTGTCCTTGTTCCACTCTGCGTCCTGGACATATATAATTGCATGCAGGGGGTCGCACTGTGCTTAAGTACTACTGTTGGTGCTCCCCTGTATGTAATTCATGATTTTTTGAAAATGAGGCAGCTAATGTTCTAGAAATAATACACACATGTAAGTACGTTATGTTCTTTCAGCATTATAAAATTCTAATTTTCTATTGTTTGTGTAAACTAATTCATGCATTTTCAGTGTTCTGCATGTCTTTCATTTACTGGGGAAAACCTGCCATTTACAGAAACACTGTTCAAAATGAACATGAATATTTCTCAATGCAATGCCAAAAATACCAAAATGAAACTTTATTTTCACTCATTTCACTTTAATTTTTTTTTCCAATATGTCCTAATGTCGAGGAGACATGCTAATTGTAATATTTACACAAGTCTATGTCACCCTCTCCTCAACCACTCTTTGTGTGTTTTGTGGCTAGGGTTGCACTCCTCTCACACTCTTCCTCTCTGTCCCGTTGCATGATTGTGACAGGTTGGTAGCCCGGGAGTGCTGACACTACTCACACATCATCTCTGCCCCTGTTTCATGATTGTGACAGCTCTTTGGCCAGGGCTGCTATAATCTCACACACCTCATCCATGCCCCTTTGAATGATTGTAACAGATACATGACGTTCAGGCACACATTTTATCTCTGCTCCGTTTGCATGACTGTGACGGGTCTGTGGCCAGGGATGCTGTCATCTCTCACACATCATCTCAGCCCGTTTCATGACTGTGACAGCTCTTTGGCCAAGACTGTTGTACCCTAACACACCTCATCTCTGCCCCTTTGAATGGAGCGCTCTGGTTGTTTTATTTTATTGAGCATTTTGTTAGGCGCTTATACAACTGAATAGTGTTTCAAAGCGCCAAGTGGTTTATGGTTGCTGACCTCTCACACGCCTTTATGTAGTTGTGTTGGCCTGGAGCATGGGTTGCTGCACTCTCACACAGTACATCTGTGCTCCCTTTGGTTGTGATAGTTTGGGATATAGATAACTGCCACTTCCGGAGTATTGTCTTTCTTAGTGACCAGACTTCGATGGCTTCCTGTAGATTCGCCATCCTGGATGCCATTACTTATCCCAAATGGCAACTCTGCCGAGACACCACATTAACTCCTGTGTGTCAGCAATGCTGCTGGCCTGTGTGGACATCTGCTTCCTTGACTCCTATTATTCTCCCATCTTTTAGTATGAGTCTGCACGCCTGCACTTTGCTGGGAAGTGCAGGTAGAGTGATATAATGCAGGCACAAAAAAGAAAATCTGCACAAAATTCCCCAAATCTGTGGATGATTGCTGAAATCTGCAGCAATTACTAAAATGTGCAATCAGTAGGAAATCAATATTTTCCTACAAAATGTATGTGTTGTGTGCCTCCTTATAGGATTGTGGATATTGCAAGTTATTAAGAATTCTGTAACTCTATAGAGTAAAGAGGCAACATATTTTCGAACATACTACAGGGGATGCTTTATTCTTTCTCCACTGCACACACTCCAGCCGCCCTATCTCCCCCATGTATGTATGTTGGTATTCTGTCCAGCCCGGTATTTACCCCAAAACCATATTGTCATGATTTATTTCTAAATAATGTGTGTCATTTATCTATCTTCACTCAAAATCAATAGTGACGTGTGCCCTCCATGGTTTCCAAATCGATTGTGTAGTATGACCACATATTACTGATCCAAAAGGCATGAATAATAAATAGTTATTAAAATAAAATTGGGTCCTGATGAAGCACGATTTTTTTGAAACATGAGTACATTTCTATTTTGAATAAAAAATCAAAAAATACTAATGAAAATAACATCTTGAAGTTTGCAAATATTGTTTCTATTATGTACTTCCTGCATGAATCTGCAAGGGGATGTGTATTGCATTTGCAGGGGATCACCCGCCCCTTTCACCACTTCTTCCAGAGGAAACCTAGACAACCAAGAGGACACTAAATAGCCTTCTCATCATCCTTCCCTACACAAACACTCGAACACATCTCTGGGCAGAGCACGGCAGCTATGTTCTTAATTTGCTCTAATATTTGCAATGATGTCAAAATGTCTGTGCAGAAAACATATACGGATCCTTGCAATTGAAAATGTATGTATTGTGTCCATCCCCAGATAGATAAACAATTCCTGTCTTCTCTTTTCTTTTCTCACGTGCAGCTGCAATCAAATTGGAACCCCCGTCTCCTCCGTATTATTCGGAACAAAATCACCCTTACAGCAAACTTCCTGAAGATGCCTGCAACTCCCTCATGGCGATAGAGTGCAGAGTGTGTGGGGATAAGGCGTCGGGGTTCCATTATGGCGTGCATGCATGTGAAGGGTGTAAGGTAAGCTCTCACTTCTTGACGTGAACACGTGCTAAAAGGGGACCAACCAACAAGCACAATTCCATCAAAAAGTTATTATTACAGAGTGATCTTGTTCAGGTTTGGGCAGTTGCATAGAGGAGTGATGACTAATCCACACTGCTCACAGTACACCTTCACATTGATGTCCTATTGTGAATTACAATGCATGTATGGAACATGTGCTATTCTTAAATATAAGCTTCATAACGTTGCCATTGGGTAACCTGTGGGCTGCATGAGACGGCATACTGGCTGCCAGTTTTGTGTGGCCCACTATGACGAAACGTCTACTGCTCTACAGACGTACAGGGATGAGTAGTGGCTGAATCGCCTACCAACTCCAGACTACTATTAACCCAGCAGTGATCCCAATCATAAATATGAAACAGGCACAGCTCAAAAGGTGATAGAATAGTCCAAAACAAAAAAATGTCCAGTAAAGGTCCTATATAAATATAGACTTTATAATCAAACAAAAAAATACAAACGACTGGACCACAACCACAAAAAAAATCAACCCATGTAAAAGAACACAGAGAGTGCACACTTTTGTGAAAGGTCACTCTGGGTAGATGAGCGGGGGGGGGGGTTGAGGACAAAAATGCAACAATGTCACGGTTCAAAGTATATGTAGTAAAGAACAATATGGAAGAGGCGGGATTAAAAGTCACTATGGTTCCATAAACTGGACCATGGGGCCAGGGCCTCTTCAGAGTACATTAGTTCTTGTCTTCAAGGCTCAACAACATAGAGTCAGTATTTTCAGTGTCTAATCTGGAGTCTGGGTGCGGTTGATGCTGTGACAAGTTCAAGACAAGAAGTGTCGGTGACAAACCCCAATGATGCTGTGCTATTCAGAAGCAGTGTCCGCTTGCGAATCAAAGACACTGGGAATAGCAGGCTGTGTTGAGTCAGTAGTGCTGGATGGCTCAGCGGATGGCAAAGCCTATACTGGGGTTTTGCAGTGATCGAGCTTGGCTGGCTCATCACAACGTCTTGTATCAAACATTCGTCCTATATCCCTCCTACATTTTCTATGTAAGCTTCTTGAACGCCTTGTTTATTCACAAATTTCAACATTCATATCTGATCTATCTCTTCTTCCTCCCACTCAGTCTGGCTTTCATCCCTGCCATTCTACCGAAACAGCCTTGACTTGCGTACTTCTCTCTCTCCTCTCAGCTCGTTACACAAAACACTCCTCTGTTCACATTCTTCTTGACCTGTCAGCTTCCTTCGACACAGTGGATCATTCTTTGCTACTGGACTCTCTCTCCTCTTTTGGTTTTCGTTGGTCTGTCCTAGCCTAGTTTTCATCCTACCTATCTAATCATACTTTTTCTGTCTTTTGGGGCAGGAAAACCTCTTCTTCCTTTCCCTTGATCATGGTGTTCCTCAAGAGTCAGTCCGTGGCCCTTTCTTATTCTCTTTATACACTTCCTTGCCCCTATTATCTCATCCTTTGGAGTATCACACCACTTTTATGCTGATGATACTCAGCTTTTTCTTTCCTTCTCATCTTTCACACCGGATATCCATCACACTCTTTCTTCCTGCCTCTCTGCTATTAAATCATGGATGACCTCCCACGTTCTTACTTTAAATGCTGGAAAGACTGAAGTCTTATTCTTTCCTGCCAACACTCTCTCTTCTCTGTCTCTTCCTTCTCCTATTTCCTTTCCTCCTTCTAGTCTTTCCATTTCACTCACTGCCCGTAATCTTGGTCTTCTAATCTTTCCTTCACTCATCACTTCTCCCTCACATCACGCGCCTGCTGATTTCATCTTTATAACATATGCACAATTCGCACATTGCTCACCTTTCATGCTACAAAGCTTCTTGTTTCCTCGCTAGTCTTCTCTCGACTCTTTTACTGTTCTGTCCTATTCTTTGGTCTCCCCTGTTCACATTTACTCCTCTTAAATCAATCTATCATTATTCTATTCCCTCACTTTGTCTCCTCTCTTACCGGGATTCAATCTCTTCCTCTCTTGCCTCACTTGGATGGTTGTCCTTCTACTCTCAGCTCAAATATAATTTTCTTTGTCTAGTTTTCATATCTCTCTATGGTCTTGCCCCTGACTATCTGCATCTCTCCTTTCATTCTATTCTCCTTCTCATCCTCTCCGTTCTGCTGGTCTTTTTAGACTCAATGTTCCCCTTCCCCCTTATGCTCAATCTCGATTTCGCTCTTTCCAGCTTCTTGCTCCGCTCCACTGGAACCTCCTTCCTCTGTCTCTTCATTCTATTACTTCCTACTCTCTGTTCCTTTCCTCTTTAAAAACCCATCTGCTTTTCTCATCTGATTGATTGATACTGATGACGCTGAACACTGTTTTGCATTGCTGATTTTAATATACCGTTACTGTTCTATGTAAAGTGCTTTGGTTAAAGGCGCTATATAAAGTATTAGAAAAATACAAATACATTGTCAGATGATTGCAACAGCATTGGCTGGGATGTCGAGGGGCTGGTGACCAGATGGTAGTGTCAAGATGGGGAGGCTAGACGACTTGTAAGTTCTCCAATGCAGAGATGGCGGAGTCCGGAGTCAGTGTCAAGTGAACCCAGAGATGCAGAGGCTGTCAGCCCTCAAGATCGGATAGATGCAGGGAAGGCCAAAGGTCATTCTATGGTTGCTTGGAGTCCAGGCCCGCTCCCCCTTCCTTTCTGGCTACTCCAACTCTGCCCTGCTCCTATGCCTGCGGACTTCAAATAGACGCTTATGGTCTGCACCCTGTTGTGAGGGAGGATTTTGTTATGTCAAAGCCTACTCTTGACACACAGTTGCTAGGGACCTCCCAGAGGAAGCACTTGTCCCTCTTTTTAATTTGCTCGAAGGGAAAGGCATTGGCTTCATAAACTATGTTGATGACACACAATGTGTCATCCCCTGATCGGGCAACTATGTGGAGGATGTCAAAAATTTTAATGATGTGTACGAACGAATCCGGGTCTGGATGGTCAAAAACGGCTTAGCATTAAATAAAGAAAAAACGGAATTGAATGTTGTGAGAACAGCAAATACAATTCTAAAGCTAGGTGCAAAATATAAGATATTCCAGGTATCCAGCTTTGATATGGAGACACAAAAGAAAGTAAACACCTTGGGGATTCATCTAGACCAAAATCTGAACATGAATGCCCAAGTGAACAGTCTGGTCTCTGCATCTGTTTATGATATTAAGCTGCTAGCCCAAATGCGTCCCTATATCTCCAAGGCTAACTGTGAGACAGTGGCTAGAGTGATTATCGGGTCAGAAATTGACTACTGCAGTAGCTTTCTGGTAGGTATTAATAAATCAGAGTGCAACAAATTACAAGTGATACAGAACATCGCCGTTAGTGTAATAGCTGGTCTGGGACGGAGGTAACCGCAGTGCTACTGGTGGGTTGCTGCCAACTCTGTAACACCGATTCCACCGCCTGATATCCTGGTGCCACTGGGATACCACAAGTGGCCAC
Source organism: Ambystoma mexicanum (assembly GCF_040938575.1). Taxonomy (NCBI): domain Eukaryota; kingdom Metazoa; phylum Chordata; class Amphibia; order Caudata; family Ambystomatidae; genus Ambystoma; species Ambystoma mexicanum. The sequence goes on from NC_090923.1 coordinate 520,103,803, forward strand.
AAAACGGTAAATACCCATTCCCACGGAGTCCTATTCTATTGGACTCCGTGGGAATGGGAACACTGAAGCACCGGCACCATTGCTAATGGCGCCGGTGCTTCAGTTAGAGACATGCTGGTAGGGGCCTGATTTTCTAGCAAGTCAGGCCTGCTAGGGGATCCGTGCCCCTACCAGCATTCTCGGAGTATGGCGTTCCAGAAAGGGTGCTGGTACGTTGCTACCAGCACCCTTGTTCCCAGACCGCCATACTTGTATTGAGGCCTATGTCTCTGAGGCAAGACATGAACTCCATTGGCTTCAGATTGAGGCCAGGATCGATTTTCGTCTACTTGTCATTACCCATAAATGCCTAGTAGGCGTGAGTCCAGTGTATGGACAAAGGCACTGCCGAATAAATCCAACATAAGCACTCTCAGATCCAGTAACACTAATCATCTAAAGGAGCCCAGATGTATTCTTACATAGGCTAATAAGTGTGCCTTCTTTGCTGCAACTTCTAAAGCCCGGAAGGCTATTCCACCAGATTTGAGAGAGTTGAAAACCACCGACTGTTCAAGAAGAAACGCATGACTGCTATTTAGATAGGCCACGTTCACGTCTTTTTTCATGAATGTATTTCTGCCTGGCTGGTATCTGGACTTCTCCTTCGGATCTCCCTTGGTTTTTTACTATTTGTTTTGCGCCCGTAAGCCTCCGGGCCATTTGGTGTGTGTTATAAATTAATGAAGTAAAGTCAAGTGGCCTGATGTATGGTGTTACACTTCCTGCCAAAGAATCAAAGGGGCGGCATCCTGGCTATTGTTACACTTGGCGGTAGTGGAGATAGACCAGACACCAATTCACATACGTCCTGTCATGGGTGTCCCTGCTCACCTAGTTGGCACTATTATCAAATTGCTGTGATTATATAACTGTGTGCTCTTTTGGTCATCATGCCACCGGATGGCTCAAGAAGACAGGCATGATTGTGACACCTAAAATTAGACATTTTGTATTTAGATTCCTTTCTTAAAAATCTATTTGGGGCCAGGATACTTAACGAGACGTGAAACCTGCCCTGATCTCAAAATGCATTTTTAACTTTCAAATTTGGGGGTCCAGATTTCAGTTTGTGCCAGTTCAAGGGCTGTCTGTCATGTCACCAGTAAGGCACTCCAGATTTCCCCCTGCAAGTACAAAATGTCTCTTTTCAAGGGGTGGGGGACTTCATTTCACTTCACCTTGGGAGTCAAATGTCCTTGTACAAGCCCACAAGCCCTATTTGCAATCTATGTTTATATCTGTCAGCAACCTGGGACTGCCCTGGTTTGCTTTGCACAATCTATGTGTTCTTCACTAACCCAGCCTTTTTTTATTTCTGAAAATTAGACACTCTGAGGGAATGCAGATATATAAGATACTCCTCCCATTTCAGCATTAAAGGTGCACTCCTCTGAAATCTTTCTTGCTAGGTATAGTAGAGCCCATGCCGCACAATAAAAGTCCTGCTAGGATAGCTCAGCGGCAACGTGCTCTCCTTGGTAACAAGACGACACAAATGAACACAGGTTCGATCCCCGGGTCCACGCTTATACACCTCTGAATATTAATCGCGTTTTAAATACGCAACTAACACATATTCCAGTAACAGCGCCTTCATGCCCCTGGGCTGTGTGGGTGCTTTAAAAATGCAAATAAAAAATTAAATAAAAAAATGCTGCGATGCATCCATGTACTGCATTCCATGGTTTTCAATGGGAAGAAAACAGTTGAGGACCGCCCTAAAGGATCATGAATGAACACATATTGGGGATGTCACATAAGACCGTTATGAGAGATATGGCGTCTGTTAACAACGGAGTGGCCAACCAGTGTGTACAACCAATTTAGAATCACATGCCTTAGTTGTAGTTCACAACATTGTTATATAGAATGACCCTTAACAGAGTGTAGAAAAAACAAAGCAACACAATATTCTTTGAACAGACTATATAGCATTGTTGTCCATGGTAATGATAAAACAATAGCCTTCACCCGAGATAAAAAGGGCGCACAGCAATGAATAGTTCCACCTCCAACTGTTAATTGCTCTGAGTGTTGACTGCTTTTCTTCCCATAGCACATACGAGCTAGGATAACGTGTATCACCAAGATCACAAGCCTGAACTGCTAGAATCCGTCCAATGATCAATGTGCGGGAGCTACTCGGGCTGGAGGCAGGGGCGAAACTATCCCGAAACCTTGAGGGGATAACTCGTAAACTAGTGGGGGATGGACTGCCTTCAGAAACCGTGTGGGGGTGGGGCAAACTTACTTGTGGGGGAGTGGTAATCTCTCCCAAAGAATGTTTGTGGAAACTAGTGTCAAATTAGTAGCAAGTGGAGCTATTTAAGGAAAACCAAGCCACTGTCATCCCCTTTAAGCTTGATTGGATTGTAGGACAACCGACAAATGTATGTAGGTACATGTTAATACCATAGTTCTGATTTGGTGTGTGGTTCGGTTTGTCTCCTGCTTTTTCACTGTGCACATCTATCCAGCAGCATTGTACTATATACTATTTAAGCCGCGATGTTGCTATGATTGGGATTTCTCTGAGGTGGCAGAAGGGGTTCCCGGTCACTGACTACAAAGAGTGGGGCTTGAAGTTGTGCCATGGCATGGTGTGATGCGACATAGCATGACTTAGCCTAAGATTTCACTATGTAGCTAAACAAGGCCTAAGGGCTTGAGAAATAATGTTTTGCATGGAGATAAGTGAATATTTGTGCCCAACTGCATTGATTCCAAAATGAAAAAAAGTTGTCCCCATTTCTTCATTAGATATCTGCTTAGCAAGGCATAGTAACAACAAACACCCCACAATCATTCTACTTTCCACCATAACTAACAAGATCCTGACACACAGCACCCGCAATGAAACTGCACAATTAGCACCTAAAACATACAGCAGTTGAAGACCCATGCATTAATTTCGCTAAACACCTCACCAGCCCACCACAGATATTTCAACACAACTCTCCACACTCTTCTTAACCACTACTCTGCCAGACACAACATCGCACAAAATTACATTATCAACCTGGAGCGCACAATGACCAATGCTCCAGATAACTCGCAAGATATCTCAAATGCACACACCACTGGGAGCCCTATTTTTCCAGATTTGCACACAATATTGAAATAAGCCAAGAGTGCCCTGCTCCGTCTGATCCTATGTTAGTCACCTGACTCTCCTCTTTGAGATACTGAAGGGCCAAGAAACCATGAAAAGTTCAGATGTTGTGCTGTCCCAGACTCAATACCATAGCGTCACAGACATCATTCTTCTTTGAGACAAAGCACTGAACTTTCCAAGAAACTCTAGTGGTTGGCAGTGGCACGGGAGGACATTAATATTAGTTCTGCTGCAGTTACTCCGCTACACTAGAATCCCTGTTGTACGGACGAGCTGGTGATAATATCTCTATGCCTGTCAACTCAAGTAATGCGGGACTGAGCGAAAGAAAGTGCTACAATAACCCAGTTCTGGGTGACAGCCTCAAGGGCCACTGACAAAGGATCATGAGGAGACATAATTGTGTCCATAAATATTTAAATCTAACCCATTGTAAGGTTATGTTTAAAAATAGTGTGAATCACTAGCCCCCATAGGGCTCAAATGGGAATGGGGAGGATGGTAGCAGCGGCACCCGCGAGCAGAACTCGTAATGAGGCGGTCTGGCAACAACGGTAGTGCTACCGGCGCCGTTGTTGCCTTACCGCCAGTGTCGTAATGAGGCCCGATGTGCTTTTTAGGGCACCTAACTTCTTCATACACATGTAATAAAACTCTTCAGTTGTAGCTTGTCTCCTAAAAGCCGCCATAACTCTTCACATCTGAAACCAGACATTTGAGCTCTTACATTAAGATGCATTGGGCCTGATTCACAGACGCGTATCATAATGGCACAATCCCATTGGCAAACCCTCTGTGAATCAGGCCCATTATCTCCTGCCCCCTCTTATCCTTCCAAGCACTCCCCTGACATTTAGGTGCTGACATTCTGATTACTTAAGTGAGACCTGACTTCTTGACATCAATGGTTTATTACATGGTTGTATCTTCTTCACTCCCAAAGTCTGTGACCTTTGTTTAAAAATAAACTGTCACTCACTTTACAGGAACCGATTTTTAGGTTATTGCTGCTGTGTTTCAGTTGGAAACGTCCCCTGCTGGTTTCATGGTCCTTTAGTATTTATGGTAAAGCGCTGTGGCTGACATGTGATACAGAAGTGATTGCCAGGCCATTGTTAACAGCGCAGCCGCCGGCTCTGTGTATCCTGTGCGTCCCGCCCGACCGGCTTAGGACAGCTCTGTAGGTGAGCTAAAACCACATCAGGCCAATGTTTTTTTTTTCCCACCTGGTTGTAGGTTCCAAGTTGCTACTACTGGCGTCAGTGGATATTAAACAGTCTGTTTTGTGCAACACTGGTGGAGACTCATTTTTGCTATTTTGTAAAGCTCTTAATACGTAGACCAATCTCTGAGCACGGACCGGGATTCAAACCTGTGTTGCTCTGCGTTGCCTTGCTTCCAAGCCAAACAGCTTGCCCTGAGCTATCCTCCCGGCCCTCGTTATTTCAGCCAACATTAATAAATGTTAATAAATAGTTGTTTTAGTTTACAGAGAATCCAGCATGGAACTGGACAATCTATGTTCTATGGAAATGACCAAATATCTAGAGGTGTTTCCAGATAGAAAAGAAGCGGTCATTGTGCCCTTCCAAAATGACGGGTTTGCAGGTAAACCCCTGTTTGTGTGCCAGTGTGAAATAGTGCCAATGCAATGCAATGCAAATATGTACTGGAAGAATGTAAATGTACAATGACGCAGTCACAAAAACTGTGCTTCGTCCGGCCTCATTTTCTGCTCTGATTTGAAATGGCAGAAAGGGATCCAAGTTCTTTTAAGATCCTTAACCACTAACTCACCCTCAATGCCGTCCCAACCCAAAAACACACCTTGCCACCCTTACCTGTCTCCTGTGTGCCCAGCCACTGTGTTTTGCAAGCACTTCTTGAAATGCAAATACAGAAGTGCAGGTACTCACTAGAGTCAGTGCTTAATGTGTGGGTATTTCTGAGCCCCAGCACTTATTTTTAAGCCCAGCTTTATTATGTTGTGGTGTTTGGGCAACTTCATTATTTTAGCTGTCAGTCAGTCATAGTAACATAGCAAACAACAACAGTGTGCACCCAGGTTGGCAGGGGAGGACTATTAATCAATGTTTATGAAAAACAATGAGATGCAAGGTGTCAATCCTGGGCACTGGTGCTGGCCGTGTCCCCACACTGCTCCACTCATGACATTGCTGCAAATTCTCTAGTGTAATAACCAGAAGGGTGGATTGACAACAACAGGGCAGTCACCAACCTACAGCCCCAACACAGAGCCAAACTCAGTGAAAATACCCATATCTAAGAGGAGAGCCAGTCATGAGTGCCAACATAAGCAAAACCATATTGCAGCAGTTTTTGCCAAGCAACTCATCAGTTCAGTAATGATTTTGCCTACATTCGTCCACGTCCAACCATTTAGCATAGGAGGAAAGCATTTTTGCCCTTTTTGCCTGTGGTTAGATGGTTAACATGCTCCACCTAACACCAATATGATTAGAACAAAATGTTAATGTTGATGTGTTTTAAAGAAACACTTTTAAGAGGATTCAATTCAACACTACAGCTAAGTCAATGCCTAGTCTGGGATACTGAATGGAAACCCTTATTGATATATCTTTATGTCCAGTTCATGAGTTCTGGATGACTGCCCCTATATAACACCCCTCTCTTGGAATCCCCCTGACCCCACTGAGCCAAGAAGTAGTTCTGTTTTGCAAGTTTAAAAGGTTTATTTGAGAATTTAAACAATATATATATATATATATATATATACATATATATATATATATATATATATATATAGATATATATATATATATATATATATATATCACACTTTTATAATGAATTAATAATTGAATATCACACTTAATCTGAGCAGTAATCAATAATGGATAGTCTGGCACTAGCACACTTCTTTATAATCAATGATGAGTGGGTATAGGGTGGATAAGATAGCAACAATACCTTTATGGTTTCAAATAGATGCAATGTGGAATGAAATTGCAGTACAGAAAATAACTTGATAGGATTTCAGCAAAAGACAATGTAATCACTTTCTTGGACAATTCACCCCCCCTTTATGCAATGTAAGGAGATGAAGCTGAGAGCACACAGTTCTTAGGAATGCAATCAAATAGAATTCAGTTCAATTCCACCCCAGCAGCTTACACAACAGATAGGAGTTTTGAAACACAGGCAAAATGCTTTGAATATGGTGACAATGAAGTGAGAAATATGCTGAAAATGCTTTTAATTCCCTTTAGGAGGTTCAGGGTGGGTGAGAGATACTAGGGATGAGTTCAGGCTCACTTTAGCAATGATTCAGAGATGGTGATTAAGAGGCAAACGAATTTTTAGCAAGGAAAGAAATGACTGCTGATGGTTACACGTGGCTGGATTTTTAACCAAATCGCAAATCGTGGCAAAAGTATAAGGTTCGTTGAAAAGCTAAGATTCTAAGCTTTCACAGGAAAGTTAAACCAAGTTTCTAGCCCAAACGGTTCCAAAGATATGAACGATTTTCTAAAGGTCGTTTTTCGAATTTAAAGTAACTCAAATTGACAGGTGACAGCTTTTAAAAATGACCGGTGACAGCTATGCGGCTGCAGAATTGACAAGTGACAGTTAGGAGGCAGTTCTACTTAGATTAAATAGATTGAATTATATCACTGGAAACTAAGAGATTTGGTTTCACACCGTCCTAGCTGTACTCACAATATATTTGGAAGGCCTAGGTCTCACGGATCGGGTCAAGATGGCTTCGGTTCTGGTTTCGCCCCGGACGGTCTCTGCGCACAGCACTTCACAGCGATCTGGTCTCTGGTTCTGTCCGGCACCGGTTCTGGCACAGTCTGGTCTCTGGGTACAGTGTCTCTGCACAGCTCCTGGATCTTTCTGCACAGCTTTCTCTGGACACAGCGCTGATCTGCACGGCTCCTGGATGCTGCTACCGCTGTTAGGTTTGCTGGATGCTGAGGCCTGCTGAAAAGAGTCCTCAGTTTGTGGGTTTAGGCCTCTGATTTGAGTTCTGAATTAAGTTCTTTGGAGTTTTAAAGTCTAAGTGTTGGATCTGGTATCTTCTGGATGTTGTGTGGTCCGGCAGAGCGCATTGCAGCAACTGGATTTGAATGTCCTCTCTAGCTTCCAGTGGCTCTTTTTATGTCTTTTGAAAGTGGGTGTGTGTGCAGCATCACTAACCAGCCCCTCTCTCAACTGGTCATTGGTCAAGCTTTCCGCACTGCTTGGATTGGGGGAAGGAAATTTGTGTCATAGTGATGTCATTTAATGGCTTGCAGAAAGGACACTCCCCTGTCAAAATACACACAAATTTATATTTGATCAAAATACACATTTCTCAAATACATAGTGGTTTGTCATTGCATGTACATATTACCTATCACATGAGGTAGTCTCTGTCCCAAACCTGCTCTTCCTGAGGGCTTGCATTCAGAAATGGCAACTTATTTTCGATTTTAGTGGGTTATGCAACCTTGGTTCTTCATTAAAAGTTATACACATATACACAGGCTCTCCATACCTACTCCAGTAAATTCCCATATCTCTAGCTTAAACACAGAGTATGTGGTGTCAATAAATAGCAGGGTTTTGCCCCAGAACATCACACAAATTGGAGTTTGGGCTTGAATCGAAGGTACATTTTTTAAATTAAGGCTCTCAAAGTTATACATTCCTGTCATTTGATTACAAAGAGTTATCAGTATTTTTATAAACTGTATTTTTTGCTTTCAATTCAGCTCTCAGAATGTTGGAGTCCGCCTCCAAGACTTGGGTGGGTCAGACACCATGCCTCTGCTGGCAGGCAGGCCTTTGTTGACAGGAAACAGTCAAAATCAACATATTCTATTCAAGTGCAAGAGCCTATTGTGTGGTCTCTGGGAGGCTTAGGTCAGCAGACCAGGGGGTCACTTTGCATTTGGTTATTATGACCATGTGATATCCTGGGCTGTGGTGTGAATCTCTTGAGGTGAGAGGGTTTCCCAGGCTTCTGGCCTCTGGGAACAGCAGGTGGCTAATTTTTGATTAAAATGCAGCCTTTGAAGTCAGCTGAGTCAAATTCCTTTGTCAATAACTGCACTCAGTTCTCCTGTCAGAGTTTAGACCGCTAGGGCCGCCTTGAGGATTTTGTTGGTACTGCATCCCTTTTTGGGATCTTTCTTGGATTAATGCATTCCAAACAGGAATGGTTCTTACATGGTAGTAAATAATCCTTGCTTAACATTGTTTTGATGGGGCTCCTTACAGTAAAATGGTTATGTGGAACCCCACAAAAGGGTTGAATCTTTAAAGTGGTCCCACGATTTCGGCAACTTTTTGACATCAGTAACAGTGGATTTTGTTAACAAAGATCTTTCTTTACACTGGTGGGTGGCAAGTTAGGTAACCATTTTGGTGTGCGCACAAACTGCGTGGTTCTCCTGGATTCTGGCGCACATGTGGGCTTTTTGGCCATCTTGGATTTTCTAAGCCCACAGCACCAAATTTTGCAGCATGATAGCTCAAACGTGGGTCAGGACACCCAACAAGGCTTCTCCACCCGACTGCACTTTAAATCTGAGTCGATGGGGAGTCGGGTGCAAAGAGTGTTTTGACCCACGAACTGGTATGTCCGCATAATCTTCTTCCAATTCTGCAAATGGCACAGTTCAGCATCTTTTCCTCCATCCGGTACTGATCGATCGGTTCGCCTCGCCGGTCCTCATGGGAATATTGGGCGGTACCCCGGGCCCCTTGGGTCTCTGCTCCCGGTCTCCGATTCGTCCTCCCTGGCCAGTCTCCAGGTGTTCTTTCTCCTAGGACGACAAAGGAAGAGCGGCAATACCTATTCATGGACATTTCTCCCCCACCATTGATATAGTGGGGTGGCATATATATTTTAGAACTCAACAGATATGAACATGCACATTTTTTTTAAATTAAGCAACAGGAACACATAAACTTGAGAAACACATATATATATGTAGGATCTTTTAGGGTTGGAATTGAATTACTCTGGAGCGGTACCCTCTGGGATTACAGAGGGCTCCTCCAGTTGCTGCAAAGTGTGCCTGGGATGGCAACACTTCAACTGGTTGATGTCAACCCACTTGTCTTCCCCCTCTGCCAAACCGCCTTTGGGGATGCGGATCTTGTAGGCCACAGGGGAGATCTTGTCTATAATCTCAAACGGTCCCTTCCATGTAGGCAAGAATTTTTGATGTTTGGCCTGGTTCCTTTGGAAATTGTATAGATAGGCCCGATCACCCACCTGATATTCCTTCCTGGAAGTTTTCAGGTCATAGTGGGTCTTCATACTCTCGGCTGATCTTTCTAGATTCCGCTGAGCATAGGCAAAAGCATGCTGATGGTGTTTCCTTAAATTCTCCACATACTCATGAGTTGTGGAGGCATTTATCAACGTTTGCTCTTGGGTTCTGTAGAGAAAATGCTGGGGAAGCACCATCTTGCGTCCAGCCATCAACTCAAATGGTGACATTTTGGTTGCAGATGAAGGGGTAGATCTGATGGCCATTAGGACCAGAGGTAATCGGATATTCCAACTTGGTCCAGAATCTGCCACAAACTTCTTTAATATGCTCACAATTGTCCGGTTGTAGCGTTCCACTGCTCCAGAAGAAGCTGGCCTGTAAGCAATGTGTAGCTTTCTCTTGACCCCCAGTATCTCCCACATCTTTGTCATCACTTCACTGGTGAAGTGGCTACCTCTGTCTGACTCAATACTTTGAGGTAGACCAAAACGGGAAAAGATGTGGTTAATCATCAAGGCAGCTGCCGTTTCTGCCTTGCAGTTTGGGGCTGGGAGATATTCCACCCACTTGGTAAACAAGCATGTCACAGTCAACATGTACTTATTCCCCCTAGCGGAGCGAATCACGGGGCCTACAAAGTCGATTTGTAAATCTGACCATGGGAGTGTCATTCCCCTCTTTTGGAGAGACGCCCGGTGTGTGAGGGATGTTGGCTGAAATTGTGCACACACAAGACAACCCTTCAAATATTGGTTGAGGTCCTGGCCTATGTGTGGCCAGTAGGCAACCTCTCTTAAGATCTCAAGTGTTGTATGAAACCCTCTATGTCCGGCGGTAGCCGCATCATGGGCGTGACTTAACATCAGGCTTTGGAAGGAGGTAGGAACCACCCACTGATCATGGCCAGCTTGGGATTTCCTTACCAACAAACCGTCTTGGATATGGAACATTTTGGACATTTTATCAACACTCTAAGGTCCTCTTTCCCATTGTAATCGGTATCCGTCAGGGGAAAGTTCTCAGGGTCCTCAATGTGTTGGTAAAATTTACCAATTATTGGATCCCCCTTCTGAGCGGTAATCAAATCAGCATCAGGGGACTCCTTACTCTATTGTGCAATTGAAAGATCATTGTGAGCATTTGTCTGGGACCTAGTGATAGCAGTGACCTGGATTTCCCACAACAGGGACTCAATCTCAATTAGATCCCCTTGGATGGCCCCGGTTTTGGCCAGCTGATCAGCTAAGTCATTTCCAGTTTTGTCTGGTCCCTCTACTTTGGAATGACCCTTGATCTTTTTCCAGTAGATGGTCATCCCATTCAATGTGACTAGATCATCAATGTTTTGGATTAACTTCCCATGTTTCAGGGGTTTGTTATTAGCGCATAACATGCCTCTGGTTTTCCAGTTGACCAGGTGCTCCACGAACCCGTTCCGTACATAATCCGAATCTGTGATTATGATCAGTTCGTGGAGTTGATGCTGGACAGCAGTGAGGATGGCCTGATGCACAGCCATCAATTCTGCCACCTGACTACTTCGGGGACCAATTTTGTATCCAGCGGAGGGTTCTGGGGACTCATTCACCCATGCATTCCCTCCGCCGGCCACCAGTTCTTTCTCCCCGTTGTTGTCAACATGGTAAGAGCATCCATCCACATAGTCAGTGGTTATTCCCTCGCACTTGTCCTCTTCAAAGACTTTGTGTGGGGAATTAAGGTATGCCTCCATGTTGTCCTTGATTTTTAGACTTTTGTCCTCGAGACAGTTTTCTCTGGCACAATCATGCAAGTCAGCCAGACCTTGCGCAAGGGGACTCTTCTTGTTTTGGCCATATCTGACCTCCACAGGAAAGCCTTGCATTCACAGAATCCAGGAAGTAATTCGGGAATTACTCACATTTCCGGCCCGGATTCTGTCTCTTTGGAGATATTGCAGAGGCTGGTGTGGAGTCTCCACTATGATGTGTTCCCCCTGGATAAACGGGCGGTAATTCTTCAATGACCACACCGTTGCCAGGAGTGCCTTCTCACAATCGTTGAATTTTTCCTTCACAGAGGATAACGTTTTGCTCGCATCGGAGATTACTTTATTGACCTTGTCATGCTTTTGGTATAATACTGCCGTCAAGCACATATTAGAGAACCCTGTCTCCAGAAAGAACTCCTTGTTTCTGACAGGGTAAGCTAGGCAGGGTGCTTGTGAGAGGATTCTTTTGAGTTGTCTTACTGCCTCGGCTTGTTCTGGACCCCATTCCCACTTGACCCCCCCTTCAGGAGATGAATCAGGGGTCTGGTGATCTCTGCATAGCCCTCAATGAACTTTCTGCTGTAATTAGTCAGTCCAAGGAGGCTCCTTAGTTCCCGCAGAGTTGTGGGGTCTTTCATTTTCTGAACTGCTTCCACTTTCTTTTCCTGGGGACAGAGACCCTGAGGAGTAATCGCATGCCCCAAGAAATTAACACGGGTTCTACACCACTGTGCTTTCTGAAAGGAAAGTTTTGCTCCGGCGGCCCTCAACTGGGTCAGAATATAACGGATCTCTGCAATGTGTTCCTCCACAGATGAACTTTTGATGAGGACATCATCTACATAAGCCAGGTTACCCCTCGCACCCAGGTCGGGCATGGCCTTGTGTAGGAAAATGTTGAATTCATTGTCGGAGTTGAGGTATCCGAAGGGAGTCGGGGTCCATGTGTACTGCTGGCCCCCAAAGGTAAAAGCCAGCTTGTATTGGTCCTCCCTACTGACAGGCACAGTCCAGTATCCATTGGTCAGGTCTATTGCAGTGAATACCTGTGACCCCTGGACCTGGGCCAGCCCTTGGTCAATGTAGGTCAGAGGCCATCGGGAAGTATGGACCCATTTGTTGAGCTCCCTAAGGTCGGCGCAGAGTCTCCACTGGCCGTTTGGCTTCAATATTCCCAGCACCGGATTATTGAAGGTGCTGTGGACTGGACGGATTATTCCCCGGGACTCAAGGTTCTTAATTATTTCAGTAAGGGACTCCATGGATGCGAGAGGCAAGCGATATTGCTTCACAAACACTGGAGTCATTCCAGGGTCCGTGGGGATTGTTGTTGTGTGCATGTCGGTGCGACCACAGTCATATGAGTCTACCGCAAAGAGATCTTGGAAATCCAAGAAAACTTGTTTCAACTTTTGCTTTTGTTCCAGAGTCACACAGGCATCAGCTAGGTTGACTCTCTCTTCCACCATCTGCCTGAAGCCTGGAAAGACTTCTGGTTTGGCTATTTCAGCGGCCTCCTCCAGCTGGGTGGAGAAGTCCCTGGTCAGAGTGCTGATTTGGACTGGAGGCTTCAGGTGGGAAAGACAGCCCTCATGGACCTGGAAAATCACCTCATCCCTCCTGAAGTCACAAGTCACATCTTCCTTACCATAAGGGCAAGAAGTGTACACCAGGAAGTTCCCCCCATGCCGGGTAAAAATCCTGTCTGGTGTTGTATTGTCATCACTGTCACTGTCAAAGCAGTCCTTGGGGATTGGTCCTAACAGTTAATTTCCTAAATCAATGGAAAAATGTCGGTCATTAATCGCCATTCCAATAATGGTGCCTGCGGCTAGAGTAATACTCTTTAAGTCGCTGTTATCCACCTTTATTAGAATGGTGTCATGTTCTATGTTGACTAATGGAGTTGGGTTTACCCCCAACCCTTGCTGTTGGAGAGAAGCGTTTAGATGTATGTAAGCATCAGGGTTTTTCAAATGTTGTCCTCTTTTAACTTTCACTTCCAGGGAGAATTGTCGGGTCCTTTCTGGGATGGTGACTTCCTCTTTGATCTGAATTTCAACTGCATAAGGTAGCAATTGAGCTGACCTAAATGCTTTTTCTGGATCATCAAAGCTCATGGGATTATCTTCTAATCGGGACCAAGCTTTGAAGTTTATTAGGTCCAAACTAATGGCAAAGCGATTGAGAATGTCACTGCCTAAGTATAAGGCGGCAGTGACGTCTTGCACGACCCAACAATTATGTACTATGCTCTTGTTGCCAATGGAGATTTTGAGCATACACCTGCTTGGTAGGAGATGTTTGGAATTAGGTGTTTCCAGGTCCATTTCCCATTCGCCTATCAGTTTGAATGTGGGAATGGCTGGATCTTTTGGGAGTTGGCGGAACATGGCTTCGCTGATGAAGCTCTTACCGTTGTTCACAAACACTCGAGCGAGAACAGAGTCCTTCCCATCATTTAACTGAACAGGGATGAACAACTGCTCTCCAATTTGCTGAATATCAGCCAGGCTCTGAGCTGATTTCACGTCTTTCTGGACTATAGGTGTGGGAGTTTCTGATTGTGGATTAGTAAAGAATTTCAGGGTGTTTCCTTCCAGTGTGGAATACCACCTTAAAATGGAAGGAAGGTTGATTTTCAGAAATAGAGAGGACCCCCCATCACCAGTCTGTTATCCTACTGCTATTACTGTCACTTCTGGAATTTGGTTGTTCTGGAAGTGAAATTCTACTTGGTCAGATTTTTGTTCAACCATGTGGCAGGTGCCGTTTAAACTAACATGGTTGACACTCTGTTTTAATTTTATTGGTCGGCTAGTCTGGGTCCAGAGGACCTTGTTTACACAATATATTAGGGGTGACAACCTTCTCAGCAAGTCATTCCCTAGTAAACAAGGGGTGCCCTCTGGAGTCACTACTATGACCGGGTGTTTCACCTTGTGTCGCCCAATTTTAATGTCCAAGTCTGCAGTCCCCTCAACGGGAATTTCCTTCCCGTCAAAGTTCTGCAGTTGTCCAGGAAGAGAGGTGAGAGGAATTTGGTAATTCTCCCCCCTTCCTGCATTTAGTTCCTCAAAGGCCCTTTTGGACAGAAGGGTAGCTTGGGATCCAGTGTCCACCAGTGCCAAAATTGTACCCTGCCCCTGTACTTGTGCCGGGGCATAGTATCTTCCCTCCTTCTCCTTAAGGGGGCACAGATAATGCACATTTTTGGACAACTGGTGGGCTAACATTCTGGTTTTGGACATTGCTAGCGAAGAGATTTGGGCAGAATTCTGTGGAGAGCCTTGGGAATCTGAAAGAAAAAGTTGGCAACTGGAGATCAGAGCCATTGTGGGTTCCCCTGGTTCCGGTTCTGGGCCGCCCCCCCTTCTTGGAGGCAGTCACCAGGATGGGTTTGAACCAGGGGATTTTGGTATTGTCGGTTCTGGGATGAGATGATGGGCGGCGGTAGCTCAGTCTCCATATCTCCCCAGTCTGAATTGGCCTCCCTTGGGACCCATTTTTATTTGGGAGGAGTTCCCCCATCTCTGAAGGAGAAGATCCTTTTCCCAGGATCCTCTGAGGATCCCTCTCCCTCAAATTGGAAGATCTGTACCTCCTCCACAAAGTGGGTCTGTTTGGGTCCTTTGTTTCTCCTACCTCCTCTCTGCTCCTTGGGTGGCAGACTTTCAGGGGTAGGAGATTTTGTTTCCGGTTCCTGGTTTTCCAGGGGCTGTTTACAAGTTGGGATGGAAGCTTCCTCCAAGGCTTTACACCCCCCTTCCCCTTGTGCCTCCTCCCTGGGAACTGGTGGGTTATCGGGGTGCTGCCCCCGTCATTGTTTTGGAGCACCAGGTCCAGAGTTTGGGGCATTCTGCGGTGGCATGCTCATCTGAGGGTTCTGTTGAGCCCTCAGTATGTGACCCAGATCCTGTGCCATATTTTGGACCTGGCGTTCTAACTGGGAAACCCGCTCAGGCTGATACGGGGCTCTATTTCCTCTCCTGGGCTGATCCCGGGAAGGGTAGCTATCCCTTCTCTGGTAGTACCCCTGGTTGGGAAGATTTTGGTACCCCTCCACCCTTGGCCTCCCCTCTCCCGGATTAGGTTGTCTGGGCTCAGGGAATTGGGGAAAGAAGGATGGATGATTTTGGGGCGGGAAATTGGGTGGATACCTGGGGAAAAAGTTCTGCCCAGGATTTGGAGAATTTCTGCCCTCCTGTGGGAAGTTGGGAGGGAAGTTCCCTGGGTTAGGTGCTTGGCTGGATCCCCCCCTTGGGCTGGAGGAGTCCACACATAACCCAGGATTGGTCGGTTTCCCTTGTAGCGGGGACTTACATAGTCAGGGGAGCGGGGGACCCCATTTGTGGGACTACCTCCTCGACTCCCTGTCTGTGACTGGCCCGAGGGCCTTCTGGGCTGTGAATTATTTGGTGCAGGCAGGTTTTTAGGCCCCCTCATCTCCAAATCTAAAACGGGGGCAACCTTTACCTCTGCCACCTTGGCAGCAGCAGGGGTGCTGTTGGTTTTGGGGTTTTTCGGTGCGTTATTTTTATTTTCGATAGGCTTCTGCACCTCATAGATCAGGGTAGCTTGTTCAATGACCCATTTTAAAGATATTTTCTCATGAAAATCTCTCACGAGCAGGGTCATTATGTATTTGGGCAAGGCATGGAAAAATGTATTGACAAATTCTCTGCTGTCTGTGCGCACCCTTCTGGTGGTCTGGGCAAAGGCACGTTTCAGTTCTTGCACGAATTCTTGTGGGGCCTGATCCTCCCCACATTGCAAATTGTAGGCTGCCTTGCGAGCCTCTTGGGGATTTCTGTGCACAGAAAAATGTTTTAAGATGGCCGCCCTATAGGTAGACCACCTTGAATGATTTTGGTCCTCCAGCCCCGCAAAGAAACTGGAGTACTCTGGGGAGAATGTCCACTTTACATACTGAATACAGCATTGGCTGTCCTTCAAATGAAAGGTCTCCATCATTTGCTCATAGAGCTCCAAGTGTTCCCAAACAGAATACTTGGCGTTCTTATGATAAGGCGTGATGACACTCCTGATTGCCTTAATCTGTTTCAATGGGTCCTTAAGCAAGGCCCTTTTTGCCTTATTGGCCTTTTTGGTTCGGGTAATCCTGGTCCATTCATCCTCTGACTCAGAGGCACTGCTCCCAGAGGTTCCTGTCTGATCTTCCAGGTTTTCCCGGATTCTGCGAGCCTGGGAGTGGCTGGCAGAATGTGGGGACCTGGTCTCCTGTGTCCTGTACCGCTCAGAGGAGTCTTCAGATCCCTCCTTGCTGCCAGGATTTGATGGGTACCCCCCCACTGCACTAACTGGGCAGAGGTTTTCAGGATGCCCTTAATGGGCCTACTCTCCTGGGGTTCCCCACTAAATTGCACTGTGCTTGGGTGCCCATACCAAGATGCCCGCCCCTCCATACCTGGGAGGTACTGGCCTATGAGCCCCATGCTTTTGGCTGGATAGTAATCTGCCATCCCTTTGGCCCGGTGCTCATGTGCGCCAGGGGACATGGGGGTGGCAGAGTCCAGGGACTGAGCGAGATAAAGGCCTCTGGTACTAGGTCTCCTGAGGTTATGCTCAGGAGTTTCCCTTTCCCAGCGAACCTGGTCTCTATCCGCTCCTGCTCCCTGTTGCAATCCAAGAGCCTGCGCCTTCAGTTCCTCAGTTAAGGCCTTACTAGACTCTATCAGTCTCTCCTGCATCGCTACCTGTTGTTGGAGCCTATCGTTGTGCTGGCAGAGAGCCTCATTCTCTCTCTGCGTTTCCTGATTGGTCCTGGAGCACTGGGCCAGTCTTTGCTGCAGGAGGGTTACCTCCTGAGCTGTGTCCCTATTGGCCTGCTCCTGTCTTGCCAGAGCCTCCTCCACCCTCCTGGTGTGCTCTAGCAAGTCCTGGTGTTATTTTTGGAGGTCACCCAGTCCCTGGTGGGCCAGGTGATTTTCTTCCATTTTTCTTCTTAAGTGGCAGACTTCCTGGCCTAAGGTGTCCCTTTCCTGACCAAGAGCTTGAATTTGTGACGCCAGGTCGTCCCTTTGCCTTTGGAAGGCACCAGCTTTCTGGCGCTCCTGATCAAACTCTGCCTGGGTATCCAGGTCTTTCAGGATCAGTTTATTGCTCTCCTCTTTCTCTCTGTCTAGTTGGATTCGCAGGGTGGCTACCTGCTCTGTGCATGCCCTGTTGAAATTGATCTGTTGCTCCAGCTTTTTCTGGCTCTGCAGTAGGGAGTCCAAACTGTCTTGGCGTATCTTCTGCAAGGCCAGAATTCTGGTATCCTGGTCAGCCTTTTCCTGTTGCCTACTATCATTTTCTGACTCCTGGCTCCCCTGCAGCCTCTGCTCAGAAGAGACCAGGTCAGATTGGACCTTCTCTAACGCCATCTGTCGCTTATTCGCCAGATCTTGGCTTTCAGTACATTTATCCTGCATGTCTCCCATATATAGGTACAGGTATGCCGCTATCCTGGCAATCTTATTGTGTTCATCTTTGGCTTTAGGAGCCATATATAGTTCATTCAGGGCCACATGTAATGGACCCTGATCTCTCCATATGTCTGACCCTGTTTCAGTGACCTGTTGGGCGAAGGCCTGCAACCAGACCGGTTGGTCCTGGTGAGTCCACTCACCTCTCACAAATAGCTTATGTAAGAGGTGCTCCCTCGCTATTTTCATGTCTTCCAAGGTCGTCATTCTAGAGATTGATCTCTGTCCTGACTTACAGAAATTAGTATTTTATTTTTGTAAAACAGACCTTTTCCTTAGAGTGTCCCTTTGAAGAGTGCTTTACAGCGTAAAACAGCGTGGTGATCCGACCGGATGTATGTATCCTGTCAGTTAGCACACTGTATTAAGCTGCACAAGTGATAGATCTAACCTAGACATCCCAGACGAGCCCCCAATTTGTAAGAGGATTCAATTCAACACTACAGCTAAGTCAATGCCTAGTCTGGGATACTGAATAGAAACCCTTATTGATATATCTTTATGTCCAGTTCATGAGTTCTGGATGACTGCCCCTATATAACACCCCTCTCTTGGAATCCCCCTGACCCCACTGAGCCAAGAAGTAGTTCTGTTTTGCAAGTTTAAAAGGTTTATTTGAGAATTTAAACAATATATATATATATCACACTTTTATAATGAATTAATAATTGAATATCACACTTAATCTGAGCAGTAATCAATAATGGATAGTCTGGCACTAGCACACTTCTTTATAATCAATGATGAGTGGGTATAGGGTGGATAAGATAGCAACAACACTTTTATGGTTTCAAATAGATGCTATGTGGAATGAAATTGCAGTACAGAAAATAACTTGATAGGATTTCAGCAAAAGACAATGTAATCACTTTCTTGGACAATTCACCCCCCCCCCCCTTTATGCAATGTAAGGAGATGTAGCTGAGAGCACACAGTTCTTAGGAATGCAATCAAATAGAATTCAGTTCAATTCCCCCCCAGCAGGTTATACAACAGATAGGAGTTTTGAAACACAGGCAAAATGCTTTGAATATGGTGACAATGAAGTGAGAAATATGCTGAAAATGCTTTTAATTCCCTTTAGGAGGTTCAGGGTGGGTGAGAGATACTAGGGATGAGTGCAGGCTCACTTTAGCAATGATTCAGAGATGGTGATTAAGAGGCAAACGAATTTTTAGCAAGGAAAGAAATGACTGCTGATGGTTACACGTGGCTGGATTTTTAACCAAATCGCAAATCGCTGCAAAAGCCCAAACGGTTGCAAAGATATGAACGATTTTCTAAAGGTCGTTTTTCGAATTTAAAGTAACTCAAATTGACAGGTGACAGCTTTTAAAAATGACAGGTGACAGCTATGCGGCTGCAGAATTGACAAGTGACAGTTAGGAGGCAGTTCTACTTAGATTAAATAGATTGAATTATATCACTGGAAACTAAGAGATTTGGTTTCACACCGTCCTAGCTGTACTCACAATGTATTTGGAAGGCCTAGGTCTCACGGATCGGGTCAAGATGGCTTTGGTTCTGGTTTCGCCCCGGACGGTCTCTGCGCACAGCACTTCACAGCAATCTGGTCTCTGGTTCTGTCCGGCACCGGTTCTGGCACAGTCTGGTCTCTGGGTACAGCGTCTCTGCACAGCTCCTGGATCTTTCTGCACAGCTTTCTCTGGACACAGCGCTGATCTGCACGGCTCCTGGATGCTGCTACCGCTGTTAGGTTTGCTGGATGCTGAGGCCTGCTGAAAAGAGTCCTCAGTTTGTGGGTTTAGGCCTCTGATTTGAGTTCTGAATCAAGTTCTTTGGAGTTTTAAAGTCTAAGTGTTGGATCTGGTATCTTCTGGATGTTATGTGGTCCGGCAGGGCACGTTGCAGCAACTGGATTTGAATGTCCTCTCTAGCTTCCAGTGGCTCTTTTTATGTCTTTTGAAAGTTGGTGTGTGTGCAGCATCACTAGCCAGCCCCTCTCTCAACTGGTCATTGGTCAAGCTTTCCGCACTGCTTGGATTGGGGGAAGGAAATGTGTGTCATAGTGATGTCATTTAATGGCCTGCAGAAAGGACACTCCCCTGTCAAATTACACACAAATCTATATTTGATCAAAATACACATTTCTCAAATACATAGTGGTTTGTCATTGCATGTACATATTACCTATAACATGAGGTAGTCTCTGTCCCAAATCTGCTCTTCCTGAGGGCTTGCATTCAAAAATGGCAACTTATTTTCGATTTTAGTGGGTTATGCAACCTTGGTTCTTCATTAAAAGTTATACACATATACGCAGTCTGTCCATACCTACTCCAGTAAATTCCCATATCTCTAGCTTAAACACAGAGTATGTGGTGTCAATAAATAGCAGGTTTTTGCCCCAGAACATCACACAAATTGGAGTTTGGGCTTGAATCGAAGGTACATTTTTTAAATTAAGGCTCTCAAAGTTATACATTCCTGACATTTCATTACAAAGAGTTATCAGTATTTTTATAAACTGTATTTTTTGCTTTCAATTCAGTTCTCAGAATGTTGGAGTCCACCACCAAGACTTGGGTGGGTCAGAAACCATGCCTCTGCTGGCAGGCAGGCCTTTGTTGACAGGAAACAGTCAAAATCAACATATTCTATTCAAGTGCAAGGGTCTATTGTGTGGTCTCTGGGAGGCTTAGGTCAGCAGACCAGGGGGTCACTTTGCATTTGGTTATTATGACCATGTTATATCCTGGGCTGTGGTGTGAATCTCTTGAGGTGAGAGGGTTTCCCAGGCTTCTGGCCTCTGGGAACAGCAGGTGGCTAATTTTTGATTAAAATGCAGCCTTTGAAGTCAGCTGAGTCAAATTCCTTTGTCAGCAACTGCACTCAGTTCTCCTGTCAGAGTTTAGACCGCTAGCGCCGCCTTGAGGATTTTGTTGGTACTGCATCCATTTTTGGGATCTTTCTTGGATTAATGCATTCCAAACAGGAATGGTTCTTACATGGTAGTAAATAATCCTTGCTTAACATTGTTTTGATGGGGTTCCTTACAGTAAAATGGTTATGTGGAACCCCACAAAAGGGTTGAATCTTTAAAGTGGTCCGATGAGCCACGATTTCAGCAACTTTTTGACATCAGTAACAGTGGATTTTGTTAACAAAGATCTTTCTTTACACTGGTGGGTGGCAAGTTAGGTAACCATTTTGGTGTGCGCACAAACTGCGTGGTTCTCCTGGATTCTGGCGCACATGTGGGCTTTTTGGCCATCTTGGATTTTCTAAGCCCACAGCACCAAATGTTACAGCATGATAGCTCAAACGTGGGTCAGGACACCCAACACACTTAACATTTATTTTATTTCAACTACACAACTAATATGTTCTGTTGATTTCACACTCAATGAACCAGTGGGAGTTGGAGCTTTAATCCCAAATATGTTGACATCGTATGGAGCAGCCGGGTGACACTGTATGTAGCAACAGTGGGTGTTGTTAACAGTAGATGGGCAGCAGCCCTCTGGCCCCATGCAAGACAATATTTGGACCCTGGCACTTCTTTTCTTACAAATTAAGCATTGCATAGAGTACCTGCTTACTGTTGAAGAGTGCTGGTACTCTCCCGTTTAAAGTACTGGCATCATGAGGAGACGTACTGGTACTATGTCTTTCAAATCAAAGAAGCGTAGGTACTCAAGAGCAGCAAGTACCTAACGATTTGAAAGACTGGTTGCAATGGCTGTGGCACTTTGTTGAACTCCTGATGCTGCGCGCTCTCATGCGCAGAATGCGCAGTAAGTTGCTTTCTAGAGGAGCAGCATTTCCTGTGCAGACTTGCTTGCGGACAGCATTGGCATGAATGGTTTTTGCGCAAGGGGACCACAGAGACTAGAGCCTGTGCAACTTTAAACATGATAGAAAATAGGCAGAGGTTGTCCTATTGCTTAGGTTTGATTTGTATATTAATATTTACCATCATGAACCAGTTTCCTTGTGTTCCCCTTAAATATTTAACACGATGGATGATCAGGATAATATCCAAAATGTCAAATTATAGCGGCTGTTCCTAGTGTTTTGTTGGCTTAGGTATACCAGAAGGACTGTGGGTCACACTACGAGCTCACCGTTGATGTGGCATTTATAAAGCCGCTGTACATAAGTGTTTAATGTTGCAACAAGACAAGGAGTGGGAAACAAGGGAGGACAAAATAACTATCTTACTAGGCCTTGTGTCATTCTTTTCTCACAAGTGCAGGAAGAGGGAAGGGGAGAAATGCCAGGGGGGAGAGGAAGGAAGAAGTGCAGTTAACTCACAAGTACAGCCAGCGGGTGGCTCTTAAGTGCAGAGAGAAGGGACTGTAAGGTTGCAGAGACAGACCCTTAAGGGCTGGGGAGCCCGGAGGCAGTGCGAGAGCAACTGGACATGCAGGAACCTGGGCCTGAGTTCAGAGGGTGACCAGGTGACCACTGTGCAGAGTAGTTAGTTGCATCAGCAGGGGAGAGGAAGAGAGAAATCAGAAGCTAAAAGGAAGGTCTTGAGTTGCTGCTCCGTTCCAGCTCCCAGGGCCCAACAAACCCTCCCCCAGTGCACAGACGGAGGACTTAGCCAAGGGCAAGTTAAAACTGTTGCTTATTACACAAACCAACAGGGATCATACAGGACATCTCCCGGACTCACAGCTCTTAAGCCTGTGTCGGGCCATTTTGTTTGATTTCTCTCGAAACACTTGTGTATAGGCACCTTATAAATACCATACCATATCATATCATATCATACATCACAACATGGGACTCTTCCCCAAAATCCTACGAGAAGACAGGATTGGGTAGTTGAGGTGGTAGTGCCTATGCACGGCACCTATAGATACTACTCAATTGGACTTCACATGTCAGGTGGCTTGCCTGCCCCTTCCCCAAAAAACTATTAAATTGTTACAGGGTCGCATGATTACCATTAGCCCTTGCCCTCTGCCATCCACCCCTGGATTTCTGTTCCCTGATTGGCTGGAGCTGATCTACCCAGGCCTGGGACCCAACTCTGTTCTCAGAGCTCATTGCACCTTCTAAAGGTGATGAGAAAGACTATGGGCCTCATTACGACCCTGCGCTCCCGTAATGAACGGTGTTGGTACAGGACCGGCACCGTTCATTACGGGATGCCCTATTACGAGGTCCCCTAGCGGGACCCGCTCAGAACGTCTGGTCAGACCAGACATCCTGAGCATGTCCCACAGGGGCACGAGGGAGCTAATAACGCTAGTTATTTAGTTAACGCTAATTGGCTCTGGGTTTTTTCAATTAGGAGTTACCGGGTCCTCCAAGTTTGGAATGACCCAGTAATTCCTTATTGAAGGAACCCGGACCTGGAATCCGTTATGGAGGCAGCCATGGCGCTAATAGCACTATGTATTCCTCCATACTGTTAATGAGGCCCTATGTATTCCCAATGTAACCATCAGTGCTACCACTTTTGCCTGTGAGAGTGCCCTCAGAGTTGCAACGTTGTTTCAAGAATCCATGTTTCACTTCATGTCTGTGTTGTAGAGAACTGTTCGTTTTCCCACCGCAGTTGTAACCATTGTCTGGCTCGGCTGCATCATGTGGTTTAGGACCACAAAATCAAGCTCTCTGGTCTGCAATTAATGAGGATTTATTCTGCTCTTCTGCAGATGGCTCCTTGTCTCTTAGCTTCAGAATGTGCTTTTTGTCTCTCACCTCGGCTGCGAGCCCTGGCCTGCTGTTTTGTGCAGCCTAGTTCCACTTTTCTTCGCCTCTCATCCTGTGGCTTTTGGCCTCATGTAACCTCACTATAGTTATACTATGATTTCTATATATCTATACCATGCTATGTTTCCTTTTAGTTTAGTAGTATTTCTTATACGATCTTGCCATTCCATAGGGTTAGTTACGATAAGCATCTGCAAGCTTGCTCTGCATATCTTCTTTTGCCTTGAGTTCAGCGTGTGTGCACTCGGCTAATGAGAACAATAATAAATGTTTTCGACAGTATGTATATGTATCTGCCCTCTATCTACAGAACTGTGTAAGCATGTTCTTTGTGTGCGCACATGTGTGTCTGTGTAACTTCGTGCATGGCTGCGAGTTTGCTTCATGACTATCGTGTCATGGTGTCACTAATGACGTCAGCACAATGGTTTTCCGTTGTTAGTCAATCTGATCCATCGAGGAATTTGGATCGGTGATCAGAGTAGTGGCACCTGTATCCATAAAGACATTGGGCCTCATTACAACTCCGCTGGTAGCCATGCCGGTAAAACCGGCCGGCTGCTGCCGGAGTTGTGATTTATTCCGGCACCTGGCTGCACGGAAACACTGGGGGATTGCGACACCAGTGTTCCTGCAAGTCAGGGGCCGTGAAAATGTAAATCCCCATTCCCATTTGAGTCCCATAGGACTCAATGGGAATGGGTATGAGGGAAGCACTGGCACCGTTAATAACAGTGCTGGTGCTTCCCGGAAAGTTTGCGGGCGGGTACCGTCCCGCCCGCCAAGTCAGGCCTCAGGGGCAGGATGGCAGCCACCCACAGACCCGGAGTGTGCCTGTCTGGTAACAACGGTGCTGGTAGGCTTACCGGCACCACTGTTACCGGACCGGCATGCTCATAATGAGACCCATTGACTGGATAAGGTTCGAATGGCTGTCTAAGAGAATACCTATTTGCATATGTGAATGTCACTGGCCCACCTGGGGGCTGTCCAAACAGTGAGTTGCTTTGTGCATTCTTCACTTTTCAGGCTCTCGTGTTCATGGAGTTGAGGATGGGCATTCCAGGGACCCTCTTTTCATTTGTTTTCATGAAACTCCTTTTCTATTCATTCTCCGAGATTGTTTGGCACTGGAAGTTCACCTTTAGGTTTAAGGAAACTGCTCAATTGTTATTTTCTTGCATGCTGTTACTGATTGCATTTTTATGGTACTTTCTAAACGATCAGATCAAGATCATATTGTGAAATGTACATCACTTCATAAAGAACTGTAGGAGACTCAGACATAAAGAAACAAAATGCTGAAATGGGCAAATTGTTTCCAGAAATGATATAGGTCCAAGGAAGACCATTGGAAACTATCCACAAATTAATTTGGGATTAAAAGAAGTGATCCAACAGTTTGTCGTAACTAAATTAAAGAAGGATAATAAGTCTTTAACATTTTAGGAATTACTTCAAATGTTGACAAAAGTGTGTTGTTTTGTTAGTTAAATGCAATCAATTCAAAAACACTTGGAGACCAATGTATGTCTGAGATAGGGGAATCAATCTGCAGACTGTGCAAACTTTGGGGCTAATTTACAAAAATGCTTTAACATGGGAAAGTCCCATTGAAAACATGTCTGTAAATCAGACCCTTTGAATATAAAACCATAAATCCCCACAGCTGGTCCTTCCTTGTCCCTTGGAATAGCAGCATGCACCACTGGCCGGATGTGGCTCAAGCCACCGCTTCACCAACTGTTGTGGAAACACCATCCTTCAGTTGCTTGATGCCCTGGGCAGGCAGTGTATGGTGGTTAGACGCAGGAGACAGACTAGAAACCGTTGGTGTCACGCATAGTGTTCCATTGTTAGTCTTTACACCCATGCCGCATGTCAGTTCCCCTTCCCTGGTTGCACGGCCCACTCCTTCAGGGTTATGGAGACGGCAGATGCCCGCATGGACAGAGTCTATCTTTAAAGATATGCGAGCATTGCCAAGTCTAGGGTGCACTTGATTGGACCTTGGGCTCGCTGCATGTATCATGGCCGCCAGTTGGTACTTTTTATTTTATAAAAAGCTTATCGGTGAAATCGTTTTTTGGGAGCGAGTAGCCTTTTTTAGCCCAAAAAACAAATCACCAACAAAAAACATGGATGCTTGAATGTGTGATGTCGCCAATGAACGAGGGCTTCAAGTGGGGTCTGTACATTTGGAAGCCACTGTAGTTAATAGACCCTGCAACACTGGAGGGATGTGTTTGCCCCTTTTTGTATGGTTGATTTTCTGCCTCTGCTTTTGTCTTGTAGGGTTTCTTTCGGAGAACAATACGATTAAAGCTTATTTATGACCGGTGCGATCTAAACTGCAGAATACACAAGAAAAGCAGAAATAAATGTCAGTACTGCAGGTTCCAGAAGTGCCTTTCAGTGGGCATGTCGCATAATGGTAAGTGCACGGTGAGCAAACTCAAGTAAGATATGGCGACCGGTGCACAAGCACAAACCGGTGTAGCCGTGATCAAGGAGCATGTGGGATACTCGGTTCAGAGGATTCTCCGGTTTACAGGTCATAGATAGTTCATGCATCCAGTCAAAAAACAGGGAGCACCCACAGATGTTACAACTCAACAGTCACACCAGGTTCTGACTGCCATTTCTGAAACACTTGCAGCCTTCATGCAATGTTCCATGCTGCATCACAGTGGTGCCTTCATGCTCCACCCATCACCCCTGCAAACATACACGTAGAATGCAACAAGACCACCATCATGTGGGTCATTAGCCATATCATTTTTCAGTCCCCCTCCACAAAGAGTTAAATTGAATAGGACAGCTGGCTCATCCAGTCACATTTGGGTGTGTCTGATATAATGCTTTGACCAACCTTAGTCCCTTCTTGATCGTCCAAACAAAATGAACAGATACAATTTGATCCTTTTCACGTTGCAAGCAATGTTGGTCCTAGGCAAGAAATAGTCAGAGCAGTGTCATCATTAAGTCTTAGTCTACTTGGTTTAATATGTGATATCAGTCCTTAAGACAATGGGTGAGGTCCATCAAAACCAAGCTTTGTACACCATCATGGCGATCCTCCCACGCTGTGTCTAATACATGTTCTTCACTAATGCAGCTCACAAATAAATGCTCCTATTGTGTTGACAGCAGTTAATGGGAAATTAAAATGTGAGCTCATGGGTGCCAACTTTTCATTTTCACTACAGGGACAGAAATTCCCCCACCCTGCCCTAAATAGGAGCAAGCAACCAGCCAACCCATCCCCTGGCTTTACACATTTTATAGCACTTGTTTTTTTTATAATGAATTGCTGAGCTGCCCCCTTCTACTTTAGGGTGTGTCTATGGATCCCTTAATGTGCTCACAATAATTGTATTATCAACTGTGCAGTTCATGTACATGATTTCAAATTCATCAGTATTTCATCTCCAGCCACACTGACCCTGTGTCTAGACTAATTGAGGATATATCAGTGGCAACACGTCCATAATGAGGGAAGGGGCCCCGACCAATTGGGAGCCTCGTCCATTATGGAGGAGTCGAGAAGCCAAACCAGTGTAAACACTGAGAACTCTCTCAGCTGCTTTCTGCAGTTGAGGCAGCGCTCTTGGGCTGGATTGAACTGTCAAAGGGAAATGTGGTTTCCGTTTGACAATTCTACTGCCCAGTTGCGCATGTCCAATGGGCCTTCCAAGCTAGGGGTGTTTTACTTCCCCAGCCTTTTTAACAGCCTATTGGGGATGCTGGTTGGGGCATTGTATGTTTGTATGTGTGAGGAGGAGCTCCTGCACATACAAACAGAGCAGGGAGCTTCGTCATCAGCCCTCCGGCTCTTACACGCATGTGCAGGAACCAGGAAGCATGCTTTGCTTCCTGGCTCCTGTTCGTGTTACACACGGTATTTTTTTTTCACTGAGCATCTATGATAGATGCCTCGAAAAAATACCATCCCTGACCCCGGACACCCAAGCGCCTTGCGTGCGCACATAATCACATTGTGTGCATTTGAGATGCTCGAAGCCTCAGGGGCCAGGCACAGCATTTTTCTACTAGTCATCTATAATAGATGCTTAGTAAAAATTCCCATGACTCACATTGATTGTGTGCATGTGAGGCACTGGGGGCCATGGGTAGGCATGGCATTTTTACTGGGCATCTATGATAAAGCAAGCATGATAAGTGTTAATATGCAGCTCGACTGACATTTTAATCCAGTCTCTCCTTTTCTTACTGTGGCATGACATTTTGTAGTGGGTATCTTTGATAAAGGAAATATGCAAAGTGGTATTACGTTGCTAGACTGGCATTTTGGTGCAGCCAGCCTAGCTATTTCATAGTGATGTATGCCATTTTTCCTCAGCCATCTTTGATAAAGGAAGCATGCTAGGTGTTATTATGTAGCTAGACTATCACCCAGTTTGGACATGTTTTTATACTGTTGCATGGCATTGTTAATGATGAAACCAACTGGAGTATGTTCTTACGTGGGGCACTGCCATATATTGGTAGAACACGCGTGGGCATGTTTTCTTGTAGAATTATTACTGGCATTATGTGCAAAGTTAACATCAAAATATTTTCATACTGGCAAATAAATCTGTTGGGGAAATCCTCCTGTGCACTGTTGGTGACTTGCATCTATAGGATTTTTATCATTAGTTACCCTACAAAACCAGTTGAAAACTGTATGCCTTTCTAGCCATTTTTTCACCTTTTTAAGACATTATTTTAAACATTTCTCAGGGGATCCAAACAATCTTGATTGGTCAGGCAGCCTTGCAACGTTCTATTGCTTTGGCATATTTGGGGGAAATATGTATGCCCCTCTAATTGATAAATTCACTAGCTGCTACTGGGACATATAGCCATAAACTGAAAACTGCAAAATGAATTCAATAGGGCCAACGTGAAATTCCTGCAACCATTGCTAAAGAGCCAAGGGAGCAGCTGCCTCCTTCCCCCTATACTCGGTGCCTGTAGATGATATTTCACCCGTTAAACAGACAGTCCTTGACTGTCATTTGAAACCAAGCCAAGAGTTATATCTCTTCTGTTAAACTGACTTTTTTGTCTGGCTATTATATAAAGCTGAGCTGGAGGTGATGTCTCTTCTGCTAAATATCAAATCTAACTACACAGTATTTGAAGCTGTGTTGTGAGTGGTGTATGCTTAAGTTAAAAGAATGCAGTCTCTTGATGAGTGCATAGTGCATTTTTGCAACTGTTGAACTTGAGTTTGCGTTTTAGGATGTTTTTCTAACTTGATGCAAAACATGTATTTTCTTAAACCTACTCTGGCACATTTTTTTACCAGCTTCGTAAAATGTATGTATATTTAAACTTGTTTGAACTGTTGAACCTTATGTGATATACCACCACCCCATCCCCCTTGTTTCATTTGTGCCCCATGGTTTGCCCCCCAATACTGTGTTCTTGTGACGCCACTGCTGCAAAGCCATGGTGCTACCACCTTTACCAATCCCATTGACAGTCAGTGTATTTAAGGGTGGGTCTTCGTCTCTGCGAAGCAATTGTAGCGCAGGCATTTACAGTGCTGCAATTGCTTTGTGGGAAAGAACAGCGAAATGGGGTTGAAGGGGGAGGTGTGAGAGGGGGCTGTAAAGGGTGTGGCAGGTAGGTGCTGGGAAGGTAGCAGCCGAGTAGGTGCAGTTGCCTGCTAAGAGGCTCACAGGAGGAGGTGGGCAGGTAAGAATGACTGAGTAGTCACAAGGTAAGGGGTGGGGTCATGGGTGGCAGCAGGGAGGGATTGGAGTGGGCAAGGGGAGAAATGCCCCTTCGTAGTAAGCAGTAGATGGAGGGGCAAGTAGAGCACTCTTCCCTTTGATGCAATGGGTTCAGGGAGAAAGGGGAACAGTGATAGAAAGATTTTATTTATTTATTTATTTATATTTGTAAAGCGCCTGGCAGCACCGAGGCATTGCAGCGCTGTTTCAAGAATGTGACTTAGTTACAGATTGCAGGCAGTGTTCCAATGGTCTAATACCTTACAGGTTGGCATGACGAGCGGGAGCACAGAGAGGAGTCTGATCCTGTGGTCCCGATATAGAGCCGGCTTATACGAACAACACGGTTTTTAATGCTTTTCTGAAGACCGTGTGGGATTCAATGCCTGGCATAGTAAAGACCCGCACAGGCAATGACTGCATAGATTTAGCCATGTGGAGAAATTCCTAGCATTAGAAATGGCTGGATGACTGAATTGTGACGGGGTGCATCAATATTACTTGGTTTGGGCTATTAGGTATCGCTTTGACTAGTTTTTTTTAAAGCAGTTTCTGAGCGTTCATGACTTAATTGGAGTTGTAACATGCAAGTGGTGTATAAAAATGTCTTAACCAGACCTGCCTTCTGCCACTCGATTTATAAGCACTATGCGTGTCCTAAACCAAGGTCCTGTTAAAAACAAGCGTTGGCAAAGTCAACAGGTTTAGCCTGTGTATAGGTATTAGGGATTTGCCAGGCTTTGCTATTAGATACCCTAGTGCTCAAACCATGTTGCACCTGGTGCAATCAATAGCCAGTTAATGCTAGCACGGCAGTGCCTGGCAAGTGCAGTTCCCATGCCTGAGCAAAAACCTAAACTGTCGGCATTGCCAATGCCTATGTTTCATGGTTGTCACAAAGCCGTTCTGCTCATGGGACACACAGGACCTGATTTTCAAACCGGTTCCCACTGGGGTTTTACCATAAAAAAGTAAATAAGACCCACAGGCTCATGGGCGATTTATATATGGTGTTAGAAGCAATGACACAAAACATGGCTCCTGTAGTTACATTTCTCCCCATGGAAGATCTATGTAGCAACGCATGGTTTTTTTTGTTGTTGTTTGGTTTATTTAAAGCTTTTAAACACTTCGAACAATATATTATAAAAATACACAAGGTACATTAAATGTACAAAACAAGCAAGAAATTGTCATATAAGCAACAAAAACATTAAAACAAACATTCTGGCTAGTTTTTTTCTGCATCAGGCAGAGCTGAGCCTGTCTAGAGAGGCTGTTTATGATGCACGCCCCTTGTTCTCTTGTGGACCCTCCTACCGATTGAGGGCACTCTCTGTTGCCACAGTTTTGCTAAATAGGGAAGCAGAAAAGGGGCATTACATGAAAAAGAAACAGCTCTTAACCTTTCTGAAATGTGGATGTGCCCAATAGCAGGGTTCGAAACTGAGACAAGTTCTCTTTAAGGCCGCTGCACGCAGCAAGCCTCAGCCATTAACCTGGCCCTCATTGCCAAGGTCATGAGGGGGTCACGCTGCAGTGCCAGCAAACTCGTGTTCTTGCGGCTAGTCAGGTTACATTGCACTATAGCACTCCCTGAGATGCTTTTATTGGGCCATCCATTCAATGATTACATGGCATGCCCCTGCTTGCAAACACATTTACAGCTGGTTTACATGGCACAATAAAAAGCCTGCTCGCATGTTATGGCGGCATCAAAGTTTAGAGCTAAGCAATCGCACTGTTTCCTCAAATACACACTCATATTTACAAGTTCCCACATCTGGCTGTGAGACAACGTTTATGAAATGATATTTAGAAGAGGGCACCAACACCGTGGACCATGCTGCATGCTCCATGCCTAATGATATCACCACCTGCACACCTTCATCTGTCTCATGCTTTAAGACTGCACGAGGATGATGTTCACATCGCAGGGGGCATCAGAAGTGCACAGTGAACATGAATTCCGCACTCTATGGCTCGGAGTTTCCCCGACACGCTCCACATCACAGACTTCATATTGCACCAGCCTCCTCCAGGCTGGCTCGCTCGCACCCATTTCTCGCCTCCATGGACGGCGTCACGGCCTTTCAACGTTTTCATATGTTGTGGTTTCAAGGGTGGGACCAGCAACTGCTCCCATGTTGCCAATCATTAGTCTTATAATAAGGCAAAATATTGCTCGAGCAAATGAAGTTTGTAACGCAAGCGCTGAAGAGCGCACATATAAAGCAAATGAAAACACCCAGTTGCTAACAGCCACCGATTATCACAAGACGGCCGGGCAGATGAAACATGAAATGCTCACTGAAAAGCTATACATTCTTCTTTGCCATCAAGGGGCTGATGTGGAGGAACTGGTCTTAAAAGAAAACAATCTGATAATAGGTGGCCATTTAGTGTTTCAGCTTCCTGCTGGTTGACTGTCTTGTGGTAATTGGCGGCATTTAACCCCTGGCTGTATTTGTCTCCATTATAAGGTAAGCACCCCATGGGACTGTTCACCACTCTAAGCAAGGGGCTTGGGCGGGGGCAACCATCATGTTGAAGTGGCCCCGCACTTCTTCAGCCGGGCCTCCTGGCCTCTCACACTCCTACTTACTGAGCAGAGCCACACCTATGCGGTCAGGTCCAGGTACCTGCTCACCCTGCCACCCTCCCGCACTGCCTCCAGGCCACCCATTGCAATGGGGTCTGCATCTGTACCCATACAGCCCCCCTTTTTTTCTTCCTGCACTTATCAGACCTACCCTGTCTGCTGCCTTAAACCTAGCACTTGCAAATTGCTGACTGCATTACCACTGTTTGTTGCCTTTATTATTTATTTATTGTTACTTATCTGTTTCTCCTCTGCTTCGCACTTTCTACTTCTCCCCCCTTCCATGCACTTTTCCCCTCCCCCTCTCCCATGCACTTGCGTGTTTTCAATGTCACTGGGCCTAGTAAGATCGCTGTTTTGTTCTCCCCTGCTCCCCTCCCTTGCCTTGTCGCGCTTTGAAACACTTGTGTATGAGCGCGAAAGAAATAAAATATCAATCAATCAAAAAAAAACTCCATGTCCTTCCCTGCACACGTCTCCATTTCCTCTCTCATAATCACACCCTGCTTTGCCTCCTATGTTGTTCTGCTGCTTTCCGGGTCAGTACCATGGGACCCTTCGGTCTCTACCAAGGTACTCCTGGGGTGCTAATCTCTATAAACCCCTTGACAGCAGCCTTCCATTACCTGCCATTGGGTCCAGGGGCCTTGTTGGGTCTTAGCTCCCAGGCCAATATCAGGCAGTAAAGCTTGCCACCGCAGCATTTATTGTTTCATTGTAATCCTTTAAATTCACACTAAGCATTCTTAATGGCCAATCTGCAGGCTGAATAAACGGATAAAGCCTGCAGGTTGGTCACACTGCCACATTCTCAGCCTATCTGCAGCACAGAGTCTACCCACAGACAATTCCCTACGATCACTTAGGCAGATTCTTAGTTTTAATCTAAAAGCCAAAACTATTGCATTGGAGTACAGCCAGGAAAGAGATAGCATGTGAGGAGGCAAGCGCAACTTGTAGGCGTTGTTTGGTTATTTACCCACCCATTGACTGCCAATGGCCAAGCTAACCTTTATGGCCATTCCCGCCAACTTCCTGCCGCTCTCTGCCCAAAACACACTCTCCTGGGATCTCATTGAGATAGATTTCTCAAGCTATAACATCAAATGTTTTGTTATTGAAGAGTATTTACTTATAACTTATTTCAAAGTAGGCTTCTGAGAACGACTGGCTTAACTGGAGTTGTAACCAAGCTACTGGTGTAATAAAAATGTCTTAATCAAGTATGCTTCCAGCCACTTGATTTATAACCAGTATGTGTGTCCTTCTCTTGGGTCCTGATAAAGACAAGCACTGGTAAAGCCAACAGTGTTGGTGTGTGTATAGGTATCAGGTAGGTATTTAATGAGCACTGCTATTATATGCCCATGTAGTTGCACCATTTTGCAGCCGCTACCATCAATGGCCAGTTTGTACCATTACGGCCGTGGCTGGTAAATGGCTTTCCCATGCCTACACAAAAAACTAATACTGTTGGCATTGTCAATGCTTGTTCTACTAGCTACAGGCCTGTTCATAGGCATCCACAGCCATTTCCCCATGACTACCAAGACAGAATTAAATATTATTAAAGGCCCCTGCACACCCAGGCTAATGACAATACTAAATGCATAGTGGCCATCCAAAAATTGAGCAGGGTGGGCCCCAACGTATAAACGCAGCAGGCCTTCCTTGATTCCACACGCAAACACTCGGTGAAAAACCGTGAAACAGCGAAGAAATCACTATGAAAATGGCATGTGCTGCTTCTAGTAGCTATCTGCCACTGGATTGTCCAAATATTAGGCTTGGATGGCTCACCGTGGCTTCGTTATGAAGCCATGACCTCCTAGGGCCTATTGTGCAAAATGGCCGCCGACCGCATGTGTCACTCCCCTCTCCGCGGCATATTTCCGAAGGTGCACCTCACATCTGATCACGAGCACCTTTCAAAGATCACCGCCTGTCCCGGGTGAGTATCCTGACGCTCGTCGCCACTGTTGGCAGTGTTCAATGACTGCCACACTGTGAGCCCCCCACTTCCCCAGACACAAGACACAGAGACTCTGTGCTGTTCGTGTGTGCTCCCCGGTGGCTCTGAAGCCGCCGGGAACGACCCGTTTATTTATACCCACACGCGACAGAGTGAACATCACTCCGTCGTGTGCGTACCTTTAAAGGGCCAGCGCCACAGCCATTACCCCCATGAAATAGAGAGGAAATAGAGGCATTACTTGGATACACTAGTTATGCTCTTTTTGTCTTTTCAGGTTATAATAGCTTTATCGCCCAAGCCATCAGGCCGTACCAGGTGTTATGGACCCATGAATTTAGTTACACTTTTAGGGCTTCCGTACCTGGTCTATAAACCTTACTTATCTTCAAAACTAGAAAGATGCATTATTGAATTAAATGTAACCGAAGGAACATCTTTTTCTAGAAAAATATTGAAGGAACAGAACTGTACGGGAATAGCCATCTATTTAAACAGTGCTATTTAAATGCACGTGGCTTCCTCTTTGCAAGAAGCTTTTTTGATACTACGGTGCATTCTAGCCTCGGGAGGGATCTTTTCATATCCAAAATATGTCTGCCCAACAACATAATGAGCCCCATTGAGAGTTTTGGGGAACAGTAAAGGAAGTGGTATTTTAAATACATTTTGTTTTTGAAGCATTCTGATTATGAGTTAGGATTGCATGAGGCTTTTTCAGCACGGTGCACCCGATCATTACAGCAAACGGGATATTTTATACATAGCAGCAAAGCAAGCACACTCTCCCAGTCATTCACAGTTTGGAGAAAATAAATTCATTAACTAGAATGTGGCACCCAGGGTCGGACTAGGGCATACAATTGTCTCGGGCACCAATGAAAAAGTGGCCCACAATTGCAATTGTAAATTCATTCCTTTTGCGAGAGACTGTTTGAGTAGTACCCAAGGGGAAGTGTTTGATAAAAATGTATGCAAACTGTGCATTTTAAAGAATATGTAACACTGGTCAAAACTACTAGCTGCATGGTGAAGTAACTCATCAAACTGGCCCACATGGGCCACAAAAAAAGTGGCCCAATGTGACCAAAAAACTGGCCCACATTAGTATTTTGAGTTTTTGATTTGGGCATTGTCCTATACGCCAGTCCAAGCCTTGTGGCACGGTAATGACAAGCACTGATCTGAGCTGCATTTGATCTGTAATTCTTGAGGCAGACATTTGACAAACACGTTTCTTGTAAACTCCTCCCATCACTTTAAGTTTAGACCTGGCAAGTTTAAGTTCGTGCAATGGAAACACGTTTATAGGTCCACTTGAAACCAGTGCGTTGCAGTGCAAATCGTAGCGGGCTGTATAAGCCAGTTTATGGCCCAATCCGTGATTATTGCCAAGCCATTCTGAATACTGATTAATATAGGTTTATGACCCGAAGGCTCTACTAACAAAATAGATGATTACCAAGGAGAACTGCTGCTAGGGATGTTTGTGTGCAGTTTTCTAGTGTAGACCTGTCAAATATTATTTATAGCATTTTAAATGTAGATTGTAGCACACCTCCACCGTCATCCGAAATAACATAGTCAACTACCATTGCATTTCTCTGCGTTTATGACGAACAGTGATGTCATCAGTTTGTGCGACAACAGGGTTAAGGTTGGTCATCTTCATTTAAGGGAGCAAAATAGAAGGGCGTCCCATGGTGTGTATTTCATTTCTGAGTCACACGACGGAAGCAGACATCCAAAGACTGAATGAAGCACGATTGAAGGATGACTGATGCAGTCGCCCTCGCAGCTTGAACAATCCATCTAGACAGAACATCAAATAATAAATAATGTATTACTTACTATTAAATAGGGGATTCCCAGTTGCAGGGATTCGCGTAGGCAAAGCCTTCTTAATGCTCGTTGCATTCAGAGTATACCTAAGGCCAACTTTCTTACTGATGGCCTTTGCATTCTGATTAATGCAGGGTGCACTGACCCTCGCACACAAACGTGTTGCTCTTTGGCCCGGACCCACATTTTTCTGTTGTTTGACTATGCAATTCTTTACAAATGTCTTTCTTGGAGGCCTGCTCTGGAAAAATGTGTCTTTACAATACACACAACATATTTAGTTGGATGAAATAAAGCTGTACGTGTGCACACCCCTGACTGCTACCATGTCCGGCCCGGGGCATGGGCAGTCTGATTTACTCTCCAGGGCTCCACAGTTATAGGGGCCGTGCAGGCATGCCTGTTGCTCTCAGCAACCTCCTACCAACCATCCTCCTGCTCCCAGAGGCCCACCAGATACTGCGGGCCCGCAAGTACTGCTCATCACGCTCTTTCTTCAAGCAGACCATTTAAAGTGGCAGCGATGTACAAGTGCTGGACAAGTATTTTGGACAAGACGCAAGAAAACGCTTCTTGTGTTTACTTGTTAAGAACTGCAAAGGGGCATTTTTATTTTGAAAGCACATGGAAAACACCAGCAACATGCCTAAATCTATGCCCTCTTCCAGGACAAATTTGAAAAGGAGTGTGGGAGCCCCTCTGCAGAGAACGAACAAGGGTCAAATACCCTGTTCTATGGAATTTCTTCCGCTCAGGAGGGTTTACTACCACTTTTTAGCTCACTGCACCCTTCACAGCGGAGAAATTTCCATTTGCATATCAGTCTTTGTCCCACCCACAAGGGCAGTACAGGACAATTTATATATCACACAAAACACTTTAAAACTACCTGCCTTGTTTTCACGTATTCATATTTAACACACAAAAAAGCGTTTACTTTGGGTAGAATGTAACATTTTCCTCACATTACATATGAAGCATGCCTTTGTCAAACATTGAAACACAGACAGATGCTTCACACACGTTACCTTTTGTTACAGCCCTTTTTTTGCCTTCTGCTGAATTGCATTCTGGTATTTGTAGTCTTCCATTCAAGGTGGGTGGAAAATGCTACAATTGTACACTTTTTCCCTATCATATTTTGATAAGAAATTATATATTTTTGCAAGTATTTTTCTATGGTCAAACACCATTATTGAAAGACAAACGTGGCAGTGAGAGGGGAAAGGATGAGAGGAGAAGGGAGTTATGAATATTTACACAGGATGTGGCGAGGTTACAGTTCTTGAGAGGGGATGGTTATTTTCCCTGGCTTTGGCCATTTGGTGATTTTCAGCAAACAAGTCGAGGACACATGTGGGTGGACAGCATCCGCCCACTTTTTTCAGAGGTTGTTCACATCCTGTTTGGTGTTTTTGAGGCCACCATTAAAAAGAGTTTGCTTGCTCAAGTGTTCAGCTACTAGGATTTCCCCGCAGGTTGTAATGTTTCAAGTGCAGATGCTTAGCCACAAGAGCACATAAAAGTGTCATTAAATCACACGTCTCATATTTGGATTTTGTTTTCCATGGAATATTTCATTGTAAATTGTGTGGTTTAAAAGGTGCTCACCTTTTACACTTTGCCAACATAGTTATTGCAAATCATCCCCTCTTTAATGTATTTGTGGGTTGACACATTTTTTTGAATGACACTTGTGTACTTTCTTCTAAGGCAGGGGTCCCCAACCTTTTGTGCGCAATGAGCAAAATTGGCATATCAAATTAAATGGTGAGCAACATCCATTTTTCGACGGAATATATCTGCGCACAGTTGGTGGGCAAATTGTTTGCAACACAAATTAGAAATGTAACAAAATTAAAACTGCATATTGAACATTTAATTTGCAGTACTTAATAGTTATATAGACCACGTGTTATTCTAGTCAAGGAAAAGTGCAAGGCCTTTAACTTCATTTGACATTAAGTGGTTGTTTACAAGGAATGTTGAGGAAATTGAGTGGTCAGTAGTACATTTATAGACATATAGGACCAGTCCAGCTGTTCAAAAATAGAGTAGGAGTAAATAAACATTACCAGGGGTTTCAGGTTCCCGAGCAAAATATTAGTGCAAATGTATGGACAGTAAAAATGGCCACAAACGGAGCCTCAGATTCTGCCTAGGATTTTTTGGGATCTTTAATGACAAATCGTGCATTCCTAAGCATGCAAGATCGGCAATACTGTTCCACAGTCATTGATGACTGTATTGTGGATGTTTTTTTTCTTCAGGAATGTTATGAAATGTTACATTTCTTATTGATCAAAGAGTAAACACAATCCTCTTGAGTTCATTTTCCAATGGCCAGGGTAGGCACCACGAAGAAGATATCTGACAGCCAGAGAAGCTGGTTGGCGATGCTTACGCTCGAAAAGGAGGCATTGGAAAGAATTACTAATTCACAAGAAATTAACATATTCTCTTAAAACTGCTGAACAGTTCAGAGGCCACAAAGGAAAGCGTCATTTGTCTGAGTCTGTAGGAGAAACTATCCAGGAGAGAGCTATTGGCAAACCGTGCCCCCACGTTGAGGAGTTCCAGGTTATAGAAAGGGATGCACCATGGTTCGATGCAGAATGTAGAATCTCGAAAAGAAAACACCATGATTTAATGAGGGGTGTGTACACTGCTGGTCAGATTTATAGTTTCAAAATGGCATAAAAAAAATCACGGTAAGACAAAAAAAGAATTTGAGAAAAAAATGGGAGCTTTTTTGAAGGACACCAAATCGTTTTATGTTTATTGCTGTTGTCAAGACAGGCATTATGCCAACCCCTTAGACAAGTATTTCTTGGACCACCAGCCCCTCAAGGTTATAGGCCAATTCCCTTACTGGACATTGGGGCTTATTACGAGTTTGGTGGTATCTCACCGGTACCGTTACTGCCACTTGGTCCAGCGGTATCACTGCCAGATTCCAAGTGGTGGTTTGGCGGTGTTAGTCCCCAATTATGGAGTCCGTAGCACTCCAGGGTGGATTTCGTCGGTATTTGATTGATAGAAACATAATGTGGCGGAATTTACATTTTATTGGAGTCGGTGACAAATCTGTGGATGCTGTCCCTTCTCCCCTATAGGGGAGACCATTCCCATGCGGCCAGCGCAGTACGTCCTCGGTACAATAGTTCCCCTGAGGGTGGTGCACAGGCAGAGGATCACATGGGAGAGGAAACCCCTCCTGGGACTAGGAACAACCCTACCCTGAGAATGCAATATACTCGCCAATCACCAGACCATAGGACCCCCCCCCATTCTTATGACCCAAAGAACAACCCCTTCCCTAGATAAGTACTGGGATTATGAAGAGCACAACTGACCCAAGGAAGATCAAGGTTAGAAATACTGAGACGAGGAAGAATGGGGAAGAGTTGAAAGATATGTTATTGACAACCACTGAGACAAATAAGATGCATGGAGGAATGTAGAGTGTTCTGCATAACCAACATGAGCATTCTAGACAACTTGGAATAAGTACTGGGATGAAGAGGAGGAGCGGAGGTATGAAGAGTTCTCCTAAGAACCACAATGAGCAGTCTAGTTGTTGCTGGCTGCTCATTGGTCAATGCATAGTAGAAAAGGATGAGGGACTCAGGAAGAAGTTGTCTAGTCCTCCATGAAGGAGCTGCAGGAGCCAGCACGGTGCAGGAAAGTGCAGGGAAGCACATCAGGATGCCAAGAGAGGAGCTGGAAGGACAAGGGCCAGTCACAGTGGAAGGACCGAATGGCGAGCTGGCAGAGAGAAGCTCCCGGTGTTCCTGCAGACAGGGAAGCTTGTGAAAGGAAGACCACGCTGTCCTGGGAAAGATTGACACTGCAGTGTTCCTGGGCAGACCAGAGCCCACTACAAAGGGGAGCACTCAGGCTGGCTGGTGGGAAACTAAGACGGTGCTGTCAGCATCTTAATAGTCACAGTACAATGAGCAGTCTAGTTGTTGCTGGCTGCTCATTGGTCAATGCATAGTAGAAAAGGATGAGGGACTCAGGAAGAAGTTGTCTAGTCCTCCATGAAGGAGCTGCAGGAGCCAGCACGGTGCAGGAAAGTGCAGGGAAGCACATCAGGATGCCAAGAGAGGAGCTGGAAGGACAAGGGCCAGTCACAGTGGAAGGACCGAATGGCGAGCTGGCAGAGAGAAGCTCCCGGTGTTCCTGCAGACAGGGAAGCTCGTGAAAGGAAGACCACGCTGTCCTGGGAAAGATTGACACTGCAGTGTTCCTGGGCAGACCAGAGCCCACTACAAAGGGGAGCACTCAGGCTGGCTGGTGGGAAACTAAGACGGTGCTGTCAGCATCTTAATAGTCACAGTACCTGGCAGGCATGTGAACCATGTCTGTCCCCCAACAAGAGAAACTTAAGGGTCTGGGTCCCACTAAACGAAAGCAACATGAGTCCTCTTCCTTGTGGCGGTACTTGGGAGGAAAGGGCTCCAAGTACCCACACACAAAAGAAGGTGTCTGGGACCCACTACATGAGAACCACACAAGTCATCTTCCTCGTGGTGGTACATGGGAGAAGAGAGCTCCAAGTACCCTCACGCAAAGAAGGGGGGTTTGGTACCCACTACAGGAGAAACACACAAGTCCTCTTCCTCGTGGTGGTACTTGGGAGAAGAGGGCTTCCAGTTCCCAAACATAAAGAGGGGTCTGGGGCACAGTCCCATAAGAAGGGAAACCACAGAGTAATTTACTAAGCACCATACTTGGCAAGGAAGTGAACCACATTGGCCCAAGCAGAAAGAGAGAAAGGCAGAGATCTAGGACCTACAAGAGAAGGAACCAGGGCAAAGGAGTCATTGCCCCTGGCTGTGGTCCAATAAATAGAGAGTTGCCAAGAGAAGGAACCAGGACAAGGGAGTGGTTGCCCCTGGTTGCTACAAAGTTTGTGCAACGTTTTACATTTAAGAACTTTGGGTTTGTAACCTGTCTTATTTGAAACTCTTTGATTGGATCTACAACCTATTCTTCTGAATTAAGAAGACATTTTGTTTTTTATAGGTTAGTAAATAGTGTGAGGGATGGAGATAGGCTTCGGACTTGTGACAGTGGACTATTTACTTTAGACAAAACATACTGGCAGTTTCCTTAGTTTTGGTTGAGGAAGGGAAACCCCTCTTAGCTTTAGGGAAAGGCAGGAGTTTCCCCAGTCCCCCACCCTTTTACTTTCAATAAAAGTATATGTCAATCAACATGAGCCCACTGTGTCCGAGTCCTACTTCTACATTCTTACAGGTCACTAATGGTATTTTAAGTCTTATCCAACGTGATAAACAGACATGTCAACATCTGTCCAATATACAAGATTGTGGAATTATACATTGTTTTTCAGCACCAATAAAGGTGTCAAGAAGGGATGTCAGTTGGTCTCAATGTATTCCTTTTTGATGTTGATACTAGTACTTCTCTTAGGAAAGTTAATCCACCCTCCACCTGAAGGGTTCATTTTATAGCATGCTTCCTTATGCAGAAGACACAGCTATTTTGGACTTGCCCCCAGCAGGTTTCCAACAGGGCCTGCTAAACACAAGTTACTATTTTGGGAATTACAGTTTGAAATTAAATATAATAAAAACAAAAATGATGGTGTTCAGGCAAAGGGTGAAACCTTGTAGATCGTTTTTAAATGAATGTAGAGATGAGGGGGCAGTCTCATATTTATCTGAGCCTACTCTTCTGAAAGAGCAGTGCTTGCTTCAGTCATTTTAAGAAGATAGCTGAAAAGGCATCATTAATGATTAAATGGCTTTTTATGTTATTTCAGGTTTGCTGCATTCTGATTGGAGAAGCTGGAGATATATAAGACAAAGGTCTGCTCCATGATTTTAAGGCCGCAAAATCTAGGGTGGTTAGAACTGTAATTTCCTGGAGGGGTTGCAAAATAAATTCCTGTGCTAAATAGCAGGTCTCTCTGCAGATATACCTGCTAGCCCCTTGTGTTAGGCAGAAACCTGTGCAGTTCCCTTTGGGAACACTGCAAAAGATTTAGGACTACAGGTGTTAGCAGTAAACCCACTTGGTAGCAGTCTGTACCACCCAGATTTACCTGGTAGCTGTGGCTGAGCAGTCAGACTTCCCTCAAGAAGAGTTAGGCAGTATGCAAAGTATACACAATAGGCACTCAGACACAATAGCACAAGCAAACACTGACCAGTGCACTCTTATTTGTAACACACTCTAAACACAGTTATTATTATGATATATACAACCCTTATTCCTTATCAGACAAGTCTCAGTTAACACCACTTATTTGCAGACAGAGGTGAGCGCTTAACTATAGATGGCACTCCAATAAGTTCATGAAAAAGGGAGGGAAAAAGGCAGAATATGTGAAGATACACCACTCTAAGATTTAGGAACACTTTTAGCAAGGTAGAAGAGCAAAAGTCACTTGTGAGCCAAAGTCCATAGGCTGGGCCCACTCTTAGAGAGAGCAGAGCACAAATGCACCCAAGATCACACAGTTACACTAGGCTTTGAAAGTCTTGCAGAGAGTTCGAAAAGAGTTTAGAGAGGCTCAGAAAAGTTTAGCCAGGGTGTCCCAGGCTAACCCAAGTTCGAAAGCCAGGGGCTAAATCTACCCCGTACAGTCGGTGGCAAGGGAAGCCAGGCGGAACACGGTCCCTTAAGTGGGAAGGATCCTCCAGCGGTGGCAATTGTTCCTGGCAGCGGGTGCAAGTCTCGGCGTCGTCCACGGGAAGAGAAGATCTCGACTTGGAGGAAAGATGAAGGTCGTTGCACTGCCAGGGAAGAAACCAGCCGCAGAGTTTTCCGGTTAAAGGTATTACCCTTTATTTCGCAGTCATGGTAAAACGTGGTATTCCGG
Organism: Ambystoma mexicanum; assembly: GCF_040938575.1. Classification (NCBI taxonomy): domain Eukaryota; kingdom Metazoa; phylum Chordata; class Amphibia; order Caudata; family Ambystomatidae; genus Ambystoma; species Ambystoma mexicanum. Next base: position 520,146,162 of record NC_090923.1, read on the forward strand.
TTGCAGGGTGCTTGGCACAGGCAAGGCTGGCACGAGATGCGTCAGGAAGGCGAAAAGACGGTGAAACTGGTTATCCCCACCAGTCAAACGAAGAAGACTCTCCGGCGGGAGATCTCCTCTGTCATTGGGAAAAGTGGTGAGACGGTCCAGCAGGGCTCCACCGGTGGTGTCGTCGTGGCAGGTTGGCTCAGCTTCTCCCTCGTCGGATTCTTAGGTCCTGTGGCGACTTCTGAAGTTCCAGTCCCCAAAGCCCTGCTTTTATGCAGAAAACCCCCACTCAGCCTAGCTGTCACTCAAACATGCGAAGTGGTGAGCCGGCCGGCTCACCACTTGGGCCAATCAGGACGGAGTGCGACTTGAGTTGCCTAGGCAACTCAGTCCAGGGTGCCTAAATCCCCCTCCACCCCCCCTAAGTACGTACCCTAGACAGAGTGGCACCACTTTGGAGGGCTTCTGTGGAGAAGCCCGCCAAAAAGTGGAACAAACGGCTCGACTTTGGTTGGAGTCACAGAAGAGAACTCAAAGGCCATTTTAGAACCGAGTTCCGGCAAAAAATACCAACCGGAGAATTAATAATAAATAAATAAACCGGCGGTATGTTCGAGGCTATCGTAATTAAATAAATAAAGATAGTAGCCTCGAACAATGGGAAAATCCCATAGAGAAATATTCACGGTTGAATATAAAAAGTAGTATCCACTGCCACCAGCCAAAACTCGATCAGGGAGGACGGAGACATGCCCCCTCGACTAACAGACCCCGGGGCAATCGAATTGCCCCGGCCAGTACGTCCACAATATGATGGTTTGTACTGGTTCTGTTCAGAATTCAAGACTAGCAAAGTCAATGGTGACTTTACATGCCCTGGGAGACAGTAGTCAGTCCCAGGGTATGGAGTCTATACTGGGGGGTCACTATGACACCCTTGTGTTACTGCACTGAAGGTGCTGTGTAACACACATCACAAAAACACATGAAGACCTATGGAGTAAAAGACCCCATAGCCCATTAAACACATCTAGAGTCAAAGGAACACACTCAAATCATGTCCAAGAGTGAGGGTAAAAGAGTCTCACTCTTGGCAGGAGAAAAAAAAGAAACCCCAAAAATCCAGCAAAGCTGCTGGGGAACTCACTAGGTTTGCAAATCCAGCCTAAACAGAGAATTCTCCCTAACACCTTGTGAGCCGAATTCGGGATGTTCAATTTGAAAGTGCCAGGCCAGTTAAGAATGTTCCTTATTTTTTAAAAGCACATCTAGGATTTTCTGCTAATCATAAAGTGAATTTCAGTGCAAGTGTGATTGTAGCCTCCCCTGGTGAAAAGAAATACTTGTGGTTATGGGCGGTTGTAAGGCACTGTCCATTTGGATAGGGATGCAATCTAACTACATTTGGTGCATTAAGCCACCTCAAAATAGTTCCAAAAGCTAGAGCGTGTCCGATGGAAAAAGAGTTAGGTGTCCAAAATATACATAGGCTGCCCACTTTAGCCTTATATACAGACGTACGTACACATATAAGATGGCAAGGAGAAATCTGTCAAATAAGATCCCCAGAATGCAGGAGGCTGGTGTTAATGGTACGTTTAAATGTACACACTCCCCAATAAATTAAGAAAGTGTGCTGGAGGAAACACAAAGTGCGCTTGCAAAATAGGAGTCAAAGATTTGGTTCATTTTCTGTTCATTTGCTGTTGTTTGTCTGTTTTGCATAAGCGTGGAATGCATGGGAGCTATGCTATATGTAATTAATTGTAATGTTCAGACTTGTATATATAGCAAGTTTGATTATGTTAAAGTTGCTTTTTTATTTTGGGCTTGTTCTGTGTGAATTGTATGAAAAATATGAAACATGTTTTTAAATGTTGCTGACTTAATGGAGAAATACGATTAAATGTGAATTAGTACTTCAGGTCATTACATGGTAGCCTTTAAAGATCACTTCATTGGGCTTTTGGAGGTTACCGCCTGAGAATTATTTGGGAATGTTATGGCAAATGGTGTGTATTAAAGCTCCAGAAGGCTGTTGCATTGGTGAAAAAGTGGTTAGGAATAACAATAATACCTTTCTCAGTTATTTGGAGCCTATTTACTCTGCCCAAAAGGGATTTTACACAAGACTTAGTGGCAAACATTGGTCAAACCTTTGAGCATTTGGTGACCACTTCATAGAGGGGTGTGGTGGTGTTAACTGAGTATTTGAATCAATTAATTGACTTGTTAGTTTAAACCTATTAACAATAAATTAATTGGATTGGAATACAGGGCAAATTCATTATGAAAAATGTGGCATGCATTTACCGTAAATACAGGAGACACCAAAATGAATATTGTCGATAAATATACATGGTGGGATCAAACACAAACCTCACTTGTGCAGAAAGTGTGCATGCACATTATTTAATAAAGGAAAGTTGGGTATGCATACCATCTCCTTGTCTATTATGCTCATACTAGTTGTACCAAAGAACAGAATATGCCAATTTTCTCCATGACACAAACATGGTTAAAATATTGTACTCATTAATACATTTGTCAGCTGGGCAAAGTAACTGGAGATGACAGGGTTTTAGCAATGACACTACCATAACAAGTAAGGACATTTACTGAAGAATTATGTACATGGTGGCACCAAACAAATCTTGCATGTATGAAAATGATCCAGCTGGAAACACAGCGGCTCATTGGCCAACATTCTTGCACAGTCCAGGACTCTGTCCTGACTACAGTGCTACTGAGGTCTCATCCATTCAGCACCTCCTTCTAGGCCTTCACACCATAGCCCAGGGCAACTGGCGAGCAACAATTTAGGGTGCCGTTAGCAACATGTTGCTCCCGAGCTACACGTTGGGGATCCCTGTTCTAAGGGGACAGTCCAATTGAACTAAATGTGTATATTTCACTTGAAGAAATGTTAGCTTACTGTGCATATATTTATGTGTGGCAGCTTTTAGCCTGCCCACCCCAAGGGTCAGGTGCTCCATTAATGAGGCTTCCTTCCCCTTTTTGAAGTGAGCAGCACTTGCTAATTCTGTAAGATACATGCTAACACGTCACCAAGCCTGAACCCAGCAGGAGAGGGGACAGAAACCCTCCACAACCATTGATTTAGATGAGCATGCCAAGGAGAACCGGTGGAACTATGCCTCTGTCCTCATATATTTGACTATTCATATGTTATTGACCCTTGCAACACACCCACTATTTTTTAGGACTGAAGCCCTGTATTTGAAGACCTGCAAAATTGCTTATTTCCCTGCCTCAAGACCTCCCAGGTAAATAGGCTCTATCACACTATAAGTAAATTCTGCAGAGGATGAAACCTGCCCTGTCTGTCCCAGGGCCAATCCATGCCACGACACAACATCCTTGGAACTTGCTTGGACTTTATTTTGTTTAACAGCCAAAATAATTCTTATCTGTAGCTTCTGAAATGCAAGCATGTTGCTAGGTTGGAGAATATGGCCAAAATATATGCACAATAAGAATAAAAACAAGTGGGAAACGTCTGAAAAACAGCAGTTAACTTCAATTAGCAAAACACAACCAATATATTTTGGCAATGCCTTCCTCAGTCAGATGGGCATTTCAAACACGTCTCAAAAAGACCTTTTGCAAACAATGGGCCTAATTCACAGAAGCGTTTTATAGCAAAGCCCTGTTGGATTAGGCCTCTGTGATTTAGGCCCAATATCTCTACCAATTACATCTGGGAAGAGGTGAGTAGGTCTCAGTTCCGGGCTTCTCCACTTAACCACAGTGTGTGCTCCCGGACAAATCGGTTTCTCTTACTATGCCTTATCTGTGGAAATTAAGTCTATATAATATACACAGCTCACACTGTCTGCCACTGGTTCAAAACAAGCATCTCCCCTAATATTTCCACATAGGCAAATATTAACAATAACAATTAATATACTGGACGTCACTGTTTATTTGTTTCCCGCCTTACTCATGGCAACGTTTTTTTAATTTTCATTTTCTATAATATCACTGATGTAACTATTTATGCAAATAGGTGGGATCCCAATCACCTTTTGCCACCCAAGGCCCTGCAAATCCTAATGCCGGCCCTGACTGCCCCTTAAACCCCTTCCATGACATTTGGAAACACCCGTGTATAGGCACTACACAAATGTCCAATAAATAAGTAAATAATTGAAGTAAACAGTGACAATTATTAGTCATTTCCCTGCCAAATTCCTCTTTAAAACATCTTCTGGTAAATGTCCTGCATGGGTTCTGACATTAAGCATATGCAGAAATGAAGTTGAAGTGCTCATTCTGGTTCCTGCAGAAGGGGTGTGAAGCATAGCCAATTGATACCACAGCTGGCAGTCAGGCAGACCACCTGGCACATAGCCGAGGCACAAGGGCGAATAACCCCATGCATGCAGTGAACTCAGTTCAAATGCTGTTCACTGCATGCATTAATTTATTCTTCGATGTTCACCACCACATGCAGGCTGGAGGACAGCCATTGTGTTACCCATTATTTTAATGACATCCACTAATGCAAATGTGGCAGCTGCCATTGGTTATGACAGATTAGATCTGGTCTGGCCAATGCAGCCACATGGAGAGCAAGCACAATCTCTCAGAACAACCTCATTTCCTGTTAATGAGGCCGCCCATGCCTCGCAGCAATACACTGCTGGACAGGCCTACTGGGAATTTGGGAGATTTCCCCGTAGACTCTACACCCTGGCCCTCTTTTGTGTGAATACTCTGGTTTTCTGCTCCTCTTACCATATCACCCATGCACTGCAACCCTGCCCCCATCTCTCCACATCCGGCCCGTTTCTTGGCCCAAGCGGGGCGGGTGACAGCCCGTGGCAGAGGGGTAAATAGCTCAGGAGGAGGGTGCATGAAGGGGCCCACCCGGCTGGCTGCTCTGTGCTGACTTGTAGATGACTGGGATGCGTTCTGAATATGCAAACAAAGGAATGCATATTCCAAATGCATAGTGTGAGATGCTCGCAAGTCACACACCCTGTGCCCCTCATTCTTTGTGAAGTGGGGCAACTTATAAGTGATGGCTCATTTAACAAGCCATTGTTTTTACACAGTATGCGCTTAACATTTCAGTGTTAAGAACTGAACATGGGGCATTTTTATTCAGAAGGCCAGAACAAGTATGTTAGCTGACCAAACCTATGCATTCTGCTGTTGAAATTAAAACTCCCAGGTAGGTTTGAGGGCTACTAGGAGTTCCCAGAACTCATGGAAGGCTCAACAGCAAGTTCAAACTGCGGTTCATTACAGCCAAAACCAAAAGGGATCAGTACATGGACAAAGGAAATCCAGGGACATCTCAGTGAGCTCTGGCTCGCAGGCCAGTTTTGATAGACTCTTGTGTCATGAAACCGTCACAACCTGGGCCCATCTCCAGAAAACCTATAATCACTCGGAATTGGGTGTTGAGTGGTAGTCCACTTTTTGTTTAGTTTAGTTTAGTTTATTATTTGTAGGGCGTGCCAGGCCCTGGAGCATCAGGGCGCACAAGACAAGAATATGCTCAGCTTTGTTACAGGTACAATTACATAAACATAATACATTCTGCCATAAATAAAATATATACAGGTACATGTGCATGGACCCTAAGTGTGTTAGTTTACTGGCTCTTGCATGTCAGATGTCAGGCCTGGCCTGTCCCAATAGTGCTGCTATTAAGCAATGTCTCTGTGTGGCGATCCAATCATTGGTTCTTACCCATTGCTACCCACCCCTAGGGTCCTGGACTGTGATTGGCTAGAGCTGGTTCAAGGTAATAAGAACAACTATGTGTCTGCATTGTAACATGTGTGCACCACCAAAGACTATATGAGTGTCCTTCCATATTGTGCAACATTAGGCTTCTCCTGTAGTGACTTTGTTGCAGCTTCTGTCTGGTTGCATGAGATCTCTCCTCTTTCCCAGGTGCTAGTCTCCGTTCATCATCGGCTGGGCCCGTCACATGCTCAGAGACCGTGTTTTTGGGCTTCTGGAGCTCTGAATTAATCAGATTTATTTGCATTAACTGTACAGGTGTTACTGCATTTCAGGGAATGGAATGTCACTCGCTTCTCAGTGGCCTTGGCAGCAGGGCCTGTCTCACACGTTCGTACCTCTGAGCAGCCTCAATTCGCTCAGCTTCTGCCGAGGGTCTGTGGCCAATTGTAATTTTCCTAAACCATAACATGGCATCTACATTGTGCTTTTACAAATTCACCATATGTTAGTCGCACATGGCTCTGTTAGGTCCTGTAGGTGCTCCTGCAGTTCCATTGGTTGTGTGCATGGAAGCATCTGCAAGCTTGCTCAGTATCTCTTGCTTCTTGTGGGTTCTGCATTTCTGCGGTTAGGCTAATGACAAAAATAATGAAGGCGAAGGCAGTATGTGTATGTATCTGTCCTCTAACTTATAGGACTTTTCCGCATATGTTCTTTGTGTATTCGGGTGTGTGTTTTGTGTCCCGATGTGCAGGTGGCACGTGTGCTTTATGTCTAATGCTGCTAGGTCGTGATATCGCTAACAACGTCATGCATGGCTTCTTGGTGCTTTTAGTCGAGACTGTTAATTGAGGTCTCCTTAGTGGCATTCTGTGGCTCTTCATCCACTCTGTGTAGTGCTTGCACGGCTCCTGGGCTATATGGCTGGCTGATTGGCTACCGTTCAACATACCTGTCTATCACAGGAGCACTAGGAATCAGTCTGAAATTGTATGGGCGAGCACGGTGTCTCTGGTTTTTCTACTGGGATGTATGCTTTATGGGAGGGGGAGCGTGGTTAGGATTCAACCACCCCTCTCACTGCAAAGAGAATTAACATGCCACATAGAAAAAGTTTTAAACTATTTTTTTTATTTTCATGTCTCTTTTATCTGACACACGGACACTTTTATTTGTATATTACTTTTTAATTACATTTGGTACATCCCTGGGAAGGTTAACTGTCATTTTCTTGCTTAAGTATTCTAGTGTCTGCTTTGGGATATGGACTAAATGCATCCGCTCTGCATCAAAGGTCTTTTAATTTTTTTAATAAACCACACACTGCCTAGCGTGCACACAAGATGGCAAATCAATGTGACTTGGCACCTTGATTTGGAAAGCAGGGTTCATTGTGTGTCACCATGCAGACAGTACTTCATGGCAAATAAATGCAGTGATGTGTGCAGCAATGATTTGTGCGCTGCACAAGTCACCACCCTGTTGGTAAATGGTATGTATGTGGCTCTCCCGTATGTAAAAGCACATATGCTTGGAACGTTTTTTGTATGTGGCTCTGACGAGTATGCCATACTGTGCCCACACTTAAACATATAAAGCAATCAAACAAGTTGCCTCAAATTGTACACCCACTAGGCCAAACACCCTTTCTGCACTGCCACACCATGATTTTCACTAGCTGCAGGCCAGCACTAATAAGAGATGCTAATGACAGCTCAGTTAGATAAAGCATAGGCCTGCTCTTTTTTGCAGAAATAACCCCTGAGGACTGGGTAATGGTGAGGGGGTAGTGGCTGAGGAACTGTGGACCCTTTACCATGCATTTGAAGGCGGTTTTGTTTAAAGCGCTTCATCTGCTTATTACTGGTCAGGCTACGGTTTGCAAGAGGTACAATCTTTTTTGTGTGTCCTTTCTGTGCATTGTTTATTGGGTGTCTCTTTTAGGGTATCCTTTCCTGTCTGTAGATATAATTCCCTAAAGATTTCTGTATTGGCGCTTCGATATGCTCACACTGAGACCCAGCCCTTCTTCACCTAAAATTCTCCAGAAACAAGAAGCAATTTTATACTCACATCCAAAAACTTAAGCTGTTCGAATCAGTATGTATGATTGATGGTTACAAACATTTTAATGTTAGGGCGAGTGTTGTGAGCTGTGATATGAGCACCAATCGAAGTGTCTGTTATGAATTGAGAGATTCACACGTGTAATCCTTTTATCACAGACTTGTTTATCAAATATAGAGATCTCTGATCACTGTTACCTTCCGGAAATGCTCACACAGGAACCCTCATTGATGCTAATTGTCCCCTTTTCCACTCTCATGAAGATATTTTGAAAGCGTTCAATAAGAGTGCACCAGACTATCCATCTTGGAATGATAATATTCTATCAGAAAATAATTCATATTGTTAGTGTAGTATTACCCCTTGCGAAATACAAGTGAGGTGGTACGAACAGAACACCTGCAACACAGGGCCAGTGGTCAGTGGGCCCTCAGACCCCAGCAGGCTGGTCACACTGCAGTGTGCCAGCACGAACTTTGAAACTGCATTCAGGCAAAGCCTTTCCTAAGATCAGATGACAGAAAAACCATTCAGAAAAACCATTTACTTCAGAAGCAACAGCTGTGTTTTCACAATAGATTTCTTCTGTAAAGTACTTGAATAACAATGTAATGAAACTAGCTTCATTTATATAGCAATTATTTATTTATTTTGAGGGGTTTTGTCGCACGACACAGAGGTGTAGTTTGGGAGTGATGTGCCAGTCGGGGGACACGGGGGAGCATTCTAGGATTTCGCCCTGGTCACCAAGGTGGCTAGAAACCTGTGCTCCACATAACCCATATCACTTCAAGGAACTTCTTAAAAAGCTCACAGTATGTTGCTCCTCCCCCTTAACAAATGTTATGTCTGTTTTTATGTTTTCAAGCCTACTTGCAGGGCTTGGCCTTGCTCAAGCTATGTCATTTTGGGCTGCTTTGAAAAACATTTCCAGTGCCACTTTTTGTGCCCAGTCCACCCCTGCATCGGTATATGAAGATACAGAGAAAATCTGCACCACCTCGGTTTGCAATGCTTTTCGCGGCCTCCACAGGCATCAGCGCGAAGACGACGAACATAAACCCGGCATCACAGGAACCAGTTCAGGGCCAGGGTTTTCAGTTGCATTCAGTACCCAAACATCGCCCCTAAGGCCTGGGCTCAGGCTACAGGAAAAACGCCATTCCAGTACTGGGCCAGCCTGCTGCACAACTGGCTGTGCCGGCCTGTCACACTGGCGGGGTTAAGAACTCAGGGAGTCAGGTGTTATCAGATTTCAACTGATGGAAAAGGACCTAAACCCACACCCATGTCACGCTATCGACACACAAAAATGTGCTTGATGTGGCAGTCAGTACTTCACAAAACACCCCGTCCTTCCGGATTGTTATGGTAGTCAGAAGACCAAGCTAACGAAGGCGCGCGTGCAGCTCTTGAACTCTTGAAGAATGGAATCCAGCTGCATTCGTTTCTCTTCAGATAATAGCTGACTAAAAACGTAGTCTGGTTGTGTCATTGAGGCATTACATTTGCTGTGAGAAACCATCGTTGCAGCAGGAGGCCTGCTTCCTCGCCAGCGTCTGCAATGGCGGGAGACAACTGCCGGGTAAAGGCTAGTCGTGCGAACCTCCTCTCGAGGCAGCGCCGCCATGAACAGCAAAGCGTGATGGGAATGCCCCTCCCCTCAAACCGTCCTCCACAGGCGAGAGCGCAGGGATGCAAGGATCGAGTATTACAATGTATATGCTGACGACATCAGCATAGCTGGTAAAACAGCTCAGCGGGTTGAGACCTTGCTCCTGGAATCTGTAGGTTTCAATCCCGGCATTGCCTCCTCAGCCTTTTATCCTTCTGAGGGTGATAACACGATTTACCCATTTCGATTGGCTAATAATAATTCTTTGTAAAAATGTTCTGAGCAAAGCGCTTCTTATATGACAAGTTGTTATTATCATCTATCATTATAATTTATCCTAAACAGACATTCATAAAATGTTATACACGCCAGTTACATGCAGTGCAAAATGGCGTATACACGCATTTCATAAATAAGCATGTACAGCACGGCATCAATCTTAGACGGCCGGTGACCAGCATAGCACTTTCTAGTTTAACCATCTAATGTAAGAGGTTACCCAAGAGAAATAAATAGAGCGTATCTCTTTCCAAATACATGAGCGGCAAATCCCTCGTCACCGTGAAATGGCCCATTCCAGGCAGCTATCTCCCACCTACAGTAGATAGATGGGCAGTGAACCCAATGTCTAAGAACGCGCATCGCGATATTTCCGAGCCCTGATATTGCACGCCACAAGATACATGCTCCTACACAATGTGTAATCAGAAACAACAAAAAAGTAAAGGGAGATCAGATTTGGAAAAAAATCATGCAAATAATCTTCCCTCAAAATCTTCCTTCTGACCTCCTGTGCGCCCCACGTGCTCTTTTCTACTGTATCCATTTTCTTTAGCACCAGTGTCAGTTAAAACTCAATCCAAAACGACTCGCAGCAATCTTACTCTGCAGATAACTAACACGCGGTCTAGCCATCGGTTCCGGAAAGGTACATATCAAAGACACTCAAAATGCTCATTTTTCCACCAAGTAGTCGCCATGAGAACAAATAAACATGAGGTTGTTAAGCTTATCACAACAAATTTAAGTAGCAACAAATGTAAGACGGCCACTATGAAGACAGTGGCTACTTCTATGGGGAGGGACGGCCCCTCTCCCATCAGCACTGAGCTCTACAGAGCTCTACAGAGATGGGAGATAGGACACAGTGGCTGTGGACATCCACAGGAAACTGGAGGTCTGAGGGGGGCATCCTCTAGCACTATCCACTGTCCCTCAAGCACCCACCAATCACCCCACCGTGTCATCGCACCGTCGCTCCCATCATCCTGCCATCCTTCAACCTATGCCACAGACTAGGGGAAATCCGGTGGCTTTTGGTAGAGATGCCAGGCCGCTCAATCGGAGCGATGCCACACTGAGGATAGTAGAACCAGTCCAACCAAAGCTGGCAGTATTTCCTTGATGCCTGTTTCTCACCATAAAAGCTGCCACCAAGCCAACAAAATGACATGGCCGTGGATACGCCACATTATGACAAGGCATGAGAAACGCATGAGAGGGGTCCTGCCAGGGGTCCTGCCATCTGATTTAAGGATGTTCAAACACACATGGACAAAATTCGCAAAAGTCACTAAAGGCACCCCACCCCAGCGCTTGACATCCATGCTGGCCCCTAGTTCACTCTCCTAGCTGTCCAGTTGCAGAAATCTCCTTTGAGGAGCATCTTTCAACTGCCTACATCATCTCATCACATGCCTGCCACACACACCCACACAACTCCGAACATTCACCAGTATAAATAATGCTAAACAACAACCGAATTACACTAAATCATTGTTAGCACATTTCAGCACACTGTAATGCCTGGTGCACTTTTAGAAAGTCTTTAATACAGAGGCAAACCCACCCGCCTTTTCAAAATTGAACAGATCTCCAGCAAAGACAAATACATGATTTTGAACCGAAGAACAGTGTTGAAAATAACATCTTCTATAACCGGCCTAAAGAGATTGAAATCGGATGATTTCAAGCTGATTGAGCCATGCCACAGCGACAGCATGCCCAAAGCCTACTTACACATCTACGCATCCGCAATCCATGACCTGCCCCGGCAAGCTGGTGAAGAGCTAAAATTATCAGGTCTCCATCTCTTTGAACTAAAACTTCCAGAACAAAAAAGTCATACTCGAGGAGCCCCTCCCACACATAGAAGAAACCACTATCGTGGCTCCCCATACCGCCATATCACTCGAAGAGAAGAACTGAAGGCACACTTCATAGACTTACCAGAGAAGACTAAGGAACGCCGTGAACCCAACAAGTTCCCCACTCGAACTGCACTATGCGATCATGACCCGGGATGTCCATCAGACAAACCCGACCGCCATAATGCGGCCGACTCATCGGACGCACTCCGTACTCAAGGCCGACAAGAAACAAGCAGGTACAGTCCGGCTAAGCACACTATGGACAGGCACTGGCCATATCAAAGAAGACAAAGTCTGAGAGACTACTCTCCTCAGAGAAGATCACACAACTACAGAGCCTATCGGCACGTCTCGCCTTCTACGACACCTTTAGATTCAGCGGCTACATCAAAAAAAATCACGACATCAGGTGGACCCTGGCACTGGATAAAAGAAGCCCTTAGCTAAAACCGATCCAGATAGCAACCACCTACTGAAGCCGACAAACTTTATCATCATAAAACTCTCACGTTGGCCTCATGGAACACTAGAGGACATGCACATCTAGCTGACCCCAGCAGTGTGGACTTGGGTCAGTTCGACATTTTTTGTCTTCAAGAGACATGGCCTCAGGAGAAACCATCAATGGACGGTTATGAAATCGTAATTTCACCAGCCGCTAAAGGGCTGTTAGGCCGACCCTCTGCTGGCCTCCTCATCGCCGTTCGAACTGGTCAGAATCCAAAAATCATCAAGACTACGGCAAGATCCTACGGGGTGCTAGCTGCTCTTATCGAGTGGAACTGCTCTGTTGAAACTTTGAAGTCATCTACTAAGCTTTGCTCAACGACCTCTATGGCGTTGATCACCACTTACTGGAACCCCCAAAGAACGACGACAACAAACTTCTGCCAAACCATGGCCGAAACCATCAACGCCATCCTTATCGAATGGAATAACCCGTTCGTTATAATCTGTGGAGATCTCAATGCAAAGTGCATTCATCCGAAAGACCACCCTCCAGATCCTGTCCTGTCCATGAATTCTGAACTCAGAGGACAAGCCTGGATGAATCTAATGTCAACAAGAAACCTACACAACACAGCATGGATTCTGGACGGGCATCAACACATCCTGACCTGGGAAAGAGGCCAGTCTGCTGCCACCCTGGACTACATCTCCGCCTTGCAAGCTATGTGCCCAGAAATCGAACACTTCCAGGTGGTCAAAACAACAGCGAGTGACCACAACATGCTCACATTAGCATGGTCCTCTGCCGCTCGGAGGTCGAACTTCTATTTATCCCAGGTCGAGTCCAACCCCCAACAAACTCGGCTCCGTCTGACAGCAGCCAGTGTTAGAACTCTAACTCAGGAGTACGCCGCAGAAGCTGATGCTCAGCCGACTCCAGACACAGCCTCGAGACCGAACTACCTGCCTCTGTTGATCAAGTACGAGAAACATCAGACAACTGCAAAGGTAATTCCGAATACTAATAAACATATTTACGACATACGGATAGCAGATAAGAAAAAAGCACTAAGAAAACAAAAATGCAGCGCAAAAGCGGAAAACACCCCGGCAGCGTGGAAACTGTGGAAAAAAGAACACAAAATCTACAAATCATGGATCAGATCACGCAGGGCCGCTCTATACCAACGCGACGCAGAAGCCATGTTGACAGCACTCACGACTAAAAAAACAGCTGACTTCTGGTCTCTGATAAATAACTCTCAAGGTACCACAGCTACAAACATGATCAACTCAGTCACGGAATCGGCCTCGGTCGATTTCTTCACCGATCTCTTCGCCAGTCCGACGCCGCCCATGAACCTCTCTTGGGAGACTACGCAAGCACCCTTGGTCGACCTCTCGGCAAAAGCAGAAATCAGTGTGGCCATTCAGAAGCTAAAACCATCAAGAGCTCCAGGCCCCGATGGCCTTACCAACATCGACTTAAAAAAACACCTCAACGAATAGACAACCTTTATCAGCTTTCTGTTTGAACACTGTCGAGCCAGCAGTCAGATCCCACTTTCATGGTCTAAAGCCACAGTGATCCCAATCTTCAAGAAAGGAAGCAGGGAAGACCCGGGCAACTCTCGCCCAATAGCCCTGTTGGACATTATGGGCAAATTGTTTGCATCTCTCCTCTTGGATCACTTCCAACGTTGGGCGAAATTGGCCCCCTGCAGCGACCCTTTCCAGCTGGGCTTTAAGAAAAACGGCAGCACTACGGTGAATATCTTCATTCTTAGCATCATAAAGGCAAAAATAAAACAAGGTGCCCCGACAGTCTACGCCGCGTTCATTGATCTTTCGCAGGCGTTCGACAAAGTTGACAGAATGCTACAATGGGGAAAGCTGAAACACTGGAGCTGCCGGACGCTATTTTAAACCCCATAATCGCGCTCCACACCAACACCACGCCCAGTGTTCGGTTGAACAGGCAAGGGTCCCTTTCCGTAGAAATCCAAGCACACAGAGGCGTCAAGCAAAGCTGCCCGCTGGCCCCAGCCCTCTTCGTTGCCTTCCTGGGGGACTTTGAAGACTCTGAAGCTTCCGTTCGTAGCTTTCCCCCGAAGTTTGGAAACACTGCGCTCTCCCGTCTTCTTTATGCCAACGATATGATCCTCCTTGACCAGACTCCCATTGGTTTACAGCGGCAGTTGGACAATTTGGCTGAGTACATGGACTTCAACAACTTAAGCATAAACAAGTCCAAAACTAAAATCATGATTTTTTCCAAAAATCGTCTGCCACTGAAAAACACCAGCTCTTGGTCAGTGAACAAAGTTAGAATTGAAGTTGTTCCACACTTTAAATATCTTGGAGTTATCATCGACAGGACGCCTCGAGAGTCTAAAATGCAACAACACCTCTGGGCCAAAGCCAAACACCTGACTGCCCAACTGAGAACGATCGATCGAAAGTTTGGAACATTTTCGCTGATTCCTGCCATCAATTTCTACAAGGGCAAAATGGTCCCTGCTCTAACTTACGGCATGGATGCTACGATCACCATGCCTCTTGGGTTCTGGCAGAAACTGGAGGGATATATTTGGAAATCCCTCCTCGACCTTCCAAACTCCATCCCCATGGTGGCCGTCAGAAGAGAGCTAGGACTTCTGTCGCTGAACGCCACCGTCAGCGCGGCCTCATTGGTCCTCTTCAGGAAGACACTCATCCAAGATGGCCTTCCAATCTTTAACATCATTGGTCAGGAGATGGCTTCAACGACCTGTAAGGTCCTGCAGACCTGGATGCACCATCAAAAAACAAATTGCAAGACCTACTATGTTCAACAGACGACCTAATTACCAATCCGCAAAGAGTCACTGAAAAACTGAAAATCCAAGATGGATAACCACCATCGAGCAATCAGCAGCGATAAAGTATCTGAAGCACTTGCCTCCCACGTACAACAAGCTGAAAACCCTGTTGACGTACTGCACCAAATTTCCAGATAAAAAACTATGCAGCATATTCTTAAGAACACGACTTAATCTGCTCCACACCAGAGAAATCCTGGGGTTAAGAAATCAATCCACTATGACAACCTGCAGACTCTGCAAAATCCCAGACTCTATTGAGACAGTTCGTCACCTTCTGTTAAACTGTCCATCGTTAAATCTAGAATGCACAGCTTTTCTGGGTGGATTCTGTATTGATAGAAGAAGACACATGGTGGTGCCGCCTCATCTCGGGAGAAAAAGCCCGTTGGGCGGTAGCCACGTCTAAATTGAGGGAAGCAGCCTTCATCAAAATCAACGTCAACGGCCGTTTACCCTCCGCTGCTGAATCTTCAACTTAACTACACTGCATACCAATAGACCCCTCCCCTGTTTGTGCTGCTCTGTTCGGAGTCTCCCCACTAGACGCCGAATGCCATGGCAATCTGTCAACGACTCTTACATGCTGCGCTTTTGTCGCGGCTTGACTCTTTAATCGCTCCCTACAAGGCGCGTTCTTGCACAAAGGAAAAAAGCTTTTCTATATTTTACATCTGCTCTCTTGTAAAAATCATTTTTTCTTTGATTACACACAAGTAAAAAAAAAAAAAAAAAAAAGGCTTCTGGTGCCCGACGCAGAGCCTCATTCAAAGGCACAGTTCAGGCACCCCGACAATCACCGGAACTGGCCCTGATCCCGAGGCTGTCCTTCTATCTCAGGAATGGAACCACTCACTTGTAATATTCTTGCCTGACAGCAAGTCACAGTCAAAAATGGAGACTAAGGTAAACAACCTGAAGTACCCATCACCATCCTCTGCAAATATCTCAACTCCTTGCAAGATAGGATTACTGATCGCTTAGTGATCTCAATATATTGCCATGGGCCGCCTCGACAACATCCAGCAAATAGTAACTTTGCCCTTATATAGTCACCATCATCCTGGAACGGCAGACTCTTGCCATTAAGGTTGGATAGCCGAGATCACTTTGCTTCCCAGTGAGTCCAATGCTGCATGCCTATGAAAAGTAGGAACTCCTTCCAGACAGATCTACCTTCACTTTCTGATTTGTGTCTCTTTAGTTTGCATCATTCTGTATATCAATCCAGGGGTTCATCTCTATGGGTGTACCTGCCAATATGTGTCACCTTCACCCCATTCGTGGAGCATCTCTGCCCATCCACTGGGCGACCTGATCAGGAGCAGTGTGCCCTGGGGGAGTAATATGTGGAGAGCATCCAATGGTTGAAGCAAATAGTTGTCGATTGCATACTGTTTCCCCATATTGATGCATTTTTTTAGGAATTTGTAGAGCACTAAATGCTACTAGCTGGCAGTTTCTGGGGACCATGGCTTGAGGGAATACCCAGCGGATGGAGGAAGACATTGAGATGTGGTAGGAGAAGGAGGAATTGATCACTGACATAGAGTGATCTCTAGCTGTACAATAAAAACACATAGTAAGGGATGAAGGCGGGGGAACTCATGCATTGTTTATACCAGCAGATTTGATGATCAAAGCCAGTCTTAGACTTCTGACTGGTAATGGACTCTCGGGGTCCAATGCAAGACCTGCCTCAAATCTGAGCAGGTGCGATGGATGGGGTGTACAAGTTATGAAGGGATATCCTTCACCATATGCTTTGAAGAAGAGGAAAGTCTTCACGCCCATTCTAAATTTGTGGAAGTCACTCTTGATTTACAGGTTTGTTTTTCACCCAAGCATTCTGGGAGGTGGAGCCCTAAAAATATGGAACCCTACCCCGTTACTTGCAACTAATCAGATGAACATGGCGCAGGTTTAAGTTAAATATATGTAATCGTCTTGAGGGATGATAGAGTTGAATATACCAAAAATGGTAACCTGCTGTGCAGCCATGGAGGGATTTATGGAGCAGGAACATTGTTTTGAAGAGGGCTCTTTTCCCTATTCCATATCAGTGTGAGGCCTTTAAAGCTGGGAGAGTGGTCTGGGCTTCACAGTTGTAAGTTTAGACAAGCAGTGTGATTTTGACCTGTTTAGAGTTTGTGTGCTTAGGGGGAGTCCACTGTATAAAGTATTGCAGTAGTCTGGACATGACCATAGTAAGAATTACAGCAATTCTATGTGCCAGATGCAGAAAAGGAAATATCTCTTCCACTCATTGGTAGAAACCATTGTTAGTAACCAGGTTTACTTGTGCATTGAAGGAAAGGTCATGTTCCATTTTTATTACCAACTGGCAAATGACATCGATAGGTGGTGGAAGTGGGTTCAGGGGGTCAGGCTAGATATTTGGCAGCGGAGAGAATCCAATTAGACCCACAAGAAGGGTATACATTCATAACCAGTGCTGCAATCAGTTGTTTTGCACCCAGGGGTGGATGTATTAACAATCTATCAATCCTCTGTGAGTTTCACCATTGAAAATGTGAAACCCAATCTTGTGTGGGTTGGTGATGAGGGCAAGAGAGGCCTTGGACATATTGTAGAACATCGGTCAGAGGGCAGGCAGATGTTTATGGAACTCCATAAACATGTTAATTGGCCCAGAGAAGGAGAGATAGAGAGAATAATAAAGAGATAGAGAGAGCAAATGCCGGCCAGTCAAGCTACATAACAACACTTAGCATGTTTGCTTTCCATTGATGGAAAGTAAAAAATGTCATGCCACGTTAAGAAAGTATATTCAGATATACTTCCTAAATGTGTCATGGCATTTCTCACTTAGCATCAAGGGTCAAGCACATTTTATAAGTGTTATTACGTGGCTAGACTAGCTTACATTAGTGGTGCCAGTATCCATGTACTTTCTTACCGTAACATGGCATTTTTTACTTGTCATAAGTGGTAAAGTAAACATGATAAGTGTTATTATGTGACCAAAATGGCCTATATTAGCAGTGTCAGTGTGCATTTGCTTTTTTATCGTGGCATATCATGTGTTACTTTTTACTTTGCATCAAGGGTAAAGCAAACATGATTAGTGTGTTACATGGCTAGATGGGATAATATTGGTGGCTCCATCTGGCAATATATTCTTTGTGTGCAATGGTATTCTTTTTACCTGGTATCAAGGGTAAAAGAAAACATAAGTGTGAATTAAGTGGTACACTAGCCTATTTTGTTATAGAAAGTCTGATAAAAAAAATCTGTGGCATGGCATGTTTTACTTCATTGTTGTCCTTGGTAAAACTGGCATATATTGGTTTGGCCTGCATGGATATGCATGGGCACAGTCAGCATACATTTTATTTTATATACTGGCATATTTTGTGGGCAAAAGCATCAAGAAAATATGTTAGAAAATGGACCAGTGCACTTTTACTAACATGTCTATTGTGTTTTTTTTCATGGGGTACCATACAAAACCAATTGCAAACTGTGTGGCTTTTCACCCAATATTTCACAGAAAGTGCTGTTAAATGCACGGTTTGAATCCATTATTCTAAAAAATTACAAGGGAGGAGAACCTACTCCAAGCCCCATCATTTGGTTTGGCCACATCTCTTTGCTCATTGGCTCAGGCATATTTCAGTAAAAGAATTCACCAGCCGACACTGGGTCTGAGGAATTATGTTTGATGAGGTTGAAAATCTCCTAAAAGATAATTGGTTGAAGATGCACACCAAAAAAATACCCAACAAACGAATGTATTCATGTGAAGTTTATTGTGTTCAATAAAGTGGCCTAACATGCACAAAAAACAGTTTTGACTCAGAATTGTAAGCATGCCAAGTCTTGTGGCTACCTTGGATGTCTGTAATGGTTGCATTAGTGGGGTCTCTCACCAACTATCAAGTTGGCTACAAACCCTAGCTAATGGTGCACAAGAAGTTTAGATCTACTGAAAAATCCTGAGAAGGGCCTTTGTGCTTTTTTAACAAGGTATCATGACACGTGCAAGTGTATACAAAAAAGGTGCAGTAGCAGTAACTTAACAACTGGAGTTGTACAGTGCACTCCATCCACTAGAAAATGAGAAAATGTCAATTCAAGTGCACTCTTTGTGTTAATGGTCATTTCAGTTTAATGGTCTCTAGTTTAGTACATAATGCCAGCATACTGACGGCTTATTATGCTACATCACAGAGTGTATCTTCTATGAGTTAGCATGACTCAACTAACTGTGTCTTTTACTGCAGTTAATGCCAGACACTGCGAATAAATCAATGATTATTAACACACTAATGACTAAGGACATCCCCACAGCTGGGTACTTATTCAAGCTCCTGTAGTCTTCCTGGCATGTCGGGACCTCAGGGATAATAGCTTGCAGATCCATTTCAATCTGGCTTCTGTGGTGAATATTCCACTAAGACTGCACGTATACATGTCTCAAAATGTATCATTAACGTTCGCCAATCCAAACTCTCTTCTATACTCAGACCTTTGGAACTCTGTCGCTTTTGATGCTGTCAACCAATCATCTCTACTCACCCTTCCTGTATTTCTCAAGCCAGCTCTAACCTTGATTGTCTCCTACCATGAAGTTCACTCATTTAAAATCTCCGGGAACTCAAAATCCTCTGAACCCACTCCTCTCCCTGTCGGTGTCTCCCAAGGATGAGTCCTTGAACATCTGCTCTTCATCTCCATCCCTCTGCCTTAGGAAGACTTATCTTGTCCCCTGGCTTTCACTATCACCCCTTTGTTGATGACACTGAAATCATCTTCTCCTTTCCCTCCTTCACGAAGCCATCTCAGAACAACAGATTACAATCTGCCTCACAGCAAAATATCAATGGGGGCCCTCCCATGCCTTAATCTGTACTCCTCAAAAATGGAAGTAATCTTTCTCCCAGCTGCAATGCCATTCCTACCCTCTCCTATCTCCTTCCGGCCTAACCTTCCTGATACCTTGCCCACGGATTGAAACCTTAGATCCTCTTTGATTGCAGCCTCTGGCTGCAACAGTTTATCACTACCACTGCCTTATCTTATTTTATTAACCTTTTCGACATTCAGAAAATGTGTACATTTCTTACTTATCACCTGACAAAAACTCTAATCTCTTCCCTCATGCCTAGAAATCTCAACTACTGTTCGGGTTTACTTCCTGCAATTCCTCCCTACTACCTGCTTCTGCACTTTCTACAACCAGTCCAGATTCTCTGCTACATTTACCTACCAATACCATGATGATTCGCTCTCCATGCACAACATTCCCTTTTCAATGTCCTTCTCCTAGGCCCTCATTACGACCCTGGTGGAAAGGGGTTTACGCCGGCGTAAACCATGGCGCCCCTTTCCGCCTGAGTACGAGTTCCCATAGCACCATGGTGATTTTAACGCCTGCTTTTAGCAGGCGTTAAAATCCATGGCGCTAAGGGACCTTGTTGTTAATTACGCCACCGTAATTTACGGTGGCGTAATTAACGCCTTCCCCACTCCCATTATACCCTATGGGGCAAAAATGGGAATGGGGAAGGGTAAATGGGGATTGGGGACTTACCGCCCCGCCAAGGTCGGAATGGGGCGGTAAGTCCGCCAACCACCATGGCGGAGTTGGCAGCTTAGCGCCATGGACCATGGTGCAAATAGCACCATGGTTCTCCGCCATGGTCGTAATGAGGGCCCTAGTCTGTTAAGCTATCAGTAGTCTTGCTCCTCAATTCCGTGCTAATTGTATCTATGTCTATCTATCGTTTCGTTCACTCCGCTCATCCTCTGCATTCTACCTCACTATCCCATGTCCCACATTATTCCTCTTTCTTACATTCTGTCTCCCTACTCGCCCTGTTCTATTAAAACCCACTGTGAAAGCCAGCCCAACGGTACATTTTTTCAAAGCTCGGCTTAAACTTAACCTAGATGCCAAAGAGGGAGCTTGCCCTGGCTGAAGCCGCCACTCCTGCCAGTTTCACGTAATAATGTCATTTTCTATATTTATATAGTACTCCTCTTTAGTTTACAGCACTTCCCCCTATAGACGCATGTTAACTTTGTAAGACACCTGTTTTCTTACATTGTGTTTTGTTATGTTTTGTCCCTGGTGTTTCTCCCTCTTTCCTCAAACCTTCATAAACTGGCTCACTACCTTTTCTCAAAATTGTGCTACTCTGCAGGCACCCTTCCTCTGAATGCCTCCAACATCTGTAAATGTATTCATGTAAGTGATTTCTGATCGAAATAGACATCTCTGTTCTTCAAATAAATACAAAGAAAAATGCCAAAAAATAGAAGTTGCTGATTACAGTGGGAGATGCAGTTAGAGGGATATTTCGGAGCACAATGGTAGCAACAAGGATGGCACTGGATCTGAAAATGCCAGAGCTCAAGCAGTGCTCCAAATCATGTTTTGGGGAAAATGTAAATGAATATCGATTTCAGAAATGTACATTTGGAACTTACTCCATTTTAAGGTAAACACTACTGGGGGTCATTATAGTTTTCCCGGTGCAGTACAAATGCCAGAAAAGGTGCCAGTAAATCCAGTACCCGCACTTTTACCGCACCAGGAAAACACAAGTTTGGCAGTGGGGGCAATGGTTTACCTCCAGCCAAGAGCTGGAGGTAAATTAGGCCCCCACTGGGAATTACCGGTAACACCGCTGCCGGTAATTGCAGCAATCCAGTGCATGGAGTCCTATAGGACTCTATGGAATGTGAAACGACTGCCCTTTCTGCCAACTGTAATATCACGGTAATGCCGGGAAATCAGGCAGCGGAAACGGTAGGTCAGTTTCCCTACTGGTGGGGTACCGGGAAACATATAACGACCCCCTATCTTCCCAAACACAACATTAAGGAATAAAAAAATTCCTCTTTCAGAAGATGGTGCCAACAGGTTCAGTGGTTTTAATATCACTAGCAAATATGTTAAAACTTGAATTGCTCTCTTAAGTTTTCAGTCGAAGGATGAAGTGTCTCTTACACTGGACAATGGGCCTCATTACACGGATGGCGGTGAACCATGGCGCTGTTAGCGCCATGGTTCATGCCGGTAAAATACCGGCACCGCCTTGGTGGAAAGGGGAATTACCGCCCTATTCCAAGGTTGATGGGGCGGTAATTCCCCCTTCCACCATTGCCCTTCCCCATTCATTTTTGCCCCATAGGGCTCTATGGAAATGGGGAAGGCGCTAATTAGGTACCTGGTCCCTTTGCGGGTTGGTTTTTAACGCCTGCAAAAAGCAGGCATTAAATTACCCAACCCGCAAAGGGACTTCGTAGTAAGGCGGTAAGGATTTACCGGTACCGGTAAAATACCGGTACCGGTAAACCCTTACCGCCATCCGTGTAATGAGGCCCAATGTCTTTAGTAAGAGCCAATATAATAGGTGTGATTCATAATTGAGAAAGGCACAGTAGCTACCTCCCTCTTCTGGGTTACTCTCAGTGAGTAACCCAGCATGCCACTGGCTCTCAACAAGTATGCAGGCACGTCAGCTTCTGTAAAATGGAGTCCTGCATTTTTAACGGAGGGACATTGCCGAATCTTTCACTTCCTCCATTATCATTTTAAAGGCTCTACATGTTTTTAGGGACACGAAAATCTTTCAAAATGGATGAACACTAAACTTTTCTGATGCCACCCCAGTGCCTTCACCTCTTGGCCATTCATCCATCATAATAAACAAGACCACTACAAAGATTGTACATAATGCACCTTTCAACACACTGTAATTGAATGGGACACCTGCTCCAGAGATAATTCTCTTTAATCATGCTTTCATTGCTCCAAAGGATTGTTTGGATATACAATGGTCACACATTGTGTTGCAGGCATGTCAACGGGGTACCGCCACAGATTTAGCAGTGTGGAATACACATTGGGCCTCATTAGACCGGTGCATTGTTAACGTGCCAGTAATTTGGTTTACCTGCACGTTACAGCACCGTCCAACTCTGAGTTGGCTGGTAAGGGGACTGATTTACCTCCACGACCCTTATTGGCAAAAACTGCTGGTAATACCGCCATATCCCCCCATGGAGGACTCAGTGGAATGAGGAGTAACTACCCTTACGGCACTTGTAATCTGCTGGTAATTGCGGAAGACCAACTAATGGTAATACCGTTTAGTGGTATTCTGCTGGATTTACCCGTGGGATACCACCAAACCTGTAATGAGGCCTGCTGTGTTTGGTTAGTGCATTCTGTCAGGGTGGGTATTAAAAGAAACAATCACTAAATGCTTTTGTTACAGCAAAGTGCTGGTCAGCAAATAATCAGAGATTAACTTGATCTCAAGGCACTCTTAAAATAACAGGGGAATTTGAAAAGTGCAAGTTCACCCCCACTTGGGAATTTTGGGGTTGTAGGCAAATAAAAGAGTGTTACCCAAATGGCACCTATTTGCTCAGTCTCAGAAAGATGGAAAATTGAGTACAGCTGCCACAATTTGAGACTGTGACAGTAAGGTCAAACACAAATCCCTGTAGTGGATGCATTACCCTACTGAGCTACAGGCTCTGCCCCTTACTATCTGAATGGTGGATATCTTGCAAATCTGTGTGGAAGGACATTCCGGCCTGTGGGGGGAAGACCTGCCAGTTTCTCATGTGCATCAGATGAATGCAACATGGCAATGAAGTTCTGAATGTGGGCTAGCGGGTAGCGGGAGCAATGTGTAGCTGAACAGCACCGTGTATCATCCATGTATCAGTTAATGCTGTTTCCGGCCATGACAGCAGCATGGATGTTGGATGCTTGTTGTCTGTGCTTTATAGCCATGTGACTAGTTACAGGACCACAGGCGCTTGCTTTCTGTGTGCAGAAGCAACGTCTGCTGTCCTAATCATTGCTGGGCCTCCAAAGGGTGGCTCGTAACCTCTGTCTGTATTTCTGCAGATCCGAGGTTTGTGACAGGGCCCTTTGTCGCGTGACACCTTGGACAGCACTGGTGAAGTGTTTGCGCAGACCTCTGGTAAATTTCGAGACCCTGCAGGGAGCTTCAGACACTCACATGAGCCGGGGATCTTCTGCCTTCTGGGCCTGGCGGCACTGCTGTGCTGGTGTGGGGACTCATTTGGGGACTATGTCCAGTTGGAGGCTATTCTCTCACCACCCCGGGTTACCAGATTGGCAAACCGGGATGCTAATAACGTTCATAGCCGATCAAGCCTGAACGGGTGTTATCAGCCTGGGGACACTTGCTACCCTCGCTATGCCTAGGCCTTTAAATCGGCCCCCGTGCCGGTGTGAACGCTTAACTGACGTGATGGCAGCAGCAAAAGTACAGTGGCAGAGGACAAAAGCCTGTCCAGGAAATATCAATGGACCCCATGGTATGATGGAGCTAAAATTCCTATGACTTGGGGTGAAAGATGCACCTAATGGGCCATAGTATGTTGGAATAGCTATTCACCCTCCTGATCTCAGGGGAAGGGGGAGGGGGTGTCAAGAGGATAGTGGGATTATCCCAGGAGGATAGTTTAACTGCAACGTGCGCGCCTTGGATGCAAGACGACACGAAGCAACACAGGTTCGATCCCTGGGTCCGGGCTTAGAAACCTCTGGGTGTTTAAGCGTGTTATAAATACGCAACTAAGACAAAAAAAAACAATTACACAACTGAAAAAACAAACAATTCCTGTAACAGCACCTCGATGCCCGCGGGCTGTGTGAGCGCTTTCAAAATGCAAAATAAAAATAAAAAAAATAAAGAGCGCAATACGTTTAATAGCCCCACTCTCTAACAGCTTTCAAAAACACCACACAGCCCATACCCCTACATTTCCTATGGAGTACTGTCTCATAACTTCTCAATGAGGCCCCAGCAATAGCGAACCCCTACACAAAAGAGAACGGACCCCTCACGAAAAATGCGTCACAAAGCAGAAATACAGGCCAGGAGCCATCCCAGAGCCCTTCCTAGCACAGGGCAACAGGACTGGTGTATCACGCCGCTTGGGTGTTGAAGTGGTCCACAATGCAAGGCCTTAAGGATGGCAAGTGCTGAAACGGGCTTCCCCTCTGGCAGGGCTCTGCCTTGCTCTTTGTTGTTGTGGCTCTCGCCGCGATCTGATACGCTGCCAGTCATGTCATTAGGTAAGAGCGTGCTGTTTACCTCTGCAGCTTGTGAACTGGATGAGACTGAATTTGAGCGAAGATGACAGGCAGATTACAGCACAATACATTTCACAGAAAGACAAATGTAAACTGAACGGCGCTTAAACAGCACCAGACTTGCTGAGGTCTTGTCCCCATTTCAACTTGGGTAATAGCAGCCTAATCTAGTCCAGACTAGTCCATATCTCTACATGCATGTAAATGTGCAGTTATTCCTTCATTGGAGACCGAAGATGCATACACATCCAAAACGCTGTGACAGTGATTTGTCAAAAACCACAGTTGGTGCAAATAGAATACATGGTCCTGTATGCATCCTCAAATCCATTGAGCACCAGCCTGTTCATATTCATAGTCACAAATGAATTAACAAGCATTGGCAAGGCTAACAGTTTTGACATGTGTGTAGGTGAAGGGTAGGCATGTTCCTGGCACTACTATAATGATACTACTTAGCAATGAATTGCACTAGGTGACAAATGGATCTAGTCCCTGGGCCTTCTACAGGAATTCAGTGTAAGGTACAGTTGTAAACACACACATATTGCTTAGACATCCAGTGGTTGAATGAATGCACACTTAAGATACTTTATGACACCAGGGGTGATGTACAGATGCAATTAAGCCATTGCCGTTGTTAGAAATACCCCTGAGAAGCACAGAGATATCTCAAAGAGATCCCAGGGGGGGCTGTTTTGAGAATGTAGGATCAGGTTGTGATGTGGAATGGCAGAAGAGCTAGCATACCATGGGAAGCCAATGGGTGATTGCAATTCCAGTCAATAACCACAGGCTGTGCATTTTCCTCACATCCCATCATTCTCTTATCCTCCCCTGCCATTCCAATGGTTTCAGCTTACAGGCCGCTCCTTCATCACCACCTAATAGCCAAATAGCCAAAACAACAAATAGGCTGCAGTTTCTGACCTGGAATTGTGGTCTGTGATAAATAGCATTGAATGTGTCCTTTACTGTTAGAGGGTGCAGTGTGTGTGTGTGTGTGTTCGTTTGTGTGGGTGCCACATTCGAGGTGATGCAAATGGACAGGTCCTATTTGCCTATGCACACGCTTTAATGATACATTCAGAATGCACCTGGCCAATCAGTTTGCCTCATTTGCAAGCAACAGGACACCATTATAATTAGAAGACTCCCCCTACAGAAGGTAACGGGCATGCCTTCTGCAATATCAATGTGCATACGAACAGTGCAAAATGGCACAATGTTGCATTTGTGCAGGGGGGGCACTTTTTAATAATGAGTACACCACTACTACTTGCTTTTCATATTCCATGGATCTTTTCAATCCACCAACTTGTTTTCCTTCCCTCGTTCCTCAAAAGAAATAGTATACATTATGAAAATATAACCAAATTAAATATTCCTGACCCAATACCTAAATTGCATGGCTAAACTAAATGGGTGGCACACCACCTATTCTCCTAGGGTAAGCTTCTGCTCTGCATACAAACAGTTCACATGAAGGGACATATTGAGTCATTCCCCTGCCATTGGTGGCAAGGAACTCTTAATAGGTAGCTGACCTTCACACCTTCTCTAACATAGCAGAAAGTGGACACAGTGGGTAGTCTTTTTTTGAAGCCCACTAAAATGTTGTCATAATTAGGAGTTTCCTTTGTGCATATGTATTTTAGCATGACATCGCCGCCAATCCCTTCGCATTTACACTTTTGCATATGTATTTCAACCGAACTAACCTGGCCCTTTTCACTTACACTTTTGGATGTATGTTTCAGCCTGACCCTGTGCCGCACTTCTCCTCATGGAGACGGTCCAATATGTACACAAAGAAACAGAGCCAACATAAAGAATTCTGAATGAAGCAACAGCCGAGTGCCTCCATTATGGAAGGGACTGCCTGCTCCTTTCCAAATTGACCATAAACCTAAACCAATTACTTGAAAGAGATGCACACTGCAATGAAGAAAGACTATGCATTCAATGTAATGGCCATTGCATCATTGATGCCCGTGGGCTGCAGTGCGCTCAACAAATCCAAATAAATAAAAGTAAATACATTATTGTATAACAAGTTACAGTGAACAGCTAACATGTGTTTAGCACATTCTGCACTTCCTCAAGGCTAGCAATAGGTGATTACAACAATAATATAATTCTGATATGGCAAATCTCCAAAAGAAGCATCTACGTGTTCTCAGGTAATACGATATTAAACCACAAAAGCAGGCATCAAAAGGAAAAGTATATTGGCCATCTACCTAAAAGAAGTGTGTTCTGATCTGGTCATTCAATAAGTTAACCTGGTTGCTGCATGCACAAAGTGACACAATACAAGGGCATTTTAGCAACCAAAGCCTTAGACTAATGCTTGGTGAACCCTTCCAAAACTGACCAGCACACTTGTACAGCTCACTGCTTGAAAGGTTGAGGTGCACGTGTGGTGGATGGACCACAAGATATTTAATTCTATGAGTGTAGCCCAACTTCCCAAGACCTTCATCGTCATTTAGTTTGTATTTCAATTTTTGACTTTGGTGGTACTTTGAGACAGCTCCCCAAATTTGGAATCTTTTACTCATGGACATTAAACATGATTTCTGGATGGGAGGTGTTCTAACAAATCCTTTATCTGTTTATTCATTTTATTGTATTTGAACATTTATCCAGCGCTGGCCTGATCCGGAGGATCTCGGAGCACCCTACAACATTCAAAAGGGAGGAGCTGAAAAAGAACTTACCGCATTGTTCGGACAGGATCGGAAGATCAGGATAGAAGGAGGGCGCCAGGGGAGGAGGTCTGGCAGGGTTAGGTGTGGGGAAAGGGGTGTTCTACCACTTTATCAATTCTGTACTCAGCATCATTAAAAAATATATATCTTGTTAAGATTATCATCAATTCTTTCATTGGTTAACTCGTTTCTCCTAAGAAATAAATTAAAATTCTGGAAAAAGGTATCGAGCTGCGTTTCAGCGTTGTTACTTTCTTTACGCGGTCTTTCACTTTGCCTTCTCCGCTGGCTCACCATGTTGCCGCATTCTTTCAACATGGTCTAGTCAAACAGTAAGCCTCATTACTCTGTTCCGCGCCATCTGTTTCATCTTCAGTAATGATTTTGGTCCCAAGAGCCAGGGAAGCCGGTTAAGAAATGTGCAGAAGTCCAGTTACGGCTGGTATGGGTTGCCACATCCCCATGCAAGACCTCCTCCAGGAGACCTCGTTGGCAAGTCTGCTAACAAGGCTCAGAAGCTTGGCAAGCGCC
The DNA here is from genome assembly GCF_040938575.1 of Ambystoma mexicanum. Classification (NCBI taxonomy): domain Eukaryota; kingdom Metazoa; phylum Chordata; class Amphibia; order Caudata; family Ambystomatidae; genus Ambystoma; species Ambystoma mexicanum. Next base: position 520,174,376 of record NC_090923.1, read on the forward strand.
GGGCTTTCTAGGGTGGGTATTGCAAAATGAACCCTGAGACCAAATGACACATTAATCATAAGACCTTGTTTGTTTCCAACATAGACATTTTTTTCAGATTGATAATCAGAATAGGAGGGAGTGAACAAAGTGCAAATTATGGGCAGAGAAGAAAGCTGTGTTGCAAATTGACCTCCACGGTGGCATGTGTGTGTGTGGTACAAAGCATCGGAACAAAACAATCAAAGAAAGAAGAAAGAGGAGTATTTAGATCATGGAAGGATCAATAGGGAAAAAAAGGAGCAAATGGAAATGATAGGAAAACCAAAAGTGAGAGGTTTTGTAGCACTATATACAAACTAGAGGGCATTAAAGTGATAATGTAAACGCAAGGAAGAAGATAGTGGCACCATTTACAACAGAAACGACAGATGTGCAGCAATCCTTCACACAGGATTCTGCGAAACTGCAGCCGTGTCTGGGGTGTTCCTCCATTCACGTGGGCAGGGGCTGCATGCATGTGGAGGAAATCTAGCACGAGGAGCCCCCGCATTTAGCATTTGAAAGATTGTTTCAGAAAGTCCGTCCATTCCATGGTGGTAGACTGGGCATACGCGTCAGCAGCCATGCATAGCCATGCGTTGCGCATACATCCCACACTAGGACACCGGCCTCTGGTCAATGTATATTTCGAATGAACATTGCACATAGTAATGTGCTTGAAGGTCTTTAACGTGGCACTGAGTTACACCTCCCATCAGTCTCTCCGTAGGAGACACTGGGCCTCATTACGAGTTTGGAGGTATCCATGCCGTTTTTAGTGGCATGGCTACCCCTAAACTCGGGTCCGGGTCCTGAAAAATGGGATTTACCGGGCCATTCCGACATTTGCGGGCCCAGTAAATCCCATTTTCAGGACCCGGACCGCTACGTCCCCATTCCCATTTCAGCCCCCATAGGGCTCAATAGGAATGGGGAGGATGCTAACAACTGACCCTTTAATGACAGGTCCGTTGTTAGCATCCTGGTCTGCTCGCGGGTGCCGGTATGCACATCTGGCAAGACCAGACGTGCATACCACCACCCGCGAGCAAACTCGTAATGTGATGGCCCGGTATGAACGGTGCTGGTACATTACCAACATCGTTCAGACCGCGGCCGCCAGTGTCGAAATGAGGCCCACTGACCCTATTCAACAACTACAATATTAACACTTTTATAAAGTTTGCCCTCTTTTATTCTCTAATTCCTGTCTGTCCAATGACCTCATGGTGGCCCAGGAGCATTCCCGTTAATGGCCCTCATTTGTCCTTGCTGGAGGGTCCTTGAACCTTTTGAATCTTCCCTTATCATTTCATTGATTGGTTTCTATCAGCCTCCGACTGGCCTGTAGGGCAAGAGGGCAATACCCAAATGGAAGACCCAACATGCTTGTGCGGAGCAGTTTGTTGTTCAAAGTAGGCCAGTTTAGAGGCTTAAGTGGGCCAGTGTTTGGGAAAAAGAGGGCCAGTCTAATGAGTTACTTCAACTTTCGTAGTAGTTTTGACCAGTTTTAATGAACAAATGTTTTTTAACATGCACATTTTGGAACACATATTACCAAAACACTTCCCCTCCTAGGTACTACTCCAATACTCTGCCACAAAAGGAATGAATTGAATTTGCGACTGTGGTCCACATTTCATTAGCTCCCGAGCCAATGTGTAGGCCCCAGCCCGACCCTGGTTTCTAGGAGTTGTTTAGACTGTATTAAATAGTCCATTTTGACAAACGCTTCTTATTTCAGCATCTGGGTACGCCACTATCTGTCTCAGCACGTGTGAGGGGTAATGATTTTGCCTCACCCCCTCAATGTTCATTCACCCACAGCTCGGCACTCAGATCCACACCCTCCCAAAGTGAGTTTTTAAACTAAGAGTGGAGCCCAAATCCCAGGTAAATGACAGAGACTGAGTCTCAAGTGTGTATTATTGCAGGAATTAGTTCTCATAACACTGAAGTAGAAGCAGTTAAAATATTCCCAAAAGGTTTTCCAAGTTCAGGAGCCACCAGGGTGTGCAGCCAAGATGACTGCCCGAGACCAGAGCTCTGGTCATCGCTGGTAATCTGAGCAGCGCTGTCCCGTAACCCATGCCCAAACGGCATATCCCTAGGACAACTCTCCTGGCGTTAGTGGACAGTACAATTAAGTTTTGAAGTGTTGCCAATATTGAGCTTGCGCCCCACTGTGTCAGCGGCAAGGATCACAGCACTAACTAAATGGTAGACTGACCCCAAGGACGGGCTGAGGCGCATTCAGGACAGCTGCCAGCTCTTTCTAGGGACTTGCGTCTAGCAAAGGTGCCAGGTAACACCTTCCCAGGGTGTGCTGATATGGAGTGTGATTATTGGGGAATACTGCATGTTTGAACTGGTGCCATTTCCAGGTTACGCGCAGAGACATTTTGGACCAGGGCGGTGTGCTCCAGGTTCTGGCCACTTTACAATACAGAATTCCATACTAATTCCAGGTTCATGCAGGACCAGTAGCAGCACTGCCATCCCACCCCTGCCAGCCCACCATGGAAAATGAACAATATGATCATTGAGGGAATGAAGACTCTGTGCCTTACAGCATGAAGTGAGGCCTTTACTTATGAAGTAGCCGCTTATATCATCAAGGTCCATCAGCGGATGGAGGAGCAAAGATATGATATGATATGATCGTTTATTTATGTAACGCCTGTACACAATGTGTTTCAAAGCTCTTCAAGGCAAGGGAGGGAACAAGGGAAATACAATGACAATCTTACAGGCCATGAACAATAAGAATGTGAAATTAACTATCGTACTCGGCCTGGCGACATTTCAGATAGTGCAAGAGCTAAGACATAGATAAGGAAGGGAGGGGGAGAGTGGGAAGGAAATGGAAACAGACAGGCGACTACCGTACTAGGCCTGATGACATTTCTGGTAGAGCCAGAGAAAAAAAAAAAGGTGAGGGAGAGGGGTGCAGAAAGGGAGGGGAGGAACAAAACAAGCGACAATCGTACTAGGCCTGACAACATTTCAGATAGTGCTGGTGGGGTGGTGGGCAGGAAAAAAACAGTAATGGGAGGATGGAGGAAACAGACGAGGTTGCTATCATATTAGGTCCAGGGACAATTCTGATAGAGTAAGTGCATAGAAGAAAGTAAGGGGAGGAGATAGGAAAAGGGAGAAGGGAAAGGAGGAGAGAAAAGAGAGTAAGCAGTCAAAAAGAGTGGAGAAGCAAGAGTGGAGAGCGAATACAATTGCAGAAGTCAGCAGTAACACATAATAGTGCAAGCCAGGATACAAGATGAAGATGGGAATAGCATGATTCAGGGCCACCATGAGTACAAGATGCAAAGGAAGTCCAGCATGAGAGTTGAGAAAGAATGACGCACCGTGAATGAATGAAGTCCATAAAAGTCAAATCCAGCATTGGCCACAAGACAGTGATGGTGAAGGAAGGCAAGATGTTAAAGTATGCAAAGCAACAAGTCCAGCTAACCTGAAACAGCCATAGGATCTTCTTTTCTCAGGATCTTACCAATGCCATAACATGAGAAAGTAATTCTTAGCTGCTTGGCCAGAACTCAGAGCCATGGGGACGACATACGCTGTTTATCCGATACTCCTTCAAGATCACTCTCACTGCCAAAGGCAGCACTTTTGATGGCCTGAAACTTTTAGATGACTTCATGACCTAGCAGAAGACTAAAGAGATGGTGGTAATGGCGTCCTTCCGGTCACCAATACAGTGGCACTATTGTATGTGAAGGCAATGATTCAAATATCTTAGACTAGTGTGAAAGCCGGTATACAGGGCCAACGTGCGCGAGGAGAGACATTTTCAGAGTGCTACTACGTTATGTGGTATATTTGGTTGTAATTGCATGCAACTGGCCTAATATATTTCTAAGGTAACAGCTCCCTCTAGCGGTGAAAACAGGCAAAGCGGGACATCTCTACTGCACATGATTGCATCTGACAAACATACATCTGGCCTTTTATTATATTGTATGATATGCTTCTTTTTCTCTGTTGACAGAGTGATAAGGGCTCTTTGAGGCTTCAAGAGACACTCCGATGTATGAAATATATATGTCACTTGTAATTGTTTTCCACAGATTGTCAGGAATCAAGTTGAGACATGCCAGGTAATTTGATGGAAATTGTTGCACGTGCCTCTGTTCATAGTTTGTTGCATTGTGAGAAGGAGGAGAGCGATAGGCAGGTCAGGTCTCATTTCCCTTATAGACGCAGCTGTTTTAATCTTTATGCATCCAGGGCATAACTCAGGTGCTCCCCTGAGTTGCCAACCTACAGCTTCCCTCAACTTGGTGGAGGATATGTCATGGTATTTGTGGTGTCTGTGTTTCCCTTGTATGTATAGTCATGTGTTACTCTTCACTCATCATTGACATGGTCCTAGGAGGAGAAGTAGGAATGTGTTGTGCAGTTGTATCTATGTATAGCATTTGTGTTATTGCTACTTCTAAAGCAGAGATAGAAATCGTCTGGCACATCTATTGCAAGGACGCACTATTTTTATTGTGATATTTTGAAATGTGAAAGGAATAGGGAATTGGAAATGAGTGGTGTAAAGTGTTGGCTCACATGCAGAAATCATGTGACTCAATCAGAATATTACACAAGTCTCAGCTGTCAGGCAGAGAGCCGACCAGATTGAAAATATGTTAGCTGTGTGAGTTTTTTATTCAGAAATTCAGAGGCATATAGGATGAGAGTCCATCCTCACCCGTAAGGGGATTGAGGTTCAGAGGTACATCATTTAGCAGACGGATGAAGAGGTGAGATGGTTTATGGTTCACTTGAAAGTAGAAGGTATTATTTTGGTCCTTCTAAACATCTACAAATCAACACACTGTAACCCTAGGTTCTGGAAAGCATTGAGGTCCAAGTTAGTTATTGGTCAGGACATTTCCCGACCTCATAATGGGGGAGGAGGTTTTAACAAGCCAATGGATATAATACTAAATGCCTAACCCTGAGTTAAGTTTGTGGAGATAACACTTACAAAGAATGCAGGAAAATCGTCCAAAGCATAAGTCTTGTGGAGGCTCTGTCAAACAACCGAGACGGAACGTTGTTTCTTCTCTCCTCGTCATGGACCAAGGATACAGTCAATTACTGGGGCCTATCATTATCTCTCATCGTGCACTGGTGATTACTGAAATTGAATTGGGAGACAGAAAAGGGCCCAAGAGTAGGTGGAGGCTGTAGTCTAATATACTCTGAGATTCAGTCTTGTGGTCCATCACATAACCACTCGCCAATTCACTGCATCTAGTGCCATGATTTGTTGTCTCTAGATATTGCCATCAAAATAAAGCTCTGCTCTAAACCCAGATGAACTCTCCTGAGTCAAACCCTCATATGATCCAATAATGTATCACATTTAAGAAATCTGCACCCCTACTTTGATAACCACATCCCCTCCCTCTCATCCCAATTGTTTTTCCTCTCTCATCTTGGCCATTCTGTTGTCTAATTTCTCTTTCCGGTCACACCGTCCCCAAAACTTCCTTTCCACAAACTAAGGTCTGATGAAACCCTGGAGGGGTCACAATGTGCCACCTTTCAAACTAGGCCGGGCGCTGTAAGAGCATTACGGTGGTAATGGGTGCAGTATAAGTACAGGATAGCATAACACATTATAAATATGTCATGGATACTATAACCAAATTATAACCTGGGAAGGCATCCGTACGCGATTACCCATTTGATTCCTCTCGCCCTTACTAAAACTACTTTTCACAGCTTAGACCTTTCCACAAATTCACAAAAGAGGCAAGGGTGAATTGCACGTATCACAGTTATGCAGAAAAGAAAATGAAACCTGTTGCTGCCTAAATATTACAGACCCATTTCTTAAATTCAAAGTGTAAAATGTATGCAAAAATGTTGTCTGGACGACAGGAGGTCTTACCAGCCGTAGACACAAATGACCATCAAACCCAAGCCTGATCATTATCAGTTTGGTGGTCTCTGGTCGGTAAATCCAGTATTGCTGCCAGCTTACAAGTGGTGGTAGCCAGTGTATGTACTCATTTGATGGAGTTTCATTGGACTCCATGGGGGATTTTGACAGTACGACAGGCATTGGTATTACCGGAGCTTGTAATACCATTGATTTTTGCAGGTAAGGTGGCAGAAGGACCTCCGACTCTTAGCTGGACGTCATTCGGCCACCTCACCGGCAAACTTGTAGTTGGTTAATACTGGCACGTTATTACTGCATCGGCCAACTTGTAATGAGCCCCATGCTGAGTGTGTGATATATTGGGCATGACGGGCTCCTATCTGAATCCATGGGAAACCAGAGCCCTGGACATGGAGAATGCTTTAGGGTGGGATTTTATTAGGGCTTACCTTAGATGGAATGGTTTGGCTGATGAATAGCGTGGCTCAGTAGATGGGCTCTATAGAGAGCCTAAGGAATGCATATATCCCAATGGCCGGCCATATCTCGGAACATTTCATGCTAAGGAGAGAAACACTGAATGGCTGCACATGGTTGCATTTTATTTTTTGTTTTGACATTGAAGCCATTTGTTGAGCATATCTGAGCCAGCCACGGCATTCAAGGTGTAGGAGTGGTAGGACATTTAAAATGATCAGCTGACACTGACAACGTTCTGACATTCCCTAGCCCTCCAGATACCTCCCGTGAAGCCGTTTATGAAAGAGGTGCACTGGTACTCGGACCTATCAGGCACCAGGCCTTCTACAGATAAGCCCCAGCCCTCACCCCTTAATCATCTGTGTGAGAAGGGGGCTTTCTAGAGGCGGATCTGGCCTGGAAACAGGATCATATCTAGGGGTTTACATATCCATAAAAAGTGTTAACTCATGCAATTGCTCATATGTCACAGGTGACAGCTTAGTCTCATCTTTTATTACCACAATGTGTTGCTTATCTGTATTAGTCTGGCTATTATACTTTATTGTCCCATATTATTCACATTCATCTGCACAATTGGTTGGAATCACGTGTGCTGGCTTGCTTCTGCATAGTATCATTGTAGTTCTATGCAGTAGCTGTATGATTACAGTCTTTACAGATCGTTCATATTTCAGTTATTTTGTTACTGTGATATGATATGATATGATATGGTATTTGTAACGCGCCTATACACAGGTGTTTCAAGGCGCGACGAGGCACGGAGGGGAGATACAAGGGGAGACAAAACAAACGATCCTACTAGGCCAGGTGTCATTCAGATCGCGCAAGTGCAGGGGTGGGGGAGGGGGGAAAAGTGCAAGGGGAAGGGGAGGGGGGGAAGTGCAGTAAAGGTAAGTGGCGTAAGTAATAAATAAAAAAGGGCCAGCTAGTGGCAAGTGCAAGGTAAGTGCAGAGCAAGTGCTGGGGAAGGGGGGGGGCTGTAGGGATACAGAGACAGTCCCGTAGTGCAGAGGGGTTCCAGGGGATCAGTGACTGGGACCAGGACCGAAGGCAGTTTAGAGTGGTCAAGTTGCAGGATCAGTGCAGTTTAGTGAAGAATTTAATTAGCTGTTCAGCAGGGGAGAGGGAGAGAGAAAGCAGAAGCAAAGAGGAAGGTTTTGAGGTGCTTCCGGAACCGGAGGTGGTTCTCCTCAAGTTTCAGGGAGGCAGGAAGGCTGTTCCAGAGGGAGGCCCCTGCCGCGGAGAGAGATCTACCCCCAGCTCGTTGCTTCGAGAAGCGGCTGACCATGAGGGAGTTGGAGGCGGATGAGCGAAGGGCTCGGGGAGGAAGATATTTGGGAAGAGAGAGTTGAAGGTATTTAGGACCCAGGCCCCAGAAGGCCTTGTGGACAATGCAGAGGGTTTTGAACTTTATCCTCGCAGCCACTGGGAGCCAGTGTAGAGATTTCAGTCCTGGAGAGATACGGTCCCTGGGCTTGAGGCCAAGGACAAGTCTCGCAGTTCTGTTCTGGATGAGTTGCAGAGGGCGGAGAGTGGAGGCAGGCAGATTAAGATAGAGGCTGTTACAGTAATCCAGCTTCGAGAGAACCAGGGCTCGGGAGACAGTGAGCTTCTGGGGGAAGGAGAGGAAGGGAAGAATACATCTGAGGAGGTGCAGCTGGTAGTGTGACCTGGTATGTGTTCAAGATTTATGTTTGTTTTTGTTATTAGTAGGATTGTAAGCTTTCGTTACAATCAGCTTTGTTTTAACATATATCCACACAGTTTATCTGTTTATTACAATTAACTTACCAACCTTAGGGATGCCTTTTGTCTAGTTTATCATTTGAATGTACTTAGTTAGCATGTAGTGGAGAGCATAGCTCGATGGACTGCCCTCTTTCTCTGTTGATATATGGTTGTAGTTCAACTGAGGGCCTGATCAATTGCCCTGTTAACTCATTCTGTACCCATAACATCTACTGGTTATTGGTATTTATTTATTGTTGATATATTCATCACCAGCTACAATACAAAAATGACATAAATAAATAACTTTAAGTCGGTTTCTTAACCTGCAGATTCTTCCTATCAGTCTCCAGGCTGAAAGGTCTGTAGTTTCATTGAAGTCCTACAGCAATGACCTGCTAGCAGTTTTTGGATCTTGGGCCTACCTTTCTCCTCTAGCCACCTCTTCTGTACACTGGGGGACTGTACACGGGACTCTCTGATCGACCGGCTGTTAGAGGTAGCCCCTACTCTCGGTGTCCTGGGGGACTGTGAGGCTGCCCTGTGCAGCTGTGTGAAGGGTGCCCTCTCCTCTTGTCATGAACATTTATGAGAAGTTTCTTCAGTTACCAAGGTTCTCAGCAGGTTTCTCTCCCTTAGACCCAGAAAATGAGAGAAAGTAAGGCTCAAATAAACACAGCTCATTGCACCCATTAAGCAACTTTGCAGCCTGCGGACTATGCTCATGGTCAAAACGGGTCCATTTTAGACACAGATGTTCTTTAGGTAGATAAAGAGTTCGCCAAATGCCCATTAAGACCTGGTATTCCTTTCTATATTCCTGCTCACCTTGATTCTCACTGGAATACAAGCACACATAATTCAAAATAGGTATCCTTCTTTGCAGGCCATTGCCTGTTGCTTGGAGGGGTCAACACACACTGGGGACTACGGTTACAGGAATCATCTGTTTTGTGATCAACCAGAAGGAATGCAAAACAGAGAGAATCACACAGGTTTCTCAAAATAGTTCTAGCAGACAGTGTCACCTACATGGCCTGCACCATTAGTTCTCCAGGGTAGGGTTCTATACCTTTGCACAGATCTGTGCTACATATGCACTGTCTGTAAGACAGCTGTGAAATAGATATAGAGGGACGTGTTTGATGGTCATGTTCTGTAAATTTATAAAGATTTGTATTTGTGTACAAAGAGTACCTGGTTCCATTTCTTCAAATGTGGTATCACTGAAGTTCCACAATTGTCAGAGATCAGGTAATATTATCTCCACCAATAATATCACCATATATATGGTCGTCGGGAATGGCCATAGGCAATATTATTAGTGGGGATAATTTTTGGGGTAAAGGGTAGCAGGGATTACAGAGGTGTCCCAGCTCCATTTACAATAATATGGGTGTTGTGGGGGTGTCCAGGTTTAATGGGTTAATATCAGCGCAAAAATATGGTGCCATTCTTGTATGGCGATATTTATTGTGGGGATATTAACACATGAAAGCAATGAGCAGGGTGCCTTCTGTTATGCTGAGTGTAAAGCCAATACGTTAAGCTTATGGATGGTTGCCCAAAGCAATGCAAAAGGTTAAGATTCATCGTAAACCTTCCAGCCATCACCTCTTTTTATTTGCTGTAGTCACCCAAGTGGGAAGGGTGTGCGCAGACGTGGGTCCTATGCCTGCTGCGCCTAGAGACCCAAGATGCTCCTCATTGATGAGCTCCAACGAGGCTGAAACATGTTTGGGGATGCATGTGGTCACGTGCAGAAGGGATGTGACCCAGCAGTTCGGGCTGGGATGCCCCTTTTATAGTGGGACCAAGCCTGATTTTCAAATGGTCTTTCCCCATTTGTAATGGCCTGGCAAGCGAAGAACGATGATATGGAGGGTTGCCCAGAGAAATGCCAGAGGTTAAGATTGATTCTAAACCTTCCAGCCATCCCTCTTTTGATTTCATGAAGTTATAGCCTCCATATTCAATATGGGCATACCCTGCTTTGCAGGCAGCATACCCCATGCAAATGAGGAAATGCCCATTTTGCTTGTGCACACTCTGATTTTGGAAGAATGGACTGTTAGGATTGGGACAGGTAGGCCAGTGGACACATGACTCAGCGCCCCACCGCAAAAGGTGGGAACTTTGAAAGAGGCCCCTCGGACTTGGCTCTCCAAATACACTGGGGCTGTCTGGCAGCAACATCACTTTGGGAGTCAACAGCAATCTTCCAAATAGATGATAGGTGGGTGCCTGGCAGAAATTCTAGTAGTGTGGCAGGGGTACTCGCGGTATTTCCGCATGAGCACTCCACGCAGTTGTCTACGAATTGATTGTATTACAATTGACTGATTCACAATTGACCTTCTGTACAATTGACCGAATTTAAAAGGTCAATTAGGATATAAATGCGGAGGAAAATCCCTGCAACCCCTCACCCAATTCAAACCCCCCCGCAACCTCCACCCAATCCCCTTAAATTATTATAAACCAACACACTATATATATAATAATAACTAAAGAGTTAATTGTACAGAAGGTCAATAAGGACCACTGAAATTCAGTCAATTGTGTCAAAAGGTCAATTGTGATCAGTCAATTCAGGAAATACCCTCCATACCTGACCTCTGATTGATACCCTAGGAATCTAACGTTTGTCGTGCAAAAAGATTACAAAATGTGTATTAGCCCTACCTCCAAACCCCCCAGTGTTATTAGCACTGGATCATTGGTTTGGCGGAACGGTAAGTCCCCATTGCCGATTGAGCCCATTCGGGAATTTCCCATTCAGAAGTTAGCTCAGTGTGTTGAACACTCATTACAGAGGTATGTGTTTATATGCAAGATTAGAATAGCACATTCCAGCAGGGTTGGTTGAACCTTTCCTGCCTTCTCGCATGCTGGTGGCATTGTTTAGCCCATTACTTGATCTTTTTTCTTACGGAGGCCATTTGAGTGGAAAGGGTGGTAGACAGAACAGAGTGGACCAGATATTGAGGTTGCTGGCTAGCATATTTTAAGATCTGCTCATTTGACACAAAAACAGTTTGTTTTTTGTAAAAGTGACAGGTTTTTTGCACGTTTATAAATGACTATTTCCCAAGCCAGTGTTTTGGAAATATTGAAAGCTTTAAAATACAAAAGACAAACCCAGATTAAGGGCCTCATCATGAGTTGGGCGGTATCCCGGCAGTATTACCGTGGGATACCGCCAGGGCTAATAGTGTTACCGCTAAACCCCCCGGCACTATTAGCGCTGGATCACAGGTTTGGAGGAATGGTAATTCCCCATTCGTCATTGGGCCAAATGAGGAATCTTCGGTGCAATTACCGTGGGCGGTATTACAGCACAGTAATTGCGCCAAAAATTGGCAAATCCCTGGCACATTTAGCCCTCAGGGCTGTGGGTAAATGCAGCCAAACCCATGATTTGGTGGATCCTTAAATGCGGCGGTAACACTGTTACCGTCGCATTTATGGGTTACCACCAAACTTGTGATCAGGCTATGAATCTGTTCAATTAGATTGGTATGCTGGTACTTATATACTTCCCTAGATGATGGAGAGAACAAAGCTAGAATCATTCCCATTCTGCAAAACATCCTTCTATTTTGTTTTTAAAAATGGTCATGTTTCGTAATGTGATTTGTGTACTTTCCAAGCCTGTTTTATAAAATTAGATTATTTTAGTTCATGGTAAGTACTGGAAAAGAAAGTTCTTAAATGCAGAAATTGCAGAGCTGACATACATCCCAGCTTCACCCCTTAACCAATGTGTGATCCTGGGCACCTCATTTAATCTTGTATTGCCTAACCTCTGAAAATTGGCAATCCCTAAACCTTTCAAAAGTGTCAGCCCTTCAGAGTGATATCCTTCTCAGGGTATGATCTTCAAATAAGCCTGAGCATTGATATATTGCACACCACAGGCGTTACTTTGATCTCCAATGGCAGCACTATTTGTAAACCATGTCCCACTTTTAATCTCAGTCTCAGACACCTTCCTGGGAGTTTCTAATCTGCATCCACTATCCATGCTATGGTATGTGTAGCTTTCTCATTCCTTCCAATTGGTCTCCTGTATCCATGCTTGAGCACTTTTACATTCTGTGAGGCAGCTAATGTGAGTTTCTGGCCCTCATTACAACACCAGCGCTAAACCATGGCGCTATTAGCACCATGGTTGGTGCCGGTGTTGTAACGAGTCCGCCATGGTGAAATGGGGAAATACTGCCCCATTCCAAGGTTGGCGGGGCGGTATTTCCCCATTTCACCATGGCCCTTCCCCATTCCCATTTTTTGCCCCATAGGGCTCAATGGGAATGGGGAAGGTGGCAATTATGGTACCCCAAATTGCGGTACCGTAATTGCCTGCGAGGTCCCTTTGCAGGTCCCTACTTTAAAGGCTGGTCCAGACCAACCATTCAGGTCGGGTTCCGCAAAGGGACCTAGTGGTAAGGCGCTAAGTGGTTAACGGCGCTGTTAACCACTTAGCGCCTGGGTCGTAATGAGGCCCTCTGTCTAGTCTGGGTTACATGTACCTTTTACATACGGTCCAGCATTAATACTACAAGCTTCATACCTTCCTGGATGCTACTGGTACAAACTCTCCCCTATCTATACTAGAACAGAAGTAACCTCTTCGTAGATTGCTAATGTTGGCCTTCAAATGCTAATTGTTTATCCTTCTGATTAGAGCAAGAATGAAGAGGGTAAGGAGAGTTAAAGGGAGTAAACATGCTTACTTTGAATGCTGCAAGGGCTATAGGTTGTGATAACGACAAAGGGGGAAGGGTGCGACCAGATCTTCTTGATCACTTAATTCCTAGTAGAAGGAGGCCCCAAAGATGTCAGTGCCCAGGGCCCGGGGCCCGAAATGTCCTTAAGATGGCCCTGTGCTTACCTCTGTCTGACCTTTTCAACGTAGCCCAAAACACAGAATGGCGGGATGCAGTATTTTACTGTGGTTCAGGTGCAAGTACTGAGAAATTAAAGGGGTTTCACCAAACAGACATGACGTGCATGAAAACATTCTTCTGTCTTTGCGATGAGCTGTGGCACACTCTGCTGTGAGGTGTAGGTTGGAGTAGTGGGCGGAAGTGCCAGACTTGAGGTTTCCTCCCCCAGTTTAGAGAATCATTTCTTGAACCAACACACCTTGTTGAGGTCTAAAACCTCATATCAAAACCGAAGATTGTCAAACAGTGAGCAGGGTGAACCCTGATGGTGTAACACTGATCTAGTGCTCTCTCTTCTCCCTCTGCAGCTATCAGGTTTGGGCGCATGCCGCAGGCCGAAAAGGAGAAGCTCCTGGCAGAGATCTCCAGCGACGTTGACCAGCTGAACCCAGAGTCGGCAGATCTTCGAGTCCTCGCGAAGCACTTATACGACTCCTACCAGAAGTCCTTCCCGCTGACAAAAGCCAAGGCCAGGGCCATCCTGACAGGGAGGACGACAGACAAATCAGTTAGTTATCTTTGCCTGTGTCTTTCCTATTGTTTTAAATATATATTTAAGAATGTGTCATACCCTGTTTGTAATACCCAGTAGTCGAATTGTATAAAAGAAACATTAGTGGAACTATGTTCCCCTACCAATCCACCTTTCACCCCCACACTAGCTCCCCAGCGACCCCATACTCAGCACCTGCACAATGCAAACACCATACCATCCCTTTCTCCACTGCACCCCACATTGCTCTGTGTCATAGTACTTTTAAGACCGACAAGAACACAACTAAAGAAAATGCAGCATTTAAATAAGAACCATTTGTTGGTCATTGTCCCTCACAGCATGCAGGCTTAAGCAGCCCACCCCACCCCTTTCCAATCACCCACCATTCCCACCTCTTAAGGGACAGGCCTAGGACTATAGCCACACACCCCTTCCCATTACCTGTACAGACACTGTGCCGGCAGCAGGGCTTGATGACTGTTTGACAATGCGCGTTATGTCCCAGCCAGTCCATACAAAGGAACAACAGCAGCCCAACACCTGCAAAATAGCTCAGCATTGTGTGCCACTTAGCGTTACCTGCGCGACCCAGGATCAAATTCCCAGTGGGGAAGAAGTTACTAAATGCATAAATAAAGGTGTCCATCACTGCTGTACTTGAGTGGTGCTCTGAGTTAAATAAAGTAAGGGGACTATCACTGATTTCCCAGAAAAGTAAGAGAACACTGTACCCTTTAGTTCCCAATGCCCTCTTATCTGTTTTTCTGTTGGTTGTGACATCGTTAATACTGTTTCTGAGACAGGATTTGTTTTTTAAGCAGATCATTTAAGCAGATCATTGGTCGTACGAAATGCAGCATAACGTGATAGTGTTTTTGAAGTAAGATGACGATATTAAGACTGTGTCCAAACATTCATTAACAACCAGGGCTTTAAGTGGGCCGGGGCTAGTTTGGGCAGAGCCCTGGAAGTCTCCAAAAAAGGCTCCTGAGCAGGGCCTTTCCGGGCTGCCTCTGATTAGCCTCAGATGAGCCAACACCCTCAGGCAGCACGGTTAGGCAAAGAGTCACATGGTGAAAGGGCTGCCTGCAGGAGTATGCCCTTCTGATCAGAAAAATGGAGAAGCATCGGCCGATGCCTCTCCTTTTTTCAAATCAGAAGCACTGACACCGGCAGGCAGCCTGTTCACCATGCGGCTCTTTGGCTAAATGGACTGCCTGCTGGAGGTTTCCTCCTCACACTAAATAACAAAAGGAGAGATCGGACACCCCAGATCTCTTTCTATTTCTTAGTGAAAGGAGCTAACCCTCAGCAGGCAGCCTTTTCACTCAAGGAGCCGCATGGTTAAAGGGTTGCCTGCAGGGATTCAGCAACCCTCACAGGCAGCCCTTGAACCACACGGCTCCTTGAATAAAACGGTTGCCTGCAGGAGGTTAGCTCCTCTCATAATGAAAAAAAAAGGAGAAGAGTTGGAGCGCACTGCTATCATGCCTTTGGTGCTCCCAACCTCTCCTTTCGTTTCTTAATCACAGGCTCCAAACCCCCACAGACAGCCTGCCAGCAGGGCTCATAGCCCTTGATTTAGGAACAAAAAGGAGAGGCTGGGCGCACCAAAGGCATGACACCTGGGCACCCCAGCTCTCCTGCTTGGCTCCCACTGCCTAGGAGCCAAGTAATTGACAGGTGCCCACCCCCGCAGGCAAGGTGGGCCCTAGTTAGGGGCATAGCTTAGTGGTCCTCCTCCAGGGCTGTGTCTGGCATTATTCATGTTGTTATAATTGTGGAGGGCCGTGTGATACAGGAAAGCACAAGCATCCTTGTAAATCAGTGAACAGTGCTACTGCGCAAAGTAAATATTTCACAATGATCCATTCCGATGCCTAACATTTGTGTTTTGCACGGTCTTTCACTACAGGGTTGCAGTTCAGGGCATCCGAGTTCACTAGCACTTTCTGCATTATGAGGAAGCCTATTTTATAGCCAGTTCTTTCTGCAGTACTGATGTCAATGGGCTCTAGTAGGCCAACATTACCACTGGCGTGAGCTGGAACCACGTTCGCTGTCTCAGCAGAACTGCCATGTAGGTACTGACCCTGGAATCCATCATGGTCTCCTGTGAAAGTGCAGCTCAGCGTGGAGGCGAGCACAGCGGCGGACATCTTACTTTCCAGCTTGCTCGCATTGGCTCCCATGTGCTAGAGAGCTTTCAGTTTGCACCAAAAAGACATGCCACTACGTTTCCCAATCAGATTCACCAAACATGTGCCGAAGTCGTGCACAGTGGTGCAACAGTGCACTTACGATCCATGGAAGGGAATGATATAGTTTGAATATTTTAATGTAACTTTTTATTAACTTTTGGGTTAAGGAAATATTTGTGATTGGCTAAATGACCGTGCCACAAAATGTGTGGGGAGCATAGAACGGCTATCAGAGAAAAAGCGAAAACATAAAAAGGTTTGACTTGTGATGTGTAGGACAGAGAGCTTTCAAAAAATTAAAACCAGTGCTCAAAAAGGCAATCCGTAAGGCAAAATGATGGCAAGCTACCCTTCCGATCCATTGAAACCACTGTGGACTTGGGCTTCTGTAAAGAATGCCTGGCGGCTGGCTTTAATCCCATTGCTTGATGATGTGTACCAATAGAACAGTGCATTGCTTTAGATCCACTCGCCTGTGCCCAACTGCACCCAGAATCTGGGAATTCTGGAAAACTTGTTTAAGTCCTCCATTACAAGGTGCCTCTGCTCTTGACACCATTTTCCCCACCTGGTTTGCATCCGTCCTCTACCTCTGCCTTCTCCTAGTATCAGTTTGTAACCGTGAGTCCTTTAGCTGCAGAGAAAGCTCAGCCACCTTCCTGAGAGTTGCCCTTTTGCCATTCCATCCCCAGGACTGACCTCCATATCTCTCTGCATCTCACGCAGCCTTGTCTTTCCCAGCTCTTGCACCCAGACCTGCTTCTGTGCTTCCCTGTCCCCAGTGGACAGTTTCCCATTTTAGGACTGTTTTCTGGCACTTTATTTCTCAACCTTCTCTTTTGCCACAGGGTTCTACACTACATTGAGTCAGCAGCATTCCTGTGCCAGTGCCGAACTAGCTGATCACGTGACCACTAGGCAGTGCCCGCTGCCATCGTATTAAGTTGTTAATGCATTGCTATTTTGTTGTTTGAATCCTCTCTTTCATTTGCCTGTGCCATTTGGGCACTGAGGTTTGCCAGGTGTCACTAATGAATCTGGGTAGGCTGTCATGCAGAGCGTCTCTCTGCGCCTTCTTAGTTCTGCGCGAGCTGCTTTTCTAGACCTATCACGTCTCGCCTTTCATTTATTTAATTTCTATGCTTCTGCTGGTTATTCCTTGCTAATAGTTACCCATGAGTTCTTGTCTGCAGGGTCTGCTCTTTTTCACACTGAGTTTTTCAGGCTATGTTCTGCTCTAGGTCTGATGGGTGACTCTTGACCTCACTCTATTATTTAAGCAAAAGTATGTCAATAAAATCACCACGATTTTGCACATCACATGCCTTCCAAGTTATTACACTGTACTCTACCTGAGAACTGTCATTCTGACTATGACAGGTGTCGTCTTGCTTCCAAGGTGAGCAAGTTGCCCCTGAGCTATCCTCTCGCGACAAAGGCCAAGCAGATATAGCAATTTGATGGACAGACGCCCTCTAAAAGTTTCACTTTACTCACTTGTTTTCCAACTACCTTCACCTTTTTACATACGAAGTCCACTATTGTCTTTACCTTCTCTGACAAGTCGACTTGGGTGTCCTAGAATGAAACTCCTGGGGTTTGTGGTGGGAGGGTAAAACGTAACCTGACAAATAAGCCTTCACACTTCTGGGAAACGCTTGAGCACATCTCAAGCCTATTTTACAGCCACTAAACAACGACTAGTTGAGTACTACTGAGTACTTTAAAACGCTCATATGTTAATAAAGCCTTTTGGACCCAGGGAAGGGTTATTATTGTGGATAATGACCCACCACCAAGTTATGGTCTGAGGCAAAGCTGAGGGCCATATGTTGGGGAAGGGCCATTACCCCGAGTGATAAGGAGCCCCTGTGGGGTCGATGAGGCTATTAGGACACGGTTCTAGTACCAAATCATGTTTTAGTTTAATAATGAGAAAGTAAATCTGAAAACTCAGTACATTAAGTTATATTGTGCAGTCTTAAATAACAAGGTTGTCTTCTATAAAAACATATATCTTCTAATCTCACGGTTGGGTGGTTGATGACTGTTAGTCAGGGATTTACTCATCTCTCGAGTGCCATGATGCCTTTGGGCGACTGTGCGCTTTACAAGAAGCCATAACATAAAAGAAGTTAAGCATTTCATTTGCAAACTTGGTTAAACTGGAGAGGGTTTAACATGAGCTTGTATTAGGAGACATGTAAAAATGTACGCTTTCTCTTGAAGAGCGCAAAACAATTTCCCAGGTTGAGCTTTGTCTTTGGTATGTTAAATAGGGTGTTGCAGTGAAAAAAACACATCCTCAAAGAGAAAAGGTGTCTTCTTGAAAGATATCTTGCCTTGAAATTGCATTGTTGTCTTCCTCTTTGCTTTTTAAGTCAGAATGTTCAGAATGCAGTCAATACCAGTAGTTGTAGACTGCACTCTGAACATTCTGATTGGCTGAGAGGAGGTCGCTAATGATCTCCATATGCTAATATTGCCTATATCACCGAAATCATAGAATTACCCTCTATTGATAAGCATGCCTCTATGACGGAGCGCTATGACCGAGCTACGGTGAATGTACATATCATCAAGCAATCACGAACACCACACTTTCCCTTACCTTAGCTTCTCGGTCTGCAAAGTTTCATGTTCATTTAATTTGCTGCTTTACCCCTCATATGCCCACTTCCCAGTTCCTTTCCCATGCATACCACGGTGGTGGGGGTTACAATACACCAGTCTCCAGAAAAGCCTCAGCACTGTGAGCACCCAGTTTCACTCGTTTACTGCAAGTGCAAAAATACCGAATGCAAAAATGCGTCCGTTTATTTTGGGATTTTCGCGGTAAATATATGTGGGGGCTGGGTAAAGCTAATTAATTATGTAATGGGGTATGAGGTGGCTGCGGGGGTCTCCCCTGCATATAACGGTGAAAATTGAAAAAGAATCGGCATTTTTGCATTCAATATGTTTTATTCGCAGTGTCCAATCACATAGATCCTGAACACACTATGTCGGCCATTTCGGTACAGCATAAAATATGGTTAACTTAACATAATATAACAGTAGTCACAGCTCAGGGCATTGACCCCAGCCAGGCCATTAAGTAAGGCTTGCATTTAGTCCTAATCAGTGAATTGTGCATTCATCTCACTGTATAGTCGAGTAATAACACGGGGTCTGATAACAGTCATGTTTGTGCCCTCATTCTAAGGATCTCCTGGATGCTCAGTTGTAGCATGAAACAGCTGGACTCACTCCAAAGGACTTAATTGAGGACAATAAGCATGGGTGCCCTTTACTGTAGGCTCCTGGTCTTCCTCCTATTAACCTGCACCTGTGCTATCTTCCTTGTTCTCCTTTCCTCTCCAGTCTGCCTGTACTCTGCTTTTCTCTGGCCTTGACTTGGCTGCTGCACCATTTTGCATCCCAGTCCTGGTAGGTACCGTGTTTAAATGATGTGTCTTTAGAGATTTCCCGGTGAGGGAAGAGCCTGCGTAATCAGTGGTTGTTACCTGTCACAGATTCTCCCAGCAGCTTTGATCCCATGTCATTGGGTTTCCTTTTATTTCACACACTAGACATGGTATTCAGTTATGACTCTCCTGGAATTGTGTCTATTCTAACAATGTAAACTGAGTCTCTAGCAAGCTCTCTTTTAATGAAAGAAAGTTGGTGGCTGGGAAGATAGCTGAGCGAGATCAGTGAAGGCCTCAAACTTGGGGTAAGCCTTACATTTGCAATGATGATATCTCAGGCTGAAAACTCGAGTAGCATTGCATTAGGGGAAAATAACACCTATTATTGCAACTTGCTCATGCGGGAGCTATTGGGCAGGATGCCCCAATATTCTTACTATAAACATTGCCAACGACACTGGCAGGGCATCATGATTTTGAGCAATGGTGCAGTTTGGGAACGCCTGCAACCTCCTGACATCAGTCACACGTGAATCCTTAATGGCACACCAAGAGAAATGGCCAAGGTCATGCGTTGAATAACCCACC
The DNA here is from genome assembly GCF_040938575.1 of Ambystoma mexicanum. NCBI lineage: Eukaryota > Metazoa > Chordata > Amphibia > Caudata > Ambystomatidae > Ambystoma > Ambystoma mexicanum. Next base: position 520,194,160 of record NC_090923.1, read on the forward strand.
CATGTGCTAACGTCCTCGGGGGCAATGGTGCAATGAGCCGAAAGACCTCTCAGAGAAGTGCCTTTCTGTATTGCTGCATCTTTAAAACACTAGGCCAGCCTTAGACCACTGGTGTTTCCTCTCCCCTCAAGGGCATGGCATTACCTCCAGTCAAACACCAATCCCAAAGCCATGTTCTGATTGGTCTCCTGGAAGCATTATAGTAGCTTCTTACACTCTCTATGCCGACCACATTATGGTATCAAGGAGGGCGCAGAGCTCCTGTGCAGAAGAGTGGGGACCCCCACAACACATGTGACCAGGTTAATTACACCTAGAACATACAAGTATGTAAAGCAAACATCCATACATTTAAAAAAAGGAAAATAATTAGATTCAAACCGACAGTTTCTGGTAAAAGAATAAAGAACAACCAGAGTTAATCAACGCAAACACAATTCGACAAGATGTGGATAAAATATTGGTTGCAGGCAAATGGCAAAACACAAAAACTAGCTCTAAGTGACGCAAAACTACCTTTATCACTCATGTCCAAATGCCATAACCCTTGGTTTGGTTGGCCAATTGTGCCAAGAATATGTTCCCAGCAGTCTTGAAAGTGGTGTTATGTATCTTTGATGGAATTGCCTACCGGAATGTTAGCAGTGGTGGATATTCCCTATGAGAAATCAACACGATCTTTATCTTGTGTAGAAAATGTGGCATCTCCTCAAAGGACAACAGGCAAAGAAGCCACCAAGATGATGTCTCCTCACGCACTGGCAATAAAAAGGATCTTCCCGGCCAAATGGTAATGGACGCTCTTTACTACCAGGCATGCAAGCAATGCCTTTGCCGCGCGCAGCTCCCGCGAGAGGGTGTTATCCAGAGAAGCTACCCTGAACTCCTAGTACCATTGGGGACCTCCTTGATTACTCCTCTGGCAACGAATAACAGTGCAAAGCTGCAACGACATTACTGTGGTGGGCGCGGAGGTAGCTTTTTAGGTGTGATTATTATGTAGCATCCGTGTTCTACTCTGTAGCGCGTTTAGCCCCGCTTTACTCCTATGCAAGAGAGCTACCTCTGCAGCTACATCTTTCTTTGTATGGCAAAGGAGTCGGTTGCAATGTATTCTTCCAAGTCAGCTCCAGAGATGACATTTCCTGAAGTGATACCAATCGTTTTTTCATCTGTACAAGTAGTAGAGGACATGTCCAATAGAAAACCATCCCAAACCATTCAAAGTACATGGTAGAGAGTTGTAGGGCCCTGGCGGGTCCTCTCCACAGAACACCTCCGCGGCTTTCAACCTCCTGTCTTGGGAGGATAGCTCAGGGGCAACGTGCTCGCTTTGGAAGCAAGACGACACAGAGCAACACAGGTTCAATCCCCGGGTCTGCGCTTAGAAACCTTTGGGTATTAAGCGCATTATAAATAACCTATCATATCATATTATAACCTTGGATCGCCTTTTCACAGGCAGCTGCAGTGTTTCACTGGATAAGTCTTGAGTTCTGAATAAGATTTCTCTGCCATCTCTTGTAAGTTAAATAATTAACGCTGCCATTCCCAATCTTGGAACTGCAGGGACACCTCTCCAAGGTTCCCTTGGCTAAGAAAATTATCCTAAAAGGAAGGAGACCAGGGGCTATTCCCATATGGCCTTTCCTCCAACTAGCAACACACATATATCTGTTTCTCAGCCAGATAAAGAGCTCAAGAGCTGCTCGACAAATTATCAGAAATCTTCTGATTGAGAGATCTAAATGCCACATTCTGAGTGAGTGATCAGCTATGAAATTGTGGCATGGAATAGTTCTCCCATTGAATGCCTCTACACATGTGATGCTTATCTAGTCGGTTCCCCTTGCAATGAAAGTGAACAGGGGCTTCCCAGTGACGTGAGTTTGCCATACTACCTGCTTATTAGCTCTGTTCACATGGAAACTACATATCGAAATAGCAGCAAGTAGGCATTCATTGAGAACTGGCGGCATGTCTCTTGGCTCCTCCAGTACTTGGGACGAGAAAGTGATGGTTGAAACTGGCTTTGGAAGCCGAAGAAGCATAACGTGGGTTAGGGGTAGTAGATATTACTGGTGAGCCCAGGAGTGAGGACACCGTTTTGTTAGGTTACACTCTGATTTTGGCATTCAGGCGCGCTCCGAGCCAATGCGCTTCATTTGCAGGAAGGTCTATGCGAAGCAATGAAAAAGGCCAAAGATTATGATAAGAAACTAAATGGAGTCTGCAATAAGCAAGGATTTCTTTATTCTTGATTGTACACTTTGAACTTGACAAGTTATATTACGAGGACTTGTATTCCCTAAAATAGCCTGATAATGATGACTATCTGGAGGCTGGAAGGGTCTATGGTGGCTCGCGGAGAAGATGCTGATATTAAAATAGACTGTGGGAATTCTGCTAATTTTCCCCAAGTGGTGGAGCTTTAGTGTCACTGTTTCCAACCGCGCTATGAAATTCCAACAATGCTGCGCACTTGCTTAACCTCGAATGATGGCGGTTTTCTCTAAACACCAGCGATGCATCATAAAAATGTTAATTATCAATCCCAAGTTAGTCGTTCTCATTTTAAATGCCATGTGAAGTTGCTACTGGGAGAGTGGACGGTATTCGCCTTTAAGCAGTTTTCGCTCATGTTTGCACTGCGGTGGACTTTGAGCCCAAGTATATTGCATTGTTTACAATCGGCAAGGTTATGGGCTTCCCTGCTTTTAAACCACAAAACCTGAGCCATATACTTCATAAATGATTGCTGCAATGCACGGTGCAGGACTCGCAGCCTCCTTCTGCATTACAGGTGCCTGTGCAGTTCCGAGACTATCAGGGATCCATTCTTCCAGACTTCTGCCGCTATGGCAAAGGAGCCTAGTGGTCTGAGTCGCAAAGCAGTTTTCAATAGGTTTTCCACATTCTAGACTCAGGAGAGTATAACCGCAGTACACATCCCGTTCTCCCGTTCTCTCGCTTCACATTCTCAGCCCTCTTGCAAGGCTTTCTAAAAGAGACTGAAGACAGACTCATTCCAGACGTCAGGTCATCTCCTGCAGGGCACTCCTAACAGCCAATAGGCTTGTGTAAATATAAAGGCATATGCTATCAAATGCTAGAGGACAGTGAGTACATTCTCTTTAGGGAAGATTTTCTTCTCTTTACCAATGGACTGGTTCCATTAAGACTATTCTGGGCAGCACCATTAGTTGGGCACCTCCAACCCAACTGCAATACTTAATCAGACAAGCATCATGAATAGGAACTGTCAGCAACATTAAAGGGCTATTACAACAAGCCTTTGCCTCTGGAAGCATTCTCAAAAAATAGTTCTAATGCATTGCCATCGGTGGGCCCGTTGACCCAATATGTCTCCTTGTCTGTTAGGGGTGGTCCCCACGGCATCCTCCCAGCCACTGTTTACAACACCCCACCACTTACGTTGGCTCACCATACCTCAGCCGTCATGGGCCCGGGTTTCTGACAACCTGATCCCGATAGCACAACAATCTCGGCATCCAGTGGATGGCGTGTCTCCTGTTTTGATCGATGTGAGTCCCTCGGTGGGGTCCCTCACCGATGTGTTTACAGCTATGGCAGTACATTATGCGGTCTAAAGTAATATGGCAGCATTCCACAATGAGGCCGGCCAGGCTTTATGACGACAGACCTTCCAGAGGTTGAAAGAAAAAAGAATCTTGGTATAGACATTTGATACTTTTTCTGATATGGAAAAGATCCACATGGCGTCTCGTTCTGCTGGGATGTTGCTTTCCTTGTGTTGCCCTTTATTATTTTTTAGGGAGATATCATTCTACGGATGAGTGCACTGAGCGCTCCAAAGCCTCGGGACTTGCTCTGTGCTATGACTAAAAGAGGACGACTCTGCATATTGAAAAGGCAAAATCCATGAGCTTGTAAGGAGAGCTCTTCATTGATGAACATTCAAGCGAATGGAGCAACTGTCGGTCCCTTTGCAAGCGCGTGCATATCCCATCTTTTCCATGACCTCACAGTAGGGCAGGGACTCTTAAGGAACAGAAATAAAATATGATTTACTACGGGACACGAAGCCCATGGAAGAAGTCAGGAGCCTGTATTGCAACCAGTATCAGCAACCAGTATCTACCACCCCATCTCTTAACCTTAGACACTGACCTGTGTTGCAGGAACTGTGCAGCTGGGCAAATGCAACAATGGATGGTATTAGTACCAGGGCCAAATGTGTCAATAGATTTTTGCACCAGAACATTTGTTGCCCTAATATTAGGACTGTGGAAAACATTGCACTGGTGCAGAAATACTTCAATGAGTCTTTCCTGACATGTATGTACCGATGCCCCTTTATTTATTCAGAGCCACGAGTGCGGGGGTATTTATTAGGCATGAAGAGGGAGCCAGAGCACACCTCTGCATAGTATCCTTTGGGTTACATTTGATGGACTGCGAGAATATATGTGGGTGGTCTAGTGAACTACAGTCTTTGCACTGCTTCCTTTGCTCCTTGTGGTGAAGCACTCCATATGAACTAATGTGAGACCAGTGGCTGACTATTAAGTAAACTCTAATCCTTGCACTCCATGTAATCCCAGTGAGAAAGCTTTACCTTCACTGCATGAGACAGTTTTAAGGCATGTGCCAGCATTCCTAGATGGCACAGATGAAGAATACTGCCTTAGTTGAATGTTATAGATTGAGTTCCTCGCTATATTATTTAGCACAAAAGTAGAACAAATATCAATGTGCAAACAGCATGGAAACAAGACATGAATTTGAAAGCGTAATTCACCAAATCTCGCGACTACGTTGACAGTTTCACTCGCAGCACACAAGTAAAAAAAGATGCAAAGCAACATAAAAAAAGCACTCTTTTTAAACCATCCTTTAGCAAATCTCTCCCCAACATAGACAGCTGCTCTTGCGCCTTCAAAATGGCTTCTGCTGTGACTGTGCTTTTCAGCATGTTGCAGTGGGTTTGCATGATGGAGCCCGCTGACAATATGGCCCTGTCTAACATGTATGTTCATTTCATGAGCTGCTGCTGTGACCAAGCTCACGCTGCCCAGACCTAAAAATGTATCGATTACCCATCCCTGCCACAAATGATCAGAAACCAGAAAATCAATTTCCAATTCGAAGTGCATGGATTATTTACCATTCCTGAATCTTGAATGGAAATCGCAAAACTGCGAAGGGACTTGCAAAGCTACTGCTGTGTCTCGTAAATACAGACTTGAAGACATTGGGCCTCATTACGACCCTGGCGGTAAGGGGTTTACGCCAGCGTTAGCTGCGCCGACCCCTTACCGCCAATTACGAGGTCCCTTAGCGCCATGGAGGTTTTAACACCCGCTTTTAGCGGGTGTTAAAATCCATGGCGCTAAGGGACCATGGAGTTAATTACGCCACCGTAATTTACGGTGGCGTAATTAACGCCTTCCCCACTCCCATTATGCCCTATGGGGCAAAAATGGGAATGGGGAAGGGTAAATGGGGATTGGGGACTTACCGCCCCGCCAAGGTCGGAATGGGGCGGTAAGTCCGCCAACCACCATGGCGTAAACGTAGTTTACGCCATGGTGGTAAAGTCACGGCCCAGGCGGTAACTTACCGCCTGGGTCGTAATGAGGCCCATTCACAGAAACTGCAAGCTTTCAAGAGATACAAAGACATCCGGCAAGACCTGTTTCCAGGGCTCGAGTCGAGCGCACACGTGGATGGACGGCGTTGGCCCACTTTTATCAGAGGGTGTATGCCGCCCCCTGGGTACGTGTAATATGCAAAACATTGACCATTTTTTTCATGCCGACGTTGAGACTCGAACCGCAGTCGACAGGGTCACAAGCCAGTCACTTCTCCACATAACCTGAAAAAAAACAACTGAAGGTGTAATAATGTCACATTTCGGGACTGCATGTTCCCGGGAAAACATTGGTATTGATTCTTGGAGTTTAAAACATGCACACCTTTCAAAGTTTTCAAAACACTATTAGAAAAAAATATCCTCTCTTCCTTGTTTTGTGTATGTGGCTTTTATGCAAGGCAAATGCCATTCGCCCTGTGCAATTTGTATGGTTATTGAAAGCCAATTGAACTAGATTTGCATATTTCAACTTGATATGCAAAATGTGGATGATGTCACATCCGATTTAATATGTCAATGAGTCCTCCCCCACTTTTTATTTCAGGACTTTCCCCTGGTGCTGTTTCTCTTCTCGGCCCCGGCCTCGTGCGCTTAATGGGATGGGCCAGGTGGCGACAGGATGCATTTATTTGCCGCCTGGCCCTCTGCCATTAAGCGCACCTTTACTCGGTCCTGGCTTTTTAGTCAACACCGCTTTTCATACTTGCAGTTTTACTTGTTTCATTATAAGAATACATCAAAAAGTCATGATGTGCAAGATGTCGTTGGCCAAAAATCCATGTAATGTATTGTAATGTGGCTTTCCTGATGATGGGGTGCAGTTGGCAGCTATGTGCGTTGGTTTTGACTTTGAAGTGAAGGCCAGTGCAGTTTATTGACCTGTGTTGTGTGCTGATGAAATATCTCTGACATTTGCAGGAGGGAAGAAATGAGTGTAACAGAGGATGGTGAATTAAACTCAAATGACTTTTCTTCTTGGGTACTGCTATTACAGATATCTGGTATTCTGTTTAAAGTTACTTTATTTATTGTTTACCCTAACCAAACCAACAATACAGATTTTACTTTTATCACAGTGTCCCTGGGACTTTAAATGAGTTATTCCTTTGAGTCTCTAGGACCTTGCTTCGCAATCAGAATTATAGCCTGGTGGAGTGACGTAGCACTCCTCCATTGGCCAATTTCCAGGCCATAAGCATCGGTATGGCGTCAAAATTCATGAAATGGCCTGAAAATTGGCCAATGAATCCGAATTCCCCACTCACTGGTGCTGGTGGAGCTGTCAGGGTGGGGATACCGCGACGAGAGCAGCTGGACTTTCAGCATGGCATTTCTTGTAATGAGAGGGAGCACTGCGCTGACAGCCCTGCCACTGGCAGGACTCTCAGCAACGCGGTTCTTCTCATCTTGGAAGCACCGGGCTGAGAGCACCGCCTCCCAGCCACACCATTGAGCCAGCCTGGACCGCACCTGACAGACGTTGCCCGGGCAAGGTGAATCCCCTGCCCCTCTGCAACTCCAGAATACTCTATAAAGGTAGGGGGCAGATGCCTTTGCCACCTTATCGAATGTACGCTGGGTTGCACCTGGCAGATGCGGCAAAGCTCTGCCTTCACCACCGCCCCACTACCACTCACTCGCCTTGGCGGAGCATATCTAGCAGATACGGCCTCGCTGCAATCGTAACCCTGTACCTTCCCTCCTTCCTTAACTCACTGCAGATGGTTGCTGGGAACGAAGTATTTTTTTTTCAGCAAAATAAAATCGAACCTTATAAGATATCCCATTGTTTCAATGCTGGAAATGAATTCAAAATAATTTACTTCAAAATGATTACTTCGAATTACTTTGAAATATATATAAATAGTTGTGGGTTGAGAGGTAAAAAGAGGGAGAACAGGGGCTCGGGGTAAGGGTAGTAGTGAATGGGAAGGAAAGGCATGGGGGGACCCCCCAAATAAAAAAATAAAAAATCGAAGTAACCTTTAAAAGTAATCACTTCGAAGTAAATTACCTCAAAGTAATTTTTTTCAGCAAAATAGCATGGAACCCTTTATAGACATGCCTACTGTACATGGAGTTATGGGCCCGTAAACCTTGTAAACATATCTCTCCTCTCTGGCCTTTCACTCGGGCTTCATGGACCCTAACTCTGGGTACGGCCCTCGAGTTAGAGCTATAAAGCTTAATTATATTTTTGGACATTGAGGCTCTTATGGTAGTTGTAAGTTGTCTTCTAGTGTGGAAGATAACATTTTTATAAGCTTAAGTATTAAAAACGTCACAGTTTATATACTTTTTTTGGCACAATTGCTATGGGGAGAGGTCTTGTTTTATAGAAAGGTGTTACCTCCAAGGGATAGATGATGTGTGTGGAGAGACCTGGTATGGAATAGTGGATACAAGATCAATCGTTTGGGATTAGTTCAGATGTATTTGATGGAGGATCTGTTATCTAAAATCAGATCTGGTCTGGTTGGCTTCAATTCTACTACCCGCATTAATATAGAAAGGTCACCTGATCCAGGCCTTACTCTCCTCTTCCCAGATATACGTATGCCCCTAATGTATGGTTAAAATAATTTCCACCATATGCAGATCTTCATCTCGTATCAATCCGTGCAAAGCATTTGTAACTAGAAGGCCACCAGCATCAGTGACCGTTTCCATGACAACTATTATGAATCTCATCAAGCAGGAAGTCACTGTCTGAACACAACTGAAGTATGTGGTGACCTCTTATACAGAAGGCATGCCTCACTTTAGGGTATTTATCGGTATATGCACTATTTCTTATATACCCTGTGTGTGCACATTTAGGGGAGTCTAGTAAACCCCATAAACGTATGGCTGGCCAATCATTCTAGCCTAGTTAAATGTCTCTGGGGATAATCATTCCGTGGGGATGTTTTGGAATTAGGTGCTGTTGGTATGTGTCATGGGTAATCTTGCAGTCCTTATATTTGTAGACTGGATAGTTGGGTTATGGTAGATTACCTCATGACAAGACTAAACAGCAGGTTGACCATGAGTGTTTAGCTTTCTAGTCGATCTAGCATATGCTGGAAATAGAACCGAGTAAATGAAAGTTGGTCATTCCCATCCCTCAGAAACAGTCCTCTTAGATTGTATAGTGCAGCAGGGATCCACCCTCTGAGCTCTTCCATGTACTGAATACATGGTACTCCTGGCAGGTTAAATCAGTGTGTTCGTCTAGATTTTGGGATGGACTCAGATGACACCCAGCTAGTAATCCAAACAGATGCCATAAGGAATGAACATCTGATGACTGTCTATGAGGGATCTATAGCTGGACATACAAACTGAGGGGTTGCATATTAGTTCTAGTAACCCAGACAACCTAGCTTTCAAATGTGCAGAACCTATGGGGCCACCCCCATCCCTACTGCCTTAAAAGAAGAAAACTGGGCTTTGTCTTTGGTAATGATATGTCCATTGAGAGCCATACTTTGAAGGCGGTACAGATGTGTAATCTCTAGCTGTCTTTTCCCAGGACTAATAAATATGCCTTTCCTTGCCACACAGCACAGCATCTCACTCATTAGAGTGATTAATCTCTAGGCTAGGCTAAGGAAATGACTTGTACATTGAGCTGATAGATATGCCACTGGCAGGCTGCAACACCTTGAGGAAAAATACAGTGAGGACTAGAGTTTGAATGAAACAAGGGAGCATATTGCCATCAAAGTGCTAAGGGTTCATCTACTTCCTGTTGCTAGAAGAACTGAGTTGAAAGAAATTTGCTTGGCACATTGATCATGTCGGCCAAGAGCCGAACGCTTCAGAATGGGACAGTTATTGTGATATAGCGACTGAGATGCAGCTCAGCATGTTTCTTGATGCCATCCAGATAGAAAAATGTAAGGTTGGGAGAGAACTCTAATAGTTCAAGGTGTCAGTTTGCTCCATCCCGGTCAACATGGAAGACTGTGACAACCTGAGGAAACGCCCTGAGGCAGATCTCTTTTGAGCTCTTTTGAACGGCCTACGGCAGCGGTACTGCATTCAATTATCCATTGTCAGGCCTGTGAATTGTTTACCATTTCTCAAGAGGACCTCCCAGAGTTCTCCCCGGAAGCAACCTCTTGGAAGCATGCACCACCACTGATAGAATATTGTGTTAACGCATCAGAGCAGAACTTAAAATAAGTAGTAGTATAGTACATTTAATTATTATGCCAAAGGTTTTACTAAAATATCATTCATTCATTACACAATAACAATAACAGAATATCAATTATCAAATATTCCCATACTGGGCTAGTATTCAACAATAAAGTGCAACATTCCTTAAGTATAAAAATATAAAAAATGACTAGACGTAAAACACTTGCTTATGTTATTGCATAACCATCACAATGGGCCTCATTAGAAGGTTGGAGGTAACCATGCCGCTTTTAGCGGCATGGTTGCCTCCATACCGCAATCCGGGCCCGGGTTCCTCGAATGAGGAATTACCGGGCCATCGCAATCTTGGCGGACCCGGTAATTCCCGGTCCGAGGAACCCGGACCCGGTCCATCCCCATTCCCATTGAGCCCCCATAGGGCTCAATGGGAATGGGGATGGAGCTAACAACGGGCCCGTTAATGACGGGCCTGTTGTTAGCTCCCTGGTCCCCTCGCGGGACCCGGTAAGGACGCCTGGTTTTTCCAGGCGCCCATTGCGGGTTCCACGAGGAGACCTCAAAATAGGGCGGAATGGGTTTATCGGCACCGGCACCTTTACCGGTGCCGGTAAACCCATTCCGCCAACCTTATAGTGAGGGCCAATATAAGGCTAGTACATGAGTGATTGATTGCTGATATAATATTGAAAAGAGAATTGTGTTGGTAATATTCTGCTTCATAGTTTATATACTGATGGGACTTTTATCTATGGCCTGCACTGTCAGACAACCAGAGCAAAACGTATAATTGAACTAGATGGGGTCACTTTAAGAGCGCAGGAGCTACCCTCTATCTATATCGCCAAGCTCTCCTAATATACTGCCTAACTGCATAGGAGACAGAGAGTGTCACTGCTCACCTGCAGGAATCTTAAGCCACTTGCAAATTCCTAATATCATAAGACCTGAATATCAGCAATAACCAGTGCTGTCTAATTGCAAGATTCCATAGACATAGAAGCAGAAAGCGGATCGTTCTTTCTAATTGAATTTAATCCACAGTAACAGAGAAGATCTAATTGAATTGCCCTCTTCCAGTGACCTTGGAGTGATAACATTGGAAGAATATGCAGGCAAAACTTCAAGGAAAAAACATGCTTCACATTAGGTTGCATTTGACATAAATAATATTCAAACAGTGGCAATACCTTTACAGGTAATTAGTTGATAGTCTGTTGTTCAGAGTTCTATCAATACTAGAGGGATATCTTGTAAATGTTCAGAGTGATCTGCCAATGTTCTGGCAACCCAAGTCGGCCAAGACATAGCTTTGCAAGGTTAAACCGTGGTAATGTTGAAGTTAGAGAAGAAATCTCATCAAAAAGACTCCCAATGGGGCGTCCCCCATCCTAGCTCTAGTATGCATGCAATGGAGAAAACATATACGAGTGATCTGTTTATTCGGTGCCCTGGTGCCCATTTCATAGTGCAGCTGGATTGTTGAAGGTGATAAAGGCGCCATTATTAATGATTTTAAAAATGTATTTTCAACGTTAGTTGAATATTGCAGATTGCAATGACCCTAATACAATACCACCGACAGCACCTTCGCTTAAGTGCAGCAGAACTGGAATGTTTCCCTATTCTTTTGTGTAATCTTGCAGTGGCTGTCATAGTATGGCTTAATGAGATAGCAGCGCGTTTAATATGCAAGGACCGTATACCACTGGTGGCAAAGTGAATTCTCAGGTGGCTGCAAAATGTAACGACTTCCAGGGATATACCTCCATCCTTGAACCCTCATGAGTGTTTCTGGAATGCAGATGGTGACACTATAGCCCCCAAGAATAGGAGGCATATTATACTCGGTGCCCTGTGCCTATACGCTGCTGTCTCTATGCTCGCTGAAACATGTGTTATTATTGTTGGTGGTTTACAACTGCTAGTTAAAGGCCTGTGAAGAGTATACACTCAAAGCAGACTGTTGTTCAACATCAAAGACATGGTAGACAATAGCGTTTAGGATTGCCTAAAATAATTAATGGACCCCACTCTGAAAGGTAATCACATGATCTACATGTTTGTCACATCAAACTCAAACTCCACGCATGGATTACCACAAATGGGGCTCACCCAAGGCAGCCAGGAGCAAAGAATCACCCGGCTACCATCACGCACATCTTGTGATGTGACAGGCAAGTCGGCAGGGTTGTCTGCTCTGCAAGTGTAGGCAGGCCACCGCCTCCAGACTGAGGTGGACTTCACACGATCTCCATTCTCCCTGTCTTCTCACATGAACTCTAGCACCCTCTCCCACATCACATTGTCAATGTTTTGTCAGAGCGAAACACATTAATTTGAATGTGACTGTATGAAACCCGAGCTCAGGGGTCTCAGACAACCATCTGGTTTGCTTCACAACGTTATAAGTGTGAACTCCTCTCCCCCTTGTGAAAAGTCTCCCTCGGTAACCTATCATTTCGCTACCTCCATAAAACTCCATGTACTTCCTCATTCTCCAAGACAAGCATTACGGACGAAAGCTCCCTTGCACGTGTGGAGAGGATTCCAAGTCACTTTTTTCTGGATGGACTTCATAAAATGGCGCGTCCGTGGTTGCCAGCTTCCAGGGGGCTGGCAACCATGGCTAATATGCTTCCTTTTCAAGGGATTTAACTATACCTGCCTTTGACCACAGTCTATCCCAGAAGCAAAGAATCGCTGGTCTCCTTGTACATGTGAAAACGAAACAAGCAAACTGGGGGAACACTAATAAACCACCTATAGATTATAAGGGTTGTTATCAGTGATGTTCATGATTATTTCGCAATTCTCTGCTTGTTCTTGTTGTTTTTTTTCCCCAGTGGACCAAATCATTCATTATCCACGTGCAAACACAATATCAAGCCATGCAGCACTAGCAAACAGAGCACTTTGGAAAGAAGCCAGAAGTGTGTCCTTTAGCGGTCAACAAACCCCAATCAGATACCTACTGTACATATGTCAGAACTCTTTCAAACATAAAAAGACATTTGCATTCAAGTCCTGTTTGGTAATCTGCAAACTCGAAAAAACATGGCAGACGAAGTCAGGGATCATGTGGCAAACTAATCATTACATTTTCGTTTGAACAACTAAAATTAGTTGTCACACGAAAAACAATTATTTCAACACCGCGGGCAACGTGAACGCATTGTATTTTACACAACAATAAAAATAATGCGGACATTCTCAGAAAGAAGCCCAGCTAACACCTCTTGAATGTTTTATGTACAAGAAGTAGCGGTTCAGTCCAGAGTGTGGGCTTATTGGACACACGCCTGAATAATATGTTCCCTATTCACTATGGTCACTTGTGTGTATGTAGCACGGTATCCAGTTAAAATTTCGAATGTATAATTTCGAATGCACTAATGTCGAAAAAAAAATGTCAATTTTTTTTCTCGAATATATATATATTTTATTTTATAGGTTTTCTTGGGGGGGGGGTTAGTTAGTAAAAAAGTGTCATTAAAAAAACCGGGGGTTGGGGGAACCCCCCCATTAAAAAAAAAAACAACAAATTTGACATTTTCTTTCCACATTATTCATTCGACATTAAGGCATTCGAAATTATTACATTCGAAAATGTCACTATAAACCCTCCTGCTATGAGTACCCCCCTTTGGTTCGTCTTGATCCTTCAGCACACTGCAGTCAACCAAAGGATTGTACACGTTCTTGTGGTGAGCCCATGCTGTGCGGCATGTGTGTGTTGCCATCATGCTCTTGCAAACTCATATTTCTTTCCATGTGCAATGGGATCACTGCTCTTTGCTACATGGTTTACTCTGTTTTGAAGTATTTTATATGCTTTGGGACCAGGGATTTCGCAAGTAAAAAAGAAAACAAAAACAAAATTGACATGAAAATATACGTTACGGTTCACTATTAACCCCTTAAGTGCCAAGTACGAGTATGCTCGTCCTTTTTGCATAGACTTGCATAGTGGCTTGGCACTGGATTAGCTGACTGCCCATGCAGTAACGCAAATGGCTAAGAGGATCTACGTGATCTGACCACGGTGGATTTTGCCACAGCCTGAAAGTTTGCATGAGAAATGAATGAACCACAAAAGGTTCGTACATTTCCCATGCGAACACATGTTCAAAACCCCTACATACCCACACCTCCACCCCCACCCACAAACACCCATGACACAGCCCCCACCCACACCCTCAACACAACCCCACCCACACCCCCAACATAAAGATACCCTACTTACCTTCTCTTCACGCTGTGTCCCTGTGGGCCAGTTCCCTTTCACCCCTGCAGCTCCCGCAGTCTTTTTATACTTACCTACAATTCTACCACGAAAGGTTCGAACTTTTGGTGTTCAAACCTATGGTGGTATAACTTTTCTGACTTTTTGTACGGTCGGACCTTTTTCCCGCTCCGATCATACAATTCCGGCTAACATACAAAGGTTTTTAAAAACACGCGGCTGATCTTGCTACCTTCGCCTAAAACACATTTAAAAACATCACACATAAAATAGATGGATTTCAAAAAGCTTTTCAGGTGTTCGCCGGACTTGAACATACCTTTATCTTGGTATTGCTACCTGGGTAGAAGGTGGCCATGCTATTACAGAAAGGATCATCGCGAGGAAGTCCGGGGCATCAGAAAGATAAGCCCTGTATCTGGCAAAGCAATAGTAGACTCACTTTTGTTCCCCCTTTCTTTTCTGATTGAAATTTGATGATTATATGCTAGATAAAATATTAGCTCAGAATGAAAGATATTTGATGAAAAGTCATTTCAAAACTAGTCATCTTTCCTGCAAGGGTCCGCTTGAGCTCATTCCTGAACAAGAGGTAAGTGGTGTCTGATTCGAAGCGCAGTATAATTGGAAAGGGACACTTTGCAGAGAAGGTGATTATGTCACAGGAAGCTTGGGGAAAGATGAAGAATAGACTTGGCATAATAAGAAAACGGTCATGAAAATGGAACATGCATCAATGGAGGGACAAAAAGGAACACTAAGATTTGGGATCAAGTGATCTTTTCCTGTCTGTGATCAGACAGTCGGCTGCATGTCTCGCTGTCTTCGGGATCACAAGGGTAATTCTGGGGTGTTTGATAAGTAGACTATTGCCACAGTCAATACAAGACAGTAGTATTACCTACACTACTGTGCAGAGGTTTCTTGTGGGGATATTGTGGGGATCTGTTACATTCAGCCAAGCAGAGGAGCATGAATGTTATTTCTTTCAAAGGGTTTTTGAGTACATGAAGCCTAAAGTAAAGGATAGGCCTTGGGGCTTTCTACAAGAAATTTTATTTTATGTTATGTTAGTGCAGTTTTAGAAAGTGCAACACATACTTGTCAGTGTTTTGGCGCTATAGAGGGAGTGGGAAAGGTGCAGAGAACATCAGTGAGCATGCACAGAGAGGAATAAAATAAGGCATCTATAGTGTCATTATTTAAGTCATATTGAAGTGGAAGGTTTTAAGATGTTTCCAGAAGGTCAAAAGGTTTGAATCTTTATTGAGGGTACTGCAAAACCTGGTGACCGGGACCACAAAACTGTGGCCCCCATGCCTTTCTTGTTATGTTATGTTATGTTATGTTATGTCATGTTATTTGGCACTTATATAGTGCCTTATGTATCATTGGTATGACCTCAAAGCGCTGGTAGGTTGAATGCCCTCGGGAACGGCAGTTCAAGTCAGTAGAGAGAGAGGGCCTCATTACACGGTAGGCGGTAAACCATGGTGCTACTAGGACCATGGTTGCCGCCGGTACCATACTGGTACCACCATGGAGGAAAGGGGAATTACAACCCCATTCCAAGGTTGGCGGGGCGGTAATTCCCCCTTTCTCCATGGCCCTTCCCCATTCCAATTTTTGCCCCATAGGGCATAATGGGAATGGGGAAGGAGCTAATTACGGTACCGCAAATTGCGGTACCGTAATTAGCACCAAGGTCCCTTTGCGGATCCCAACTTTAACGGCTGGTCTACACCAGCCGTTAAGATTGGGTCCCGCAAAGGGACCTCGTAGTAAGGCAGTAAGGGTTAATGGTCACCGGTACCCTTACCGGTGACCGTTAACCCTTACCGCCTTCCGTGTAATGAGGTCCAGAGTGTTTTAGGCAATATGACCCGAGGAGGGGGGCCATTACTGGTTGGGTAATGCCCCAGGGCCATAGTTAGAAGCCCAAGTGAAGCAAGGGCTTTAACAGACCCCAGGGGCATTACCTGATTGGTAATGGCCCCCCTCCGAGGGTCATATTGCCATTAGTACCCCAGCACGTCAATCCTGGGGTACTAATTGCAATTTCTCTCGAGTCGAGAAACAACGCTGTGACCATTTCTCAACTAGGGAAAAAGAAAGCTAAAAGAATGGCCACCGAGGATCTGGAGAAGGGACTACATGTAGTGCCTTCTGCCCTTCCATGACAGCCATTCAGACGACTGGGTAAAAAAGTAAACAAATAAATGGCCCCCATGGAACGGGAGAAGGGACTACGTGTACCACAGGACCACGGAAGGAACCTCAGAGCCGTGGCGGTGAAGCAGAGGCTTCAGAGCCTTCTCTGCACAGTAACAGGCTTATTGACCCTCGCTGGGTACTCATTTCCAATATCTACGTTTAATACGTTGTCTGTCTTTGTTGGATCTTAAAGCTTGAGAGGCTTAATTTAGAGGCAAGCAGATAAGAGTTTCGGTATTGGAGACTTTTAAAGACCAGACACATTCTCTTAAGTATAGTCCTGTTTCTTATAGGAAGCCAAATGCAAAGGGTGCAATGCTGGTGTAATGTGAACACATTTTTTGTATTTCAGTAAGGTTCTGGCTGCAGCATTTTGTACTCTCTGCATGCATGAGCAAAGTCATGAAGGAACTGCTAAATAGATGCTGTTATTAAAAACAAGCCAAGAGAAGACTAAAGAACTCATTACAAGTACCTGGCGAGAGAAGGATGGAAAGGGGAGAATATGCTTTATTTTCCTGATCATAAAAAAACTTGACTTTGCAAAAGCCACTATTGGGCTGGTCAGTGTTAATTCATTGTCCACCATAATGACCAAGTTCTTGACTTCAGATGTTGGCTCTGTGCATTGCCCAAATGCATTTTCCCTGCACAATGGCGTCCAGGTATTGGGTTTCTCGTTCACCACAAGAAATGCAGTATAATCAGGGTTTAGTTTTAAGAAATTAAAATCCATCCCTCATCTGATAGCTATCAAACAGTCTCTGATCCTGACAGACACATTGGGCCTCATTACAGGTTTGGTGGTATCCAGCGGTAAATCTGGTGGGATACCACCAAACCGTAATAACATTACCTCCACTTGGTCTGATGCAATTACCAGCAGATTACAAGTGGTGGTAAGTGGGGGAATTCCCCATTCCATGGAGTCCCACTCCATGGTGGAATTGGTGGTATTACCAGCATTGGTAATACTGGTACCGATAATCAGGCTGTTTTTTGCAAGTGGGGTGCTGGGCCCACCGGTAAACTTGTAGTTTGCCAGTAGACATTAACAAGCCACGTTATTTCTGCACCGGCAAACCTGTAATGACCCTGCTTGTCATCTTTTTCATTGAGGTCGACCAGAATCTGGGTGTCATCTTCATAATTGAAGAAGTCAATGCCTGATTGGTGTAGGATCTCCATTAGAAGCTGAACATATAGATTTAAAAGGATGGGCTGCAAGGCCAAACCCTGTGATACCACAATTAAGTGGGAAGGGCTGGGAGAAGAATGGTCTTAGATGTATTTGTTGGGCCCCGTCTGTTAAGGTAGACTGACTCCATTTAATAGCATTGCCCTGAGTACCCAGATTGAAAAGCCTGTCAAGTACAATTGAATGGTCGACCATTGTGAACGCTGCTGACAGGTTGAACAGAATTAGAGGACTTGTGCAATCTTTATCTGTTTTCCCTCTTAGATGGTGAAGGACTAAGGTAGTAATAAGCACAGTGCTATGTACTGATCTGGGCATTATCTAATAATTCAGAATCTTCAACATGGTGTTGGATCCTTTCAAATTTTTTATAGGGAAAGTGGAGTTGCTAAGGGATCGAAAAAATTGCAACACCTGTAGGGCTCAAACATGTATTTTTAGTGGGGGTTTGATCACAGAGCATTTCCAAATGTCAGGAAAAGTCTCCTAAAGAAAGAGACTGCTCAAGGGCGAGTGGACTAAGTTCAAGGGCAGCTCTGGGAGGATGTATGTCGAGTGGAGGACCAGAGCATTTAGCAGAAGAAGAAAGTCGTAAACGCTGATAGCTTTCTAGATCAGAAAAGGAGTCACAAGTATTATTAACTTGTGTAATCTTTTCTGTATACTTAGGATGCAGAGAGCAGCTACAGGTATTAATGGTATTAGCGTGAAAGATTGCTTCCACTAGATTTAATCATTTTAAAGGTGAACTTTTCTTTTCTAGCTAAAATGCTCAGGATGCTGTTACTTTTCTTCTTCCTAAACATCATTGCTCTATTACAAAAGAATTGGACATTAAGCGACCATTTGCATTTTCCTTGGCAACCAGAAACTTTAAACTAATTGAAATGTAGTATGGCAAGCCGGCCAACAAATGGGTCCTAAGTGAAAAGCTCTTTTGAAAAAGATCTTTTCACTTAAAGACCGATTTGGAAAGCCCGCTCCGTGACCGTACGGAGCAGTCTTTATAAATCCAACTCTCATGCCCCTGCTGCACAAGAGTGCGCGCAGGGGCTGACAGGCCGGTCGGCCCCTGAAGCGCAGGACCAGGAGAATGGGTAAGTGTGTGGGTGCGTGTTGGTGTTTGTGCTGTGTATATGTATGTATGTGTTTTGGTTTGGGGAGTGGGAGGGTGAGGGGAGTGGGGGAGGGAGCTGGGGCTGAGTAATGGGGTTTGTGGGTGCATGTGTCTTGGTGTGTGTGTATGTATGTGTTTTGGTTTGGGGGATTTGAGGTGGGGTGGTGGGCGGTGAGGAGGAACAATAGGGCACTCACGGATTGAAACCCACAAATATTTGTTTTAAAAAGGACAACGCATTTTAAAGGTCTCAAGAGAAAAACACCTTTACAATGCCTGTTTTCCGATCAAAAGAAAAGCGGTCAATGTAAATAGGTCTTTTTCTCTTGAGATCTTTAAAAAAAAGATCTTTTCACATAGAACCTCCACATGTCATTTGCTGACAAGTAAGTGTACCATCAACCTAGTCAGAGACTGGAAAAGCGTTACTTGTTTGGAGTGAAGCTGATATTTGTACTGAGCACCAACAGATCATAAGTGAGGGGTCTCTTTACTCATGAGGTAAATACGGAGATTTACCAAGGTTTCTCATAAGGTCTGGTGTCCACAGCCTCTCCAAGCCCAGAGCTTCTTAAGACAGATGGCCATCGATTGACTCCAAGCAAATATGAAAGCAAGCAAAATAATGTTACCTCCCAGAAAACAAATATCAGCTGAATGGGAGATGGACCAACAGCTGCTTGTGCACGTACTGTTGACAGCGACACAAAAAGACAAAAACACCACCAGTTTTAGGAGACAATAAAAAACAATTGTACAGATACATTCATAATGGGAGTTGTAAGACAATATTAGAATGCAAATGGTAAAAGACTGAAGTGCATGGTTTTGTTTTATAACCTTTGGCTTTAGTGTTAGCTTTGGCATTGCTAGCATGAAGCTTGAAAGCGATATTTAAGGAGACACTTGCTTTGAAAGTTCCTGCAAATGAACCACACATCTATTGCTTCAATATAGCCCTGTCTTCTTCCTTTGTCACGTGTGTAGCAAATTACATGCAGTCCTGGTGCCACTACTGAGGGACACCTTGTGAATTCAGCCAATGAATTCCTCCCAGGCTAACAAAGAGGAGGGCCATTATTGATAGCATAAGCCTCTTTTCATTTGTTTACCAAAATACATCTGATTTACAGTCGGCTGAAGCTCTACGGTCATTGAGTGACCCGGATTTAGATGGTATAAGTCGTTACCAGCCAATGGCATGGAGAAAGTGTTGTCATCAGATAGTCTGCTATTTCCATTAAATCTGCCAATACAGAACCCTGTCTATTCTCGCTGTTCCAATATGTCCAATCCTTCTCTGTAGGGTGTTTCCCTGCGCTCATAGGCATTGGTTACCGGCAGTGGTTGCCTTACAACTCTATCTCAATGAACTTCAAAAAGACGTTTGCAAAAGTGGTGCGAGAGCTTTGTCTCAAAACCTGTCTGTATGTTTGAGATCCAGTAAGATAGGGTGGCAGTTATCAGGCTTTGACCGTGTCACTAGCCTGACACCATCAAGGATGAGGCAAGTCTGTGCATCTCTTTGTACATATCAAAAATAATCAGGATGAAAGATCCTACAAGCGGTTTGTCGTTCTGAATGTTGATTTTTATTTCAAAACAACATGGAACATTTTTGGTGACTCAATGGTTATTTTACAGTACTTTCGATAAGCACGAAAGTTTAGAGCACAACGAACAAGGGTGATTGAATTCAGGAATGCATCTCTGTGGACCCGCTTTAGTTGTCATCCACTTGGGATGTCATTGGCATAAAAAGTGAGGGAATTCAGTATTCACGTCAAACAATGTTCTTAGGGAAAAAAAAAGACGGAACAAAAATGTAAATTAGCTGATTGAATTGTTTAGGTCGGACCAGTATAAACTTTGTGTATGATTTCAACTTTTTGATGGACAACAATGTTCGCTAGTCATTTAAATCTTGTTTGACCAAACTGACTGATAATAATGGAAAATATGTACTTTCCTCCCCAGCCCTTTGTCATTTATGACATGAATTCCTTAATGATGGGAGAAAATCAGATCAAGTGCCAGCATCTCAGCCCTTTCCCGGAGCAGAATAAAGAAGTGGCCATCCGCATCTTCCAGCGATGCCAGTTCCGCTCAGTGGAGTCTGTGCGTGAGATCACCGAATTTGCCAAAAACATTCCCGGATTTGTGAACCTTGACCTCAATGACCAAGTAACTCTCCTGAAGTATGGGGTCCACGAGATCATCTTCACCATGCTGTCCTCCTTAATGAACAAAGACGGGTTCCTCATAGCCGACGGGAAAGGATTCATGACTAGGGAATTTCTAAAGAGCCTCCGGAAGCCATTTTCTGATTTCATGGAGCCCAAGTTTGAGTTTGCTGTGAAGTTCAATGCACTGGAACTGGATGACAGCGATCTAGCCATATTTGCATCTGTCATTATTCTTAGTGGAGGTAAGATACGCTCTTCCTAAAGTGTGGCATGATCGGTCCTCGTCCTTGTATGTGTTTTACTGCTTCTGCTGCCTGCTTATACCATAGGTCCTTGGGCGGAACACACAGCACATCTTTCGCCGGATCCCATCTTGTATTGCAAAAAGAAGAGCCCAGTTTCTAACACACCTCCGCTCAAAGCCCACCAGACGCATAATCATTTCAAGTGCCTTCAGCGCTCTCATCTAGGCATGCGCCTGCTTATTTGCCTTCATATACTTCTGCTAATAATAAGCAGAATAATAATAATTCTTGTGAAATTGTTGTTTGTGTGTATGTTTACATCTGCGTCACTGCTATTGTAGCTTATCGTTACAGGTTAAGTATTATGGTTACACTTCTGCCTTCTCTTTTTGAGCATTCACCATTAGGGGTGGACTGGGAACCAAAAGTGGCCCTGGAAATAATTTTCAAAGTGGCCCATATTACACATTTTTAACAAGCCCCACACTTGTCCTATGGAAAAATGTGGAAATACCCCCACAAAAGAGGCCCAGGGTGCAGAGGCCTTCTGGGAAATCTCCAGAGTTCCCTAAAGGCCAGTCCACCCCTGTTCACCCCCCCCCCACAGCAACCATTCCTGTTACTTGTAATAGTACTCATAAAATACTGCGTCAGCACAATTGGTTTCAGTCTCTCCCTCTCTCTCTCTTCCCCTCTATATCTCCCTCTCATTCCCCCTCTCTCTCTTCCCCTTCCTCTCTCACCCTCTCAATCTCCCCCTTTCTCTCTCTTTCTCTCTCTACTCCTGCCTCTCTGTCCTCCCTCTCTCTCTCGTTCTCTCTCTCTCCCCTCTCGCTCCTGTGCTCCTTCTCCCAGCCTCCCTCGCTCTAGATCGCCCTAATCACTTTTCCTCATTCTGTCTCCCACACACGATTCTATCAGTACTCCCTTCTCTCTCTCCAGGCCAAGTTCCAGCTCGAGCCCTCACGTAACCTGCTTCTTTTTCCCTTCCTCGCTCGCCTTTACCCAGTCCCATTCACCCCCCCCCTTACTTCGTATGGCTTCTTCTGCCCGTGCACATTCTGTTGCTGCAACCCTCTCCCACTCCTAGGTGTTCTGACCACACACGCGATATCTAGACCCTACCGTTCTACCATCAACCAGCTCTGCTTCTCGCATACTCAGAGATGCTTTTAGGAGCAGCTAAAGCCATACTATAAACGCAGTCACGAGACACCGATCACACAATGAGAATCCAACATTAACGGTTGCACGTGTTTCTGGTGATCACTTGATTTTGATTTCGATGCATATGGTTGTACGTTAGCACCACCGTGTGGCCAGATCGATGCTTCAGAAAGGGTAGGGATGTTGGGAAACAGAATCCCAAGTTCAGAAAGGGTAGGGATGTTGGCAAGCAGAATCTCAAGTGGCAATGTTTGGCATTTGAAACTAGCAGACCATTAAACAAATAGTGCACTAATTGCTACTGATCAGGGGCGTCGAGTACACGGGTGCTCTGGGCCCACACCCCACCCCCTGGAAAGGCCATCTGCCTAAAGGTCCCTATAGCTTAAATGGGACTGTTATTTTTCCGGGCACCGGCACACCCCCGGGAATATCTGAAGTCCGTCCCCCTGCTACTGTTGGCAAAGACATATGTCAGCTACAGATCTGGGCTCAGGGTTATCCCCTAAAGGACTGTGTTTAAAGCTATTGTTGAGTGTCTGCCTGCTTCGAACAGGCCGTCAGCCATCTTTAAATTTAAAGTTAGTCATTTTGGTTCTACCACGTTTCAATTATCTATATCACTTCTTTTGGTGGATGAAACAACGTTTCAAACGATCCTGTCGGTTTGTCTCAGGAACAGGTATTGACCTTTTTACCCTATGTTTAAAATGGCCTGCATACAGGTATCATATATGGTACCTCCATGGGAATGCTCATCTTGCTCTGTCTCCGCCATGACACACTTCCTTAGTTAAAGAAAACAGTATCCAAGTCACTTCAAGTCAGTTAGTTAAATGTTGTGTTACCAGGTTACAATTAACCCTACACAACAAAACAACAATCATTAAAGAGCATAACACAGGGGTGTGCAACTTGCAGCTCACCAGATGTGTTGGACTACAACTCCGAAGATCACTCACCAATGACAACGCTGAGTAGACCTAATGAGAGTTGTAGTCCAAAACATCTGGAGAGCCAAAGGTTGCAGACCCTTGGATCATCATAGAAAACATCTAGAAAAGCAATGAACTAGTAAGACTTTGTTAACATTCCTACAACATGTGATTAAATAGCATGACATATACAGCCCTCCTCACAGCAACCATCCATATATATTTTTGAGATCCCTAATCCATATTGCACGACCCCTCATAAAAAAAAAACGGTATAGCTCTAGGAAACGTATCACAAGGATTGGATAATTCAACTCAAAACAAGCAGGGAAACTGGACCCGTTCCCTGTCCCGCCTCCCACTTAGCTCCCAAAAATGCTCGCACTCGGCACACAGACAGGTGGGTAACATGAGATAATCCAAAAATATTGGGTCACCAACAGAAGATATGCCTAGATTGCTGTGGGCCAAGGAAACTAAAGTCAAAGCCAACAATGACCCCAATCCTCACACAGACGATGATGCACCATGACCCAATTCAAGTTGCGTAATAAAAACACCCAACACCACGACCACATTTCGACATAAATACGTTCCTCATACCAAGGTTGTGCACATGCAGCCCGCCTTAACATGCTAGAATATATGTCCTTCAGTATTGCAAGAACAGGGAAAGTAAACATTATTTTGAAGTCTCCAAAAGCCTCGGAAGACCATTATCCCAAGAAATCGTAATCGAGGAAAGGACAGCCAAACAAAACTAAGCTCATTAAACAGGGTGCCGACAAGTTACTGAGAAAACATATTCAAATCTATAGAAAATTCCTAACCAAACCTCACCTCCTATAGCAAAACATCTTGTACACACGCCGGATACACAGTGAAGGCAGGCGCATCCGGCTGATGCTCTGGCCGGCTCATACTACTGCTGCTGCGAAATAGATCCTTAGCACACTTACAGGATGATGTCCATTAGTAAGGCTGTGAACAACCGCAAAACAGGGCATCAGCAGATTGCTTAAACTTCTCATGTGGCTTTTTGATAATGATTGTTACTTTTGGTACAAAAATGTAATGAATAGGTAAATATATCAAGCACATAGTAAGTTAATAAAAAATAATCACATTTTCTGCTGCAATTCTGGACACATTTTCTTAACACAGTAAAATTCTTCTTTTGTGTGACATTCTTAATTATTATATCCAATACTGGATATAAATTCGTATGTAACCAGCTGCACGGTAGTTAGCATGCTGTGTGCATTTGTGAACTTTATACAACATGGCCACCAGCATGGAAGAGCTCAGACCTCAAAGAGTTCCCCTATAGACAACATTTGGGCAGAGATAGGCAGGAATGGGTGGGATTAGCCATAGGGAATAGCATAGCTACAGGCAGGGAACGGGAGGGCTCATAGTCAGACAATACCATATCCCTCCTCAAATGTCAACCATCTGTGCCCCTCGTCAGAAACCAGAGTCCTCCCTAGGTATACATGAAGCCAGGGGCGTTGCTAGGGGGGGGCTAAGGGGGCTATAGCCCCTGATCTTTTGGTTGTAGCCCCGGATAGAATCTCAGGAGCTACAGCCAAAAGACTAGCTAGCCCCCAGTCCCAACAGTTCCGACATCAGCTTAGCCCCGGGTCTTTTCCAGACCTAGCAACTCCCCTGCATGAAGCTGTATTTGAACACAATAGTTTGGGCTTGATAGGTGTCACAGGTGACACCTGGTAGCCCAGACTAAAAATCAAGGCATTGCTTTAAAATCTACGGATCTATTAATAACAATTTATATGCCCTTTTTCTGATGCGTGGTATTTTTGTCTGCCTCACTATTGATCTTTCTGCTCCCCAGCCATTATCATTCTAATTATATGAACACCTCTGCACCACATTCTGCCTCCATCTATCCTCTTCATCCAGCATTTCTGCATCTCAAAGATTCTCGGGACCTTCATTTTAAGAACAGGACTTTGTGATGCAGAAAATGTTTCTTCCTTTACCCTAAGGTTATGAGACCTCCCGACTCCAGCTATAAATCCTAATTTGCTGGACGCATCATGTGTTTGATGGTAATGGGGCTTTCATGCCCACTGTGGGGGCGGACATGGCCTTTAACGGCCCGCCAGCACAAGCCATGGTAGGCCCAAGTGAAGTGAGGGGTGCGGGTCATTAATGTCCATGTCCGCCTCCTCCAACGGGCATGACAGCCATACGCACCACGGAGTTCATCCAGGGTGTGAATGGCTTTCATTATTTACTCGGGAGATTTGCGCTGCTTGCGCAGTGATCTCCAGAGGAAAAAAAAAGAAAATAGATGGCTGCCACCATATGGAAAAGGGACTAAGTTACTTTTTCTTTTCCATGGTGGCCAGACAGGAGGAGCTGCGGGACCGGAGCACAAAGCTCAAGTCCTCAGCAGGTGAGTGGGGAAGGAGGGCAGGTGGGGAAGAGGTTGGATTGTTTTGGGGAATGGAGAAGTGGGGAGACAACACAGAGAGGCTCCCTGTTGCCTCCTCACGTTAATTTTTTTTTTTAAATGGCTCCACCCTGGGAAGGGCTTCTGGGGCTGGAACAGCGGGTGGCGATTATGTATTCTTGCCTGCTGTTCCAGCCACCTGATTGGCTAATGGTCCTTCGCCAGGTGTGAATGGTAATTCTTTGCCGCAGGAATGATTGTTCACGAAAGTCAGGGTTTGGAGCTATTCCCACTGAAGGTACTCAAAAGCAATATGGCTAGAGGTAAAGTCCTAGGGCAGATTTTAGCCTAAATACCGCTAACTTTTAAACTCCACTCAAGACTCAAAATACAAGACTGACAGAGGTGGTATTTACTGGTGCTGATAGTTCTGCAAAAAATCTACCAAAACCCCTTGTGACCTCCTAAACCCCTTTCACATTAGTGCGGTAGTGGAATGGTGCAGTGGAATACCTTGTTGCAATATTCACTCCATGAAATAGGAGAATGTTATAACACCTTCGGATTTATTTTACCACCCAGTTTTGCCCTTGTATATGGAAGCAATTGTTACTTCTAGGTTTCATCCTTAAGTTTCAGCACTAAAATATTTTGAATATCTTGAAAAAGAAAATCAGCTAGACGTCCAATAGGTAAATGGCACACGTGGTTCAGGATCACAGCGCATGGCTTAAGTGCTCACCTCTAGCAAAGGGCATGTGTGTACTAGTTCGTATCACATTGGTGCTGACTCATCTTTCATCCTTTTGAGGACACTAAATGGAATACCATTACATTGGGTAATAATAACAGACATTTATACAGTGCTTAGAAATGACATGATCTGGCATTAAGTGCTATATTAAAAGCTGCTTTTATATTTTACCAGGTCAGGAGGTAAGCATGAATCCCTTATTCTACATACTATTTTTAATGACTAGAACAAAACATGTTCTCAGACTCTGAACACACCTCTTTTGCTTGTGTCTTTTCTATACACGGGTAAGGGCATACCTCTGGCAGGAACAGCCCTTACTCTCCTGAGAGTGGTTGAGGATGCACTCAATGAAAGTCAAAGCGTCGGTAGAATCTGATACTTTTTAAGATACTCATTCCTTTCATTAGGTGTTTTGCAGAAACTTTAACTCAATGTAATAATGCAAAATAACTTTTTTGGCATGCAAAGCTGCAAATATGCACTACAACAACATGATCTTGTATGGGAGCCAAATATACTTCAAACAAATGCAGTACCTCCAAGAAGACAGAATGTGAGCAAGGGCACCCTGAGGACTTCCCTTATTACAGTCAAGGAGAACTTGATACTTGTACTTTTTTTGTTTGGTTTGTAAAAGTTGGGGTTGTTTGAGAGTTCTCTCCAGAGTTGATCCCAGAGGCTTAATACATAATACCCAGATGGAAGTCATATGTTAAGTTAGTGCTTCCTGGCCTCCTTTGTTTGTTTTAAATGTGTGTTGCATTAGAAATTCATTGTGACGTGGAGGCAAAGCCATCAAATTCCTATTGTAAAAACCACACTGGGGGAGCAGTCTGCCTGAGATGTGGCTCAGACAAATGTCGCTTTCAACCAACCGTGTACATTACTGCTGTCTCCTACGGGGGAAGGAGCTTTACCCACTTTTTTATTTAGAAACTGATTTCAACCATGGATGGAGCTATGTTTAATGCATATGTTCATAAGGTTGTGGGGAATACTTGATGTGTATTTAAGTATTATTGTCCAAGGAACGTTAGTTGCCCACAAGCTTGACTTATTGGCCAGAATCAAGTCCGATAAGGAGGGCTGAGGGTCTCATAAGAGGCTGTATTGCCTGCTGATGCGGGCAATAATGCGATTTGCACCCATCCAGGTGTTAGGCGGCCAGTATGGAGCTCAAAGGCTCTCTGAAATGTCCCCCCTTTTTATGACACCACCCCCATGACATGGAAAGTGGGAATGGACTTGGCTGCCGAGAGGCTGCTGCTGGGTAGCCGGGGCAGTAAAGTCCTTTCTTGCTGTTTAGGGTGTGAAGGTGGTGACCCAGGGCAACTGGGAAGAAGGTGGAGGGGCAGCGGCAGTGAGGGGGGAAGGAGTGGTGAGCGAGGACCTCAACATGGGCAGAGATAAGTATTGGGTGAGCCGGGGTTAGGAGTGGGCAAGGAATTTGGTGAGGGAGCAAGGGAAGGAGTGGGTGGTAGGTCGAATGTTGCAATCCCAAAAGGCAACGGGATCGATGGATACCTATACAAATGTTGCCAGAAGCCCTGACTTCTGATTGGCTGTCAAAAATCCAACGTTCAAACGAGGCTGCTAATAGCAATTGACATCATACAACATTTCTGAGAAGAATTCCATGATGGATCTGAAACGAAGGTGCAGAAGGTGTATAATGCCATGACGGCAGATTGTGTACAATTCCTAATCCTCTTCCCTACTACTCACTACGTGTAACTACTGGGCTAGTCAGCTTCAGCCCTGCGGCACACAGATCCATGAGCACTTGGAGACCAGGAAAATATCAACGGTCTATGATGTAAATCCAAAACACATAACACATCATACCACTACATTCAACAACAGGCACTGCAAAAATCCTCCCATGACTATGGCATGCTCTAGTGAGACTGTTTCTTGTAATTCCTAGAAAGGACATGCCAGAAGGAAACATGAAAGAAAACATTCCAGGAATGAAAAGGCAGATAGGCCTTCAGCCCCATTCCTTTCTTTTTCCATAATGCGGCCTTCGTTTTTCCTCAAATCATCTGGGTTTTGTATAGGACATCCTTAAAGTCTATGGGCCTCATTATAACCCTGGTGGTAGCTGTGCCTGTAAAGCAGGCGGAGTTGCATTTTTTCCGGCACCCGTCAATGAGGAATTACTGGGTAATTCTGACATTGCCGGAACCGGTAATTCCTGCTTTGCCAGGTGCCAGTGCCTGTCAGTGCCGTTATAAACGATGCCTGTGCATCCTACATGCTGTGCTCGTGGATGCCGCTCTGATTGCCAGGCCAGACCTGGCGGGCTGACAGGCGCTCGCGAGCACAGCTTGTAGTATGATGGTCTGGGAACTACGGTACTAGCATGCTTACCGGTACCGTAGTTCCCGGACCGCCATGCTTATAATGAGGCCCTATGTGTTACAATGGATGTATCAGGATACATTTTCCAAGTCTAGTGTTTTAATAAAATGCCAAAGAGAGAGAGCCAATCTCAAGATTGATAGTTTGCTGTCCAATATGGCATCTAAGGGCGGAGCCACTTCCTATTCTTCTGAACTTCTCATTTGTCATTGTCTTGCCCTTCAGGAGGTTTGGGAATTGGCATCTCCTAGATCAGGGAATTAAAGCTTGATCAACATTCTATCTCTGTCCACTCTGGAACCTGCCCTTTGCCACTATACTGTATCTCTTCCTCCTCCACTGCTGGCATCTACCAAGTTGAAGGCTGATTCACACTGTATTCAGGGTAGCCATCATTGTCTCTCGGGTATCCATGGCGATTAAAGCATGTATACTTGATCGGTGCTCAGGATAGCATTTTGCATTTGTTCATCCCAACAAACTAGGAGTTATTTTACTCATTTGCATTCCGAGTTTTATAGTTCCATGGGAATTGTGTCTACTGGTTGGTTTGAAGAGAGCTAACGGGTGCATACATCAAGATCATCGAATTTGAGGTGGACATGATTCATGAAATAACCCCAATGCTTGTCAGAGGGACATGTTCTGATATCTATAGTTGTCCTGCATGTCTATTTCCAAGTTACAAGTTACTCAAGTGACAAGAAAGGTTTGTAATCCAAACACAGAATCAATTCACAGTTCCTCAATGTGACCTGGAGCTGGTTACATAAGTCTTCACCAATGCCCGGGCTCCACAACTGGTAGTAAGTTGGAATGTTGCAATGTTGCTTGCATCTGTACTTCTGAGATTGGCTTGTCTATTCTGAGTCTTAGGGCCTCATTACAACTCCGGCGGTAGCCGTGCTGGTAAAAACGGCAAGCTGCCGCCGGAGTTGTGGTTTTTTTCCCGGTGCTTGGCTTTAGGGAATCACTGGCGCATTACAGCGCCGGAAAACTCAACTCCCCATTCCCATTCCAGTCTCATAGGAGTCAATGGGAATGGGGAGGACGGAAGCACCGGTACTGTGTGCAACAGTGCCAGTGCTTCCATCAAAGTCTGTGAGCGGCTGCCGTCCCGCCCGCCAGGTTTAACCTGGCAGGCGGGACGGCAGCCGCTCACAGAATTCAGAGTGTGCTGGTCCGGTAACAACAGTGCCGGTATGCTTACCGGCACCGTTGTTACTGGACCGGCACACTCGTAATGAGGCCCTTAGTCTTAGATTCAAGCAGAGTGAGTGTGTTAGACGGTCAGTAGTGCTTTGGCGGTGTGCGAATGGATATGGACTCTCAGCAATTCAATGAATTAACACTTGGAGATGTTCTGCTCCGTGGATGAAGGGGCATGGATGCATAATGACATGTGTATTTGTATTTAATTGGGACAGACTACACAAAGGGTTTTTATAAATATGTCATGGCTCATCTGAGACACTTCAATGGGGCATACAGTAAGTAGTCCCAGTGGCTGCACTTATTTGCAAATGAAAAACGTCTTTACAACGTTGGCTAAATTATTCAATTGTCTTTTAATGTAACCATAGATCATCATCATGAGAATGTATCAGCACATTTATTTATTTTTTAAATCAAGGATCACATTGTATAATTGACATGATTCTCCTGTGGCAGGTAAAACATGTTTCGGGGTGAGCTCTTATGTCAATTGCATTATCGTAAGATCCTGAAAAATAGCTTTCCTTTACTAAACTATATATAGTCCTAATTGTTGAACTTAACTACTAATACAAACAAAGGATTACGCTTGTGCAAAATACCTTCCGTACTGATGAATCAGACACAAATCATTATGGATGCCTGTTCTGTGAACTGCAACAGAGAATCCGATCAATTTAAAATGACTAGGAGCAAGTGCAAGAGGAGGGGAACACCCTACTGCCCTGTATCTGCCTCTTTAAGATCATATAGCTATCATAGCCCATCACAAGCATGAACATTGCTGGGGACATCGCTATAACTTGTACCATTCATCATGTGGGTAGAAAATATACTAGTGCACAGTATCATGGTTTGTGATTGCACAGGCCACACATATAAAAACAATGAACCTGCATCTGAAATAATATAAAAACAACTGCAAATGTTTTCCCAAAACCTAAACAAAGGAATACCAGGACATATAATAATGCGAAAAAATAATGATTGTACAAAGAGGTTATAGAAGGTTATAGACCAATGCAATAATGAACAAAAACACGATGAAATTAAGCTTTTTAAGATTTTACCAGTCATCCAGAGCAATGAAAAAAATGTGTTTCATTTTTTGGAAAAAGAAAAATATAAAGAAATAAGAACATGTAACTGAAGGAAAATAACACAAACTAAGTAACAAAGTAAAACCAAAAGTCCACATTCCCCTCAGCTTCTCAGTCTCTGGGTGTTTGCTCTCCTGCTTCTGATCTTCTCTGGTCTAGCTTTCTGTGGAAAGGGCCGCAGCTTTCATTCTGAAACTGAGAGACGTTTTGCAGTTTGTTCACATGTTAGCATTGATGGCAAAGGTTGGCATCACTCTCGTTTACATGTCTCAGTCCCCCTCCCCTCCCCCAGCATGACTAGGGAAGATCACAGTGCTCCCAGCTGGTCTCTACAAGGTGTTTTAGGTCAACCCCAATGTTTCCTGTGGAGATGCATGCTTGCGTGTGGAGGTATCAGAGATTCTCGTGATTTGGACTCCCAAAGTAACTGGTACAAAAGCGCTGGCCCTGTTGCTTTAGTAGACTTGCAGTTCAGATGAGTATAATGCCCCATCCTGACAATGCTGCAAAACGGCATGGTCGCTAACTGGATCCAGTGCTCATTGGGGCCAACAAGGTCTGACACAAAGAGCAGTAAATGTTCTACGTAATTGATCATCAAACCAGGGCTAAAAGAGGGCGGGTTGGAGATGAACAGAAGCTCTTTCAGGCCACGATGCTGCCAAGATAGGGTCATGTGCCATCCACTGCCTGTATTGTAACCAACAGCAGTGGTTGCTTCCAGAAATAAGTGCATAAATGTGATACCGCTTAGATTGTGGATCGTGGGGCAGGACTCTCAACAGGACAGAGAGCATCGTATGGTTGTCCTGTTCCATAAAATTGAAATTCAGGGCAGAGCATCCGCATCCTCTCTTTCCAATCCGGCTACATTGTAGCCTCATTTTTGCCCAGAAAATATACTGCCCTACGCAGAACTCACTGGGTACCAATTTGAGGCTTTTTCTTGGCACAGCGCTTAACTAAAGTCATTGAGAAAGCAGTTCCTGTTATTACTCACTGGATCAGCAGGAAGGTGTGAAGTCTAGCGTGACAAACGCACGCATTCATTGATTACACACCTCCGACATTGCACAATGTCTTCAGTCAATGATTAAGCTCGCAGGAGCCTCAATAAAAAGCACAAGGACATGCCCTGGCCATTCCTAGTTACCCAGGAGCCAGTGAGACTCACGTACCCACAGGTAGCACGATGTGCCCTAGTCAGACGACAATGCCAGGCAACGAAAGAAACAGGCCTGTATCATGGAGGACAACATGGGGATGGCTTGCTTTATCGACTGGCTACGCAAATAATAATGTGCTCATTAAAAATGATAACAAAATAAATGAAAACTTAAAGAAGGACGTCATGTCTGTCCCCTGCCAGGAATCTCTTTCCACGTTCCACACGCAAATGAGTTTCCCTCTATATTACAAAGACGAGAAGCAAATAGTCAACTTGCTACTTGGGCAGGAGGGAGCACCCATTTAATAGAGTTCCTCACTGTGCTATCATAGAAGGGTATTTATTATGTATTTCCTTAGTTGGCAATGTAGCAGAAAGAAAGGATTTTTGGCTACTCCTTTTTGACATTGGTAGGCATCATCCGTCTATGCCTGCCTGTTTCCTACCTATCCTAGTCGGCTTCTTGTTTGCTGCTATGTCCTACCACAATGTTCCCACATATGCTTTTCCTCCTCACAGTCCCCCCTGTCTGCCCTTTAACTTCATACTCAATGTACTCTCCCACATGTTCTTCCCACTTGCGCCCGACCTCTCACAAAGTGACACTGTAGTTACTTAACATACACCTTCTCCAACCTCATTTTATGTCTTGTCTCCCTTAGAGACCACCACCATTTCTTTCCACCTCCTCCTGCCCTTCGAACCCACTCTGGGATTCTGTAATGAACAATCTTTCTGTAAACAAAATAGCCTTTCTTGCAGAACACTTTGAAACCCACCCAAAACACTGCACCCCTTGCTGCCTTGCACACTAACTCTTCTAACTTCTATACTCCACTCACCTGTTTAGGAAAGGTGGTGCTGGCCCTTATGATCATCACCACCTCCATGCCCCCCACCCCCACACTGAATTCTCCATCCCTTCTTTTGAACATAATGGGCCACATTACGCGTTTGGAGGTAGCCATGCCGTCATTACCAGCATGGCTACCTCCAAACTCGTGTCCTGGTCTGGGTCCCAAAAAAAGGGAATTACCAGGCCATTCCAACTTTTGTGGGCCTGTAATTCCCATTTTTGGGACCTGCTACGTCCCCATTCCCATTGAGCCCCGATGGGAGGATGCTAACAACGGACCCATTAATGACGGGTCCGTTGTTAGCATCCTGGTCTGCTCGCAGGTGCCGGTATGCACGTCTGGCCAGACCAGATGTGCATACCGCCACCCGTGAGCAAACTCGTAATGTGGCAGCCCGGTATGAATGGTGCCGGCACCTTACCGGGACCGTTCATACCGCGGCCACCAGGATCGTAATGAGGCCCAATGTTGGTTATCTTTTTGCATCAACCCCTCATAACTAACAACCTCCTCTACCAGACCCTATGTCACCATCAACCTGTCCACTGATGTTCTAGATGTTCACATCAGGAACCTTAACCTCTTAAAATGACTAGGTCCCACAAACTCCAGCTGATATCTATCCCTCTGACCACTCTACATCAGGTGTTTCTGAGGTATGAAGGGCAAAGGTCAATGAGAGGAAGAAGACTGAGGGGGAGAAGAGACACATTAATTACAGCATGCCCTTTAGTGCTCGAGGAGTGCCTAGGTTCAACGAAAGCCACGCTGCTGTGGAATTAGTTTCCAAACCGAGAGGGGGTGTACCAGAGTTTAACACTTTTGGAAAGGGAGCAGGTACAACGTTTCATCTTTACATCTTTCAAACTACTCCACAAACCTCCCAGAGATCTTTTGTGCACACAATCCATCCCTCCCGCAATGGTCATGCCGCACAACCAGACACATCTCTTGAAAACCGGCCACTCTCAAGATCCAGCTCACTGTACTGGTTCATGGTTCATGGTTAAGCCACGAGGTGCCGCAAGTAATCAGCTCTATCTCCGCAATCCCTCGCCCCATGATTGTGCCAGTTCCCTCAAATAGAATTCTGCTTCACCCTCCACAGGGGTTCTTCCTCAGCCACCAATGAACACATGCTCCACCGACCCGAGCTAATTTCCTTGATTATGGCATCACTATCTTGGTCCCGCTGACAGCTCCTGTAGCTATCCGTCTCTAGGTGTTCCAGATCAATGTATTGGGTGAGGGCCCATGACCCCTCAGCCTCAGCACTATCTCTCTATTATGCCGCCCCACGATTGCACAAATTCCTTTTCCTGGGATCATGCCCAGGCTTACACCATGGCCTAGACCCAGCCACCAGTTTTGCAAATGAATAACCTGAACCCCCTTGTGCAGTGCACGCGGAGCAGATCAATTTACCGCATGAGATTCTATTGCTAAATTATTCTACATACTGAATATATGCCTAACTTCAGAATTCAGTATACAGATCATATGTCGAGCAGTCAGAAAACAATTGCTGAAACTGCAATTGGCACAGTACTGCAGGAGGTGTTGTAAGTGGCTGCACACCCACAAGCTGCCTGGTCAATGGTATTATGGGAGGCGAATGTGGGCACGCACACCCTGTTTGTAGGTACTCCTACGTGCATCCACGAGGAAGCAAAGTCTATTTGTTGCCACAACAGAGTGTGCACCGCAACTAGTCTACTGAAATTGTGGGGTGAGATCGAATCACGTGTGGAATGGGTTAGATACGGCACCACTGCAAAATCTCTGAGCAGGGGCCCCACACTGTTATTTCATTGTATACTCTATTCTGCCCTTGGGAGTGGGTGTTCAGGTATAGGAGACTCTGCTAAATCCCCACTCCTGATCAAAAATATTAGCCAACCATTGTGAGGTCAAACATATGCAGTTTCTGACACTGGTCCACAGCCAGAGAAATATAATAAGCACCGTGTTTCTTAATACGCCAGCGGTGAGTGCTATCTCTCAATTGTGTGGGCTTATTGCAAAAAAACACCCTCTGCAACATTGGAGTTGCATGCCATGCATATATTTTTAACAGGAGTGAGAGCTGAGGGGCAACACATCAAGCACAAAATAGCAAACCGTCTGGTTTGTGCTCATGGTGAACAGTCAGTGTGTATTTCCAATCTACACATGTATTGTTTACATATGAATAAACAGCCCCCATTTGGGAAACACTGCAGTGCACCTAGATAGGCAACGCACAGGGCAGGCGTTTAGATCTGGTGCACTTATTCGAGGATGCAGCCATCTGAGTAGCGCTAAGAAGACCCTCTGAAGGTTATGCCAGGATCCATGTAGCTGTCCTCACGGGACATTGCTCGGAAGGCACAGCGGCGTGAAATTGCTGTGCAGCATCATCAGGTCCGAAAACGACTCAGTTACACAGCAAACCAAGCATAGCCCAACACCAAGCTGCTGTAGTCT
This sequence comes from Ambystoma mexicanum, assembly GCF_040938575.1. Taxonomy (NCBI): domain Eukaryota; kingdom Metazoa; phylum Chordata; class Amphibia; order Caudata; family Ambystomatidae; genus Ambystoma; species Ambystoma mexicanum. Next base: position 520,229,598 of record NC_090923.1, read on the forward strand.
GAGCCAGCAGTGCAGGGCCAGAAAGTGCTGTGCATGCACAGTGCCATCCTGCCTACCGCTCCGGGGGGCAGTCGGGCTAGTCTGCCGACAGTGGCCTCAGGATCTGCAGGTTGACTGAACTAAACTAGAACGTTTCAGAGTGTAAAGCAAATCAGGACGCCTGCTAAAAGGGCAATTTCTAATGCCTATTATTAACTACCATGTAAATATAATAATAATAATAATAATAATAATACATAATATAATGATTAAATACAATAATATTGATTATAATGGTAACATTAATAATAGCGCCTACATATTCCTTCTGTTGACAGCTGTTTGAAACCCTCCAAAGGACTTTCAGATAGTCTGGGACATTTGTGGTCGAACTGTTTGAACTATTCAGAAAATGTTGTACATGTTTAAAACCCAAAACGGAGAAGGCCTGTGCTATAGCAATTCATAGACAAAACTTAATAAAGCTAAGTAATAAACAATTATATACGTGAGGTGTAAGTAACCATGCAGAAAGAGGACATCAAGAGATGAATAACATCCTCCTCGAAGAATATTCAACATTTACTTTGAAGTCCACTGGTTCTACTGTTACTATTTTCTCAATGCAATTTGAGCCCCACTTAGAGTTTGGCGGTATTATCTGCATTCATGTCACCAAACATCATTACCTTTACGCATACATAAAGTCATGAGAATACTTCAGTTACTCCCCATGTTTCAGTCCCATAGGACTCCATTGGAGAAATGCGATAATACCGCATAAGGGATTACGGCAAATGGAATGGTTCTGCCTGGAGGAAGTTTCCTCCCAAACAAAACAAGGCCAATGTTACTGAATTTCACGACAGAAACTCGACATTTGTCAGTGCGATAATAATAGCAGTAATCCTGCCCCTTTCACTTTTGTACCACATTGCCATGTTCTTCGTGAGACCCTTTATATTTAAAACGACTGCAAGTGGTGCAAAAGTCCTAGATTTACACGTCAAACTCTTAAGCTAAATTTCTAAACACCTCCAAAGTAGCATGTAAACACGTTTCCTTAAAACAGCGCCTTCATCCGGAGGATATAGTTCCATCCCTATTCCTTATATTGCTCTATAGCCCAGCCCCTCCCCCCACGACCGCCACTCCACACTCTATACCAGCTATATATATATCTCTCTCTCTCAGGAGGATGGCTCAGGGGCAACATGCTCGCCTTGGAAGCAAGACGACGCGGAGCAACACAGGTTTGATCCCCGGGTGCGCGCTTAGAAAACTCAGGGTATTAATATCACATATGCCTTGCCTTTGGTGCTCAGGCAGGCATGGAACCAGTAGAGTGAATGAACCAAGTGGACGATATGCTGGCTAGAAGAATGGCTGTAACCGGCTTTTTTCCTAGAAAGGAAAAAGCACTAAAAAAGCCGGATCATGCCAACATATTTTCAACACAAAGCTGCCAGGTATCTTGGAACTGGGAGTCTCCAACATGGAAATGGGCCTTCAGAACAACTTTTCGTTGCCTCGCGACTTGGCCAGCCCAGTTACCAATGGCCTGCAAACCCACAATCAGGTGTCCTCATCAGTCTACAATCTCAGTGAAATTATTTGGTGGGATGCTGTTACCCCAGGGTGGTGTACTGGGTGGGAATACTTGTGGAGCTGGCTGCATGGTGGTATCTGGACTCCCTAAGGGTGAATTTGAGGGGACGGGGGCAGAGCCTGAAAGCAGTCAGAAAATGGATGGCAAATACTATTTATTCAAGTTGTCCCTGACGAAACCAGGTCAGGGTCAGGCAAATTGTGATTGGATGATTGCTCAACCTGGAGAAAACCTTCATCCCATCAGGTTTTGCCCGGTGCAGCCAGCAAACCAAACTGCTATATCCTTACACAAATAAAAACACTCTCGCACTGCAGAATTATTTGGCTACTAAAGTGGTTCTGCCACCTATCAGCAAAACTAAACTGAGTGTGAGAGTGAAGTCTGGGAAAAAGGGTATTCTTCTGAACGAAATAATAAAGCCATTTGATACTCTAGGTTTCAGCTTAATCTTGTTACAGTGGAGTACGTTGTGACATTTAACTGACCAAATACCCAGTCATACTTGCTATAGAATTTAGATCTGAACTACATTTTATTTACAGAGCAATTTTTCTCAGCTAATCAAATCCCTTTAGCTGATATGTTTTAATAATGTTAGAATGGCTGGTTCTGACTGTGGAATCTGCATTTCTTTACAACCCTAGAATATTATTAAGGGAAATCCAGTGAGAGATATAAAAGAGAGGGGTCTAAAGCATGGACTAGACAACAAACAGTGACTGAAAAAAATGGAAAATTAAGAGAGGATAAGAAGGAAGGAGTGTGAGGAGGACGGAATGATAAAGATGTGATACCGGTAAATGAAAAGAGCCAAAGATCAAAAATCTAAAAGGGAGAGAGGAAGGCAGAGAAAAAGAAAGTCATAGCCAATAGAGAGAGAGATAGTGTGAAAAAGAGACAGTGGCGAGTGAAGAAGAGAGTGAAGTTGACACACTGAAGACTGCCTTAGAAATAGAAAAGGACAAATATCGATAGGGAATTTGGGAAATCAGGAATTTCAGGGTGGGATTGAATGAACATATAGGGAAAGAAGAAAGAAGAACAGGGCTAAATGAATTCAGGAGAGAACGAATGGGAAACTTAATGAATGGGAAGTGAATTGTTTCAGGAGAATAAAGATACACAGATGGATGGTGAGAACAAGAGAGAGGAAGTGCGCATGGATGTAGCAAGATCGGTAAGAGAACTATCTGTCAGGTACAGGTCACGGACGTCATTTAGGGGTCGCTAGAGGTCGCAACTGCAACCTCTGAGGTCTCCCTTACGACCTCTAAAAAAAAAGATAATTTTTTTTTTGTTTTATTATTTTTTTGTAATGCAAGCTCCTGGGCTCTGGCCAGTACCATGTGGCTCTTTACTTCTGGAGTGGCTGGTTTCTTGTTCAGGCCCCTTAAAAAAAGAAGAAAAATAAGAACAGGAGTGCCACAAGTCTAACACTTTCAGCACTCACCCTAAATAAGAAAGAATAGGAATACCAAATAATGTGTATTTCTGGAATTCTATACAATAATTGCTGGACTCATGAAAGGTTTATTTCAGGCACACTTCAGGGAGTGAGTCACTGATTTAGTCTGTTCTTAAACACCTCACCTCAGCCTTTCATCCTTGTGGGGTCGATAAATGAGTACCAACACAGGTTTTGTGATATTGGGTGTTTGTTTTTTCTATATAAAGCACTTAAGCGTAAGTGCTATATAATAACAAATCATTATCATTTAGTCATGGACGCCTGCTTGCATTCACAGTAATTTGGTAATATGGGCCTATACACACTGATCTTAATGATACATATGGCGATCCATTCTTATTTGAAATGTACATCACGTTATAGTGATATCATAGCCATATTTTTCGTAGTGTACAATGCTATATGATGCCACTTCCTGTTTTGTCAGGTCGTGCTCCATCGCTTCCCACGAAATCACTTCGGGGTGGGGTCAAATGACATCACTTCCTGTGATGTCATCAGGGGTCAAGGGTTGTGTGATGTCACTTCCGCTACCCCTGGAATTTTGGTGAAATGACGTCGCTGGTACAGGTCAATCTCTTTCGTGTTTTGACATACACACTATACATGGCTCAATTTTTTCCCTTTTCTACTCAAAATTATTTTTCCACTCACACCATCAAGAATTCACTATTTTAATATGCCATTTGTGGAATGCCTAAAGGGAGGGGATATGAGACGAGTGACAAAGATATATTTGTATGCCTTTTACATGCCTTTTTACATGCTTGCCTCCATCAACCAAAGTGTGCATGCAGTTAGAACCTTGCATTTCAAACATGCTCCTCTCTCTGGGCAATGCTCGCATTAATCCTCATGCTTGAACGCATACATATGAAGTTCAGAGTAGCTCTGAAAAATCTTTTGTTCCTTGACACATATGTGCTTGTGATGAAGTTCTCTGCCAAACCTTGGGAACATCCTGTGGGATGCTAAATGTGGCCAGCCAATCCTCCTGCTAGATGATGATGGGCCCAAAGGGGATACATGGAGGATCGCCTTGGCACCCTTCCCTAATGCCCGCCTAAATCCGGATCTGTCACATATTTAACAGCCAAGCCCTTGGTCCTTTAGATGGCCGATGGGCACACTGACTCAGGGAAACGCGCTAACCCTGCAAATTATGACAATTCTGGGTGTCCAGTAAGACGCAGTCCCTGGTTCACAGAAACAATAACCAGAGTGCTGGCTCTTTCTAATAAAACTCCTTCATTGCCGCCCTTTGAATCCAGTGCCATGCTTTAAGTTGGCTCCAGACCATGGAATTGGAATAGCCCTTCCCCTTTAAGAAGTACTCCTCAGTGTTTTCATAACATGGCTACCTGCTTGTAAGAATAGCATGTTCACCCCAGGCTTCAACAACAGCCACTCTCGTTCTCCAGATAGGAGTGGCGTTGCTAGTACTGTCCCTTTAACAGACCAGTGGTTTGTATCTCTGAGAAAGCGGGCAGTGGGTAAATCCTTTCATGCCGACACTTTTCACCAAACCTCATAAAGGCATCAAATGCTTTCGCAGGGTCCAGCACAAGCCCATGGGAACTTGCATAGACCAACCAACCCAAAAGAACGACTGTACACATCTATTTAGGGAGCTTGTGCAAAATTCCATCCCAAAGTCATCATTTCTTCATCGCCCATCGTGGGAGGTCATATAGCTTTAGAAAATCAGACTCATGGAGCCAGTCACGTAGGAAATCAGAGTCTGATTTCCTACGTGACTGGCTCCACAAGTACCAACCAAAAAAAGAATCACTGGGCCTCATTACGAGTTTGCCGGTCCGGAAACAACGGTATCGGTAAGCCTGCCGGTACTGTTGTTTCCGGACCGGCAAACTACAAGTTCTGCGAGCGGGTGCCTTTCAGCCCACCAGGCCTGACCTGAATGGGCGGAATGGCACCCGCTGGCAGAACTCAACGGATGCACCGGCATCATTCATAAATGGTACCGGTGCATCCATCCTCCCCATTCCCATTGAGCCATTGAGTCAATGGGACTGAAATGGGAATCGGGAGTAATAATTACCGCCACCCGGCAATGGGGATTTACCAGGACCACCAGGGCAGTAATGCCCCGGTAAGTCCCCATTGACGGGTGGCGGTAAATTCATGACTCCGGCACGGCTACCGCCAGGGTCATAATGACCCCCATAGTGTTCTTTATGGCAGTTCTTGTGTAAGCCACTCCACAGCTAACAAAGTGTTCACTTCCCTTTGAACACGCTCTCAGTTCAAAACAAGATGAACTCAGGGTTACAAGCCTGGTAGATTCAGTTCTCATGCCAGTGAAACGGATCTGAAATTCAAACTGCCAGCACATTCTCTTATAGGTTTGGTCGAACCCCCTGGCTCGCCAATGATTGCAGCTGAGCTAATTATACCAAATCGATCACCAATTTGAAAAACAGTTGCATGTCCCCAAAGGGGGTGGTGTTACATGTTTATGTAAGGCCAGTATCTCATTAAATGGGTGCGGTAGTTTGGTATAGGAGTTGAAGAGTGTGGAAGACAGAGTTTGGAGGTGATCGGAGGAACAAATCAAAGTTTGGTGGTGGCTGGAGAAGAACAGAGTTTGATAGTGGGTGGAGGACAGGAGAGTTAACAACACAGACATTGGAAAGTAGAGAGGGAGGTAGGACCTGAATGTGGTGGGAGAATGTTTAGAAGGAGGAGGAAAAGAGATCAGGTGGATGTTGCTGTAGGTGATAAGGCCGGAGAGGAAGAATAATACCGGGTGGACTTTAGAGCAGATTGGGGAGTGAAAGAGGAGGAAGCATAAGGAGGAGATGAAGGGCTAAGAGCTTCAGCAGGAAGAACATCAGCAGATGTAGCGGTTGTCAAAGAATAGAAGTTGGGAAAATAGAGGAGGAAATTGCATGTGGTTTGGTGATCAAGGGGAAAGAGTGCAGGAAAACTCATAATCCTTTGCACCAAGCATTGTAGAACACCAAGAACATCATAAATGGAGGATGTGGGAACCCCTTAAACCTGGGACTGGCAACCGAAGAGAAGGAAACCATTGTGGGGTTGGTTGGAGCCAACATTGCAGAAATAAATACATTTATCGGGTCCACAGACCCGACAAACATTGAACAAATAAATAAATAAACTGGGCCGTGGTCGAGCACTGTTACTGCCTCTGCTGCCCCCTGGAAGGGGATACCAGAGGCAGTTAAAGTCCATGGCCCGGTTTAAACGGCCATCAGTCCCCAAAACTGGCAGGAGGAGGCCCATCTCTAGTGGGACTGTGATGGGTCAAGGCCTCGCCAGAATCCAGGCTACGGCATTAGCAGAGGCAGCATAAGTCCAATTCCCACCTACCTACTGGCTCACTGTGTGATATTTAGAAACCCCTAATTTAGGGGACATAAAGGGCCTCATTACACGGTAGGCGGTGAACCATGGCGCAATTAGCGCCATGGTTCATGCTGGTAAAATACTGGCACCGCCTTGGTGGAAAGGGGAATTACCGCCCCATTTCAAGGTTGGAGGGGCGGTAATTCCCCCTTCCACCATTGCCCTTCCCCATTCCCATTTTTGCCCCATGGGGCATAATGGGAATGGGGAAGGCGCTAATTACGGCACCGCAAATTGCGGTACCGTAATTAGCTCCCTGGGTCCCTTTGCGGGTTGGTTTTTAACGCCTGCAAAAAGCAGGCATTAAAATCCCCAACCCACAAAGGGACCTCGTAGTAAGGCGGTAAGGATTTACCGGTACCGGTAAAATACCGGTACCGGTAAACCCTTACCACCTACCGTGTAATGAGGCCCAAAGTATGTAAAGTGCGTACCGGTGGAAAAGGATTCAACTCCATTTTGCACCAGTTTTGCAGCTCTGAAGATAGGCAATGGAATTCTGTCTTTTCTTAAATAACAAAATTGTTTTATGCTTATTTTATTTTCAATAAAATTCAAAAGCCGCAGCAGAAACAATGATTCTTTGTCATTGATATTTTGGGGGAGGACCTTCAATCATAACACTTTTGGTAGCAGACATACATCCATGACTGAATGCACACTTGGTTAGGCCATTCTTATAACACCAGTTGTGCATTTATGATTGCAATAAAGCCTTTAACTGTCAGCAGATTTCTAAGACATAACGCTGGCATGCCAATATTTGATGTTACCGCTAGATAGAGATGAAGGATGTGTTTCGGGTTGGGAAGGCCAGGAAGTGGGTGAGAAGGGTTGCATGACCATGGGAACTGAATGGGTTTTATTTCCAAGCACCCCCATTTCATCTCCCTCCTACCCGTATTCCAATTCAATCCTTTTAGCTGACAGGTGGCGCGTAATAGCCTAAACTAAAAACATGACTGGCTGGGCAGAAACCAGTCAGCAATGGATCTAGTTGCAGCTCACTAATTGTGCCCCCTGCTCCTCATGAACCCCCATAGTTGGACTTCTTCTTAATAATAACAATAATCATAATAATAATAACTAAATAATAATAATAATAATAATAATAATCATAATAATTATTATTATTATTATGATTATTATTATTATTATTATTATTATTATTACTAACTGTACTGAATGCTTTTAGAAGAGTTAATTACATGCACAAGACAGGAGAATTGGCAATCCTGGCCCCATTGTATTTGGAGCATATTATCCCAGATGTAGTATAAAACCCACTGTGGCCACTATTTTACTATTTTGGCTTTTGGTTACTTCCGATCCTCGTTTGATTGCATGGTTTAACCTGTTCAGGAAAGGTTATCAACAAGTTACTAATCATGCAATTAAAAAAGTCCTTTATACTTTTAGATTGTGCTCAGATTGCGTTTCTTCAATTGGGTTCACCTTTGGGTGATCGCTTTTCCACATTTTATCTTTTGAATGGGATTATGCTTCTTTCATTACCACAGAAGTAATGAATGTGTATCACAGAGATAAGCTGACATATGTATTGGGCACAGTGCACATGCTCAGGCAGCATCAATCATGCTTTATACAGGACAATGCTGGCCTAAATAGGGAAAAGCCAGCATAGACATGTTGCTACAGGGGCATATTTTGGGCACAACCAGCATGCCAATGTGTTACATCAGTGACAGTGCTGTCTGACACTGTGGACACATTGATCATTAAAATGTGTTGTGTTCTACAATGTTCTTGTCTGCTGTTGGGGACATGGAATGTACATGTTCCCCTTTAGAACTGATTGTAAACGTATGGCTTTTTGGTCACTTTTCCTGTTGTAAAATGCATCATTTCAGCCCCATATTTGGAGAAAAAAAACCTCCCTAGATCGTTATAGCTCCATCGCTACGCTTGGTCGCCCCACTATTTCAGAGAAATATCAACACATACACACTGGAAGAAATAACAAGAAACTAACCTTTGATCACTGCCCCTGACACCAAAAGCTATCTTTGGGACTGCATGGCTATGCCTTTGAGGCTATTGTGTCAAAGGTCACACACCATCGCTTTTGAATATACTGCTTTGGGTGAGGGTGTTGACTTTTGGCTCGCCAGCCCACCGGGTGACAAAAAGTTAATGCTTCGGCACCACATTCAAAAAGGTTGACAAGCATTTTTTAGTCAATTCTAGTCTATCATTACTTATAGCTCTACCACCAAAGTGCTGTACATAGCACATATTCACATACAATTATCATCCCAACCATAGTGGGTACTCAATTATCAACCTCAGGAAATTGAAGGGCTCAGTTGTCCTTGCCAGTATCTAGAGCTGCAACCTACTGATCCTACACAACTCGCAGTAAGAGCCCAACCCCCTGAGCTGTCTTACCTCTTAAAACAAACTCTGCTGTTCCCAAACACCCCAGTACATAACTTGCATGTACCCACCTAGGTCAGGGATTTCCACCGGGCATTAAAATTAACATTAATAATTGCACAACTAGTGTGTGATCAGTCTACCATCGTACTCGCTCAACACGCAGCGCTCGGGCCTGCATGTAATCGAATCAAAACCCCATTGGAAAACGTTCTGTGAATCAGGGGGAGTTCGACACAACAACCGCATTGCCACTGAACCACCCGTTGCATTGCACGCGGGACTATTAGGCGCTGGAATACGTGCTGCGCAAATGTGTTTTGGAAAGGCTACAAATAGGGCCCTAATACTCATATATCAGCCCCCGGAGGCTCTCTCTAGCAATTCCTTTGCATGGGCAAAACATGCTGAACGCGGCACCTAAACTTGTGCTTCCGAACGGACCAGCTATATTGTCGCAATCCTGTAGACTTCCCGCGCCAGATCACCCTAAACCTCCCTGGCATACCAGTGCTACTACCTAATCACATTCTAACACGTCTGCATAATGGAGGAATGGCGGCTGATCGAGCACGCTAAATGGGGCGCAACTCCATAGATAGTCAAATGCCAGAAAGCAAACTGAAAAGCCAGAAATCCGTCCGTGCTGCCAGGGAAGATCCTAGTCATTTCTGCCCAACGTGAGCCCGGCCGATAAACTGTAGATGAACTAGTGGGAGGGGGGGCGGGGATCTAACGATGGTGTGTCCCGAACACTTACTCGGCAATACTGTTTATTCTAGTGTGACAAAGGGTATGCTTTATCAGTCACAAATAGTGACAATGGTTGTAATTCTTATTGTGATGCCGGAAATGCATCTGAGGGACAGGGCCTCTGAATCCTTGTCCTTTCTCTGTTTTTACCGTGTGTTCTGTCATGTTTTCTGCCCAGGAGTCCATGAGGGACTCCTGGCAGTGCAGCTCTCTTTTGATTTGGTGAACAGACCCATGGGATACCCTTATGGCACCCATGGGTAGGGGTACAACCCTGTGCCCCTAGTGTATGTTTTTGGGCACCTGTGGGTGGCCCACAGAGCAGGGTATGGGCTGGTGGCAGCTCCATGCTGAATTTGACAGGTGCTCTGGGTGTCCTCCATTTTGGGATACCCAGGCCCTGCCATTGGAATCAGTTGATTCCTGATAGGAAACAAGATGGCCCCTGTGGCCTCTTGCTTTCTATTGCCTGTTATCTTGTTTTTCCCAAAGTCCTGGGAAGCCCTGACTCTGTCCCTTCCCCCTGACTGGCTGTTGGGTGGAAGTTCCATATATGGTGTTGTTGTGAAGGCCCAGCTAGACTGACTGGAGCCTTCCCAGTGACTGTATGTTGTGGGTACCTCCTGTGGGTGGGACCTGGGTGAATGGAGTGTGTGACCAATATACACTCCTTGTTGTGGTTGTCTGGTTTCTGGCATGAGAGACAAAGACTGAGACAGCCCTGCCCGAAACTGGCCTGAATGCAGTGTGTAGTGTTGAATGGCTGGGTACTTGTCCCAATCCACATTCCTTGTTGTGAGTGTCTGAAAGGGAGGAGTGTGGCCTGAATGCACTGTGTGCCTGATTGGCTGACTGACTGCATGAATGCCCTTCTGTGTGATTGGCTGCTGTGTGTGTGCCAGCAGTGTGGATGAGAGACAGAATAGTATATCTGGGGACCTCTCACCACTGGAAATTGTTCAGAAGCATTCAGAAGCTGAGTCTCCACTCAAGAGTAACTGGATTTGCTGATCCTCGACGTCCAGCTGGAAGAAGAAGACTTGCTGTGGCATTTGCTTCGACGGAACTGAAGGTTGTCGAAATCGTCGAGGACTGACCCGAGAGAGGACCTGGTAAGGCGCCCTCTTCCCGTGCTCCGAGGGACCATCGAGCACCGCTGAATCTTCGCCGAAGCGCCCTGGAAGTCAGACCCTCGAAAGGCTGCCGACCCGAGACGGGACCGCCGAGGAGATCGAAGTGAAGCACCCGGACATCGACGCTGTCGAAGTCCATTGCCGTCGACCAGGGTTCGCAGGTCTGTGTAACCGCTGGAGGCCCGTCGAAGTTGTGTTGCCCAGCCGTGGGAACCACTTGACGCCGTGCCGCCGACGACCGGAGCCGTCCGCTCCTTGCCTAAGAACGTTTCAATCGAAGGACTCCCTCGACCGCATCGTCGACCGCTTATCCTGCCGGAGAAAGTCGAGGACGACCAACGCGCCGAGGAGAATCCGCCGGTGGGTTTCCCGCCACCTCACGATCCCAAAGACTCGAGCGACTCGACGCCCTTGCTGGGCTCCCGTCTCTACAATCTTTGCGGTCCAGAACTATTGTCATCGAGGTGCCCCGCACACCTCCGCCGTGCAGGACGCCGACGCCCCGACGCCGACGAGCACCGCTCGGACGAAGCTGCCGCCTCTTCGACATCGTTCTACCTCGTTCGTCGACGGACGTTCGACGCCCCGTGCCTCCCGCTTGAAAGGGAAGGCATTCAAGAAGGGCCGTCGATTCCCCGTCGCCGAACCCCGAGGTCTTCGACGTTTCTCTACGCCTCTCGACGATCCGTGACTCCTGCTTAAAAGGGGGTCATTCAAGAAGGATCTGTCGACGCCTCTTCGAAGAACTCGACTCCACCAGGTACATTGGGGGGGTAAAAACATTGTAGGAGAGAATAAGACTGTTGAACAATATATGGACTGGGCTTGTGTCATATCCCTTTATTTTACAGGTTGCCCAGGTGGGGGGATCTCCACACAGAACTGTGTCCAGTGGTAGGGGCCAGTATTCTGCCTATTGTTTCAACCCTCTGTTATCTCTCCTCTCTCTATTGCTGGTTTCCTTCTTATTGATCTGTGTGCCATTTTAACAGTATTGTGAATGCACTTTAATGAGGTCTAATATTAGTGGTACCACTTTAGAATTGTAGATATTTACCATTGCTGATTTTCCTGAGCACAAAGTGCGTTATTGTGATAAGTGTACATAACCCTTGAATATTAATTATATAAAGACTGTGTTTTCAGTAATACAGTGTGTGGACATTCCTTTGTGGGGGCTTGGGGATACACTGTACTTAAGAACCAGCCTGCATCACCTCCTGAGAAGCTAGGCCTTGATTGCTCGTCCATCGCTACCGTAATCGAGAATCTTGGCTGGGGTCTTCTGTGCCTCTCCTCTACCATATAGAGAGCGGAAGTACAGACCCCCCCACCGGTCTTGACAAGCTGGTGGCAGCGGTGGGATGCTTATGGTTTTAAGACTCAGTGTATAACCGTGCCACTTACAAAATATCCGCACTTTATTAGATTAAGGTTTGGGTGTGTACCAAATAACTGCATTACAGGCAATGGAGCCCATTGCAAATGGTAAATTGACTCGGATGAGCTTAGAGGCTCTCCAGAGTGCTTGTGAAGCCAGGGAGTTGGACTTTGTGGATAAGTCTAGGGCTGAGCTGATAGCTGCCCTGGTGGACTACCAGACTGATGGTGAAACCCTTGATGAAGGGGGGGATGCAACCAGTGAGGACTCTGCCCCTGGGGTTGTCACTGAATCTGTTTCTGGGAATGCCACCATTCCTGCTGCCTCTGTTCCAAACCCCAGCAATTCCATGGAACTTGAGTTATTAAGGATGAAATTGGCCTTTGAATATCGCAAGTTGGAAATAGAAGCTGAGCTTAAGAAAGAGGAGCTGGCACAGCAAGTGGAACTCAAGAATAGGGATCTTGCGCTCAAAGACAAGGACACTGAATGTCAGAGAATCCAGCTAGAGAGAGCTAGAGTGGAGACTTCAGCTAGACCAATTGAGAGTGGCAGGTCCCCAGCCACCAAGTTTATGAAAGATTTGGTTGGTGTGTTTGTGGAGGGTTCAGATATCCTCCAATGGATTGAAGCGTTTGAAATGGCTTGTGCAATTCATGATGTAGATAAAAGAGATTGGGCTAAGTGTTTGTTAAGCAGAGTGCCTCAAACTGGATATGACTGTATTCTGAAGCTGAGTGTGGAGGAAAGGGGTCAGTATGAGTGTATGAAGTCTGCTTTGATTGCCAAGTTTGGCAAGACACCTACCCAATACCTTAAAAGGTTCAGGGATTTTAAGAAAAGAGAGAATGTGTCTTGGGTTGACTGGGTGAGTACTGCGCACATGAACATGATGGGGTGGATTGACGGTTACAAGGTGAAAACTTTTGTTGAGTTGTCCCACCTCTTGTTTTTTGAGCATTTTTCTGAAGCCTGTTCACCAGAGCTGCGTCAGTATGTGGCTGACCAGAACATTTTGGACCCCTTTAAGCTGGCTAGGTTGGCTGACAAGTGGGTCTCCCACCGGGTGTCCCCTAAGGACTCCAGTGGGAAGGACAAGGACAAAGAAAAGGGGACCTCTCAGAAAGCTGAGGAGTCCCAAAAGCAATCACAGTCGGGTAAACCAAAACCTTCCTCTCCTAAGACCCAAAAATCTGGTGGGGATAAGTCCTCTGTGGGTGGGAATAAGAGTAGTGGTCCACCTGCTGCAAAGCAGGCTCCCAGTGGTTCCAGTACCGTACCCCGCACTCCTGGCACTTGTTGGGATTGTGGGGCTCTGGATCACAAAAGGGGTGACCCCAAGTGTAAAGGTAAGGCACTTGGAGTACAGGCTGTCAGCCTGACCTACCCTTACCCCGTGTCTGAGGTGGAGGCCACTGTCCTCCCCTCCTCTACAGGAATCACATTTGGTGCTCCGGTAGAGATTTCCTTAGTGTCCCTTGGGGCCTGGGACCAGTACGCAGAAGTACTGGCGACTATCCCACAGAACACCCGTAGGTTTTTGAGAAGTGTCCTCTTGAATGGCCAGCCTTCTACTGGTTTGAGAGACACTGGGGCAAGCATGACAGTGGTGGACAGGACCCTGCTCAAGCCAGAGGACTATGTAGGTGCTCCTCTGAGAACCACCAGGTTAGCTGGTGGGCCTCCCAAATTATCGCCTGTAGCCCTAGTCACACTCATGATTGGAGACAAGACAGCAAAGCTTCCTGTCCTGGTTCAGGACAATGTCCCTGCTAACATTCTGTTAGGAAATGATCTAGTAGAGTTGGGGTTGATCTCGGATGGTCTTCCCATGACTGCTGCTGCAGTCACTAGGTCACAGGTGACACCGGGTCAGGCTGTGAGTCCGGTACCCGAGCCAAAGGCGAGGCCTAAGGCAAGAAGAAGGAAGACCAAGAAGGCCACCTCTGTGGAGGGAACACCTTCTCTTCCTGCTGTTCCGACAGCACCCAATGGGATCCATGCTCCGGACGGGCTGGGTCCAGCGGAAAACCCAAACTCAACTCCTGTGGGAGAAGAGACAGAAGACTCTCCTGTGGGAGAGGTTCTCAACCCGGAGGATCATCCCGACCTTCAATGCTTGTTAGCTGAAGGGGGACCCTCCCGGGCAGACTTCTGTAAGGGACAGAGAGAGTGCCACTCTCTCGAGGGCCTGAGGAAACAGGCCCTGTCCCAGGCACAAGGTGAAGTGCCTAGGACATTCAAGATTTATTGGGAGGGTGAGCTCCTTGTTAGTGAGCCCACTAAGCCCGAACCTGGTGCCCGCAAGAGGTTGGTGGTACCCCAGGTTTACAGGCCCTTCCTACTGCAGTTGGCGCATGAGGTGCCCTTGGCTGGTCATCTTGGGACCAAGAAGACTAAGCAGAGGCTCTCTGCCCATTTCTACTGGCCACGGATGGGAGTAGAGGTGGAGTCCCACTGCAGGACCTGCCCAACTTGTCAGTTGTCTGGCAAGACTGGAGGCAGGGTCATTGCCCCACTGCAGCCATTACCAGTGGTTGGCACACCATTTGAGAGGGTGGGCATCGACATCGTCGGTCCCCTTGACCCTCCCACTTCAGGTGGACATCGGTTCATCCTGGTCTTGGTAGATCATGCCACCAGGTACCCTGAGGCAATACCCCTTCGGACTGTTACTGCCAAGGTGGTTGCCAGGGCTCTCCTGGGCATTTTCACCCGTGTTGGATTCCCCAAGGAGGTTGTCTCTGACCGAGGATCCAACTTCATGTCTAGTTACATGAAAACCATGTGGAAAGAGTGCGGGGTAACCTACAAGTTCTCCACCTCTTACCACCCCCAGACCAATGGTCTGGTTGAGAGATTTAACAAAACTCTCAAGGGCATGCTAGGTGCTTTGGAAGAGCCCCTAAGGAGGAAATGGGATCTCCTCCTGCCATGCCTGCTGTTTGCTTACAGAGAGGTACCTCAAGAGGGTGTTGGTTTCAGCCCCTTTGAGTTACTCTTTGGACATCCCGTGAGGGGGCCCCTCGCCTTGATCCGAGAAGGCTTGGAAGCCACCCCTCCAGGTCCCGCCAAGCAAGTGGGGGACTATGTGTTAGGCCTCAGGCGGAGGATGACACAAATGATGGGTCAGGCAACAGCAAATCTCAAGGCCAGCCAGGAATTGAATAAGTACTGGCATGACCTGAAAGCTTCGCAAGTGGATTGGACTCCGGGACAGGAAATCCTTGTGATGGAGCCTACCAAGCCTAGAGCTTTGGCAGACAAGTGGACTGGACCCTTCAGGATCATCTCCAAGATGGGCGAAGTCAATTATCTGGTGGACATGGGAGCCTCTGGGGTAGCCCCCCAGGTATTCCATGTCAACAGGCTCAAGCCTTTCCACAGGCGAGCAGAGGTCTCATGTCTCTTGCTAGCTTCAGGGCAAGAAGAGGATGAGAGTGAGCCCCTTCCTGATTTGCTGCATAGCAACCCTCAGGATGGCTCAGTGGAGGGAGTACAACTCTCTCCCGATTTGACAACAGAGCAGCAGAGGGCCTGCCGGGCTTTGCTCCAGCAGTATGCCCCTCTGTTTTCACTGACACCGGGCCTTACACCGTGGTGTAAGCACGAAATTGACACTGGTGACAGTGTGCCTGTCAAAAGCAGGAGCTATCGTATGTCAGATACCGTCAAAAACCACATCCAGGCTGAGGTCGCCAAGATGTTGGATCTGGGTGTTATTGAACCCTCCACCAGTCCCTGGTCCAGTCCAGTGGTCCTTGTCCCCAAGGCAAGTTCCCCGGCGGGTACCAAGGATTGGAGGTTCTGTGTGGACTACCGAGGAGTCAATGCCGTCACCAAAACTGACGCGCACCCATTGCCCAGGGCTGATGAGCTCGTGGACACTATAGGTGCTGCCAAATTTGTGAGCACCTTTGACCTTACCTCAGGCTATTGGCAAATAGCTCTGACGGACCATGCCAAGGAAAAGACGGCATTCTCCACACCTGAGGGACTCTACCAGTTTAGGGTCATGCCCTTTGGGTTGAAGAATGCCCCTGCCACCTTCCAGAGATTGGTCAACCATGCGCTCAGTGGGCTGGAAGCCTTTTGTGTGGCTTACTTAGACGACATTGCCGTCTACAGTTCCACCTGGGAAGAGCATTTGACACATCTGGATAAGGTGTTGCAGGCCTTGAAAAGGGCTAACCTCACTATCAAGGCCACCAAGTGCCAGATAGCTCAGGGGAAAGTTACCTATCTTGGTCATGAGGTAGGAGGGGGTCAAATCCAACCTCTCTCCAGTAAAGTACAGGACGTACAGAACTGGGAGACGCCCACTACTCAAACCCAGGTGAGAGCCTTTTTGGGCCTCACTGGGTACTATCGCAATTTCATGGCAGACTATGGAACCATAGCTGCACCCCTGACAGCTCTAACTTCACCCAAACAGCCTAGGAAGGTTAATTGGACTGAAGACTGTCAGAGGGCCTTTGATGGCTTGAAAGAAAGTCTGTGTAGGGCACCTGTGTTGAGTGCGCCTGACTACAGCCGACCCTTTATCGTCCAGACGGATGCCTGCGACACCGGAATTGGAGCTGTCTTGTCCCAGTTAGATGACAAAGGGAGAGAACATCCTATCATATTCATCAGTAGACAACTCAAGGGTAGAGAACTTAGGTGGGCTACTGTTGAAAAGGAATGTTTTAGTATAGTTTGGAGCCTTAGGCGTTTTAGGCCCTACCTTACGGGGTCCACCTTCAAGGTCCAAACAGATCATAAGCCCCTGAAGTGGCTTATGCAGATGAAGGGTGAGAATCCGAAATTGCTCAGGTGGTCGATTAGCCTACAAGGGCTAGACTTCACCATAGAGCACAGACCAGGGAAGAGTCACGATAATGCAGATGGCCTTTCCAGAAGGTATGTTGACCGTCTGGATGAGGGTGTCTATCCCGTGGGAGATTAGGCACCCTCCACCTCAGTCTGGGGGGGGCGACTGTGATGCCGGAAATGCATCTGAGGGACAGGGCCTCTGAATCCTTGTCCTTTCTCTGTTTTTACCGTGTGTTCTGTCATGTTTTCTGCCCAGGAGTCCATGAGGGACTCCTGGCAGTGCAGCTCTCTTTTGATTTGGTGAACAGACCCATGGGATACCCTTATGGCACCCATGGGTAGGGGTACAACCCTGTGCCCCTAGTGTATGTTTTTGGGCACCTGTGGGTGGCCCACAGAGCAGGGTATGGGCTGGTGGCAGCTCCATGCTGAATTTGACAGGTGCTCTGGGTGTCCTCCATTTTGGGATACCCAGGCCCTGCCATTGGAATCAGTTGATTCCTGATAGGAAACAAGATGGCCCCTGTGGCCTCTTGCTTTCTATTGCCTGTTATCTTGTTTTTCCCAAAGTCCTGGGAAGCCCTGACTCTGTCCCTTCCCCCTGACTGGCTGTTGGGTGGAAGTTCCATATATGGTGTTGTTGTGAAGGCCCAGCTAGACTGACTGGAGCCTTCCCAGTGACTGTATGTTGTGGGTACCTCCTGTGGGTGGGACCTGGGTGAATGGAGTGTGTGACCAATATACACTCCTTGTTGTGGTTGTCTGGTTTCTGGCATGAGAGACAAAGACTGAGACAGCCCTGCCCGAAACTGGCCTGAATGCAGTGTGTAGTGTTGAATGGCTGGGTACTTGTCCCAATCCACATTCCTTGTTGTGAGTGTCTGAAAGGGAGGAGTGTGGCCTGAATGCACTGTGTGCCTGATTGGCTGACTGACTGCATGAATGCCCTTCTGTGTGATTGGCTGCTGTGTGTGTGCCAGCAGTGTGGATGAGAGACAGAATAGTATATCTGGGGACCTCTCACCACTGGAAATTGTTCAGAAGCATTCAGAAGCTGAGTCTCCACTCAAGAGTAACTGGATTTGCTGATCCTCGACGTCCAGCTGGAAGAAGAAGACTTGCTGTGGCATTTGCTTCGACGGAACTGAAGGTTGTCGAAATCGTCGAGGACTGACCCGAGAGAGGACCTGGTAAGGCGCCCTCTTCCCGTGCTCCGAGGGACCATCGAGCACCGCTGAATCTTCGCCGAAGCGCCCTGGAAGTCAGACCCTCGAAAGGCTGCCGACCCGAGACGGGACCGCCGAGGAGATCGAAGTGAAGCACCCGGACATCGACGCTGTCGAAGTCCATTGCCATCGACCAGGGTTCGCAGGTCTGTGTAACCGCTGGAGGCCCGTCGAAGTTGTGTTGCCCAGCCGTGGGAACCACTTGACGCCGTGCCGCCGACGACCGGAGCCGTCCGCTCCTTGCCTAAGAACGTTTCAATCGAAGGACTCCCTCGACCGCATCGTCGACCGCTTATCCTGCCGGAGAAAGTCGAGGACGACCAACGCGCCGAGGAGAATCCGCCGGTGGGTTTCCCGCCACCTCACGATCCCAAAGACTCGAGCGACTCGACGCCCTTGCTGGGCTCCCGTCTCTACAATCTTTGCGGTCCAGAACTATTGTCATCGAGGTGCCCCGCACACCTCCGCCGTGCAGGACGCCGACGCCCCGACGCCGACGAGCACCGCTCGGACGAAGCTGCCGCCTCTTCGACATCGTTCTACCTCGTTCGTCGACGGACGTTCGACGCCCCGTGCCTCCCGCTTGAAAGGGAAGGCATTCAAGAAGGGCCGTCGATTCCCCGTCGCCGAACCCCGAGGTCTTCGACGTTTCTCTACGCCTCTCGACGATCCGTGACTCCTGCTTAAAAGGGGGTCATTCAAGAAGGATCTGTCGACGCCTCTTCGAAGAACTCGACTCCACCAGGTACATTGGGGGGGTAAAAACATTGTAGGAGAGAATAAGACTGTTGAACAATATATGGACTGGGCTTGTGTCATATCCCTTTATTTTACAGGTTGCCCAGGTGGGGGGATCTCCACACAGAACTGTGTCCAGTGGTAGGGGCCAGTATTCTGCCTATTGTTTCAACCCTCTGTTATCTCTCCTCTCTCTATTGCTGGTTTCCTTCTTATTGATCTGTGTGCCATTTTAACAGTATTGTGAATGCACTTTAATGAGGTCTAATATTAGTGGTACCACTTTAGAATTGTAGATATTTACCATTGCTGATTTTCCTGAGCACAAAGTGCGTTATTGTGATAAGTGTACATAACCCTTGAATATTAATTATATAAAGACTGTGTTTTCAGTAATACAGTGTGTGGACATTCCTTTGTGGGGGCTTGGGGATACACTGTACTTAAGAACCAGCCTGCATCACCTCCTGAGAAGCTAGGCCTTGATTGCTCGTCCATCGCTACCGTAATCGAGAATCTTGGCTGGGGTCTTCTGTGCCTCTCCTCTACCATATAGAGAGCGGAAGTACAGACCCCCCCACCGGTCTTGACACTTATCCCCTAGTGTCTAGAAGCAACTGTGACATTTTTAAACAAACCTGCATAACAACAAAATTAAGCACGTGTTCCCATGAAGAGGCACCACATACTAATGGGCCCATTGACGGGGGGGGGGGGTGGATCACAGAGGCTAAGAATGCCAGTGCTCACAACTTCGCATCAAGCAATTAATGAAATGAGCCATAGTGTCACTTATTCTAAACAAAACCTTGCTCACTGAATTTTCCTAGCAATTACAAAACCCGAAACCGTTCCAGAGAGCAGCTTGTGCACCATGTCACGGCATCGTGAAAGAAACTGCAACTCTTTTGCCAAGTTATTTCTGACGTAGAAATCGGCGGGTTTGCCCTGGAGGCCGATCTTAATAAATACACTCATGTTTCTTCCTGTCAGTTCCAAATTCACTGCAGCTTCCTATCGAAAAAAAGAGAGATAACTCTGCAGGGACTTTAAACAGAAATTGACAGGAGTTCAACTGACAAAAAAGATTGCGTTAAGTGTGGTCATTTTGCTCCTACTTCAGAGCACAGTCAGCTTCCCAGTAACACCAGCAGTCCGGGCAGATGTGAGTGAGAGGGTCAAGGCCTGGATTGTGCTTCGACCATTTCAGCGCCCAGGTGCTGCAAGTTGCCATGGAAACACCCCTTTCTCCTTTTTTTACATGTACACTACCAATGTTTTAGCAATTAGGTGGCTTACGCCACCAAAGCGCCAAAACTAAAAAATTCATGCCACAGTAAGAAAACATTTCCTTGTGGGCTGCACAAATCCCCACTCCCCTTGTGAGAACACGCATCATGTTCCATTTGACCTTAAGACCAGTAAAACAATTCCATGCCACAGTAAGCAAACATGCCCCCCCCCTTCTAAGAACACTCATAATGTTGGCTTTGGCCTTAATGCAAGTACAAAGTTCCATGCCATATTAGTACCCAGTCAGTCCCATTGTAGTGGCCATGCCCACCCCAAACCCCCTTTCACATAACAAGACGTAAGTTGGCATTGCTGAAAAATACCAGTAAAACATGCTATGCCCCTGTCAAAAAATGTTCATGCTCCAATGATCATCCCAGGCCTCAGCCTTGCATACAGACACACATGCAGACACACACGCACACACACACACACGCACACACAGATATACACACACATAGATACATACATACGCACACAGACACACATACACACACACACACAGATATAAGCACACAAAGGGATGACAGATATACAAAGTATAAACACATACAGATATAAATACACACACAGATCTACACACATACACACAGATACACACACACAGATAGACACACAAAAATATGCAGATATACATGAACACATATATAAGCTCACAAAGAGGTACACGCACAGATATACAGAGAAATAAACAGATAGACACATACTGATATGGATACAGAGATATACACATACACGTACCCATATACACAGATATACACACACAGAAACACACGCACACAGGGAGATATATACACACACACATGCATACACATGTACCCACCAGTCACGCACCCATGTAGCTTCTCTGTCATTCACACTAGCACCCACCTTTCACTCTGCATTCATTCATATGCGTGCACTTACGACACACCTTTGCATGCATACATTCCCACCTTACACACACCTATGAAAGCATACACTCATACATAAATATAATCCTTGCGCACCTAGCACAAGCATACACAAACAAAAATGCTTGTTTTCCTAACTGACTGTTTCCTTCCAGCCTCGCTGTTGCCTCGCCCGCTGCTGCATAGGCCTCCAGATAGCACAGTCCATGCAGACAGGAACCATAATCAGGGAGCGACTCCTGGTTCCTGACCTGCATGGAGCACGGAACCCGATGAGTGACCCATGCTGCTCAGTCTGCAGGATCAAATCTGTAAATGCTTGGGTGGGCCTGACCCAGTCAGGCCCTACCCTGTCTACACCTCTGTAAAGGACTAAGAGTCTTCAGGAATATTTCCACATGGTGTTGAAACCCTTGGGCCCAAGAGTGAGATCCCACCAGAAGGGTAGCAAACACTTTCCAATCCAGACATTATTGTTAACTAATTTGAGACTCTCTGAATCTTTAGGTTCCTAAAAATGCTCTGCATTGTTGCTCAGAGCTCCTCACTTGTAGTGCACTTCAATGCTTCTCTCTTGGCCTCTCTCGGTGTTCTTGATCCTTGTCACACTTGTGACAGTGCTCTAGACTCTTATGCACACCTCGGGCTCCCCAGACCCATATTCCCCTTTGGTGACTTGTAAATCCTCCTGTGTGCCACCTCCACTGTTATCCCCCAGCACTTTGAGACAAACTCCAGCGTTGTATGTTACATACAGGTAACAGAAACTAAATACAATTTAAAAAAAATCATATACACATTTAGGCGGATGGATAGATAGATAGATAGATGGACGGACAGACAGACAGACAGACAGACGGACGGACGGACGGACGGACGGACGGACGGACCGACCGACAGACAGACAGACAGACAGACAGACAGATAGATAGATAGATAGATAGATAGATAGATAGATAGATAGATAGATAGATGTAAAATACCTGTGCATTATTTTTAAAACCTTATCTTCCCCTACACAGAAATTCAGTGGTTAGCGGTCACGCCTTATACGTTTCTATATTCTGTCCCTACGACTGCTACAACTAGAGAGTGGAATTTACGAAAGCACAGTCATGACATGCCTAACTACGCAAATGTATTTGCCACCATCCTCACCAAAAAGTAATTGACAGTCTTCAACATACAAAACAAACATTTGTAAAGGTTTTCGCTTTTGCGTAGGCTTGGATAGGCATTTGCCTGGCCGTGCCATGATGGCACGGTCTGGCCATACGCTAGAAAACCGGAACAGCTAGAAAACCAAGCAAGTACCTAGACCAAGGATTGTAGTGCCTGGCAAAAGCCTAGATAATACCAATAAACAAACCAAAACTGGTGGCAAAAACAGGACTTCATGTCAAGGAAGACAAGTGATGACACACATACTGCTTGTAAATCATGTGGCTGTAGTAACACTTGGTTAAGACATTTGTATTACAGTAGTAGCCATTTGCAGCTGCAATTAAGCCAGTAACTCTCAGAAGACTACTTAGAAATAATACTGGCATGCACTACTCCATAATGTGTGATGTTACTGCTTTACACAGCACAACCATAGAAGTGCAAGGTGTGTGGCGGGAATGTTATTGGGTGAAATGGGTTTTTGGATTAGTATAGCCGCAGGCACTCAATTGTAGGGTAAATAACCATACAAAATCCAAAAGCTGTGAGCCCCTTCTGACATCTCATACCCCTCCTATCTGTATTCCACTTCAATGAGTGCCCAACAATAAATTACTCTGTCGGAACACTGTGAACGTTAAGAATAATTGAAACATCCTCCTTGCCACTCACATGTCCTCCTGGGACTCTAGCCTGACGTATACATGCCAGCCAGCAGCCTCCAGTCAGTCAACACATGTCCACTGTACCAAGCAAAGTTCAGGAGACAAAAGCATGGTATCAGGTCTCCTGAAGACTGAAGTGTTGAAACAAGACTTTAGGTAAGCAAATCTGGGACTGGAAGCACACATTTCTTAAACAATTAAAGACGCTGCACCATTGAATGAATGTTGGTCTTGGAAGTGCTGCCCCTTTGTTAAGCGTGTTCAGTGTTAGTGCAGGTTCAGAAATATAACAATCAGTATAAGGCAACATGAGAAGGGCACATGCTTCTACATTTCCATCCTGATCTTTGTTGAAACAGTTACTGTGGTAGAACAAAGTGTATATATTAAATGTGTTAAAAAATGCAACAGTAATTTAACAAGTTATCTGTGCTTACATGGAAATAATATGTTTTTTCCAATCAGCGGAACATAGTGTATTATGACAATCATTTAATTAATATTCTTCTAAATAATCAGGACAGATCATTGCATCAAAGACACCTTATGACAACTATATATTTCATAGCATCTGGATCAAACTATCATTCCAAAATGTTGAAATATGATAGGTAAATAAACAGCACACAACTACAATTCTGCAAAATCACAAGAATTGCAATTGACTAGGCTATTTTTAAAAATAGAACCCCAGCAAACCCTGGAGTGCGAATAGCCAGCACCATAAAGGCCAGTAACCGCCCACAGCCCTCTCAGAGGCATTCGCTTCGCATCAGGCCTGCCTAGGCTCAGGCTGGCGGGTCGTTACCGGCGATGTGCCCGCCCATCAGGGGCGTGGTTGCTACAGACCTCTAGCCACACCCCATCACAGTAGACCTCTGCACACCAATCACGAAGTCTAAATCCCACATACACTCAAGTGTGAGAAGTAATCAGAATTTGTAATGTATCTGATATGGGAGCGGCAAACAGAAATATCTAAAGCAAATTTAGGTTTATTACTGTAATAGTTGCTTCAGGGTTCTCATAACATATTTATTTATTTTACATTTTTAACACGCTCACACAGCCCACAGGCATCGAGGTGCTGTTACGCGAATAGTTTTAATTTTTTTTTTTTTAAAGTTGTTTTTGTCTTAGTTACGTATTTATAATGCACTTAAACAACCAGAGGTTTCTAAGCGTGGACCCAAGGATCGAACCTGTGTTGCTTCGTGTCGCCTTGCTTCCAAAGCGAGCACGTTGCCGCTGAGCTATCCTCCCAGGAGGAAGTGATGAAGACCATAGTGTTGCTTGATTATGACCAGATAAAAGTGAATATAATGCAAAGATACAGTGTCTAATTTGTTGGGTTTCATAAAATGAAAACGGATATTTAAGTCTTAACCCCTTAAGTGGCAGTCTATTATGCAAGTCTATGCAAAAACGACGAGCATACTCGTCCCTGGCAATTATTAATGTCTCTGTGCACTGGCCAAAACAATGGAATGCATTCTTGTTTCGTGCCCCTACTGGCCAAACAGACAAAGACCTCCAAAAGAAAGTGGGCCTTTCTTTTGTAAAGTACTATACACGTTAAACAATCAGACTTTACCGTGTTATTGTTGCTTTATATATCGGACATCAATTACATAGTTCTGTGGGCTAATTGGGCCTCTCATTCTGTCTAACATACTATCTGATGAAAGTTTCATTTAATTACATTTCCTTTTGTCACTGTACCATCCTTCCAAAGACTCAATGAGTCTCTCCAACTAGCCTATGGGAACACTTGAATAATCTCTCCTGCTGCTTGATGTTAGTAGTTTAGAAATATCCAACGCTACATGTTTTACCGTGGGTACGGACAAAGAGGCACAATGATGCCATAGCTCATCCAAACCTCACTGAGCAGAGACGTCTTCTCCTTTTGCCATAATTTAAGCTAGGTGCATTTTATATGCAACAATATATTTGCTAGAGTCTGAGGCGATCGATTCATAGTTGGAGAAACCATATAGGCTTACCCATTTTAAGAGCAATGGCCCTTGGCTTAGCTATATAAATTCTTATCATCCGAATAACAGATTGAGTATTACATTTCCCAGCAAGTCTATATATTCCTCCAATCAACTGGGGCATCCCCCACTCTTTCTAAATATGATGGGTGCCAGTGATGTTTACAGTTATGGCTCCCAAATAATTACATTTAGACACATTACGGGTGATATGCCCATTTGACATACAGCTTAAAGGCATATACTGCAAATTCGCACATGGGGAAGGGCGATCAGCCAATCAGGTGGTTGGAACAGCGGGCGAGAATACACAGTGTACCGCCCGCTGTTTCAGCCACCCAAGGCCCTTCCCCGGGTGACGGCAACTTTTTTAAATTAATGTTCGGAGGCAACAGGGTGCTGCTCCCTATTGTCTCCACATGTATGTGATATGGGAATGATTAACACTACATCATCTGCATGAGATAGCATCAGATCAATAGGTTACCTATTATTTGGACGTCAGCCTTGGATTCAATGGGTTGCTTATGTAATGCATGAGTAGAAATATCACATAGAAATGCAGCACAGTGCAAAAAAACGGAGCGTTTTTCAATCAAACATGAATTTCAAGGCTCTGGATCCAGGCACCTGCTGGTTTGCACCAGTTTTGCAATTTGTGTCTGAGGTATAATGTAGCCGATGCAAATGTGAAATTCTACTGATTTGTTCCCGTGTACACACTCCACAATCAAACCCATGAGCAATGTTTAATATGAAAAAAGGCTTCCGAATGTTGTTCTTTGTCTGCTTTCATCTAAGCTCATATCAAGACCAGAGTCTTGAAATTCATGTTTGATTGAAAAACGCTCAGCTTTGTTTGCACTGTGCTGTATGGGCAGTTTCCCCAGTTAATCTTGGTTGCCTAGTTAGATCCCTGCTATTGACCAAAAGGTCGACAAAATGGATATTTTTACTCCAGCATTCCCACATGTGCCCTCAATGGACACACAGGTTCACACTGTTGACATAGGTGAAACTCGCCTTTGCCTATTGGATATAGCCTCTCCATGGATTCTCATAATCGTATTACCAATCCCAGTCATGGCCCATTAACACCTGTTCTTTGAAAATATGGGGGACCTTTTTAGTATTCCAACCTAACATGCAACAATGCTCAGGACTTGATTTAAGTAACTGACATGCAATTCTAACAATGTTCTGGAAATGGCAATCCACAGCCAGTTATCCACTGGGTGAAAGTGACTCAACCAGGTGGATTACATCCACCAACACGCAGTGCCTAAGTAGGCGAATCAACAGCTCAGGGCCAGTGGGGGTGTGCACGACCGAGCATACGGAATCGCGTTGGCATCAGAGATGTTTGCAAGTAGCGTACAGCTGGGTTACCACCATTGCCGAGCTGGCATGGTTGTTGCATTGCTACCTGCACCCATCAGCGCCCTCCACAATTCATTGAATCTAACCAGTGAGAGGGATGGGAGCACGTGAAATTGTTGTAGAGCGTGGTTGGCAGAAGGTGGTGGAAGACTTCATATATACTCCTTAGGGTCAACTGATGCTCAGGCAGACTTCCGGATTGTAAGGTCTAGCTGATGTAGTTTAGCACATTTCCTAGTAGTGATTTCTTTGCAATTTGTGCCCTGCACGCATAACCCAACAGATTTGAATCCTTAAACGTGGCCACTAAGACTTGCCTGTAAAAGATTCAATAGTCATTTCACAACAGCAACCTATTTTAAAACGAAACTGCTGTAGGTTTGCACAGTATGTTGTTTTTCTTCTTTTAACAAAAAAAACCTGCTGTTTAATGCACCTAATCTCACCACTAAAACCGACTCTGCTGAGTCATGTTGGTCTGAAGGGAGACGATCCAGAAACATGTCCGGTCAGCTAGGCCTTAGCTGCAGACTTCTCTAAATGTCAGCATCCAAATGTGCATTTCACCCCGAAATGACCTTGAACTAGAAGTGCTTATGCAGTCAAAACCCAGCGACAGTGAATCTTGCACGAGCACGCCAAGGGCATGAATAGCTGCGTCACACTGGAGATAAGCATGCCACAATGCATCTTGCAGCTCATGCAAACATCCTTTATTGCACTTATGAGATTTTTAGAGTACTTTATTTCCACAAGGACATGGCTACGAGGAACAGTCGGGCTTTTAACGGGGATTATTGCCTGCTGTAGGGGCATTTTGGACATGAAGCGCAGCAAATAGAACAGTGTACCACAAGAGGTCCGGTTCAGATCAGATCACAGAACAAAAGATGGGATTTATTTACTTGATACACATGTTCAATTTGGCATAGCATGTGTTTGGCCAATTGTAGAAGCTTGGATTAGAACCCAA
Organism: Ambystoma mexicanum; assembly: GCF_040938575.1. NCBI lineage: Eukaryota > Metazoa > Chordata > Amphibia > Caudata > Ambystomatidae > Ambystoma > Ambystoma mexicanum. The sequence continues at coordinate 520,256,858 of NC_090923.1, forward strand.
GTCTCACAGGCCAACGATTTATGAAATAGACCACATCTATCGAGAACTAGGGCACTCGCCCAGGGTGGAAACTGAGCAAAACCAGAATTACTCATGTCACAGGAGGTAACTGACACATTCAGCCAATTGTTTGTCGATGGTTTGTCATCTAACCGTGCAGCTTTGCAAAGTGTAATTAAACTGTTCTTACAAGAGCCTGGAGATACGAGAGAATTGTATTTGAATTGGCAACCTCAGCCACCCTGCCACATGCTGCTAATCAAACAGCGACCGTTGGTCTCTCTTAGAGGCCGCGTTCAATGGAAGCGTGGAGAGGGCGCGCATCAAAATGACGGAGGTGAAGAGATGCAGCCGCGATGGATACCAGGAGCACAGCTGGTGCCCACACGATTGCATTGGTCCCAGACCTACCTTTCTATAATCTGACTCGCTCACTCATAATGAATCTTACATTTCTCTGACACACACAAGTGTGGGCGGTAGGACTCCAGGAGGACAGGGGGCACGGGTCAGATAAGTCGGGCAGACCGTCATACAGTCTTTGTAGGCAGAGCCCCGCACCAACCTCGTTTTCCTTCTTTCATCTTCCATGGCTCCCGGCCCACAGCCCTGCTGCAAAGGGGACCATGCCTGCTCCAGAGAGAGAATAGATGGCGCAGTTCCAAGGACACCTGGTGGAGGGCTCACTCCATGGATCTTCTGCCCCATCAGTGTTTCATGGCCCTTTAACTTCTGTGGATGTTGCCAAAATCCAGTTCCCACCTCAAAACCTTGCAAAGCCACCTCGGGTTACCATCCTCAGCGTGCTGCTGACTGAATGGCAAGAGTGCTTGTCCTCACTCCTAAAGAGCATCAGTGGTTGGTCTAGCCCTTCATGCAGAGTACTTGTACTTACAAGCGCTGTAATAGTAAAGGTTAGTAACTATTGTAATGATGTTCGGTGTATCACCCTGGAAGGATAAAGGGCAAAATCAACCTGTCTGGTGTGCTTAGCATGTGCAAGTGTGGCAGAACAAACCGTACTGCACAGTGAAGACCACTTCCAAAATAGCCTCGCCACTTATGCACTGCATATCTGTTGTGTGTGTTAATGATATATGCCTAACAGCTCCGCGTGTGATGGTCATTTCAACATAAGGTTGACACATATTTAATCTCGTTTTTATCTATGTACTTATTTACTATTTTTCATAACGCGGGCCGCACCCAGAGAGCAAACAGCAAGGCACTTTACAACCTGGTAAACAGCGCAGCCAGAGACTGGAACGCAGAGGACAGATGTATTTTTGAGAGTGGCAGGACTGGTTAGCTTGTACTGTGACAGCGGGTATATCAATGTGCCCATTCTTTATAAAGCTTTTAGGTGGGAAAATGTAGCAAGGTCCTTCCAGCAGCACCTCGCACCGGAGGCTCTTCCAGTACTGAACAGTTTTAATGATTACAGCAGTATTCTTAAAGGCTGGCCGAAAGTCTGCTTTCAATTATTGCCTTTGGAATTCCCAGATTGTACCCTATTTTTTATTTCCTTTTTCTTTTAAATATTTATAATGAGATATAAAGTCCCCAATTTTACCTCTGCTTAAAAAGAAACAAATTGTACCATGGTTTCCTATGGACTCCAGAAAAGGGTCAATTACCACTGCTTGCAATCCATGATAACTCTGCGGGACCAAGTGGTGGTAACGGTAATTGAGTTTGGCTGCATTTTGGCAGATTTACCAATGGAACACCGCCAAACTCGTAATGAGGCCCATAGTCCATGTTATTGTTCCACAGAGTATGTCCTAGCATGGATGACCCATGGATGTGATGGAGCATTACTGTGATTATTGGGATCGTCTTAATATTGGATGATGATGTTGACAGCGTGATACGAGTATCGAATCCATTGTCTTTATTCATCAATGGAATCGAAGCCCTGAGTTGAGACTACGGCGGTCAAAATCGGGGAAATGAATTTGACGGCCGAATAGAAGATTTGCTGGGGAGGAAAGCAACACACCAACTGATTCACCATGTCTTGAACCCAGCACTATTAAGGCCTTTCCACTGGGACCAACCATGAGAGCAGCAGTAACACCCAGTCTTCTGGCAACCCACATCCATGCACCTGACAGCTGTAAGAGGGGTTCTACTTGTGAACACACCACTCCAGATATCGCCCTCTTCTTCATCGCCACAAGCACTGCACTCCAAAAAACTGCTTGCCCAACATATTTGATAAGGAACATAATACTCCTCATGCCTCTCACAACTTCACCACTCACCCCTACCACAGGCAATAGGTCCCCCCTGTTACTGCTGTTGCACCTCCCACACTTGCTTGTGACATGATCAGCCATAATCCCCTTTGGCCATGACATCATTGTATACAACCATTCAGTGCAGGTAATGACACAATTTGAAGCTGCCTTTAATGCTAGACTCTGTCACACTATGCTGCATAACCCATATTTACCCACCTCTAGCCAACAGTATCCCACATTTCCTTCTGCAGAACCCTACATCAGACTACAATAGAATGGAAGATGCTTTTGTCTACGTGGACTGCTCTGTACGACTTCATTTTCCACTAGGCTGCATCAAGATCTGCAAGGAACCGTGTGGCAGGCTTCATTGCAATATATTTGATAATAGTGGCTATGGAATACTGCAATTAGGCCGTGACTCACTTAAAGTGGTGTATTTCCATTCATAATTATCCAATAAATCTCACTAGTGTAGTATTAAAAAGTGACCCAAGAGTAGTGAATTGTGCATGTGTAGAGACACATGCTGCGTATGACAGGTTTGCTGCACTGACCTGTGGCCTGCGTTTAACTGCCAGCCTACTACCCTAACCAACACCCGCACAACTCTTCAATGGCATGCTGCAATTGCCTGGATATATGTGATCACTGCGACCACATATAATTGCGACGGCCGAAAATGCCGACTTTTTTATTTTTTTTATTTTTATTAAACCCCCTTTACACCACAAAGATATGCAGGGGGAGACCCCACACACCCCCCTCCCCATATTTCTATAATATCCCATTCCCGCCACATATATATGTGGTGTAAAGGGGGTGTTTAAAAAGAAAAGTCGGGCATTTCGACAGTCGCAATTGTGAGGGCGCCATTTTGGGCCATTTCCCAATTGTCTCCCTCCCAACTCTGTCACCAGCTCTAGCCACCTGACCATACCTTTACACTTATCCAGATGCAGGGGTTTCAGAGTACAGTATACCAACATCCAGCAACACTCGAGCTCATATCACACACAGCACACACTTCCGCATACAGGCAACAGTACAACTTGGCATGCCTCGCACAGCGGTTTCATTGAAAACCGCTGCTCTGCTCCCTCTGCCACCACTAGCCCACCTGTAATGCCACCTTTTAATGTGCAGCACCCCAAGCACCCGGGGCCATGCAAATTGCAGGAGCAATGCTAGAGCAAGACTTAGTAACATAAGATAACATAACACAACACACCATATTAATCCTGCTTTGTTGTGCTAACATTGATTCTACTTCAGGACAGCAGAAATGTTCACTTTGGATTCATTCTGTGAGGAATGAAGAAAGGGAGGCTAAATATGAATTCAAAATGATAAAGACTGACAAAAACTCTGGACTAGCAAATTTCTTGCATCTTTAGAAAGATATGCCTTTGCTTTCTAATGCAGTTATCACCCTATGCATAAACAAGTCACATCTTCAGAAAATAAATTGTTCTTCCAAACATGGTCCTTCTGGCTCAGTAAGACACTACTAGTTGTCACCCATAAAAAAACAGCTGCGAATTCTTGGTGATTGAACACAATAGTATGTAGTATCCTACTAAGCCCAGTGCCATGCATTACATGTGTGTGGTGAGTCTCATACAAGAGGGGCAATGACCGCAGTAGGAAGCGGTTGGCAATCAGTTCTCGTTCTTGAATTAATGTTAATCACCAACAGGTCTTCCCTCCCAGTTCGGCAATGGCAACTCAGGGAGAATGAAGCACCCGCATGGAGCAATGACGAAAGAGTGCGTAAATAACAGTGACGTATAATTACAAAGTGTAATAAATACTGCATGAAAAAATGTTGAAATGCCTTTTACAGTGCACATTCTAAAAATACCTATTTTTAGGGGGGGGCCTAACAACCCTTACCTCTCCTACTCCTAAACTCTCCTTGTCTCCCTGCCCTTTATCCAAATTGTAACCTAAATCTGTTTGTTCTTTTTTACACCTAAAACCCACCCCTATCATTACATTTTGTTTTGTTTATTTCAATATGTTTTCTGCGTTTAGGTATTTTCTACCCACTTTGTTATTTCTTGCAATATTTTTTCATCTTTGTAAATTCATTCTTTATTATTTCCTGTAATATTATCACTGGATACTGAGGGGAGTCTCGTACGTGAGAGCCTTCGCTCATGGTGAGCATTCCCAGAGCCCATGCTTTCATGGAGAGCATTCCCAGAATCCATGCTTTCATGGAGAGCATTCCCAGAGCCCATGCTTTCATGGAGAGCATTCCAAGAGCCCATGCTTTCACGGAAAGCATTCCCAGAGCACATGCTTTCACGAAACGCATTCACAGAGGCCATGCTTTCATGGAGAGCATTCCCAGAGCCCACGCTTTCATGGAGAGCATTCCCAGAGCCCATGCTTTCATGGAGAGCATTCCCAGAGCCCATGCTTTCATGGAGAGCATTCCCAGAATCCATGCTTTCATGGAGAGCATTCCCAGAGCCCATGCTTTCATGGAGAGCATTCCCAGAGCCCATGCTTTCACGGAAAGCATTCCCAGAGCACATGCTTTCACGAAAAGCATTCACAGAGGCCATGCTTTCATGGAGAGCATTCCCAGAGCCCACGCTTTCATGGAGAGCATTCCGAGAGCCCATGCTTGTGCTGAGATATAGATGCCTTTATTTGTGCCGGAAATGTGTAACTTACTGTTCCACAAGAAAGAGAATAACAATTAACATAGCACACACTAGAAAATGAAATGTGCCTCGCCACTTACATATGATGTATTAATATTTCCAAACTCAATGTTCCTTATTTTATCATGTGAACGAAAGTGTGAGTCAGCCCTGCCACAATTTGAACATGTGATCTGTGGCTTGCACTAAAGCCAGCGGACTCCGTTATTATACACTCTTTGGGGTTTTGCTAAGCACTGAAATGTGAACTGAATTGCCTCCTTTTTCTTTAAAGGGTTTGCCAGAATCGGAACATTTAATGCATTTAAAATATGAGGTTTTCTCAGATTTTGTTTTTTGCAGCAGAGGGCATAAGACTGTGTAAGGACGAGAGAAGGAAGGGGTTGTAGAGAAGAACGATCAGAACTAATGGTGCATTCCAGTCCATCTCTTTCACTACAAGAATCTAACAATGGGTGGACTGGCCCGTTCCATCCCTCTTACTGAGTCGTATGATTCAACTCATCTCTGTGTACTTCTTGTGACTCAGTGCAGTTCTAGGTGCATACTTTGAAAGTATGAGTCTTTCACCGGTTTTCCTGGTCATGTCCCTTTTGAGTTTCACTGGTGGCTATTTGTGATATGGTTGAGAGTTGGCCAACATTTTATTTGGGGTATTTCTGATGACAGGGCCCCAAAGGGCGGCAACTGTTTTGCCTAGAACACTGAAGGTGGGTTACATTTACCTGTGTTTACATTACAGATGTTGCTCCTAGGAGACCCAAATGCACTCTGGCGTGATTGGCTGGCTGACTGTCCGGCAAGGACAGCCACCCTGCTGGGTGAGCAGCAGCTAGGCTGGAGTGAATGGGAGAAACTGTTTGAAAGGCGAGCCTCCAGGACTGGAAGGCAGAGTCGACCACTGGAACGAAAGAACTGAAGACGATCTGGAAGAGGATGGCTGCTGAAACTACTGGACTGTTGGTTTGCCCGGTGAAGCCCTGCTGCAAATCCAAATTGCCAGAACTCCATTTGACAGAGAAGCTCCTTCAAGGACGGCTTCTTCCTTTGAGTTGGTGGGACCAATCAGCTCAGAAGACACCTGGATACAATTCTCAATGCTGGTTAAGGATTAGCCAGGGAGAGGGAAACCAGTTAGTGTCTTGAAGCAACGGCTACTAGAACCAAAGTGACTCCATTATGTTTTCTCCGACGATAATCCTGCGCATTGCAGGAGTCCCTCGACGTCCTCCCTCTTGCCCCCATGACTGAGGCTCAGGAACAGCGAGATCTGCAGGAATTGCTAGGAACCAATGTCTCCAGCTGCATCTTTTTGCTTCACATTAAGGTACTGTGCCATCCGGTTGAGAGATCCTAACTCTGGCTGTGAAAGTTTGTGAAACTTTCCCAACTTGCAGGCCTAATCAGCTTGTGACCCAGCATATCATTCTTTTTCGTCTAAACTACTTCTGAGAACGTTTACAAAGACTTCTCCGTTTGTTACCAGAACTGATCTGTCCTATACAAGAACACTAGACTATTGACTTTGGCCTGGCATATTGAATTGAACTGACCCTCCTGGTACACTGAACCTTTGCATTGCCTAACAGAAGTGTTTTCTAACCCATTGTATAAACGTATATCTTTCTATTTCCTTTGAAAGTAATTGAAGTGTCGTTTGGTTCCTTTTTCAGGGGAGCACAAACTGTTCCTACAACTTAGAGTTTGTTACTGTAATGTATTGGTGTTTCATATCAAATTGATTTCTACTAGTGAATGTTTTCTAAATGATTGTGTAAATAAATGTATAAGTATTTTTTACCAAGAAACCTTGAGTGTAAGTGTTTACTTGAACCACTGTGATTGTGATACTTCTGTGTAACTTCAACTACTGCTCACATTCCCTCTTGGGATAAGCCTGGCTGCTCAGCTCGCTACCAAAAAGTGTGTGGTACAGACTTATACCAAAGGTTGGTTTTTGCTTACACCTGTGGTCCTAATTGTATGTGGTGTTCCCAGAGGGTACTTACTGCCTGCAATTCTGCCTAACAACTGCTGATGTTTATTTTTAGGTATTAAGTGGTGCTTTCGCGCTGCCTATAAGCCGAAACTATTGAATCAGAGTACAGATATTGATAAATGGCTTAAAAGGAGGGACACAAAGCGTGTTGGTGTTGTTTGGTTATTTGCCGACCCATTGACTGATTTTGCTTGATGTGAAGCCCTGGGACGACGAAACTGATATGGCGAAGCTGATATGGCATGGCTGCTCTCTGATGTCAATCCCTATGGCCATTCCCACCCAGTTCCTGGCCCTCTCCGCCCAAAAAAGCTCCTCATGGGAACTCTTTGAACTTGCTTTAAACATGCCTAAACATCAAACACAAAATACCTGCCAGTGTTTCCTCAAAGCATCTTCTGAGAGTTAGGGCCAGATTCACAGAAGCATTTTAAAATGGCACAATCTCATTGGAAAACGCTCTGTGAATGAGTCCCTTAATGTCTTAATTGGAGTTGTAAATATGCTACTGGTGTAATAAAAACTTCTTAACCATGTCTACTTGCAGCTGCTCGATTTATAAGCGCTATGCGTGTCCTTCAGGCCTGTTTAAAACAAGCATTGGCAAAGCGAACAGTTTTGGCTTGTGTATAAGTATTAGGTATTTGCCAGCCACTGCTATGAGATGCTGAGGTACTTGCACCATTCTGCACCTGCTGCCATCAATGGCCTGTTAATAAATACCACTACGGTAGTGGCTGGCAAGTGCCTTTCCCATGTCCACACAAAAGCCCAAACTGTTGGCACTGCCAACGCGTGTTTCTTAGTATTCCCTGAATTTATGGCGATGAGCGAAATATAGATACAGCATGGACCCATGCCACCTTTTGTTCGTTTGGATCTATGAAAAACCTCTTTTCGATTGTTATCGCAAACCAACTGCTGCTAATCTTGTGAACTGGATGGGAAGTACCAAACAAAACATGTGCAAGTAGTTACAATTCTGTTCCACCGCTTCAAGAAACCTATTGTTTAAAAGCCCATTTCCACACCACTGAATCACCCTGCCCTACCTACGTTATGGTTATTCGTGTTTACTTCATCAATGGTGGGTGAAGCAGCGCAATGCCTTCCAAAGCACTAAACATGGCTGCTCTCTGACATCGGATCACGTGCTCCTTAGACAGCGACCAGGTCCTCCAGAATCAAACTGCGTGACCGGAATATAAAGGCCTTCTCGTTCATGCGAGGGTCTGTGTGTTGGGGTCAGGAAGTTGTTCCTAGAATGACGTTAAGGAAGAGATGGATGAGAACAGCTAAGACGCCATTTTCCTCAGCATACTTTCTAACCAAATTGTTTATATTAGGTGTTTCTCCTCAGCAGCTGAAAGTTCGCAGTCAGCAGGCGGACACGCATTCTTCCTGCTTGCGCCATCAATCAATGGGCTTTCAAACGTAACACACGCCGTTTTTTTGTTATTAAATGTTGCAATTCCATTTATACAGTTTAAAATATTTGCCGGGGTTGACCGCGAAAGACGGCGTGAATATGAACGTTCCTTTGGGGGTGTCGTATTGACTCCGTTTGCAGTGTGAGAAAGTGGGGGAATATGAGCCAGTGGTGGTGTACTGCCTACGGGCCTAGAGGTCGAGTATGGCCTTGATTTAGCATGTATAGAGCAGGGATCTCTCGTGAAGTATGGATGACAGGTGGAATTTAAAAAGAGGCTGAATACGGATGCCAGTGGAATATGGATGGATGGAGCATGCGTTAAAGGTGGAATAGGACTGGATGGAGTATGGATGACAGGTGGTATGCAGAAGGGAGGTGAATACATGGGAGGGAGGTTGGTATACTGGCAGAGTCTGAGCTGGAGGTTGACTATGGCTGAGGGGGCAGAAGCGCACGGTGGCCTGTGGCCTGGAGACGGAATACGGTCTGGACGCGCTTGGGGTGGAGTCGCATCTAGTGGTGGGGATGGGGAGCAAAGTATGAGCTGGAGGTGAGATACGGACTGAATATGGAAACATACAGTATGTGCAGCATGAACTAGATAAGGGTATGTATGCGGCATAGATGGGAGGTAAGTATGACCGGCAAGCAAAGTATGGTCTAAAGATGTTGTGCATATGATGTGTGGAATGTGGATGGGGTATCAGGTAATAATGTCCCAACACATAATGTCGCAGGGAAAAGCCATTGGCAACATTATATATGGTGACATTATGTATGGGGAGGGGTTGCGGGGATGTCCGTTGCTCCCCTTTTAAAAAAACGAAATTGGGAGTTGCGGGGGTGTTCCCCGCATGTTCAATGCAATAATGTCTCAGCAAAAAAGGCGACATTTTTGTCAGGAGACATTTTTGCGGGGATACCATTTCATGGAACTTGTGGATGGTAGGTGGAGATATGAAAGGGGATTGGGTATAAACGAGAGAGTACAGACAGAGGTGGATTGCGAACTAGAGGTTACATATCTACTGTAGGTATTGTATCCGTGTTGAGTGAAATTTGAGAGCAGGATAACGTATGAGCTGGGGCAGACATATGGATTCTGCACAGAGTGTGGAACGCAGGAGGATTTAGGATAGGATAAGGAACATGGGAGGGAGTGGTGAATGGACTGGAGCTGGAACATGGACTGGTGGTGGAATATGGATGAGATGAAGGCTAGGAGATAGGGGTGGATTTTGAATGGTGTGTGGAATACTGCCACGGTCTGGTCCATAAGTGGAAGGGGGTGTGTAGAGGAAGGTGGGGTATATCTAAGAGGCAGACTGTGGAATGGCGATAGGGTGTGGCTGGGAAAAGCAGCACTGGCTGGAGGTGGATTATAACATGAAACTGGATGAGGCTTGTGGACAAAATCATGCTTCTCTTATGACACTGCAATCAATCCAGCCTAATATAGCCCACAAAGGATTTCTGCCCACTCGCTTCTTTGCTTTTGTTCTAAATGATCACTGTGGTGCAATCCCGCTGGAGCTAATCCATGCTGGCGACTCCACACTGGTGCACCTTTGCCAGTGAGGTATATTTCCCATAGGACTTTTCGGGAAAGTGCTGGACACCAGCTCATTTTGATAGGGACACCCCCAAACCACTGACGGTGCCTCAATTCTCTCCTCCATCTCCTTGGCCTGCAGAATGTCCCTGAGACAAGAAGGCTGTTCCTGCGCCATGATGCACCCAGACGCAGCAGGTAGTCTCTGTGAAAAGTCTGTCATGGAAGACCCACTGATCTCTGCTTCCCGGCCTGTCATGGAAGACCCACTGATCTCTGCTTCCCGGCCTGTCATGGAGGACCCATTGATCTCTTCTTCCCTGCCTGTCACGGGAGACCCACTGATCTCTGCTTCCTGGCCTCTCATGGAAGACCCACTGATCTCTGCTTCCTGGCCTGTCATGGCAGACCCACTGATCTCTGCTTCCCGGCCTGTCATGGAAGACCAACTGATCTCTGCTTCCCGGCCTGTCATGGAGGACCCACTGATCTCTTCTTCCCTGCCTTTCATAGGAGTCCCACTGATCTCTGCTTCTCGGCCTGTCCTGGAGGACCCACTGATCTCTGCTTCCCTGCCTGTAATGGGAGACCCACTGATCACTGCTTCCCGGCCTGTTACGGAGGACCCACTGATCTATGCTTCCCTGCCTGTCATGGGAGACCCACTGATCTCTGCTTCCCGGCCTGTCATGGAAGACCCACTGATCTCTGCTTCCCGGCCTGTCATGGAAGACCCACTGATCTCTGCTTCCCTGCCTGTCATGGCAGACCCACTGATCTCTGCTTCCGGGCCTGTCATGGAAGACCCACTGATCTCTGCTTCCCGGCCTGTCATGGAAGACCCACTGATCTCTGCTTCCCAGCCTGTCATGAGAGACCCACTGATCTCTGCTTCCCGGCCTGTCATGGAAGGCCCACAGATCTCTGCTTCCCGGCCTGTTTGTATAGCAATGTGTTTGGAAGCCGCCAGGTATTCACCAACCTAAATGTACTCCGGTTTGAATTCTCTGCTGATAGGCATCTCTCTCTCCCACAGGTGGACTTAGGGCATTACAGGTGATATACACACAGCATCACACTAGACATGAGCCAAGAAACACATTGCATATCTTTCTGTGCTGAATACAAGCCCTAGAGTAAGAGCACGAGGATTCCTATTAACAATACCCGACTCAGTATCTAGCACTTGCTCGCTTAAGAGTAAGGGCCTGAAGATCCATGTGCATGATGCCTGACTCACTATATGGCACTTGGTCGCTTAAGAGTAAGGGTCTGAAGAGCCATGTGCACGATGCCTGACTCACTATATAGCATTTGCTCGCTTAAGAGTAAGGGCCTGAAGATCCATGTGCATGATGCCTGAATCAGTATCTAGCACTTGCTCACTTAGGAGTAAGGGCAGGAAGAGCCATGTGCACACTGCCTGACTCAGTATCTAGCACTTGCTCACTTAAGAGTAAGGGCAGGTAGAGCCATGTGCACAATGCCTGACTCAGTATATAGAACTTGCTTGCTTAAGAGTAAGGGCCTGAAGAGCCATGTGCACGATGCCTGGCTCAGTATATAGCACTTGCTTGCTTAAGAGTAAGGGCCTGAAGAGCCATGTGCACGATGCCTGACTGAGTATCCAGCACTTGCTCGCTTAAGAGTAAGGTCCTGAAGAGCCATGTGCACGATGCCTGACTGAGTATCCAGCACTTGCTTGCTTAAGAGTAAGGGCAGTAAGAGCCATGTGCAGGATGCCTGACTCAGTATATAGCACTTGCTCGCTTAAGAGTAAGGGCCTGAAGAGCCATGTGCACGATACCTGATTCAGTATATAGCACTTGGAAACCTGAACATGTTTAAGTATTTCCAAAATATGAATATATCCTTGACATAATGCCCATTAATATTTCTTGAATAGCAGCATCATGATCTGGGATGTATTAGGATTTTCCTCATTCAAGTATTTTGCTAGAAATACAAAAACATGGGTATGTCTAGTGAAATAATAGTTCTCTGAAACAGAGCTAATGCAATGAGGTAAATAGAAAAAACCTGTGCTTTTGAATGCTTTGACAGGTTCTAATGACTATTAGCACCCTGGGAGGGGGTGCTGACCAATCAGGATGCTCAGAACGCAGGCTGTATTTTAAGGTACAAGCCTGTGTTCTGAGCACCACGGCTAGCCAGCCCCTCCTTCCCTTCCCCGCTCCCTCTTCCCCCTCACCTTAGCACCCGTGTAGTATCCATGTAGTATCTACACGGATACTAATGGTGTCCTTTTTTTAAATTTGAAGAACAAGAAACTTACCTTTACAACGCTGCCCACTGCCGCGCAGTGCTGGTGTCCTTGAAGACTTCCAGCACACCAGCACTGCACGGCAGAGGGCCGCACTGTAAAGGTACGTTTTTCTTTCTTTCCTTTTTTTTTTCTCGAAAAGACAACATTAGCACCCGTGTAGGTAACTATACCGGTGCGAATGGTGATGTGCTCCTCACTTGTGTGCTGACCCTTTCGGAAAAGGGCATCCTCTTTAAGGGTGGTGGCCTTTACCTTGGGCAGCGGGCCATTATCTACAGGGTCGGCCCACCACCTCGGGGGATACCGCCTCATTACCCACGAAAGTCGTTAATAGTGATTAGTATCGGACCATGAGGTCAGAAGCCATTCCAGAATGTTTATTGACAGTTTGAAGCTCTGTTCTTTACTAAAGAGTTAAGCCGTGTGCAAAGAATACTTGTATGTTGGCCCTTTCACTCGAGCTGCTCCTTGGAAACCTAAAGCAGTCTGTGAGGAAACAAGCTGGGATCGCTGCGAATCCTGCAGAGAGGGTGTGCTAAGCTCATTTTGGGGTTAAAATACAGTTTTGTCTGTAAACACGTTGCAATGAGATAAGGGAAAAAGCATAATAATGTTTGTATATGTTTAAGTGCTGTCGTGTAACACATTCTATTAAGCTGATAAAAAAGCTTAGTGCAGTAGTGAGTCCTTGACAAAGTGACGTGTGGAAACTGCAAGTCACACAGGTAATCTAGGGGGCGACTTGTCGTTTCATATGTTCAAGGTCATTAAGGTGGATGGTTGCAGCATCTTACTTACAACACCATAAATCAACACTCATTTGGCAGAAAGCACTATATAAAAAGGGTTTAATTGTCAAAGTGGCATATGGAATTACCTCTTAATTTAATGAATAAGGCATAAAAAAACGGCAGGTTGCCGCTGGACTTGGAATGAATTACCGGCTCCGGAATTGCCGGAATTACCGGGGCATTACAGCCCCGGGGGTATGGTAATTCCGCAGCCGGCATTCCGTTACTCCCCATTCCCGTGGAGTCCCCACGGGAATTGGGGCCGTGGAAACACCAGCACCATGCGGTAATGGTGCTGGTGTTTCCACGTCCCTCTGCGGCCGGTGTCAGTAATCCCCGCCAGGTCAGCCCTGGCGCAGATCTCGTAGTTCGCCGGTCCGGAAACGGTGCTGGTACGGTTTTGCCGGCACCATTAAATCCAGACCAGATAACTTGTAATGAGGCCTTTTTTAAACGCGTTTAATAAGCGAACATGTTTTGCTCAGGCTTCATCTGTGTGCAACAGCTAAAGTATAGTTGAGTACACTGGCAGTACTCGCTCAGGCTTTGAACCTAACGAGGTGGATACACGTTGGTTCCTCTAAGTTGGACATCCATGGCCTTTGATTTTGCAGCGCGCAGATTCTCAGGCAAGCAGAACTATTTCTCAGTGTGCACATATCCTGGTAATGCCTTAGACATCTAAACTATCTTCCAGGTGTTCCCATATTAATAGCATCTTCAGAACATTTCCTCGTCAAACAGAGCTCCGGGTAATGAGTGGTACAGCCGAGGTACTCACTGGCCGCGCATCTCTTCACAATTTAGGACACACCAGAAGGACCAGCTCTACTGCAATGCCCCACGCATTGCAAAAGTACATTCCCAATTCCAACACAAGTTCTTGTCAAAGCAATGAGCAAATCATCTTCAGGAACCAGCCGAAAACGAACTGTACGTTCTTATAAAATCAAAGAGTCGGCATGTATTTAGGTGGCAAGTCTGTGCTAGCATTTCTGATTGAGATGGAGGATAGCAAACAACTCATATTTGTGAAAACTAAGTAGTTATTTTGAAAAAAAAATGTATTAAAGTGTAATATTGGTTAATTATAACCTTTAACACTAAAAAACAATATTTAATATACGTACATCTTAAAAATATGTAATATGTTAAAAGTTAATGGATATTTGTACCGCGCACTATCATGACCAGAGTGGTCCTCTGGAGATTGCTTAGATTTTAAGGGGGCGTTATGATGTAGGGAGTAAAGTTTGTATTGGAAAAAAGTTTGTATGAATTAAAAAATATTTCAAATGCACATAATAAGAATATTTCATATACACATATCAAGTCAATAATAATAAAATAAGTTAGAATACAGCATGAGTTATCTCTGTATTATTTGTCAGCTTTTGTTCTTGTTATGGAAATTGAGCAGCAAACGCCTTTTTTTCTCAAACCTTCCAGTTAAGCAAAAGGTGGCCATTTACATGTCTTACTCATGCACGACACATACCGCTTGTATCCAAACACTCACACCAAACCTCCTTTGACCGTATCAGTAACTCGCCTGCAGGTGTTTTCACTCCTAATTGGTCACGCTCGTCAAGGAAGATGCGATGGGGCAAATTCCAAAAACATGTTCCGGGAAGAAGTCTGGCAAATTCTTGGAAAAAGTAGTGCATTATGCACGCGTGGATTATGTATGGCTAACAAAAGCTGGACCTGTGTGCGCCAAGTGCGCCTTTCGAGTACATGGTGCATGTACACACTCATGCCTGACGTCTACTGGAATGATTAATGCACATACTTGTGAGCACCTGCACAGTTATAGCTTGTTTGGGAACTCACAAATATGAGTCACAAGTATCTGGAGAAATAACTACCACTTGAACAATCTAAGTGGTGTATCAGGTGTGCAAAAGTGTATCCGTTGGTGTAAGAAGGAAAGCATGTGTCTGGAGAGAGACAACAGTCATTGTGAAAATATAACTATCCAGGAGAAAAAAGTTAACAAAAGTCAATTCTATTAAATTCATATTTTGCTATCCTTCTACTTCCATCTCAGCACCCACTTGCAGGGTCACAGATTAAGGCATGCATGCACATTCTTTGTAAATTCCTAGAAATTAGAAGTGTAATGTCCACCATGCGTATGTTGCACACATGTCAGATATGTTTTTTTGTGAATACCTCAACAAATTGTTGTTTACAACTAAACATAGCAGTACATTGCTGACCTCCTTAATTCCTTACATTTCTGTAACAGCCCCTAAGTGTCTGCAAGGGAATTACTTCTTCAGCTGTTTTTGACTACAACTCCCATCAGCCCTAGCCAATTTAGCCAATGGTGAGGGGTCATGGGAGTCAAAAACATCCCGTGAGCCGCATGGTTGTCTTCAGATCGCCTTTGGCAGAAACTACACATTTTAAAGTCGAAATGATAAAACTTTTTTAAAGTTAATATTTAGTGTTATGTACATAGAGGGTTTGATTGTGCTGAAATTGATTGCTGTAGTAAAGTTTATTTTTTTTCTTCATTGATGTTCATTCTTTGCTTCTTTTTTTGGCAGATCGTCCGGGCTTATTGAACGTGAAACCTATCGAAGATATTCAGGACAACTTGCTGCAGGCCCTGGAACTCCAGCTAAAGCTCAACCACCCTGAGTCCTCCCAGCTCTTTGCCAAACTGCTGCAGAAAATGACGGACCTCAGACAGATCGTGACGGAGCACGTGCAGCTCCTGCAGATGATCAAGAAGACGGAGGCCGACATGAACCTCCACCCACTCCTGCAAGAGATCTACAAGGACTTGTACTAAGACAGACACGCGTTCTCCTCCCCTGACATCACGTACATTCCACAAATTGCACTATTTTTATGAGGGAAGACATTGCATAACTGCGATATTACTGTGAAATGTTTTTTTTAAAGAGCTTCAGCATTATAGGTCTATTTTATGCATATTGTTTAAAAAGATACATTTACAATTTACTTTTAATATTAAAAATGTCTATATCACAAAGTGCCTTGACAATATTTTCAGGAACTGTTGCTTCATCATGTAATTAACTTATCCGGTATCCTTATTTGAAACCCATCCATAATTTGTTTTGGGTATTATTACACCTTTACATATCAAATTGAAAAATTCCGCAAGAAAATTTTCCAAGGAGACATTGAGGATAATTACTTCAAGTTAACGTTCAGGGCTTAGCTGGTTCCAATATTAACATTCAATGAAACAAAGAACATTTTGAGGAATACGAAGGTGGTATTGCAAGAGGATGTACGTGTAATCTGGTGGAGTGTGTGAGGAGTTAGTGTTCTTGAAACCTTTCTCCTTGAATGTTGTGGTCTAGTCAATGTCAGCTTCACTCTATCAGCAGAGCTCAGAAACAAACGAAGTATCCTTACTCTTAACAATAAAGTTCCAACAAGTAGGTGAAATAGGAATTGTGCCACTCTGAGGCACATTGAGGGCAGTGGAGGCAACATAAGACTGATTCAGGGAAGGGCAGCTTCCTCCCTACACCCGAAAGGACCCAGAGTTTGGAAGATTTCTTTCAAGATTTACTGCATATGATTATTACCAGTACTGTATGCCTTCAGTACCTGCTTGCTTTTAAGAAATAGTAAGCAGTATTTTGGATATCTATGTGCATTTATTTGTAGAATTGTTTGTATCCATTTGCACCCGAGTTCTGGGGTTAGAAATGGATTATGCACAGTAGCAGATCACACCACTACAGTACAATGTTTCACAACGCAGCAAAGGGACATTTTGCACACATATTTATTTATTTATTTACTTGTATATATATTTATATAGCGCACCAGACCCATAGGTATCTGGGCGCATCTTGGTTACATTCAATTTCAGTGCAGCGTGACAAAGTGAGTACAAAACATTCTTACGTTGTCGTTAGTTACACATAGGATTGGCATTAGTCATAGAGTAATGATTCCTACATTGGAAATTGGGCAAGAAGGTGGGCCTCAGAGAAGCCCACTTTTCACTGCTTTCTGGTGTCCTTCTTCACTGCACACAAAGGGATGCTCTTCCTTTCAATACATGAGGAACGATAAAAAAAACCTTCAAGGGAGTTTTTACATTTTCCACCGTTTGTTATGAGAAAGGCTCCGCTCAAGGCTGGAAAGAAGAAGACGGCCATAGATTGTTTAATGGCCACTGTTGTGTTAGGAACAGGCTTGAGGTTCAAGCATTGAAACTGACCTTAACAGTTTTTAGGATGTCCTTTGGCAAAGGCAAATGACAACATCCTGTACAGACAGTAGATCCCAAGTAGGAGGTATACGTCATTTCTTTGTTAAGAACCTCCACTCATCAAGCACTTGCACTGATAGCTATGAGGCTGTGAAAACCCCTCTCACCACCACAACGATGACACCTAGGATGACACACATATATTAGACATGTGTGGACCCCACAACAAGTACCCTGCCTAAAATCACACCACTAACAATAACCAGGAGACCGTAATGCAGTCCCCAAGTTTTGACAAGCATAATAATTGATTTCATTATTTTAATGAGGGTGAACCTGGACAATGTACTCTTCCACTGGCGCGATCTTTCAAACATAGAAATGGGATTATAGAGATTTAGAAACTGCAGTCATTATCACGTGCATCTGAAAATGTGTCACGTGTACTTTACTGACCAAAATACCCCGGCCGGGGATCAGCAGTGAAGGGTCACTGCACTCACCAGAGAAGCTTGCGGTCATTGTTCATGTAGGAGCAGAGCTGTCCACATGCACCTCTCCTTCTGGCAGTCATTGGCTGTCTGAGAATGTTTTGTAAACCCTGGTGGGAATGGATGGTCTCTTCCCTTCCTGCTCCTTGTTTTGTTCTACTTTTGTGAAATAGTCACACTGCACTATTTGAGCACCTTTTTTAGAAAGGTTCTCTAACTCAACGTCTGTAGGGTCAAGTGAAGTGTCCCTCCTGCAGATCCCTGACCTCTGTGTCTGCTCGTGCGGCAATGTCTATTTCATGGTGGCGTCAAGAAGCATTGCTGCTTCGCTAGAAGATAGGCTTCTCCCAATCCTCGGCTACTATTTGTGGCTTGTTCAATGTATGTACTACCAGCCTGCAGCATAAGACCATGACCATTACTATTGGGTTTAGATGGTTTTCACGGGACGTTTAAGTCCCTAAGCATGCGGTCCCAAGCATAATTAGCAGAACGGGTATGTCACATTCTTAGCAGTGTGAAGGTAGTGCTGAACACGTGACATACACATTGTCAGAGGTGGGGGGCGGGGGGTTCAGTGGGAGAACAGAGGTGCAGCGTGAATGTCAACAGTGCAGTAAACATGTATCACGGTGGTCCCATGTCTTGCTATTAACTTGCCACTGAGATTTACTGTGGGGGTGCAGAAGTACACACATTTAACACAGCATGCCTGTCCCCCACAAATCTACATCCTAGTGCTCATTTGTGTTTCCCACACTCTTTGGTGACCACCAGACAGTTAATGAATACTTCTGGAGTTCCACTCGACATTATATTTTAAACACATTGACAGATATGTAAGTTTAATTTCAGCTTAGAACACATGTACTTGGCTACTAATGATGTGTGCACATGATGGCCTGGAGGTGTGCTAGTTCCGGAGTAAATGCGGGCAAAGTATACTAGCTTCACAGGATGAGGTGTGTTGGAGGTTGGAACTGCAAATCTGGTTCTGATGCTCTGGCGTTGAGCTTGAGATGCCAGCCCAGTACCAAAGTGATATTGCGGGATGCCCGATGCTGTGGTCTTAATTACCCAGGGGCCCTATACTGTAGGAAAGAAAACGGCATTGTGGGATTTGTATTTTCCCTTGTTCCATAGAACCGTCCTGCACAGAGGCCCACTTCCAGACTGTTTATTTGTGCTCTTTCCCCTCTTATAGTGAACTTACTATAATGTACATGTACAGATGAGAGCAAACTTCACCCTTCTTGTTAACACAATATAATGTGTTTTTTGAAACCTAAATATGTATAAACCAATGAACAGAACGGGCCTGATTTATGAAAACGTTTTTCAATGGGAAAATCCCACTGAAATACACAAAAGAAGGTTCAAGGTTACCCCTGTACCAACCAAGTGCTCTCGCAGCTCCCTATAATCAATTTGAATCAGAATTCATAACTCAGTTTCATTCATTACAATACAATTCATGCACTAGTTTTGAAGTTAAGAACGTGCCCACTAACCGCATGTAGGTTACAGAAATGACTCAGTTACGCACAACCTTTTAATCACATGCAGTGTTTAGCCCTGAGAACGGACAGAAGTCTGAAATGGATTGGATTTAGGACACTTTTGGACTATCACTGCTTTTTATGAAGAAAATAAAGAACGCAGTTACAAAATACTAAATATGAACATTGAGAATATCATTTAAAAAATGGAAGAATTGTACTGTAATTAATGAAATTGAGTTATGAATTGTGATTCAACTTGATTATAGGGAGCTGCGAGAGCACTTGGTTGGTCCAGGTGTAACCTTGAACCTTCTTTTGTATATTTGACATCTGTGTGCCATGGTTTTTTCACCAATGTGCTCCGAAGAAGGGAGTAGTTTCTTACCTGTAACTCCATTTCTCCAGCGTTGGTATCTTTCATGGATTCACATGCTTAGAATATTCCCCGTTGCCAGGCTGGGAACCCTCGGTATATTTATAAAGACGTTTCCTATAGGAAAAAATTTGACACTTCTGTGTCCTATCTACGTCATTTTCGGGCTACGTATGCCTGAGCCAATAGGACGTAGGGGTATAAATAGCCCCGCCCCCGTGGCTCCCTTCAGATTTTAACCCCCAAAGTGGAGGGGACATATAGAGTTTGCATTCAGGGGTGGCCAGCGGGCGCATGTGAATCCATGAAAGATACCAACGCTGGAGAAATGGAGTTACAGATAAGAAGCTACTCCCTTCTCCAGCATTGGATCTTTCCTGGATTCACATGCTTAGAATAGATTATACAGCAGTACCCCTAACATGGAGGTGTGCAATGCAAACCAAGACTATCCAAGCAACACAGGCAGTTGGGTATACGAAAAACCCCCATCAAGGTACATTGACAATAACTAAACATATGGCATATCGACAAGAGTATACACCCCTTTGTGGGGCTTACCTTACTGAAACAGATGCCGAAGGACCGCTCGTTAAATCTGCATATCTGCTGCATGCTGTTGCTCTAGGCAATAATTCCGAGTAAATGTGTGCGGCACCGACCATGATGCCGCTTGACAGATGTCCACCAATGGAATTCCAGGCCATAACGCCGCCGATGACGAGGTGGATCTTGTTGAATGAGCTTTTGGGCGCCTTTCCAAAGGCTTTCCTGCTTTAGAGTGACAAAAAGCAATAGTCGCTGACACCCAGCGGGCCAGTCCTTGCTGAGAGATCTGTTTTCCCTTCACCGAAAGGTCCATAAGCTACAAACAGTTGCCTTGAACGTCTAAAACCTTGAGTACGACTGAGATAGAACTTAAAAGCTCTTTTTACATCCAACGTGTGGAGAGATTTCTCTCCCACAGAAGAAGTTGCAAATAATGTTGGTAGAACAATAGAAGAATGTTTGTGGAATGTCGTCGGAACTTTAGGAATGAAGTGAGGATTTGTTGCTAATACTACGTTGTCTTTGAAAAACCGCAAGTATGGCGGATCAATGACCCATGCCTGTAATTCGACAGCCTTCTTGCTGACGTAATGCTACTAAAAAGGCCATTTTCCATGACAAAAACTTCAACGACGACGATGACATTGGCTCGAACGGAGCCATCATTAGTGCTAACAGTACTAGATTGAGACTCCAGTTTGGTGGAAACTTCTTGGCTGGCAGAAAAGTCCGAAACAGGCCTTTCAGGAAATGTTTTACCAGTCGATCGCTGAAAAGCAGCGTTGAATGTCTTTTTCGAGTAAATCTCGAGATGGCCGCCAAATGAACTTTAATGGAGGAAAAAAACAATCCTTGCTCCGCCAATTGTAACAAATATGGAAGAATCTGTTCTGCTCCGAAGTATATGGGGTCTACCCCCGGATGATCCCTGCACCACACACAGAACCTCTTCCATTTACCTGCATATGAAGCATTCGTGGACGGAGCTCGTGCCGCCTGTAAAATTTGTCGACACTCCAAGGGAATGTTCAAGTCCCGAAACTCGGAGAAGTCAGGAGCCAGGCTGTCAGGTTGAGGGAGTCTGGATTGTGATGCCAAACTGCTTCTTTGTCTTGAGCTAGAAGGTTCGGAATCTTCTGGAACCTCACTGGCTCCGCTATCAACAGTTGTAGTAGGTCTGAGAACCACAACTGTCTCGCCCAGTAAGGAGCCACCACAATTACCCGACATTGGTACTTGTGAATCCACTGAAGTGTCTGCTGGATGAGTGGAAACGGAGCGAATGCGTAAGCAAACTTGTTCATCCACGGGAAGGAGAACGCCTCCCCCATCGATCTGGGCTCTGGGCACCTGCTCGCGAAATGTGCAGACTTCTTGTTCTCTCGGGTTGCAAACAGATCCAGGGATGGATGACCCAATTTTCTGAAGATGTTTGCTAGTTGTTGATCGTCCAGTTCCCACTCGTGCAGTTGATTCATTTCCCTGCTGAGCGAGTTTGTTTGTATATTCTTTACCCCTGGAAGATGGTAAGCCATTATGCGCATATTCTGTTCTAGGGCCCAATGCCATATTTTTTGAGCTTCGCTCGAGAGCGCCCTGGGGCGTTTGCCCCCTTGCTTCTTGAGATAGAACATCGTTGTTGTATTGTCCGTCAGTATTCTGACGACTGATGCTCGTATGCACGGCAGAAGGGACCTCAGAGCCCAACATACCGCCCTTAACTCCAGCATGTTGATGTGAAGAGTAGACTCCGCTGGGGACCATTGACCTTGAACTTGCAGGGACCCTAGATGGGCTCCCCATCCTTTCAGCGATGCATTCATCACCACCGTCGCTTGGAAATCCGGTTCCTGCGTTGGCATCCCCCTCGTCAGGTTGTCCGAGAGCTGCCACCACTGAAGTGCCCGCAAAGGTTTGTTGTTGATGCTCAACTTGTCTGAGCATAAGCCTCGACTCTGGGGCCATCGGTCTGCCAGAAACTCTTGTACCGGCCTCATGAAGAGACAGCAATTGTTCACCAGTGGAATACAGGACGCCAAGACCCCGAGCAGTGACATGTATTTTCTGACTGACACCCTGGTGCCCACTTTCCATTCTTTCGCCTTTTGAGTTAGTTTCTGAATTCTTTCCACGGAGGGCTTCACTAGCCCTGATTGAGTTTGGAACTCTGTGTCCAGAAATACCAAGTTCTTTGAGGGCGTAAACGAGGATTTCTCGATGTTGATCGCAAAACCCAAGTGCTTCAGAAGTTGCATGGTGGCCTTTAGGCTTGCCTGTGTTATGCTTGGCAACGAGCCCCTTATCAGCCAATCGTCCAGGTAAGTGTAAACATGGTGACCTTTTCTTCACAGCCACGCTGCCACTGGAGCCAAACACTTTGTCCTGGGAGACGACTTTAGTCCGAAAGGAAGTACTTTGAACTGGTAATGGTTCCGACCGACTATGAGCCTCAGAAACTTTCTGTGTCGTCGACGCACCGGTATATGAAAATATGCGTCTTGTAGGTCTAACGATGCCAGAAAATCTCCCGGCTGTACGGATCGGATAGCCTCATGAAGCGTAAGCATTTTGAACTTCAGATTTTTTAGGGTCTTGTTGAGAGCCAGAAGGTCCAGAATGGGTCGCCACTTGCCATTGGGTTTCTTGACCACAAAGTAATGAGAGTAAACTCCCTGGCCCTTCTCGGCCACTGGGACAGATTCTATAGCCCCAGTCTGCAGCATAAGCTCCACTTCCTGTTGTAATATGTGAAGATGGGGTTGTGCCGAATACACAGGTGGAATTTGTGACGGCATTTCCGAGAACATCTGGCTACAATTGGTAGCCAGGAAGCCAAATATCCCCTTGCACACCATTGGCAAAAATTACACCAAATGGATTGCAAAGATGATATTCGCTTTGTGGGGCTGTGCAAAATTTCATTGCCCCCACGCGGTGGTAACCTTACATTAAAATTACGTCAATTGGAGGCGAAATGAATTTGTAAATATCGTACTGTCTCCTATGGACTAAATTCAGACCATGAGTTTGCCACCTTTTTATAATTTAGGATGTACACTATTGACTCTGGTTGACAGGAGCCTTTAACTTACCTCTTGTGAAATTGGTATTCTAATTTCTTGTTCATGGGGCTGTGTCCCCCTTATTGAATTTTTTGGTATTTGTATTGCCATAATGCCTAATGTTGACCTTTAGCAGCGCACTCACGTCCTGTTATTTTAGCTGCTAACAAGGGGTTTTGTTCTTTGTTCATTTAACTTCATTTATGGTTCATCGTGGAATTATTTATAAATACTTAATTTTAACAGGGCTTTCCCCTTTAATGTATTCTTAGCATTCGAATAGTATTCGAATTGCATTGGTCCCTAATATATCAATGATTTCGAAGGTTTTTTTTTTTCCTTTTTGTCATTTTCTCAGTTTTGTAATGTCTGATTCACGCAGGGCCAACGGGCCTTTTCAATGCAGTGTGGCTCTATCTAAGCCTCTTCCCGTTCATCCAACTTGGTGGCCCACTTCCCCTACTTGTATAACCACGGTTGCATGACTATACACTTTACTGCCTCCAGGCTTAAGTATATGTAGTCCTACTACTATTTCGCGAGTCGCGCGATGGAATTCTGAGCAGACACAAATTTACGGTCGCTGCGGTAAAACGTGTTTATACGCTCCCCCTAATTATGGATGGTTAAGGACTTAATTGGTAGTTTTCTGATACAAATATCTCGAATTTCTTGTGTACTATGGCACACTTATGATTGATTTATTTAAATCCTTGTATATTAGGAGCCAATTGGTTATTTAAAAGGGCTCTTGCTGACATTTATGCAACATTAATTGAGACTCGCTCTCTCTCCTTTTGTTTTTGGTGAATTTAGCCTTCTGCAATTGCGAGGCAGTTTGAGGTATGTTTTAATCCTTGATCCTTAATGATTTTGGTATTCTGGTAATTTTTGCCTCAAAGTTGTTTTATCAGTATTAATTGCAAATTGGGTTTGATTCCAGAATGTATCCTGGCATTGTCCTACGTTTAAATTGTGAAGACTAATTGCTGTAATTCAAGGTAAACTTTTACTATACATATGGGGCACACTTCAGTCTTTTATTTCAAGACTTAGTGGATTTTATGGTACTTGATTGCGCTGCTATGGTTAACCTTTGTTTCTAAAATTGTGCAATTTTCTTTTTCTTTTTTTATTCCCTTGCAAACGTGCTGCTACGCATGGAATTTGACAACTTGTGGTAATTCACCCTTATTCATTATGTCTTTTTGACATGTACTGCACATGTGTAAATTGTGATCGCACCTTGCCCTGGGTTTTTCCCTTCCCTTGTACCTCTGTTTGTTATGATACATTGCGCCAACTATGTAATTGTGATTAATTTGTATTTGCATGTCACTTTTGTACTTCTGTAGCCTCTGATGAAGAGCTGTACGCAGCTTGAAACACGTGTCAGGCGTTTTTTCGCACTTCTAATAAATTCCAATTCCTTGGCGCAGAGAGACTGGGACATCCTTTGTTCTCTTAAACACAAGCAATCCTGTGTGACCAAAAGGCACACATGCAAGGTGTGAATCACACAGACCTGCAAAACAGGCCATGACTATCACTGGTAAGTCACTCAAACCCTCTCAAACCACAACATGACATGGCAAGCAATAGCCATACACCAACACAGTACCAATAAGGTACACATTGCCATGTGAAAAATGTAAATGGGCATCAGACAATGATCCCTGACATGGAATCAGATAAAATGACTGACCAACAACCTCCCACCCAAAATAAGTCATACCCAAATGCATTCCAAAAGTCTATTTGAAACATAACAATGAATGCCTGTCCACATGCACAATGTGCATTGCATAATCAACACTGCAGCTACTGTGTGCCATGTCCACCTCCTGCAACACACTGCTCAGCGCACAGCACAGTGAACAGCCATTGTGTGTGATGCACACTCTGAGCATCACATCTAAGCAACAAGCTACATAAAATAACAACATTAGGCATGTACAGGATCCACAAATGGTCATAGAACATTCGCTGCAGGGACACAGTGGGCACCAGAAAGCAAACAGAGTGTACACGTGGATATGTAAGGGTGGTTGTACATGTAGTGGATCATAGCGCAAGTGTGTGGGTCAGTAGGGACATGCACCCAACATATGCATGTGAAATCAAGTGACCATCACTGTCCCTACACATCACATGTGAACATTCACCATGTGTATACCCCAGCATGTCAAACCACAACTATCCCCTCACACCTGAAAGGTAAAGACAACACATGAACAGGCATTGATGAGCAGAATACATCATGGACATAGTAAAGCACAATTACCATTTCAGGGTGTCCATCACACTGCAGGGCAAGGCAATTATCAACAACAAAACACCCCCCCTCCCTCACAAATCACCACGACCCACTGAACAACTGCATCTGGGTTATTCATCCGACATCCTTGAATTCCACCTGGCCACAGGATCACCCTTCCCCTTTGTCACCATCTCCCACCTTGTGTGTAAAAAGTTGCCAGCACCCTCAGAGTCCACCTAGATTTGCAAAAGCACAAAATCCAAGAGAACTCAAAGCAGGACAACACAGAAGCCAAGCAAATACCCTGCAGGCAGTAAAACAAACCAGAACAGCCTCCAGTAGATGACTTCAAGTAGCAGTACGCCACAAAGGCCAAGTACTACCACAATGATGTTAACAACCAAGGTAGCACAGTAAAACAATGTCACAACAGGATCTGAACGATGTGTGGTACATAACATAGAATGATGCAACACGAATGGATGTCTACTGTCACAGCTCCTGTGTACATGCGCAGGAGTGGCACAAAACAACCACCCCCACTGTGGGTGCCTGCAAGGTCTAACTCACACAGGCCTCTGAGACCCTGGTGGGGAAGGAGGGTCAGGGATATGCAGTCAGCACAGGCATTGGCATACTGGATAACCGGAATGAGGGGCAGGAGAGGGGAGTAAGATTGACACGGGAAAGTAGGGAATGCACCAAAATTTAGTACACACATTAACACATACACAAATAGACCAAACCTGTTCACATGCACATAGCAGCAAATTACTCAAATGGAAGTCAAAGAGAAACCTATCTCTGAGGTGAGTGCTGGCCTCCTGCCTGCGCACTCTCCGGTCCGGTAACAGGAGCAGTTCAATGCTGCAAAGAGAGCCACAGTTAATAATCTGTGCATGCCCAAAACACACAAACACACCACCAAATATGCCCCAAAGTAACAAAATACTCTACAACAGACAATCTTGTGTGGTTGCATCATACCCATACGTAACATTACCCCTGTGATGGGTCATACACAGTCAATGCATTAAGTCAGGCACCGGTGGGTGCGTGGCAAATGGAACACCAATGTGTCACGATTCACACAACATGCAATGTTCCCTGTGTAAGCAGACAGACGCATATAGCAAGGTCTGACTTCAGAACAAGTCCTGTACCACCATGACCAAAATAAAGTAGCCAGTGCATGTATCAAATTCTACTTGGAAATGAAATGCACTGCACCCGAGCCTGTCCCTTGCTGTCTGTCCCTGTGAGCTGCTTCATTCCATGTCTTGCAACGCTACATGGCAAATACAAGTGCCTCAATGGACCATGGTGGAACGGAGGGTATGTGCCACTGCCCATGCAGGTGCCCCAGACAACTTTCCCATCAACTAGCCATCAGTCCACCAACACATCTGAGCTGTATTGTCCGCTTCAACACCAATATTTGTCGAAGCTCACCGTCAGTGCTGCTACTAAGCATGCGTGTTCAACTGGCCAGATGGAAGGTTTCCTGTGTTGTGACCCCCCTGTGCTGCTCACCTTGCCTGGAGTCCCTTGAAACACGTCATCGTTTATTGGATGTATGATCGCAATCCCTGTGCCTCTGCTTGCGCACACATGCGCATGTCGGCACCACCAAATGTGTCCAGATTCCAGACGTCCATTGGCCCATGTCTGCTGGCAAAGGTGGTCTTGAGGCTCATCCCCCTGCAGAAAGTCCATGAAACATATGATTAATGCTTAATATTCATCTGTGTGTGTCTCTTCAGGCATTACATGAGTGGACCATGTCAGAGACGTACATCAGAAATCACACCAGCAGTCCGTCTTTCACAGCAACAGTGTGGAACACACTATCTACGGCATGATTTTCAACAAGCACATGTTCATTAAAGATAAGAAACATACTACACAATGCATAGCAATGAATGTACACATGAATCATTAAACACCCCATCTAGCAAAAGAAGAACAGTGGTCAATTACACCCCAATCATCCCCACTAGGGGTGTTAAGACAAGTTCCACAGCAGCAGACATGCCACAGATATGACAGTCCATTGCACTTGTGTAATAGGCTGTTACACCGAACCATCCTTGCAAGCCCATGGATAAGGGGCGCAGGAGTGGCATATGTGAGTCAAGGACTCCAAGCAGCAAACACATACACAAGACAAGCTTGAAGGGCCCAGCTGGAACAGACAGTGGATGCTTTCAAAAGCCACAAAGCACCACACCGTCACATGAAAGCACAATAGACTAGCAATTTTAAACTATATGAACTAATTACACTAACTATGAAAAACCTACTTTACCTATTTAAACTAACTATCAAACAGAAACTTAATTAACTAAACTAAAAGAAAAATCAAAAATGGCCACATACCGGGGGTGGGGGGAGGCACCCAGGAGGGGGAAGGTACAGGGTGCTGCTCAACACCCACATGTGATGATGCTGAGGAAAAAAAAACATCCATGGGCTCAACGCCTGCACAGCCCGACCTATGTGGAAGATAGATTGTCGTCCGAGTCTGGCTCTTCCTGGAAAGGAGGACGTGGCACATGAGCATGACCACGCCTAGCCACAGCTTGCCCCTCGTCGGCAGCAGAGCCTGGTTCTGTGTGGCGATGACATGTAGGTCTGCATGCAGAACCTCCCGTGATACACGTGCCTCCTCTTGCAAGGTAGCACGTGTAACACGGAGTTCCTCCTGCAAGGCCTGGCTGGACAACCGCTGCACCTCCCAGCAGCATGTAGCTCAGCCGAGATGGTACGCTCAAGCTGTGCAAACCTCTCCTCTGCCCGCTCCCTCTGGGACATCAGAAGGACACCCACAGTGGATCTCAGGGAAGCATGCTCCTCCCTCAGGGCCTTTATGTGTGCCTCTGCGTGAGCAGCAATTGCTTGACGGAGAGACGACATTTCAGCCTGGCGTTCCCTGTCTGAGGCCACCATGCCCAGCCTGAGTAAGCGGGCCCTGGGCCGTGCCACTTGCTGCTGGAGAAGCACCTACCTAGCAGGGGGGAGCTCAGATTGGGCCACACGCTCCATGCTCTCAGCGATGTTCTCCATTGCTGCCCCCTGCCGTTCAGAATTGGCAGTCATGTCTTGCTCCCACTCAGTATAATGTGGTTGCGCACGGCGACCACGTTGCTGGGCTTGACCCCTGCGGGACCCAAAGACCGTGTGTCCTCGTTGTGTTGGCACCGCCCGCGGCTGCACAACTACATGCCCCCGCCAACGTGATGTCCCAGGCACATCAGTGACTGGTGTGGAGGGTGACCCTGCATCCCGATCCACC
Source organism: Ambystoma mexicanum (assembly GCF_040938575.1). Taxonomy (NCBI): domain Eukaryota; kingdom Metazoa; phylum Chordata; class Amphibia; order Caudata; family Ambystomatidae; genus Ambystoma; species Ambystoma mexicanum. The sequence goes on from NC_090923.1 coordinate 520,285,585, forward strand.
ATGGGCAGAGGTTCCAAGACTGTCTGACCCCTCAGTGCAGGTGTCATGGACAGAGGAGTGTCCACATCAGAATCACTCACCCCTGACATATGGACCTGATGCTCATCCAACTCGACATGGTCTTCAGAGTGTTCTTAAGGGCTTGACTCATAGGCAGCCAGAGACAAGATGGAGTGTAGCACTTGGGGATTTTCGTGGCCTACCACCCCACTTGTTCTGGGTTGATGTAGTGATAACAACCCAATGCCTGGCATGACAACACCATCCTCCGGCTCCATTGCGTCATCATCTGAAAAATAGAGAGAAAAAAGGTCACTACACATGTTCGAAGCACACAACACACACACACCGACAACAAACACATCAGGCAGACATGTGACACACAAAATAGAACCTGGCATGCATGCTGGGTCAACTTGGAATTGCTTCTGTGATCAGACCTGTTGAAAGGTGGCAGTTTGCATTGAGGTGGGTCTATGCAGTGCAGCAAATATGTATGTTACTCACTACCTACATGTAAAAGGACTCCATGGTGTGTGTCAGAAAATGTGAAGGCAGTGCAAGGTCAACTTCAGGCATCGCGTGCAATGTGCATTCAATGGGTAGCATATCTACAAGCAAAGCACCCCTCCACCCAAGTGCAAAAGCAGGGATGCCTAGCAGGGTATCAAAAGGCTGACCATAGACCGGTGTATTGACAGACAGTGTTGACTAGCATCAACAGCTTTATCTGAGTCAAGTGACAACACTGCAAATGATGATGGGACAGTAAGCAGGACACATGATGAAACCTCTGGAGTCCACCCACATGTGAAGAAGACACTACACCAGTTGGACAGAGTCATTGACCATTAAAAAGGCTGAGGCCTGTGAGCCTCACAGATTGTCAGACCCTAAACATGTGTCCATCGCAGTACTGAGCCACAGTTGACACGGGAAGGCAGATGAAATGCCATGCAATTTGGGTCATCATGGACTTGTGTAACAGTGATCATCCAGTTATGGACACATATGGGCATGCATAGAATGCACATGGAGCATGAATGGGCACTCATGTCCCTGCAGGGCATCTGACCTCTGCACAGTCCAAGTGAGACACCCTACATCAAGTACTAAGGATGTACCACAATGGATATGTCTGGCAGATTGGCCGCTGGATGTTAGAATGTACACAGGAGGCATGACCAGGGAAGTAACCAACTGCAATATTGTAGCAAACCAGTGCTAAAATGGAATTGGGGTGCAGAACAGGGGGTTGAGGGGCAAGGGAGCATGCCTACATTGGCTACCCCCTTGCAGGCAGAGGACACATGCACGTCAGTCATGCTATGCATAGTTCCTGGGCTGAGAGGAAGCTCACCCCACGCTACATGCAGAAGTGCCAGTGAGCTGGAACATGGACCGGAGGGGCATACTGGTAACCAGCATGTGACTACGGTGCAAAAGTGGTGATGTGGACAGTCCATGTCTGCTCCACATGTTCACCATCCAGCAGAGTAGACATGCATCAGGGAAGCATTGCATTACTCCCACATCATAACCATGTACACGTGACATGTAGTGACAGTCATGGACAACACATCACACAAGTAAAACACACACGTCCTCGACAAACACGCATCAACACTCACCGGACTGGGCATCAAAGTCCGGCATCTCTCCCACTCCTTTGCCAATTCAGATGGTATGAACTCCGCAACGAGTGACTCATGCAGAGTGAGGTCTTCCTCCTCCGGTGCAGCCCCACCGCCAGTCACCAGAGTCAAGTTGTAATTTGAGGCACGCTTAGCCTTAGCGCTGCGTTAGAGGTCATTCCAACGCTTTTTGCACTCTTGCGCCGTGCGCACCTCATGGCCGAAAGCACTCACATGTTCCGCAACTTGCTTCCAGTGGGTATCACGGTGGGCAGCCATAGTCTGACAATTAGCACCAACTAGCATGTCATGGCTGTGTTTCTGCACATAGCCCATGATGAAGTCCAGTTACTGGTTGCAGAAAGGATTCTTCCTCGATGTGCAGGAGGTCGAGGCTGTGTGTGGGGTCCCAGCCTGTGCTGCAGGTGCAACCTTCCTCCTCTTGGATTGTGGCGCAGACCCTGGCTGGCTGATGCCGCCCTGATCAGTATGGCCAGTGGGACTGGTGGATTGAGCCAAGGGAGTGGCAGGTGGAGGGATGACCAAAGGGCTGACTTGTGTCAGTGGCAGCTGGGTGCCCTCTAATGGACCCTGCGCATCAACATCCGCTGTGGCAGGGTCATTGACCGCAACTGTCCTGGTTGGCAGACTCACAACCGGGGTGTTGTTGCTGTATCTGCCCCTGCACTTGCCAACACCCGGCTGTTCGGGGCAGCAGATGACATTATTGCCCCAGGGACAAGTGTCTTGGTCAGGCAAGCCCTGCGTGCCCCTACGGTTTCCCTCCGGTCCTGTTGGAAATCTTCCAAGGGCTCCTCAATCACCAACGCAGCCTGCGCTGGCCGACACCTGAGCCTGGGTGGTGGTGTCCACAGCTGGACCTGCAGCTACCACTACCCTTGGGCCCGTGGCAGTCGATGAAACGGACTGCCGGGTCACACAGGTGCCAGTGCCAGATGCAGATGCTGCATCTCCCGGAACCACAGGGGGTGGTGGCATGACTGCACCAACACATGGCACAACATCGTGCTCAAGTGGCGCACCCCTGCCTCTTCCCCCTCTGCGGCCACCCTGGACACCCTGGAGTCCCCCGACTCCCTGGTCACCCCAGCCACGTCCCTGACCAGGCCCGCCACGAGGAGTACGCCCAGCTGAGGCGCCCCTCACCTTTGGTGGCCTCCAAACCATGGCACAGATGGAGTAGTGCCGGCACAGATGGAGTAGTGCCAATGGGAGGTGTACACCCAAATTGACCTGAGCAATTGGGGTGAAGGGGGTGGGATGCAAGATGTTAACAGCCCTCCTGCACCTGCAAGGCTGTATTGGACCCCGGTGATGTAGTAACGGGTCAAGCTACGCTCAGGCACCCCAAAACTGCAGTAAAACCATGCACGCAACCCTGCAGCCTATGTGCGTGGAATCAACCTCCCACAGTACGCGGTGGCACCCAGTAACACAAAAAACACATACGCGTGGGACACGCAGGCTACTATGACCTCGAAAATGGGTGCGATACACAGGGGCACCCGCAGTGGGAAAAATAGCGTGCGTGGCTCACCATCTGACTAACGTGATAATGAAAAACACGCGTAGCCAATACCCCCGCCAAAAGAAGAGATACGTCCTCGATCGCTGTGAAGATGTGATGGCGCGCAAAACAACACGAAGCAGCTACACATGTCGGTCTCCACGAAAGGCACGTACAGCAAATTGCTGGCCCCGCTCACCTTTAACCCGTGCTGAGGGAAAGGCCTGCGCGTGTCACGTCACGTCACGTAGGCCCTTTCCTCGGATTACACACATTCACATGCGGATGTGCAGTTTTTTCACGCGCACTGAACCACTATGCCCACTTCACGAGGGAAATGCCAGAGAAGCGCTTACGCTCTAAGGGCCTTTGGTCCAATGAAAACGCGTACGTGTGCTGATGCGCTTACGCGCTAAGGGCCTTTCCTCCAATTACACGCTGACGTGCAATTTTTTCACGTGCCAAATCACTCCGTATCAAGCTGGCCATGCGAAAACACACGGAAGACCACGCTCCTGCCCAGAAGGCTGAATTACCGCCCCCAGAGTCCCGAGCACGCTCCCACCTGCAATATGCTGCTGCCTGACTGCCTGCTGCCCACGTGCCATGCCATTTGCTGCCTGCATGTCAGCCAGGGGTGCAGTTGCTGTGACCACCCCTGCTGGAACTGAAGACTCCCGACTGGGATTCCATCGCTCCACAGCCCAGCCCCAGGACCCAGTTGCCCACCCACTCCTGCCTCTGGGGTTGCCATGTCCAGCACAACACCATCTGGCAGCACTGGCAACCCCCAGCCAGAGAGGCAGAGGGCCACCAGCTTCAGTGCCAGGGAAGTTGGTGTCCTGGTGGAGCAAGTCCTGGGGCAGTATGATGCTCTCTTTGGAGGTTCGCGCACCGACAATGAAGGACGGACCAGGATCTGGATGGACATCGTGACTGCCATCAACGCGGAGGGAGTGGCAGTCCGCGACTTACATCATGTCAAGAAGCGCTGGGAGGACTTCAGGTCCAGGACCCTCAACAAGGCCCGGCATCTCGCAAAGGCAGTGGATGCCGAGGGGCTCCGGGGCCAGCTGTAGGACCACCAAATGAGGGTCCTGGAACGCATATGCCCAGCGCTCTACGCCCAGATCCTTGAGAGGCAGATCCGTCTGGAGTCAAGCGGTAAGTGTACATGCAGGGTGATTGGACGCTGTGCGTGTCGTGGTGTGCCAGTAGTGTGCAGGTTACACATGTGTTTTTGTAGGGCCATGTAGGGATGTGTATGAACATGGGCGTGAGGCTGCCACATGTGTGTCCTCTCAGGTGTGAGACACATTGATGGTGTATGTGTTGGTAAGCATGCTGGACAAATAAAGGTCTGGGAGCACACATGTTCGAATTTCTGTGTATGTACATTGGCATGGTTGTGGCATGGATGGTGGTTCCTAATGCATGTATCTGCACTGTGTACATGTGCATGTGTGTGTATTTGACAAGTGTGCAACTGTGATGCAACATGGATGCATGTGACACTGATATGTAGAAGGCTGAATGGCAGATCTGACATGTATGGCGATCTCATCACTGCAACAGTTGGAGGAGATGTAGACATGCATGTAAGTGTGGTGGCGTGTGTGCATGTCTACTGCACTCCCTGTGTTTCATGCGATGTCTGGCTCACCTTTGGATGCTCATGCTGTTGTATGTGTATGGATGGTGCTGGCTGTTGTGATATGGCTGTGGGGATTGTGATGCCATGTCTGAAGTTTGACACTGCCACTCATGTGCAACTGTTATGTGTGTAGCAGTCCATTGTACAGTGCCCTGATGCCTGTGTCCTATCTCTCCCTGTCTGCAGCGTCAACTGATGAAGAGGGCGGAGAGGGTGCTGTGGAGCACAGCGGCAGGGATCGCACCGCCAGCCGGAGACGCAAGGTCCGGCTCCCCTCCCAGGTTGTCATCTCGTCAGGGAGTGAGGAGTCCGGTGCCGCGTCCCAGGCGCAGCTGCCGAGGGTAGGTCCAAGAAGCAGAGGTCGGAGTTGGTCTCCTCGGCAGCAGAAGGGGCAGCTGAGACCTCACAGGGTCCGACAGAGGAAGATGGCACGGAGTCATCCAGGTTGGTGGGGGGGTTGGTGGAGGAGGAGGCCGTGCAAGGGACAGACACGGGGTCTGGAGGTGGGAATTCCACTGGTGCTAGTGGTGCAGTGCAGGGGCAGGGACAGGAGGTACCGACAACAAACACATCAGGCAGACATGTGACACACAAAATAGAACCTGGCATGCATGCTGGGTCAACTTGGAATTGCTTCTGTGATCAGACCTGTTGAAAGGTGGCAGTTTGCATTGAGGTGGGTCTATGCAGTGCAGCAAATATGTATGTTACTCACTACCTACATGTAAAAGGACTCCATGGTGTGTGTCAGAAAATGTGAAGGCAGTGCAAGGTCAACTTCAGGCATCGCGTGCAATGTGCATTCAATGGGTAGCATATCTACAAGCAAAGCACCCCTCCACCCAAGTGCAAAAGCAGGGATGCCTAGCAGGGTATCAAAAGGCTGACCATAGACCGGTGTATTGACAGACAGTGTTGACTAGCATCAACAGCTTTATCTGAGTCAAGTGACAACACTGCAAATGATGATGGGACAGTAAGCAGGACACATGATGAAACCTCTGGAGTCCACCCACATGTGAAGAAGACACTACACCAGTTGGACAGAGTCATTGACCATTAAACAGGCTGAGGCCTGTGAGCCTCACAGATTGTCAGACCCTAAACATGTGTCCATCGCAGTACTGAGCCACAGTTGACACGGGAAGGCAGATGAAATGCCATGCAATTTGGGTCATCATGGACTTGTGTAACAGTGATCATCCAGTTATGGACACATATGGGCATGCATAGAATGCACATGGAGCATGAATGGGCACTCATGTCCCTGCAGGGCATCTGACCTCTGCACAGTCCAAGTGAGACACCCTGCATCAAGTACTAAGGATGTACCACAATGGATATGTCTGGCAGATTGGCCGCTGGATGTTAGAATGTACACAGGAGGCATGACCAGGGAAGTAACCAACTGCAATATTGTAGCAAACCAGTGCTAAAATGGAATTGGGGTGCAGAACAGGGGGTTGAGGGGCAAGGGAGCATGCCTACATTGGCTACCCCCTTGCAGGCAGAGGACACATGCACGTCAGTCATGCTATGCATAGTTCCTGGGCTGAGAGGAAGCTCACCCCACGCTACATGCAGAAGTGCCAGTGAGCTGGAACATGGACCGGAGGGGCATACTGGTAACCAGCATGTGACTACGGTGCAAAAGTGGTGATGTGGACAGTCCATGTCTGCTCCACATGTTCACCATCCAGCAGAGTAGACATGCATCAGGGAAGCATTGCATTACTCCCACATCATAACCATGTACACGTGACATGTAGTGACAGTCATGGACAACACATCACACAAGTAAAACACACACGTCCTCGACAAACACGCATCAACACTCACCGGACTGGGCATCAAAGTCCGGCATCTCTCCCACTCCTTTGCCAATTCAGATGGTATGAACTCCGCAACGAGTGACTCATGCAGAGTGAGGTCTTCCTCCTCCGGTGCAGCCCCACCGCCAGTCACCAGAGTCAAGTTGTAATTTGAGGCACGCTTAGCCTTAGCGCTGCGTTAGAGGTCATTCCAACGCTTTTTGCACTCTTGCGCCGTGCGCACCTCATGGCCGAAAGCACTCACATGTTCCGCAACTTGCTTCCAGTGGGTATCACGGTGGGCAGCCATAGTCTGACAATTAGCACCAACTAGCATGTCACGGCTGTGTTTCTGCACATAGCCCATGATGAAGTCCAGTTACTGGTTGCAGAAAGGATTCTTCCTCGATGTGCAGGAGGTCGAGGCTGTGTGTGGGGTCCCAGCCTGTGCTGCAGGTGCAACCTTCCTCCTCTTGGATTGTGGCGCAGACCCTGGCTGGCTGATGCCGCCCTGATCAGTATGGCCAGTGGGACTGGTGGATTGAGCCAAGGGAGTGGCAGGTGGAGGGATGACCAAAGGGCTGACTTGTGTCAGTGGCAGCTGGGTGCCCTCTAATGGACCCTGCGCATCAACATCCGCTGTGGCAGGGTCATTGACCGCAACTGTCCTGGTTGGCAGACTCACAACCGGGGTGTTGTTGCTGTATCTGCCCCTGCACTTGCCAACACCCGGCTGTTCGGGGCAGCAGATGACATTATTGCCCCAGGGACAAGTGTCTTGGTCAGGCAAGCCCTGCGTGCCCCTACGGTTTCCCTCCGGTCCTGTTGGAAATCTTCCAAGGGCTCCTCAATCACCAACGCAGCCTGCGCTGGCCGACACCTGAGCCTGGGTGGTGGTGTCCACAGCTGGACCTGCAGCTACCACTACCCTTGGGCCCGTGGCAGTCGATGAAACGGACTGCCGGGTCACACAGGTGCCAGTGCCAGATGCAGATGCTGCATCTCCCGGAACCACAGGGGGTGGTGGCATGACTGCACCAACACATGGCACAACATCGTGCTCAAGTGGCGCACCCCTGCCTCTTCCCCCTCTGCGGCCACCCTGGACACCCTGGAGTCCCCCGACTCCCTGGTCACCCCAGCCACGTCCCTGACCAGGCCCGCCACGAGGAGTACGCCCAGCTGAGGCGCCCCTCACCTTTGGTGGCCTCCCAACCATGGCACAGATGGAGTAGTGCCGGCACAGATGGAGTAGTGCCAATGGGAGGTGTACACCCAAATTGACCTGAGCAATTGGGGTGAAGGGGGTGGGATGCAAGATGTTAACAGCCCTCCTGCACCTGCAAGGCTGTATTGGACCCCGGTGATGTAGTAACGGGTCAAGCTACGCTCAGGCACCCCAAAACTGCAGTAAAACCATGCACGCAACCCTGCAGCTTATGTGCGTGGAATCAACCTCCCACAGTACGCGGTGGCACCCAGTAACACAAAAAACACATACGCGTGGGACACGCAGGCTACTATGACCTCGAAAATGGGTGCGATACACAGGGGCACCCGCAGTGGGAAAAATAGCGTGCGTGGCTCACCATCTGACTAACGTGATAATGAAAAACACGCGTAGCCAATAACCCCGCCAAAAGAAGAGATACGTCCTCGATCGCTGTGAAGATGTGATGGCGCGCAAAACAACACGAAGCAGCTACACATGTCGGTCTCCACGAAAGGCACGTACAGCAAATTGCTGGCCCCGCTCACCTTTAACCCGTGCTGAGGGAAAGGCCTGCGCGTGTCACGTCACGTCACGTAGGCCCTTTCCTCGGATTACACACATTCACATGCGGATGTGCAGTTTTTTCACGCGCACTGAACCACTATGCCCACTTCACGAGGGAAATGCCAGAGAAGCGCTTACGCTCTAAGGGCCTTTGGTCCAATGAAAACGCGTACGTGTGCTGATGCGCTTACGCGCTAAGGGCCTTTCCTCCAATTACACGCTGACGTGCAATTTTTTCACGTGCCAAATCACTCCGTATCAAGCTGGCCATGCGAAAACACACGGAAGACCACGCTCCTGCCCAGAAGGCTGAATTACCGCCCCCAGAGTCCCGAGCACGCTCCCACCTGCAATATGCTGCTGCCTGACTGCCTGCTGCCCACGTGCCATGCCATTTGCTGCCTGCATGTCAGCCAGGGGTGCAGTTGCTGTGACCACCCCTGCTGGAACTGAAGACTCCCGACTGGGATTCCATCGCTCCACAGCCCAGCCCCAGGACCCAGTTGCCCACCCACTCCTGCCTCTGGGGTTGCCATGTCCAGCACAACACCATCTGGCAGCACTGGCAACCCCCAGCCAGAGAGGCAGAGGGCCACCAGCTTCAGTGCCAGGGAAGTTGGTGTCCTGGTGGAGCAAGTCCTGGGGCAGTATGATGCTCTCTTTGGAGGTTCGCGCACCGACAATGAAGGACGGACCAGGATCTGGATGGACATCGTGACTGCCATCAACGCGGAGGGAGTGGCAGTCCGCGACTTACATCATGTCAAGAAGCGCTGGGAGGACTTCAGGTCCAGGACCCTCAACAAGGCCCGGCATCTCGCAAAGGCAGTGGATGCCGAGGGGCTCCGGGGCCAGCTGTAGGACCACCAAATGAGGGTCCTGGAACGCATATGCCCAGCGCTCTACGCCCAGATCCTTGAGAGGCAGATCCGTCTGGAGTCAAGCGGTAAGTGTACATGCAGGGTGATTGGACGCTGTGCGTGTCGTGGTGTGCCAGTAGTGTGCAGGTTACACATGTGTTTTTGTAGGGCCATGTAGGGATGTGTATGAACATGGGCGTGAGGCTGCCACATGTGTGTCCTCTCAGGTGTGAGACACATTGATGGTGTTGTTGGGTGTCCTGACCCACGTTTAAGCTACCCTGCTACGACATTTGGTGCTGTGGGCTTAGAAAATTCAAGATGGCGGAAAACCCACATGTGCGCTGAAATCCAGGAAAGCTGCGCAGTTTGTGCGCCCACCAAAATGGTTGCCTCACTTGCCACCCACCAGTGCGAGAATGAAAGGCCGGGTTGCCATGAGGGAAATGGGTTGCCAAAGGAAAAACAGTAGCGCCGGTTAGCTTCAAAGCGCTTTAAAACCACCATTGGACTACCCGCACAGTAGTCTGAAACCATTGGGAATGGCAATGCTGATTGCCAAATGCAACCTAGAAGTGTGGGGAATTCATTTCTTAAATCCCAAAAATGAGTGCAGTACCAGTACTCACCACTATCCAAAAGCCGGCGTTTTAAAACCACTCTGTGTGTTTTTCTGAAGGCAAGCAAAATGCCTATTTCAAACCTTGCAACATGTGCAAAATATTCACTGAACACCAGCAGACATTTGGCAGAATGGAGTTTTGTGTGCCTACAAAATCTGGGAAATGAAGAGCCCAAAAACAATGCTTATAACAAAAATGCTATGGAGTCAGCAGCTTAAGCCTAACTGCAACTGGATTTAAAACCACCAAAATCGAAAATGTTAAATTAAATGAGTGACCTATGTTTGGTGTCACATGCCTTTGTAACTGTTGAAATGTCATAGTTTTGCACTTAGAATCAGCATTCTAGCTGCATGTGTAAAATTACAAGTTATTTTGAAAGCAACAAAAAGTTAGCTGAAGGTCTGGCTTAAGGAACTTGATTTTGCCTAGCAACTAACCCCCATCAGGAGTGAAACTTGAGTCACAACTGTGTTCCCAGGCCAACCTTCCTTTTGCTGCCCAAGCTAAGGATATGCCATCTATCTGATAATTGAATTATCTGTGCTCTGCCAGAGAGTGAACAAAGCCCTCTCCACTCAGGCAAAGGTTTTTTATTACAGACGTCGTAAAAAGTGGCTTCCTCCTGGAGAAGCTGGGAGGAGCACTGCCTGTGAGAAGCAAGCTGGCTTGGCAGAAACTGGAAAGACTGGTTTCTGTACCATGTGACCTGAAAAGACACACCCCTGCAGCAAGGATATGGTTTTATAAAAAGGGGGATAATTCATAGTGCGGACATGTGAAAATTTTATAAATGATACCATAATTCTTGTGATTTTTCTGCCCACAGTTTAAGACGTGGTAGGAACCAGTGGTATGTTCAGGGGGGTTTTAGCGGAAAAGTGGATATTACTCTAAATGTGTGCATGTTAAAAATCTGAAACTTCATCAGTTAATGTCCCTACCCCCTGCACACATGTATGTAAAGTTGGGTCCATGTCGGAAATTGGAAAAGCAGTTAAAAAGTCAATTATGTACACTCTTTGAATGCAAGCTCCGAGAAAAGCACATTTGGACAGAGACATGGCTAAATTCAGCCACACCATGTATATGTAATTTTAAACAAATGTGTACCTGTGCAAATATGTTTTTAGGTCAGATATAGATTGTGTGTAAAGTTGACAGGGGTGGGTTCTCTGTATCATAAACAGACCTCATCATGATGACACTTCATTTCATTCCCCCAATCAAGTAAGAAATGGAAGTTTGACCAATTAGAAGCTGAGAGAGAGGTAGGGTCAGTGATGCTAGAACACACCCACATTCTAAACACATAAAAGCAGACAGTCAGGACACATAGGGGACCTTCAAAATCCATCTGCCGCTGGAAGCCCTGCCGGAAAAATCCATACTTACCTCCATCAAACTCCAGAAAGCCAAACTAGAGACTTCAATCTATCCAGACCAGAGAGAAAGCAGTGCTGTGCCCAGCTGAGACCAGACTAGAGAGAAAGCAGTGCTGTGCCTAGCAGAGACCAGACCAGGCGCTGTGAGCAGAACCCGGAAAGACCTGACCAGACTGTTGACCAGATCGTGACAAAGCCGCTTTCCGGTTCAAAATCTCTTGTGAGTACTTAGCAAAACTCAGAATACATCTCTTAGTTTAAATTCATCTAATTCAATCTATTTAACCTAAGTGGAACTGCCTCCTAGCTGTCACCTGTCATTCTAGCTGTAAAAATTTGTCACTTGTCATTTTGAAAAAGTGTGCGTTTAAAATTTACAAAACCAAAAACGACCTTTACTAAATTACTCATATCTCCGCAACCGTTTGGGCTAGAGACTTGCAATAACTTTCATTTGGAAGCTGAGATCCCAGGCTTTTCTAGGACCCCAAAACGGTAGAGATAGTCCTTGCGGTTCCTTTGTAATAGCGCTCGGCGCATCCGCGAATTTTACCGCGATTTGCAATTTCTTCACATGTAAAAACTGCTGCTGTTTGCTTTCCATTGGCCAGAAATTCGTTTGACCTGCTAACTATCCCTGCATCATTGCTAGTGTGAGCCTGGACTAATATTAACTAGATATCACTCACCCTGAACCTCTAAAAGGGAATTAAAAAGCATTTCCAGCATATTTCTCATCCATTGCCAGCACATATCAAAGCAATTTGGGCCTGTGTTTTCAAAACTCCTATCTGTTTTCTGTAAGCTTGCTGGGATTGAACTGAATCACATTTGATTGCATTTCTGAGAACTGTGTGTTTCCTTCCATTTCCTTGCCTTGCATTAAGGGGGGGGGAGGGAATTACCAGAGAAAAGTGATTACATTGTTTTGTTGAAATCATATTGAGTATTTCTATACGGCATTTCATTCATTCCACCTTGCCTCCATTTGAACTCTATAAAGCATTTTGTACCACCTTCTTCTTTTGTTCCTATTTACCAGTGTGCTACCTTATCCATTTCATGTTAACTCATTAGTCATTATAAAGAAGTGTGCTAGTGCCAGATTCTCCGTTGTTAATATTTCCCATATCAGATTAAGTGTGATATTCAATTATTAATTTATTATAAAGTGTGATATCTATATTTTAATTTATCAAATAAACCTTTTAAACTTGCAAAACCGAACTACTTCTTGGCTCAGTGGGGTCAGGGGGATTCCAAGAGAGGGGTGTCATACAAGGGTAGTCATCCAGAACGCATGAACTGGACCTAAAGATATATCAATAAGGGTTTTCATTCAGTATTATAGACTAGGCGCTGACTTAGCTGTAGTGTTGAATTGAATCCTCTTACAAAGTGGGGGCTCGTATCCGGGATTCTGGGTTAGAATACCAGTTGTGCAGCTTAATACAGTGTGCTAACTGACGGGATACATACATCCGGTCGGATCACCACGCTGCATTACGCTGTGAAGCATTCCTCAAAAGGGACACTCCAAGAAAAGTTCTGTTCTGCAAAAATAAATTACTAACTTCTGTAAGTCAGGACAGAGACCAATCTCTAGAATGACGGCCTTAGTAGACATGAAAATAGCCAGAGAGCACTTCTTACATAAGTTATTTGTGAGAGGTGAGTGGACTCACCAGGACCAAACAGTCTGGTTGCAGGCCATCATGCAACAGGTCACGGAAACAGGGTCAGACTTATGGAGAGATCAGGGTCCATTACATGTGGCCCTGAGTGAACTATATATGGCTCCTAAAGCCAAAGAGGAACACAATAAGATTGCCAGGATAGCAGCATACCTGTACCTATATATGGGAGACATGCAGGATAGATGTGCTGAAAGCCAAAATCTGGCAAATAGGCAACAGATGGTGTTAGAGAAGGTCCAATCTGACCTGGCCTCTTCTGAGCAGATGCTGCAGAGGAGCCAGGAGTCAGAAAATGACAGCAGACTGTACATCACTAAAATAAAGGAGGATATGGATGTGCTGCAAAAGGAAAAGTCAGAACAGGATACCAGATTTCTGGCCTTGCAGAAGGAACACCAAGAAGGTTTGGACTCCCTACTGCAAAGCCAGAAAAAGCTGGAGCAACAACTGGACTTCAACAGGGTATGTGCTGAGCAGGTAGTCACCCTGCAAGGCCACCTAGATAGAGTGAAGGCAGAGAGCAACAAACTAATTCTGAAAGACCTGGATACCCAGGCGGAGTTTGATCAGGAGCGCCAGAATGCTGGTGCCTTCCAAAGGCAAAGGGACGACCTGGCGGCACAAATGCAGGCTCTTAGTCAGGAAAGAGACGCCTTAGGCCAGGAAGTCTGCCATTTAAAAAGAAAAATGGAAGAAAATCACCTGGCCCACCAGGGACTGGGTGACCTCCAAAAAGAAAACCAGAACTTGGTAGAGCACACCAGAAGGGTGGAGGATGCTCTAGCAAGAAAGGAGCAGGCCAATAGGGACATTGCCCAGGAGGTAACCCTCCTGCAGCAAAGACTGGCCCAGTTCTCCAGGACCAACCAGGAAGCACAGAGGCAAAATGAGGCCCTCTGCCAGCACAATGATAGGCTCCAACAGCAGGTAGCGATGCAGGAGAAACTGATAGAGTCGAGTAAGGCCTTAACAGAGGAACTGAAAGCACAAATGCAGGCTCTTGCATTGCAACAGGGAGCAGGGGCGGATAGAGATGAGGTTCGCTGGGAAATGGAAACTCCGGAGCATAACCTCAGGAGCCCTAGTACCAGAGGCCCTCATACCTCTCAGTCCCTGGACTCTGCCACCCCCATGCCCCCTGGCGCACATGAGCACAGGGCCACAGGGGTGGCAGATTACTATCCAGCTAAGAGTATGGGGCTCATAGGCCAGTACCACTCAGGAATGGAGGGGTGGGCATCCGGGCATGGGCACCCAAGTACAGTACAGTTCAATGGGGAACCCCAGGAGAGTAGGCCCATTAAGGGCATCCTGAAAACCTCTGCCCAGTTAGGTCAGTGGAGGGGGTACCCATCAAATCCTGGCAGCAAGGAGGAATCTGAAGACTCCTCTGAACTGCGCAGGACACAGGAGACCAGGTCCCCACAGTCTGCCAGCCATTCCCAGGCTCGCAGAATCCGGGAAAACCTGGAAGAACAGACGGGAACCTCTGGGAGCAGTGCCTCTGAGTCCGAGGAAGAATGGACAAGGGTTACCCGAACCAAAAAGGCCAATAAGGCAAAAAGGGCCTTGCTTAAGGACCCCTTCAAGCAGATTAAGGCGATCAGGAGCGTCATCACGCCTTACCATAAGAACGCTAAGTATTCTGTTTGGGAGCACTTAGAGTTGTTTGAACAAATGATGGAGACTTTCCATTTGAAGGACAGCCAAAGCTGTATTCAATATGTAAAGTGGACATTCTCCCCGGAATACTCCAGTTTCTTTGCGGGGCTGGAGGACCAAAATCATTTAAGATGGTCCACATATAAGGCGGCCATCCTGAAACATTTTTCTGTTCACAGAAATCCTCAAGAGGCTCGCAAGGCGGCCTACAATTTGCAATGTGGGGAGGATCAGGCCCCACGAGAATTTGTGCAGGAGTTAAAGCGTGCGTTTGCGCAAACCACCAGAAGGGTGCGCACAGATAGTAGAGAGTTTGTCAATACATTTTTCCATGCCTTGCCCAAATATATAATGACCCAGCTCGTGAGAGATTTTCATGAGAAAAGATCTTTAGACTGGGTCATTGAACAGGCTACCCGGATCTATGAGGTGCAGAAGCCCATAGAAAATAAAAGCAATGCCCAGAAAAACCCCAAAGCCAACAGCACCCCTGCTGCTGTCAAGGTGGCAGAGGTAAAGGTCACCCCCGTTTTGGATCTGGAGATGGGGGGGCCTAAAAACCTACCTGCACCTAATAATGCTAGGCCCAGAAGGTCCTCGGGCCAGTCACAGACAGGGAGCCAGGGAGGCAGCCCCACAAATGGGGTCCCTCGCTCTCCTGACTATGTAAGTCCTCGCTACAAAGGTAACAGACCCATCCTGGGTTATGTGTGGACTCCTCCAGCCCAAGGGGGGGGATCCAGACAAGCACCTAACCCAGGGAACTTCCCTCCAAACTTCCCACAGGAGGGCAGAAATTTACCAAACCCTGGGCAGAACTTTTTCCCCAGATATCCACCCGACTTCCAACCCCAAAATCATCCATCCTTCTTTCCTCAATTCCCTGAGCCCAGACCACTGAATCCGGGAGAGGGGAGGCCAAGGGTGGAGGGGTACCAAAATCTTCCCAACCAGGGGTACTACCAGAGGAGGGACAGCTACCCTTCCCGGGATCAGCCCAGGGGAGAAAACAGGGCCCCGTATCAGCCTGAGCGGGTTTCCCAGTTAGAGCGCCAGGTTCAAAACATGGCGCGGGATATGGGTCATATACTGAGGGCACAGCAGAACCCTCAGATCAGCATGCCGGCGCAGAACGCACCCAACTCTGGACCTGGTGCTCCAGAACAATGACAGGGGCAGCACCCCGATAAATCACCGGTTCCCAGGGAGGAGGCACAAAGGGAAGGGGGGTGTAAAGCCTTGGAGGAAGCTTCCTTCCTCAATTGTAAACAGCCCCGGGAAACCCAGGAACCGGAAACAAAATCTCTTGCCCCTGAAAGTCTGCCTCCTAAGGAGCAGAGGGGGGGTAGGAGAAACAAAAGACCCAAACAGACTCAGTTTGAGGAGGAGGTACAGATCTTCCAATTTGAGGGAGAGGGATCCTCAGAGGATCCTGGGAAAAGGATCTTCTCCTTCAGAGAGGGGGGAACTCCTCCCAAAGAAAAATGGGTCCCTAGGGATGCAAATCCAGACTGGGGAGATGTGGAGACTGAGCTACCGCCGCCCACCATCTCATCCCAGAACCAACTGCAAGAAAATCCCCTGGTTCAAACCCATCCTGGCGACTGCCTCCAAAAAGGGGGGGGCGGCCCAGAAACGGAGCCAGGGGAACCCACAATGGCTCTGATCTCCAGTTGCAAATTTTTTCTTTCAGATTCCCAAGACTCTCCACAGAATTCTGCCCAAATCTCCTCGCTAGCGATGTCCAAAACCAGAAAATTAGCCCACCAGTTGTCCAAAAATGTACATTATCTGTGCCCCCTTGAGGAGAAGGAGGGAAGATATTATGCACCGGTACAAGTACAGGGGCAGGGTACAATCTCGGCACTGGTGGACACTGGATCTCAAGCTACCCTTCTGTCCAGAAGGGCCTTTGACGAACTGAATGCAGGAAGGGGAGAGAATTACCAAATTCCTCTCACCTCTCTTCCTGGACAACTACAGAACTTTGACGGGAAGGAAATTCCCGTTGAGGGGACTGCAGACTTGGACATTAAAATTGGGCGACATAAGTTGAAACACCCGGTCATAGTGGTGACCCCAGAGGGCACCCCTTGTTTACTAGGGAATGACCTCCTGAGAAGGTTGTCACCCCTAATAGACTGCGTAAACAAGGTCCTCTGGACTCAGACTAGCCGACCCATAAAATTAAAACAGAGTGTCAACCATGTTAGTTTAAACGGCACATGCCACATGGTTGAACAAAAATCTGACCAAGTAGAATTTCACTTCCAGAACAACCAAATTCCAGACGTGACAGTAATAGCAGTAGGACAACAGACTGGTGATGGGGGGTCCTCTCTATTTCTGAAAATCAACCTTCCTTCCAGTCTAAAGTGGTATTCCACGCTGGAAGGAAACACTCTGAAATTCTATACCAATCCACAATCTGAAGCTCCCACTCCTATAGTCCAGAAAGATGTGAAATCAGCTCAAAGCCTGGCTGATATTCAGCAAATTGGAGAGCAGTTGTTCATCCCTGTTCAGTTAAATGATGGGAAGGACTCTGTTCTCGCTCGAGTGTGTGTGAACAACGGTAAGAGCTTCATCGGCGAAGCCATGTTCCGCCAACTCCCAAAAGATCCAGCCATTCCCACCTTCAAACTGATAGACAAGTGGGAAATGGACATGGAAGCACCTGACTCCAAACATCTCCTGCCAAGCAGGTGTATGCTCAAAATCTCCATTGGCAACAAGAGCATAGTCCACAATTGTTGGGTCGTGCGAGACGTCCCTGCCGCCTTTTACTTAGGCAGTGACATTCTCAATCGCTTTGCCATTAGTTTGGACCTAATAAACTTCAAAGCTTGGTCCCGATTAGCGGATAATCCCATGGGCTTTGATGATCCAGAAAAAGCATTTAGGTCAGCTCAATTGCTACCTTATGCAGTTGAAATTCAGGTTAAAGAGGAAGTCACCATCCCAGAAAGGACCCGACAATTCTCCCTGGAAGTGAAAGTTAAAAGGGGACAAGAGTTGAAAAACCCTGATGCTTACATACATCTAAATGCTTCTCTCCAACAGCAAGGGTTGGGGGTAAACCCAACTCCATTAGTCAACCTAGAACATGACACCATTCCAATAGAGGTGGATAACAGCGACTTAAAGAGTGTTACTCTAGCCGCAGGCACCATTATTGGAATGGCGGTTGATGACCGACATTTTTCCATGGATTTAGGTAATGAACTATTAGGACCAATCCCCAAGGACTGTGTTGACAGTGACAGTGAGGACAATACAACACCAGACAGGATTTTCACCCGGCATGGGGGGAACTTCCTGGTGTACACTTCCTGCCCCTATGGTAAGGAAGATGTGACTTGTGACTTCAGGAGGGATGAGGTGATTTTCCAGGTACATGAGGGCTGCCTTTCCCACCTGAAGCCTCCGGTCCAAATCAGCACTCTGACCAGGGACTTCTCCACCCAGTTGGAGGAGGCCGCTGAGATAGCCAAACCAGAAGTCTTTCCAGGCTTCAGGCAGATGGTGGAAGAGAGGGTCAACCTAGCTGATGCCTGTGTGACTCTGGAACAAAAGCAAAAGTTGAAACAAGTTTTCTTGGATTTCCAAGATCTCTTTGCGGTAGACTCATATGACTGTGGTCGCACTGACATCCACACAACAACAATCCCCACGGACCCTGGCATGACTCCTGTGTTTGTGAAGCAATATCGCTTGCCTCTCGCATCAATGGAGTCCCTTACTGAAATAATCCAGAACCTTGAGTCCCGGGGAATAATCCGTCCAGTCCACAGCACCTTCAATAATCCGGTGCTGGGAATATTGAAGCCGAACGGCCAGTGGAGACTCTGCGCCGACCTCAGGGAGCTCAACAAACGGGTCCATACTTCCCGATGGCCTCTGCCCTACATTGACCAAGGGCTGGCCCAGATCCAGGGGTCACAGGTATTCACTGCAATAGACCTGACCAATGGATACTGGACTGTGCCTGTCAGTAGGGAGGACCAATACAAACTGGCTTTTACCTTTGGGGGCCAGCAGTACACCTGGACCCGGACTCCCTTCGGATACCTCAACTCCGGCAATGAATTCAACATTTTTCTACACAAGGCCATGCCTGACTTGGGTGCAAGGGGTAACGTGGCTTATGTAGATGATGTCCTCATCAAAAGTTCATCTGTGGAGGAACACATAGCAGAGATCCGTTATGTTCTGACACAGTTGAGGGCCGCCGGAGCAAAACTTTCCTTTCAGAAAGCACAGTGGTGTAGAACCCGTGTTAATTTCTTGGGGCATGAGATTACTCCTCAGGGCCTCTGTCCCCAGGAAAAGAAAGTGGAAGCACTTCAGAAACTGAAAGACCCCACAACTCTGCGGGAACTAAGGAGCCTCCTTGGACTGACTAATTACAGCAGAAAGTTCATTGAGGGCTATGCAGAGATCACCAGACCCCTGATTCATCTCCTGAAGGGGGGGGTCAAGTGGGAATGGGGTCCAGAACAAGCCGAGGCAGTAAAACAACTCAAAAGAAGCCTCTCACAAGCGCCTTGCCTAGCTTACCCTGTCAGAAACAAGGAGTTCTTCCTGGAGACAGGGTTCTCTAATACGTGCTTGACGGCAGTATTATACCAAAAGCATGACAAGGTCAATAAAGTAATCTCCTATGCGAGCAAAACTTTATCCTCTGTGGAGGAAAAATTCAACGATTGTGAGAAGGCACTCCTGGCAACGGTATGGGCATTGAAGAATTACCGCCCGTTTATCCAGGGGGAACACATCATAGTGGAGACTCCACACCAGCCTCTGCAATATCTCCAAAGTGACAGAATCCGGGCCGGAAATGTGAGTAATTCCCGAATTACTTCCTGGATTCTGTCAATGCAAGGCTTTCCTGTGGAGGTCAGATATGGCCAAAACAAGAAGAGTCCCCTCGCGCAAGGTCTGGCTGACTTGCATGATTGTGCCAGAGAAAACTGTCTCGAGGACGAAAGTCTAAAAATAAAGGACAACATGGAGGCATACCTTAATTCCCCCCACAAAGTCTTTGAAGAAGACAAGTGTGAGGGAATGCCCACTGTCTATGTGGATGGATGCTCTTACCATGTTGACAACAACGGGGAGAAAGAACTGGTGGCCGGCGTAGGGAATGCATGGGTGAATGAGTCCCCAGAACCCTCCGCTGGGTACAAAATTGGTCCCCGAAGTAGTCAGGTGGCAGAATTGATGGCTGTGCATCAGGCCATCCTCACTGCTGTCCAGCATCAACTCCACGAACTGGTCATAATCACAGATTCGGATTATGTACGGAACGGGTTCGTGGAGCACCTGGTTAATTGGAAAACCAGAGGCATGTTATGTGCTAACAACAAACCCTTGAAACATGGGAAGTTGATCCAAAACATTGATGATCTGGTCACCTCGAATGAGATGACCATCTATTGGAAAAAGATCAAGGGTCATTCCAAAGTAGAGGGACCAGACAAAACTGGAAATGACTTAGCTGATCAGCTGGCCAAAACCGGGGCCATCCAAGGGGATCTAATTGAGATTGAGTCCCTGTTGGGGGAAATCCAGGTCACCGCTATCACTAGGTCCCAGACAAATGCTCACAACGACCTCTCAATTGCACAATGGAGTAAGGAGACCCCTGATGCTGATTTGATTACCGCTCAGAAGGGGGATCCAATAATTGGTAAATTTTACCAGCACCTTGAGGACCCTGAGAACTTTCCCCTGACGGATACCGATTACATTGGGAAAGAGGACCTAAGAGTGTTGATGAAATGTCCCAAAATGTTCCGGATCCAAGACGGTTTGCTGGTAAGGAAATCCAAAGCTGGCCACGATCAGTGGGTGGTTCCTACCTCATTCCGAAGCCTGATGTTAAGTCACGCCCATGATGCGGCCACCGCCGGTCATAGGGGGTTTCCCACAACACTGGAAATCTTAAGAGAGGTTGCATACTGGCCACACATGGGCCAGGACCTCAACCAATATTTGAAGGGTTGTCTTGTGTGTGCACAATTTCAGCCATCATCCCTCACGCACCGGGCGCCTTTACAAAAGAGGGGAATGACACTGCCATGGTCAGATTTACAAATCGACTTTGTAGGCCCTGTGATTCGCTCGGCTAGGGGGAATAAGTACATGTTGACCGTGACATGCTTGTTTACCAAGTGGGTGGAATGTCTCCCAGCCCCAAATTGCAAGGCAGAAACTGCAGCGGCCTTGATGATTAACCACATCTTTTCCCGTTTTGGTCTACCTCAAAGGATTGAGTCAGACAGAGGTAGCCACTTCACCAGTGAGGTAATGACAAAGATGTGGGAGATACTGGGGGTCAAGAGAAAGCTGCATATTGCTTACCGGCCAGCTTCTTCTGGGGCAGTAGAGAGATATAACCGGACAATTGTGAGCATATTAAAGAAGTTTGTGGCAGATTCTGGGCCAAGTTGGGATATCCGATTACCTCTGGTCCTAATGGCTATCAGATCTACCCCTTCATCTGCAACCAAAATGTCACCATTTGAGTTGATGACTGGGCGCAAGATGGTGCTTCCTCAGCATTTGCTCTATAGGACCCAAGAGCAGACACTGATAAATGCCTCCACTACTCATGAGTATGTAGAGAATTTAAGGAAACACCTTCAACATGCTTTTGCTTATGCTCAGCGGAATCTAGAAAGATCGGCTGATAGCATGAAGACCCATTATGACCTGAAAACTTCCAGGAAGGAATATCAGGTGGGAGACCGGGTCTATCTATACAACTTCCAAAGGAACCAGGCCAAGCAGCGCAAATTTTTGCCTACATGGAAGGGACCCTTTGAGATCGTCGATAAGATCTCCCCTGTGGCCTACAAGATCCGCATCCCCAAAGGCGGTTCGGCAGAGGGGGAAGACAAGTGGGTCCACATAAACCAGTTGAAATGTTGCCATCCCAGGCACACTCTGCAACAACTGGAGGAATCCTCTGGAATCCTAGCAGGCACTGTCTCAGACTAATTCAGTTCCAACCATAAAACATACCACATCTAGTCTCTAAAATATTGTGATTTGCATGAAACTGTCTCTTAGTTATACTGTTTTTTTTTCTCAAAATAAGAATGTAATGTTTCGTTATGATAAAATGCATATGCTGCCCCACTACCTCAACAGTGGTGGAAAAACGTCTATGAGTAGATATTGCCGCTTTTGCTTTATCATCCTAGGAGAGATGAAACCATGAAGGATGACCAAGAAGAACGATCCGGAGACCGGGAGCAGAGACGCAACGGGCCCGGGGTACCGCCCAATCTTCCCATCAGGACCGGCGAGGAGAACCGATCGATCAGTACCGGATGGAGAAGAAAACGCTGAACTGTGTCATCTACAGAAGAGGAAGAAGATTATGCGGACAGACCGGTGCATGGGTCAAAACCCTTGTGCACGCGACTCCCCATCGACTCAAATTCAAAGTGCAGTCGCGTGGGGGGGACTTGTTGGGTGTCCTGACCCACGTTTAAGCTACCCTGCTACGACATTTGGTGCTGTGGGCTTAGAAAATTCAAGATGGCGGAAAACCCACATGTGCGCTGAAATCCAGGAAAGCTGCGCAGTTTGTGCGCCCACCAAAATGGTTGCCTCACTTGCCACCCACCAGTGCGAGAATGAAAGGCCGGGTTGCCATGAGGGAAATGGGTTGCCAAAGGAAAAACAGTAGCGCCGGTTAGCTTCAAAGCGCTTTAAAACCACCATTGGACTACCCGCACAGTAGTCTGAAACCATTGGGAATGGCAATGCTGATTGCCAAATGCAACCTAGAAGTGTGGGGAATTCATTTCTTAAATCCCAAAAATGAGTGCAGTACCAGTACTCACCACTATCCAAAAGCCGGCGTTTTAAAACCACTCTGTGTGTTTTTCTGAAGGCAAGCAAAATGCCTATTTCAAACCTTGCAACATGTGCAAAATATTCACTGAACACCAGCAGACATTTGGCAGAATGGAGTTTTGTGTGCCTACAAAATCTGGGAAATGAAGAGCCCAAAAACAATGCTTATAACAAAAATGCTATGGAGTCAGCAGCTTAAGCCTAACTGCAACTGGATTTAAAACCACCAAAATCGAAAATGTTAAATTAAATGAGTGACCTATGTTTGGTGTCACATGCCTTTGTAACTGTTGAAATGTCATAGTTTTGCACTTAGAATCAGCATTCTAGCTGCATGTGTAAAATTACAAGTTATTTTGAAAGCAACAAAAAGTTAGCTGAAGGTCTGGCTTAAGGAACTTGATTTTGCCTAGCAACTAACCCCCATCAGGAGTGAAACTTGAGTCACAACTGTGTTCCCAGGCCAACCTTCCTTTTGCTGCCCAAGCTAAGGATATGCCATCTATCTGATAATTGAATTATCTGTGCTCTGCCAGAGAGTGAACAAAGCCCTCTCCACTCAGGCAAAGGTTTTTTATTACAGACGTCGTAAAAAGTGGCTTCCTCCTGGAGAAGCTGGGAGGAGCACTGCCTGTGAGAAGCAAGCTGGCTTGGCAGAAACTGGAAAGACTGGTTTCTGTACCATGTGACCTGAAAAGACACACCCCTGCAGCAAGGATATGGTTTTATAAAAAGGGGGATAATTCATAGTGCGGACATGTGAAAATTTTATAAATGATACCATAATTCTTGTGATTTTTCTGCCCACAGTTTAAGACGTGGTAGGAACCAGTGGTATGTTCAGGGGGGTTTTAGCGGAAAAGTGGATATTACTCTAAATGTGTGCATGTTAAAAATCTGAAACTTCATCAGTTAATGTCCCTACCCCCTGCACACATGTATGTAAAGTTGGGTCCATGTCGGAAATTGGAAAAGCAGTTAAAAAGTCAATTATGTACACTCTTTGAATGCAAGCTCCGAGAAAAGCACATTTGGACAGAGACATGGCTAAATTCAGCCACACCATGTATATGTAATTTTAAACAAATGTGTACCTGTGCAAATATGTTTTTAGGTCAGATATAGATTGTGTGTAAAGTTGACAGGGGTGGGTTCTCTGTATCATAAACAGACCTCATCATGATGACACTTCATTTCATTCCCCCAATCAAGTAAGAAATGGAAGTTTGACCAATTAGAAGCTGAGAGAGAGGTAGGGTCAGTGATGCTAGAACACACCCACATTCTAAACACATAAAAGCAGACAGTCAGGACACATAGGGGACCTTCAAAATCCATCTGCCGCTGGAAGCCCTGCCGGAAAAATCCATACTTACCTCCATCAAACTCCAGAAAGCCAAACTAGAGACTTCAATCTATCCAGACCAGAGAGAAAGCAGTGCTGTGCCCAGCTGAGACCAGACTAGAGAGAAAGCAGTGCTGTGCCTAGCAGAGACCAGACCAGGCGCTGTGAGCAGAACCCGGAAAGACCTGACCAGACTGTTGACCAGATCGTGACAAAGCCGCTTTCCGGTTCAAAATCTCTTGTGAGTACTTAGCAAAACTCAGAATACATCTCTTAGTTTAAATTCATCTAATTCAATCTATTTAACCTAAGTAGAACTGCCTCCTAGCTGTCACCTGTCATTCTAGCTGTAAAAATTTGTCACTTGTCATTTTGAAAAAGTGTGCGTTTAAAATTTACAAAACCAAAAACGACCTTTACTAAATTACTCATATCTCCGCAACCGTTTGGGCTAGAGACTTGCAATAACTTTCATTTGGAAGCTGAGATCCCAGGCTTTTCTAGGATAGTCCTTGCGGTTCCTTTGTAATAGCGCTCGGCGCATCCGCGAATTTTACCGCGATTTGCAATTTCTTCACATGTAAAAACTGCTGCTGTTTGCTTTCCATTGGCCAGAAATTCGTTTGACCTGCTAACTATCCCTGCATCATTGCTAGTGTGAGCCTGGACTAATATTAACTAGATATCACTCACCCTGAACCTCTAAAAGGGAATTAAAAAGCATTTCCAGCATATTTCTCATCCATTGCCAGCACATATCAAAGCAATTTGGGCCTGTGTTTTCAAAACTCCTATCTGTTTTCTGTAAGCTTGCTGGGATTGAACTGAATCACATTTGATTGCATTTCTGAGAACTGTGTGTTTCCTTCCATTTCCTTGCCTTGCATTAAGGGGGGGGGAGGGAATTACCAGAGAAAAGTGATTACATTGTTTTGTTGAAATCATATTGAGTATTTCTATACGGCATTTCATTCATTCCACCTTGCCTCCATTTGAACTCTATAAAGCATTTTGTACCACCTTCTTCTTTTGTTCCTATTTACCAGTGTGCTACCTTATCCATTTCATGTTAACTCATTAGTCATTATAAAGAAGTGTGCTAGTGCCAGATTCTCCGTTGTTAATATTTCCCATATCAGATTAAGTGTGATATTCAATTATTAATTTATTATAAAGTGTGATATCTATATTTTAATTTATCAAATAAACCTTTTAAACTTGCAAAACCGAACTACTTCTTGGCTCAGTGGGGTCAGGGGGATTCCAAGAGAGGGGTGTCATACAAGGGTAGTCATCCAGAACGCATGAACTGGACCTAAAGATATATCAATAAGGGTTTTCATTCAGTATTATAGACTAGGCGCTGACTTAGCTGTAGTGTTGAATTGAATCCTCTTACAGTGTATGTGTTGGTAAGCATGCTGGACAAATAAAGGTCTGGGAGCACACATGTTCGAATTTCTGTGTATGTACATTGGCATGGTTGTGGCATGGATGGTGGTTCCTAATGCATGTATCTGCACTGTGTACATGTGCATGTGTGTGTATTTGACAAGTGTGCAACTGTGATGCAACATGGATGCATGTGACACTGATATGTAGAAGGCTGAATGGCAGATCTGACATGTATGGCGATCTCATCACTGCAACAGTTGGAGGAGATGTAGACATGCATGTAAGTGTGGTGGCGTGTGTGCATGTCTACTGCACTCCCTGTGTTTCATGCGATGTCTGGCTCACCTTTGGATGCTCATGCTGTTGTATGTGTATGGATGGTGCTGGCTGTTGTGATATGGCTGTGGGGATTGTGATGCCATGTCTGAAGTTTGACACTGCCACTCATGTGCAACTGTTATGTTTGTAGCAGTCCATTGTACAGTGCCCTGATGCCTGTGTCCTATCTCTCCCTGTCTGCAGCGTCAACTGATGAAGAGGGCGGAGAGGGTGCTGTGGAGCACAGCGGCAGGGATCGCACCGCCAGCCGGAGACGCAAGGTCCGGCTCCCCTCCCAGGTTGTCATCTCGTCAGGGAGTGAGGAGTCCGGTGCCACGTCCCAGGCGCAGCTACCGAGGGTAGGTCCAAGAAGCAGAGGTCGGAGTTGGTCTCCTCGGCAGCAGAAGGGGCAGCTGAGACCTCACAGGGTCCGACAGAGGAAGATGGCACGGAGTCATCCAGGTTGGTGGGGGGGTTGGTGGAGGAGGAGGCCGTGCAAGGGACAGACACGGGGTCTGGAGGTGGGAATTCCACTGGTGCTAGTGGTGCAGTGCAGGGGCAGGGACAGGAGGTAGCACAGGCCACTGCAGAGGTGCCTGTGTGTAATCCTGTCCCCAATCCTGTGACTGCATCATCCCGCACCAGCAGGGATGCCTACGTCCAGACCCGTTTTCAGGGAGGGGATCCGCTTACAACAACTGGCTTTCCTCTCCCTGTGGACGTGGCTATCCGGGACCGGGTTGAGCCTGTCCTGGGTGGGGTGGCGTTGCGTCAACGGGCCATGCAAGTTGACCTGCAGTCTTTTCATGAGGAGACTGCAGGTCTTCTCGAATGGCTTGTTGACCGCGTTGACCTACTGGGACAGCTCACCAGGGACGGATTCCCCCGTTTTCTGGACCTTGTTCCGACCCCTCCTCACCTGAACCCCCATGCGCCAGTTGTCCTCCATGCCATCTTCCCACCCATGTATCACCTGGGTACCCTGTGGAGCTGCCTCTGACCCTGCGGCCAGGCTGGTCGAGGACACATCCCTGCCACAGTCGGGAGTCGGACGTCCAGCAGGGGTGGCCATCTCAACAACTGCACCCCAGCCAGAGGAGGATGTGCAGGCAGCAAGAGCCAGGGCACAGGCAGAGGCACAGCAGCAGCAGCAACAAGGTGGGAGCCATGATGGCTTGGGGCCTTCAACATCGGAAGGGCAGACATCAGCCAGAGGGCAGGAGGATCCAGGACTGGAGTGTCTTCCGTGTGGCAGCGGTTAGGCCATGCTATAGATGCGGAGCGGCAGCGGGCAGAAGAGGCACGGCTCACAATGGTCAGGGCGGAGAACTCCATGCGTAGGGCTCTGAGGCAGGCAGAGTGCTTCTAAGCAATTTGCAGGGACCTGGAGGTCCACATGTCATCGTCCCTACGAACCCTTGGGGCCATGGAAGAGGTCCGCCTCCGGGACATCGAGCAGGAGTTCGATGATGCCCTGGCCCGGGAAATTGTGAGGCGTCGGACTAGCCCGCTGCCATTGTAAATAGTTTTTAGAGTTAGGTTTCCTTTTCCTTTTATTTGTGGTAAATGGACAATGCCACACACATTTGTATATAGTTTTATTTTTATGTAGTTTCTTAGGTAGGTTTCATTTGTTTGGTTGGGCTCATGGACCCTTTACATAGTTGGACAATGGATTGATTTGATTTATTTTTTGGATTTTGCACATGGATTCATGGATTTTTCTTTTGGACAATGGATTGTAAATAGTTTGATCATGGATTAATTAGAATATTTTTTTTCATTATGGACATGGAGTAATGGGTTTTTTTCTGGGACAATGTATTGTAAATAGTTGGACTATGGAATAATTAGCATTTTTTTTCCATTGTGAACATGAAGCAATGGATTTTTTTTTTACCTTTCCTTTGGATTTGCGTTGGTGGAGGGAGAGTTTGGACTGTTTTTCTTTCACATTTTTTTGGATTGGTTATAATTTTCATTCACTCATTTTTTGCACATGCTTTTCATTTCATGTTTGCTATTTTTGTATGATTTCATTTAATTTATTTATTTTTGTACATAATACATATTCATATTTTATTTCCATGTGTGGGATTCGCTCATTGGGTTGATGCATTTGAAAATATGTGTTTACACAATCAATTCCAACCAGTGTATCTGTGTGACGGACATGTGTTGATGTACATAGTTGACTTTTGGTTTGTGTCTTGAGAAAGGCATGTCAGTGTGGGGTGGATTGGAAAATCATTGCGTCTCAAGAATGGGGTGGCAGGATGTGGTTTTTTGGTGTAGAAGTGGCCCATGATTGTGCTTCTTTATTTTGTGTAGGGGGGAACATGAGTGGGGGCCTGCTGGCAGGTGCCCCTCACTGCTGGGGGGTGGGGGTGCAGGGGGACATGAGTGGGGGCCTGCTGGCAGGTGCCCCTCACTGCTGGGGTGTGGGGGTGCAGGGGGACATTAGTGGGACATGAGTGGGGGCCTGATGGCAGGTGCCCCTCACTGCTGGGGGGTGGGGGTGCAGGGGGACATGGGAGGGACATGGGTGGGACATGAGTGGGGGCCTGCTGGCAGGTGCCTCTCACTGCTGGGGCGTTTGGGTTCAGGGGGACATGAGTGGGACATGAATGGGGGCCTGCTGGCAGGTGCCCCTCACTGCTGGGGGCTGGGGTGCAGGGGGACATGAGTGGGGGCCTGCTGGCAGGTGCCCCTCACTGCTGGGGGGTGGGGGTACCGGGGGACATGAGTGGGACATGAGTGGGGGTCTGCTGGCAGGTGCCCCTCACTGCTGGGGTGTGGGGGTGCAGGGGGACATGAGTTGGTGATCACTAGTGGAAGGTGACATGTGTGCTGCCTGGGGGGCATGCCCAGGGGTGCAGGGTAGTCCCCTGTGTTGTGGGTTGCCTGCAAGGGCCGTGGATGGGGTGGAGGGCACACCTGGGAGGACCTACACTGCCAAATCACGTGTGGGACTCCCCGTGCACCCCACTAGATACACGTACCCGCTCTGAGAGCGAAATCGCGTGTGAAACTTCCCGTGAACCCCAGTAATACACGTACCCCACTCGCACATGGCCAATCACGTGTGAAACTTCCCGCGAACCCCAGTAATGCAGGTACCCCACTCACACAGGGCCAATCGCGTGTGAAACTTCCCACGAACCCCAGTAATACACGTAAAGAAGGCAAACTTGAGTAAAAAGAGCAAAATGAGTGAGATGGGAATGAATCAGGAGGGGACACAGAAGCTGGTGATACAGTCTAGTTGCCAAATAGCTTGATGAGGTGGGTTGCATTAGCACACAGCAACAATAACAAGAATATTGATGTGCATGCACTGGCAGTCTCTGACACAAAGTATGTGTGTTCTATTTGTCTTGGCCTCTGCTTTATTACTGCATAGCCCGATCATCATCTGTGGGGTGCTGGTAATCCTGGGATATGTTGAGCACATGAAATTGGCAACAAAGGTGGGGGATGACCTTTACACACACTTCATACTGCAATCCCCGCCCTGTTGCTTGGTTGCCTTATGGCCATCCTAGTGAGGGTGTTTGTCCTCAATCTCCTGATAAGCCACTCCCTCCAGTTAGAGTTTGCTGTCATATCAAGGTTGTAGATTTGCAGCTCTTCAGTGGCACAGAGAGTTTTGAAAATGTACATGTGCCCTTTTTGACAACTGCGGTGACAGCGAAAACACTGCAGATATAGGTTGCCTTTACATCTGCACCTGTGATCCAAAACCATAACAATTGTGAAGAACTATCCATCTGATGGCAGGATAATCTCTAATAATAAGACATGCCTGATGTAACGCCCACCTGGTTCCCACGGGGGCGCTGATCTAGTCTGGATCACTGCGGCCTCT
This sequence comes from Ambystoma mexicanum, assembly GCF_040938575.1. Lineage (NCBI taxonomy): Eukaryota > Metazoa > Chordata > Amphibia > Caudata > Ambystomatidae > Ambystoma > Ambystoma mexicanum. Next base: position 520,315,014 of record NC_090923.1, read on the forward strand.
TCTAGCGAGATGCGCAGGACCCGGAACACCGATTGGACAGGACCTCCAAATCGTGCTTCCTTGGCCCGTAGGAATATCCTTCTGCAGATGAGAAAGGGGATTTACAGTCTGCAGAATGGTGTGCTAGCTCCCCCCTTCCCCCCTCCGTTCCTCTCTATTCCTCCAAACCCGGTTTAAGCTCACCTTATGGTTTGGAAGGTTGAACTCTCCATCCTGCTTCTGGTGCAGGGGCGCACATTCGTCCAGTTACTTCACTGGTTTTCAGAATAGCGCTGGCAAAATCCACTTGACTTTCCTGAGCGATGCGCCGTAAGTATGAAAGTTCAAAGTTCAAGTGAGGCCCCCTTTATGCTGTCTTTCTCACCTGTGATCTGTCCTTTATTTCAGGTGCAGAATGAAGGCGATGTGTCGAGGGGTTAACCTGCCGAGGTGAGTAGTAATGAGGGCGATCCCTCTAGATGTCCTTATCATTCCTCTGAAATGTCTCTAGTCCTTTCCCCATAGGGGCCGGGGTACGGTACCTGCCAACGGGGCGGCGCCGACCCGAAATGTGGAAGAAAAGCCGGTAAGTATTATGGCTGTTAATCAGGCTTTCCTTCTGTGTGTCCTTCTGCTCACCTTTTGTTTCTTCCTCTCTCCCCTAGGTGCAGAGATGTGGCGTCCAATGCTGACAGCCGCAATGGAGCCGGGAGATGTCTCGAGGACAGGACAGGTGAGTGAAGCGTGGCGCTGCAGCGAGCAACGCAATGCTTTTAAATTGAAGTCTTCCTTCAGGGATGCTGGCGAGAAGATTCCGGATGCAGGTAAGAAGTTTGAAATAATCCTTGGTTTTCACCTTTCTCTTCTCTTCCTCCCTTGCAGGTCTTCCAGGTTCAAGACGGGCGTGGCTGTAGTCCAGGAGCAGGAGCAGACACGGTGAGCGTTAAGCTGCAGGAAGCAGAACAACGCGAAGCATGAGCTGCTGTCTGGGCGTGGCTTAAATAGCCTCCAAAGAAGTCCCAGGTATGTATCCTTCCCCAACTAGGTATGTATCCTTCCCTGGCCACGCCTGAGTGAAAAAATAGTCCCTATGAAAAAATAGTCCCTTTCAGGTCTCAGGGAGGCCTGAAGCATGCAGCATGGTCTGCATCAGGTAAGTGCACAAAACACCTCCCTTTATGAGCCTGGCGCCTATGGCGCCAGGACTGATGTCCAACATGAGCCTGGCGCCAGAGGCGCCAGGGGCGCCAGGACTGAGTCTAAAGAGTCCCTATAAGGGGCCGCTGGGCTTTTACCCGAGGGCATGATGCCTGCTTCCGGGGGTGCTGGGCCTGGCCTGATGCTCCGGCGGTAGGCATCATGACACCTGAGTTTTAGTATGGTGACTGATAGTTCAAACAATTATTTAAGCCACATCAGATCTGTATCTGACTCATGTTGATTCTGTGAGTTCAGCCAGCTATGGAAAGGCCATGTGCATTCAAGCCAGACACCTTTTTTCTGCTGCAACCACCATGATAATCGACAGGAAAGCTGCATCTCTCTGATTCTTTGGGAGGTTGGGTAACACCTCTCTAGCCCAGGAAACTCCCTTCAGAAGGACTTCTGGGAACCATGCTGCAAAGGGTCGCACCCAAAACAAAAGGGCCAGCATCACACCAGGATGCTGCATACCAAGGGCATTGAAGCTGCAGGCTTGACTAGGGGCTAGAGTTAAGACAGCCAGCTAGAGCAGAAGGGACTGGAGGAAGAGTTCCTCCATCATGGTGTTCTGTGGGCTTCCCATTCCTTTCTGTCTCCTACACTTCTTACAGAGCAAAGCACTTTGAGTATGATGCAAGAAGGCAAAATGCACTTTTAACATTGGCATGGACTGAACAACTTAAAGCACGCTTGCTTTTATACAATTCCATGTGACCATTTACCTTTATAAGGAAGGGGTCTCCCACTCCTTTGATTCCTTTGGACCTTTCAAGAAGAACAGAATAATTCCTTTGAGAGAGCAGTCCTTTACAAAGTGCTCTAGTTGAGAGGTGAAGACAGATGTTCGAAGGCAGCAAGCTCTGTTCCCTACCCATTTCCAGGGAAGATTGGGAATGACCAGTGTTGGACCAAGACCTGCGCTCTCTGAAAACTGCACTGGCACCCAGGATCCTTACTTGAGATTAAGGACTCCTGCTGTTGCCAACTAGCCTCCCCAGACCGGGAGTGAATAGCAAAACAATAAATGTTGCCCCAGAGCCCTGGATTGTGACTCATGGCACCAGAGGAAGTCAAGCAGCTGAATTCCTCAATTCTATGGCTCTGAACTATCTTTGTACACAAGTCAACTGCTTTTGAACACATTCAATACATGATTATCCACGATGATGATTTTGGCCCTCTCTCCTCGAAACCTGAACTACTGTGTTGCTGCATCAAACCAGTTTGCTGCCACATGACGCCAGTAGGGCATAGCTCCAGCTTGAACAAGAAGCTCACAGTTGTGGACACCATTAAACTACTGTGTCTGAAAAAATGGATCAAGCTGCCAGCATCTTTGCCATCAATCCCAGCTTCACTGTTGAACTGATCCTGTTGGCTGCATTGAACTGCACGGCTCGCACACTGCATGAAAACTGCACAGAGCTACACCCATTGGATCACTGCAACTCACCGCATCAGAACCTGGTTCGACCCATTTGCACAGTACTGAGAAGCCTGGTTCAGCATTGTTGAACTGCCCAAGAATAGACTAAGTTACGTTTGTGAGGTCCAGCCTCCGTCATCCACTTTTGAGACCCTAGTGACTTCTAGCCCACCCAATGTCTCCTTTTCTACCCAGACATATCCTTTTATGTGACATTGGTATAATTCTCTGCCTTTCACCCCACTACAGTATCCATATGTCTTGTAACATGTACATTCTGCATTTTCTATTTTCTTTTCAGCGGGGTGGGTTTTTTGTTGGTGTTTTTCTAGTTCACTTATATTGCATATTGCTGTGTTTAATTATCGTATATACAGTTTATATAGAACCTTGATTGGGCATTCCTTTATCTTGGAATCTTGTAATATTGCTGTTTGAGTTGCTACTGTTATCACATTCAGATCCCTCTGCAGAGTATAGCCTGCCCTCAGACCATGTTACCCCAAAAGACGAAAGGGGCATATCTCTTGACAGTGCCTGTTTCACCTTTATGATTGGGATTACTGTTGGTTTGTAGTATTATGAGGGCTTAGTAGCTCCCATAATCACTAACCGCCCTTTTATTCCTGCAGAGCAGTAGTCATTTCGTCACAATATTATAATCCACTGAAATCGTAGTTACAAAATATCTCAGCTGAAACAATACGATATAATAGCATTCAATATAAATATTTATAACCAATACAGTTGAGTACTAGCAAATGTCACACTTGTGCCTCTATGCATTTTGTGCCATTGCGGGTGCTTCTTCAGGTGATGTGTAACCTGATGTCTTGAAGTATATAGAATATATCAAACAGTATCCATCACGATTATATATTAAAACTTGTAAGGGCTAAGGCAATCCATAAACTCTCTATTGCACCTTATGTGTGTGAGAACATATACTCATTTCCAATGTTCATGGGACATAAAATACAGACCAAAATACAATGCCCATCAAAGATACAAATACATTCTTTTTAGATACTCAACGCACATTTTTCATCTGATTTTAACTAATTCAACAAGAGTCTTCGGATTTTTAAAGCACTTACGTTGTAATTGTAATTTGTAATAAGCAATACTTTCTGTACTAGAATCAATCATTGTATCCGCCATCTTGACTATATAATATCATAGGCCTCAACTTTAGCAATATTGCTGTAGTGGTTGTTCATGTCTGATCACAATGCTTAGAGTAATGTGGTCTACACTTAAAAGGCATTACATCCTACACATCAGACGTGAATAAATGTCCTTCATTTGGAGGTAAGAAAAGAACCACATAATCAGGGGTGTATTACACCAGAAAAACAGATAGTGTGCTAAAGTAGGAGATGTAATTAAAAGAACCCACTGTACTCCTTACCATGAGGAAATCTAAATGTGAAGCGATCTAAACTCAACCTCATAAAATTGTGTGATGTAGCAGTGTTTCCCTTATATAAAAAAACGGGTCACATGGCAACGCATTTCCGGTATAATGTTAAGTTTGCTAAAATCGTTGGTCCGATTTATCAGCCTCTTGGTGGAGACATGTACTGTACTACAAAATACATTGCTAATAAAATGGAAACCGAGCAATCTCATGTATTTCATTTTACAGTAAGGAACATATTATTGAGTTATGTTTTCAGTAGAGTTAAAACTTTGGCATTGGTAAGGGCTCAACCTTTAGAAAAATAAAAGGTCATATGGTAATTCTCATTATGTCAAACATTCCTAACATCCAAAATGTTAGTTTCAATGATCAGCCAAGATGGCAAGGTGCCATGATAATAAGAAAGTCCTAGAGTACATCACATCTTGTTGGATTGGTGTTTACACATGACTCCTAGAAGCTTCTTGATATTTAGTAGCATGCTTCTTATATTTCAATAGAAAGCCCAGTGGTGTACACGCTTCCTTTGCACCACTTCTAATACTCATACTAATAATACCATTTATCAGGCATCTTGGTGGTGTGCTGCACCTTGCATTCCAATACCAACTATGCTATACAACAAAAGATAACTAGACAATATAGCAAATAATATGCGCATGCCTGCCATTGTGATTATAATCCTAAAATGAATATAAACGTAAATTACAATACCATTAAAGGACATTTCCAACTAATTTACAAATAATTTGCTAGGTTAGTGCTGGAACACTATTTCTTTGGATGTATTCCCAAGACTCACCACAGGCTAAACTAGCACATTACATGGAATTATGCAGGTGAATAACAAAGGCCAGGCAGTAATGGAATAATGTTATTGATATGATCAATTTTATCAGGTTTGGAGGTTAGCTAACAGTGGCAGCAAATACCAAAATGATGTGTATAACTTAAAAGGACACCTGACACAGATGATGCTATACCAATATGGCAGACCTTATGAGTCATTTAGGGTGTATGAGACCAGTGTTATATTTCCAAAGTTTAGGAACAGCTACTCTGCTTGAAGTGTGAGTGCAATGACACTTGGAACAGGAATCACATGTTGAGGTCTCGGGATGTCTTGCCCAAATTGAGGCCATTTGGGTGTGCAACTACAGGCACCTGGGTCACTTTGTGTTGTCGCTTTGAGTGGGGTTTCACCCAGCTCAGAAAAGTGATAGAGATGATTGTTGCCATCTATTTTCACAGGAGGATCATTTAGCAAACTCTTCTACAGAACTACAAATCTGACCACAATGCAGCCCAAAGACCGCCACATTCCTAGTCTTCTATATGATGCCTTTGTACTAGTGGTAGATTCTTGTACCACTGTTTTGTTTACTCAATGTCCTGTCAATATACAAAGGGGACACCTATCCATTCTGACACCTTTGATACTGTTTACCATGTAAAACTCTGCTCAACACACTTGCCAGTTGCATGGCCTTTAATGGAACATGTCTATAATGTTTCTGCACCAACCTCTTTAACATATACCAAATTCATCCACATGACCTCCAAATGATACCAGCACCCACCATTAACCTGCAGCGTTCCCCAAATACCCCTGCTGTCTGCTGTAATCTTCAGCCTTGACATGCAACCACTGTGGGAATTCCTTGCCGTCACCAACAGTGTCAGTGAAATACAACAATATGCCTAAAGACCAACTCTATCAACAACAGCCATTGACTCACGTACTGCCTGACCTTCACCCAAGCATGGGTGCCAAGCATCTCTCTTACACTCAGCTCAGCAAATACCAAATTAACTATCCTAGGAGACCCCACCAAGCATGTAGCTTGACAGATTCATGCCTGAAATCTAACACAGTACAAAATCTCTCGGCTTCGCCATTAACTGTGAATTCTCATTTAAAACACACATTGCCAAGAATACATAAATAGAATGGCAGTAGATCAACTAACGATGAGCAGACGCCCAAAGCTCGTGACCAGTTTTCCTTGCAACAAACCTGTTGAGCGGCATCCATCCAAATAATCTGTCTTGGAGCATTATCCTTAGTTGTGTTATTAATCATGTACTCCTCATTAACCATAAGAAATGTTATAAAATTGATTTAGGCCAAGGGAGATGGATGTACTTTTGGTAACAGTAAGATATTATAATGATAGTTGTAAAACCGCATGCACAACATGTCCAGTAAATCATCAGTGATTGACATAAATGTTGACACCCCGGATGTGGTCTGGACAATGTGGGGGCTGTATCCCTGCAGAAATTAGCTTTGTAACCTCTGCAAATATCTGAATCAGTAATCCACACTGTGACACACCTACACCTGAGCATGCATAAACATATTCCCTAGCTGCATATATACAGCTAGCACATGCACATCGGTATAGCAAATGCACAGTATCAATTGGATTTGTTCAAATATGTAAACAGACACATATCAATAACCATTGGAATTATTAGGATATGCACAAGGATATAGATAATGCATGCGCAAAGCACAAATGTACAACCACCAGTTTGATTTTTGAAACATGCACACATACACAGATGTGTGCACAAAACTCAGAAATGCACCACCAACAACTGGATTTATTTTGAAAGTGCCCTGCCATGCCAGCATCAATAATATTAAAGAACACGTTTTTGCCCTAGATACACATAATGGTGTGACCTCTAACAATCTGTTTGCTACTGGAACGAATAGTAGATTTGTACCACTGCGTAAAAGTGTACAGACATATAAGATATACAAGATCATGTGCAGGAGGGCATGAACTGCTTGATTACTAGCTATGCCCAGCAAAGAGGCATCAACGTTAATTTATGTAAACATGCTAGTCATAGCAGATGTATGGAAGATCCCATACAGTAAAGTCCATGTGCTCATTTACACAGGAGAAACATTTAAGAAGCAATCAGGCCTTAGCATAAACATACAGGTCAGCAGAAGCAGCTACTCAACTCAACACTTGCCAACCTGATTAATAAAATAGCTTAAAGTCTATGCATTCCTGAAATTCTCCAATCAACCAAGGCTCCAAGTTGAGAAATTGGGAAATACCACATGTAGATAGTTGTTTCAACAGTACATTGTATTAGAGCTTAAAATATTGTATGCATTCAGTATCCATTCCCCATACCCAATTTCCATTCTGTAAGTGACTTCAATCCAGCAATCCAACTAAGTCAATGCTTACGATGGGATGCCCAATGGAAGCCCTTATTTATATATTTTTATGTCAAAGTTCTTTAAATCTGGATGATGAACCCTTATATAACGCCCCTCTCTTTGAATTCCCCTGACCTCACTGAGCCAAGAAGTAGGTTTGTTTTGCAAATTAAAAGGTTTATTTGAAGAATTAAACAATATATATCACACTTTTATGAACAAAATAATATCTGAATAGCACACTTATGAATATGGACGGTAATCAACAAGGGGTAATATTACAAAATTGACAATCTCTTTAATCACTTAGGAGTATGAATATGGAGGATACGGTAGCAGAGAATACTTTATGTGATTCCAGGAAATGCAATAATGGGAAATAATGCAACACAGAAATACACTTGATATGATTTCAATCAAAAGATAATATGGTCACTTTTTCCCCTGTGGCTACTCACTCCCCCCCTATGCAATATGAAGAGATGGAAATGAGGGCACACAGGTTTCAGAAATATTAATCAACAATGCAAGTCAATCCCAGTTCCCCAGCAAGCTTAGAGAAAACAGGTATGATTTAAAACAGCTAAAAATACTTTTGAATGTGATTGCAATGAATGGGAAAATATGCTAAAATGATTTTAATTCTCTAAAAAATATTCAGAATGAGTGTTAGTTACTTTAGATTGGTTCAGGTCAACACTAGCAATGATTCATGAATGATTATCAAATTGGAAACGAAATTCAGCAGTGGAAAGCAAGAAACAGCTATTTTGACAGAAAATGAAATTGAGCCAAATTGCAATTCACAGCAATTTGTCGCTTCTAGGACGTGCGGTTCGAAAGTTACGGGGGTTTTTGTGAAGGTAAATTTTTCAGAAAGAAAGTCAAAATTTCAAATGACACATCGCGCTTTACAGATTTGGAATCAAAAGGATGGACACAAGATTCTCTAATGCAGTTCTGGACAGGTTAAAATGGTTGGAAGAGGATTACTTTAAACTAAGAGATTGGTTATGGACAGTTCTAGACTATATACTCACTCCTAGCTTTGGAATGGAATGGGGCCGTCAAAGATCTGGTCAAGGGGTTTGGCTTCACTCTCACCACCGGACAGGTCTCAGGTCCTCTGGGTTCTGCGTTCAGCACTGCACGGCGGTCTGTGGCCTCTTGAACTGGATCTGACGGGTCTTGGATTACAGCGCTGCTTTCTGGCTCTGGACCTCGGTTCTAGCACAGGGTTCTTAGCTAGAAGCAGACAATTCAGCCCAGCTGTTGAATGTGAGAATCAGGTATGCAAAAGATTCTGAAGCCTGCTGAAAAGGATTCAGCTTTTGGTTTAGGCCTCTCTGCTTCAAGGTACTAGAGTTTGGGTTCTAGAGTTCTGGTCTCTGGATCTAGATCTGGAGTCTCTGTCTGGATATTGTCTGGATCTGGTCTGGCAGAGTGCTTTGCAGGAATCGGTGAGTAGTGGAAAAAAGTGTTCTATCTGGGTCTCAGCAGTTCCTATTTATGTGTTTCCAAAGGGGGTGGAGAGGCTGCCTCCCTATGCCCAACCCTCTAAGGATCCTGATAGGTCAGAGAATGTCCTGTCCCCTGACTGTAGAAAGGATCAGCGTGTCATGAGGTGTCATCATGATGCTGCCATTTACCATCTAGGGAAGAATCTCCCCTTTGCTTGTACTTAGAAAATCATTTTTTTTCATAACAAACATATTTCTAAGGTGCACAACTTGTTCATAATACATATACACATCACAGATTACTTAAGGTACATTCTTGTCCAACTCTGATCTTCCTAAGAGCTTTAGTTCAGAAATGACAATTTATTTGCGCTTTTGGTGGGTTTCCCAATATTGGTTCTGCACCAAATTTGATACATGCATGCAGATCCTCCCTGGGCATATTACTGTAAGTTCTTATGTTCATAGCAACAACACTGCAGCTGCGATATTAATAAATTCCGGGGTTTGGTTTCAGAACATCACACAGCGTCCAGCTTAATCTTAAATTGTGGGTGAATTTTTCATTTTAAGAATCCCAAAGTGTCATATTTTTGTCAGCTTGGTAAAATTTGTTATACGCAATTTTATAAAAAATATTTGCTGGGCTACCTGAATCCACAATGGTTTGTCTCCGCCCCCAGAGCTGGCTGACTCAGAGGGTCACATGTCTTGTTTCTCCCAGAGCAGTTGTTGACCAGTCACACCCAAATCAGCACATTCTATTCATTCCAAAGCCTCCATTGTCATGACTGAGAGCAACATGCCAGGGTGCCTTGGCTAGTTCCTGTTCACACCAGTCTGTCAATCTCTTGGCCAAGGGCAGAAGGAAACTACTTTGTCTAGGGATAAGGTGAGAAGGGTTCCCATGAACAGAAGGCCTCTTGAAGTTTTAACTAAATCAGATTACCTTCTAGTCAATTGCAACATAGTTCCTTGTAAAAAAAAATACATTTATAAACTTACAATAAGCAACATATCTATAAATCAAGTCTTTTTCAACAATGAAATCACTGTGTGGAACTCCATCTGGCATTTTGATAGAATTCTCTTCTTTGGCATAGTTTGGGTTCAGTTGTTCAGTTTTTCAAAGAATATGGTTTTAAAACGCCGGCTTCTGGTAGTGGTGAGTACAAGTATTGCACCCATTTTTGACAGCTGTCTTTACATCAGTATCTTTAAAAGGGGATTTAGCTTGATTGCATATGATTCTTGCTGACATTGTGTTGATGTGGGTTCTTGCAGTAGAATAATGGGGAACACCCAACAAGAAGGTTGGATCTTTTTGGCGATTTGTGAGCCGTGATTTTAGCACATTTTGACAATCAAGAAAATGAATTCCCAAACAGCTCTGTGTTGCTTTTGGCAATCAGCATTGCTATTTCCAAGTGGTTTCTGGTGGATAGCTCAATGGTGGTTTTGGCCAGTGATTTCCTGTGCTCACTAAGATAGGCAAAAGTGCATGGCAGCATATTTTCTGACTTTTAGTGCGCATTTTTGGATTATTGTGAGCGAGCAGCATGCTTTCCAATGGCCATTCTGATGTTTCCGCAACATATCTTTAAATCAAGTCTTTTTCAACAATGAAATCACTGTGTGGCACACTATATGGCATTTTGATGGAATTCTCTTCTTTGGCATAGTTTGGGTTCAGTTGTTCAATTTTACAAAGAAGTGGTTTTAAAACGTCAGCTTCTAGTAGTGGTGAGTACCGGTATTACACCCATTTTGACAGCTTCCAGCAAGCAATCGTCAAAACTATACTTTATCCAGATATAGATACACTTTTGTGGACCTTATATTTATGTAGATTCTTGCGGGAGAATGATGTTGACCAACCAACAAGGAGATTGGATTCTTTTTAGGTGGTTTGTGAGCTATGATTTTAGCAATTTTTGACAATCAAGAAACGGATTCCCAAACAGCTCTGTATTTCTTTTGGCAATCAGCATTGCTATTTCCAAGTGGTTTCAGGCTGTTTTGTGGGTAGCCCAATGGTGGTTTTTGGCATTGATCTCCTGTGCTCACTAAGATAGGCAAAAGTGAATGGCAGCCTATTTTTCAGGTTTTCACTGCACATTTTCTGGTGATTTCTAGCGAGCAGCATGCTTTCCAGTGGCCATTATGATGTTTCTGCTGCCAGCAATGCCTAGTGATGTTGCAGGGCTGGGATGAGTGGGTTAAGACATCCCACAAGCCCCCCTCTTGCGATGGTCGTTGACCTTTCATCGATGGAACTTCGCAAGACTGGGATGTCCGCATCATCTCTCCGGATTCCACAAATGGCAAAGTTCAGCATCTTTTCCTCCATCAGGGGTGGATCGATCGGTTCTCCTCGCCAGTCCTGATGGGAGTATTGAACGATACACTGGGCCCCTAGGATCTTTGCTGCCGGTCCCCAGGTCATCCTCTTTGATCAGTCTCCATGGTTTCTCTCTCCTAGGATGACAAAGCAAAAAGGCAACAACATATTCGTAGACATTTCCCCACCACTATAAATGTAGTGGGGTGTGCATATACATTTTGTAAATCAGGAGACATTTACATTCTTATTATTGTATTTTATAGACTATGTGTGGGATGGTTTTAGGGATGGAATTTTTTTGATCTGGAGTGGCCCCCTATGGGGTTCCAGAGGACTCCTCCAGTTGCTGCAGAGTGTGCCTGGGATGGCAACACTTTAGCTGATTAATATGGACCCACTTATCTCCCCCCTCTGCCAAACTGCTTTTGGGGATGCGGAGCTTGTAGGCGACTGGTGAGATCTTGTCTACAATTTCAAAAGGTCCCTTCCAGGTAGGCAGAATTTTCCACTGTTTGGCCTGGTTCCTTAGGAAATTGTATAGATAGACCCGGTCTCCTACATTGTATTCTTTCCTGGTAGTCTTCAAGTCATAGTGGGTCTTCATGCTATCGGCTGATCTTTCTAGATTTCACTGAGCATAGGCAAAAGCATGTTGAAGGTGTTTTCTTAAATTTTCAACATACTCATGATTTGTGGAGACATTGATCAATGTCTGCTCTTGAGTCCTGTAAAGCAGATGCTGGGGAAGCACCATCCTGTGTCCAGTCATCAGCTCAAACGGTGACATTTTAGTTGCAGATGAAGGGGTAGATCTGATGGCCATTAGGACAAGAGGTAATCGGATATCCCTACTTGGCCCAGAATCTGCCACAAACTTTTTTAAGATGCTCACAATGGTTTTGTTGTAACGTTCTACTGCCCCACTAGAGGCTGGCCAGTAAGCAATGTGTAGCTTCCTTTTAACCCCAATTATCTCCCACATCTTTGTCATGACTTCGCTGGTGAAATGGCTACCTCTGTCTGACTCAATCCTTTGGGGTAGTCCAAAACGCGAAAGGATGTGATTGATCATCAGGGCAGCTGCTGTTTCTGCATTGCAGTTTGGGGCCGGGAGACATTCCACCCATTTAGTAAATAAGCATGTCACAGTCAACATGTACTTATTCCCCCTAGAGGAGTGAATCACGGGCCCGATAAAGTCGACTTGCAAATCTGACCATGGCAGTGTCATCCCCCTCTTTTGGAGAGGCGCATGGTGTGTGAGGGATGTTGGCTGAAATTGTGCACACACAAGACACCCCTTCCAGTATTGGTCAAGGTCCTGCCCCATGTGTGGCCAGTGTGCAACCTCTCTTAAGATCTCAAGTGTTGTATGAAACCCCCTATGACCGGCTGTGGCCGCATCATGGGCGTGACTTAACATCAGGCTTCGGAATGAGGTAGGAACCACCCACTGATCATGGCCAGTTATGGATTTCCTTACCAACAGACCGTCTTGGATTCGGAACATTTTTGGACATTTCATCAATACTCTGAGGTCCTCTTTCCCAATGTAATCAGTATCCGTCAGGGGAAAGTTCTCAGGGTCCTCAATGTGTTGATAAAACTTACCAATTATTGGATCCCCTTTTTGAGCCGTAATCAAATCAGCATCTGGGGTCTCCTTTCTCCATTGTGCAGTTGAAAGATCATTGTGAGCATTTTTCTGGGACCTAGTGATAGCAGTGACCTGGATTTCCCCCAACAGGGACTCGATCTCAATTAGATCCTCTTGGATGGCCCCGGTTTTGGCCAGCTGATCAGCTAAGTAATTTCCAGTTTTGTGTGGTCCCTCTACTTTGGAATGACCCTTGATCTTTTTCCAGTAGATGGTCATCCCATTCGAGGTGACCAGATCATCAATATTTTGGATTAACTTCCCACGTGTCAAGGGTTTGTTGTTAGCATATAGCATGCCTCTGGCTTTCCAGTTAACCAGGTGCTCCACGAACCCGTTCCGTACATAATCCGAATCTGTGATTATAACCAGTTTGTGCAGTTGATGTTGGACAGCAGTGAGGATGGCTTGATGCACAGCCATCAACTCTAACACTTGACTACTTCGGGGACCAATCTTGTACCCAGCGGAGGGTTCTGGGGACTCATTCACCCATGCATTCCCTACGCCGGCCACAAGTTCTTTTTCCCCGTTGTTGTCAACATGGTAAGAGCATCCATTCACATAGACAGGGGGCATTCCCTCACACTTGTCTTCTTCAAAGACTTTGTGTGGGGAATTAAGGTATGCCTCCATTTTGTCCTTGATTTTTAGACTTTCGTCCTCGAGACAGTTTTCTCTGCCACAATCATGCAAGTCAGCCAGACCTTGCGCGAGGGGTCTCTTCTTGTTTTGGCCATATCTGACCTCCACAGGAAAGCCTTGCATTGACAGAATCCAGGAAGTAATTCGGGAATTACTCACATTTCCGGTCCGGATTCTGTCACTTTGGAGATATTGCAGAGGCTGGTATGGAGTCTCCACTATGATGTGTTCCCCCTGGATAAACAGGCGGTAATTCTTCAATGCCCACACCATTGCCAGGAGTGCCTTCTCACAGTCGTTGAATTTTTCCTGCACAGCGGATAAAGTTTTACTCGCATAGGAGATTACTTTATTGACCTTGTCATGCTTTTGGTATAATACTGCAGTCAAGCATGTATTAGAGAACCCTGTCTCCAAGAAGAACTCCTTGTTTCTGACAGGGTAAGCTAGGCAAGGCGCTTGTGAGAGGCTTCATTTGAGCTGTCTTACTGCCTCGGATTGTTCTGGACCCCATATCCACTTGACCCCCCCACCTTCAAGAGATGAATCAGGGGTCTGGTGATCTCTGCGTAGCCCTCGATGAACTTTCTGCTGTAATTAGTCAGTCCAAGGAGGCTCCTTAGTTCACGCAGAGTTGTGGGGTCCTTCAGATTCTGGAGTGCTTCCACTTTCTTTTCCTGGGGACAGAGACTCTGAGGAGTAATCTCATGCCCCAAGAAATTAACACGGGTTCTACACCACGGTGCTTTCTGAAAGTAAAGTTTTGCTCCGGCGGCCCTCAACTGTGTCAGAACATAACGGATCTCCGCTATGTGTTCCTCAACAGTTGAGCTTTTGATGAGGACATCATCTACATAAGCCAGGTTACCCCTCGCACACAGGTCGTGCATGGCCTTCTGTAGGAAAATGTTGAATTCATTGCCGGAGTTGATGTGTCCGAAAGGAGTCCGAGTCCATGTGTACTGCTGGCCCCCAAAGGTAAAAGCCAGCTTGTATTGGTCCTCTCTACTGACAGGCACAGTCCAGTATCCATTGGTCAGGTCTATTGCAGTAAATACCTGTGACCCCTGGATCTGGGTCAGCCCTTGGTCAATGTAGGGAAGAGGCCATCGGGAAGTATGGACCCGTTTGTTGAGCTCCCTAAGGTCAATGCAGAGTCTCCACTGGCCGTTTGGCTTCAATATCCCCAGCACCGGATTATTGAAGGTGCTGTGGACTGGACGGATTATCTCACGGGACTCCAGGTTCTTAATTATTTCAGTAAGGGACTCCATTGATGCGAGAAGCAAGCGATATTGCTTCACAAACACTGGAGTCATGCCAGGGTCCGTGGGAATTGTTGTTGTGTGGATGTCGGTGCGACCACAGTCATATGAGTCCACTGCAAAGAGATCTTGAAAATCCAAGAAAACTTGTTTCAACTTTTGCTTCTGCTCCACAGTCTCACAGGCATCCGCTAGGTTGACTCTCTCTTCAACCATCTGCCTGAAGCCTGGAAAGACTTCTGGTTTTGCTATCTCAGCGGCCTCCTCCAGCTGGGTGAAGAAGTCCCTGGTCAGAGTGCTGATTTGGACTGGTGGCTTCAGGTGGGAAAGTCAGCCCTCATGGACCTGGAAAATCACCTCATCCCTCCTGAATCACAAGTCACATCTTCCTTACCATAAGGGCAGGAAGTGTACACCAGGAAGTTCCCACCATGCCGGGTAAAGATCCTGTCTGGTGTTGTGTTCTTATCACTGTCACTGTCAAAACAGTCCTTGGGGATTGGTCCTAACAGTTTATTTCCTAAATCAATTGAAAAATGTCAGTCATCAACCGCCATTCCGATAATGGTGCCTGCGGCTAGAGTAATAATCTTTAAGTCTCTGTTATCCACCTCTATTGGAATGGTGTCATGTTCTATGTTGACTAATGGTGTTGGGTTTACCCCCAACCCTTGCTGTTGGAGAGAAGCATTTAGATGAATATAAGCAGCAGGGTTTTTCAATTTTTGTCCTCTTTTAACTTTCACTTCCAGGGAGAATTGTCGGGTCCTTTCTGGGATGGTGACTTCCTCTCCAATCTGAATTTCAACTGTATAAGGCAGCAGTTGAGCTGACCTAAATGCTTTCTCTGGGTCATCAAAGCCTGTGGGATTATCCGCTAATCGGGACCAAGCTTTGAAGTTTATTAGGTCCAAACTAATGGCAAAGCGATTGAGAATGTCACTGCCTAAGTAAAAGGTGGCAGTGATGTCTCGCACGACCCAACAATTATGTACTATACTCTTATTGGCTATGGAGATTTTGAGCATACACCTGCTTGGCAGGAGATGTTTGGAATTGGTTGCTTCCAGATCCATTTCCCATTTGTCTATCAGCTTGAATGTGGGACTGGCTGGATCTTTTGAGAGTTGGCGGAACATTGCTTCGCTGATGAAGCTCTTACCGTTGTTCACATACACTCGTGCGAGAACAGAGTCCTTCCCATCATTTAACTGAACAGGAATGAACAACTTCTCTCCAATTTGCTGAACCTCAGCCAGGCACTGAGCTGATTTCACATCTTTCTGGACTATAGGAGTGGGAATGTCTGATTGTGGATTGGATAAAAAATTAGGGCGCCTTGAAGGGGTCCTGATATAACCAGGTGGGCAGAAGTATAAATATCAAAAAACAATCAGGATGAGAGGAGGTGACAGAGGGAAGCCTGAAAATGAGTTGTGAGTCGTCAGCATAGCATTGGAAGTTGGAGCAGAAGATGGAAATGCAGTAGACTAGGATTGTTACAAGGACTCAGACTGTGCCAAAGACTAGGACAAGGATTGTAATAACAATTATGACTAAAGACTAATGAGAACTAGAACTAGGTCTTTACAAGGGATATGGCTGTAATGAGGGCTAGGTCTGTGGTTAGGACTAGGATAGTTATGAGGTCAAGGACTATGGCAAGGGTTAGGACTATGGGCCTCATTCCGAGTTGGGTGGTAAGGGAAAAATGATGCTGGTAAAGGAATACCGGCATCGTTTCCCTTTACGGCCCATTCTGACCCACCACACCGTTATTTACGGCGTCGTAAAGTACGATGCCGTAAATAGCGGTTTAGTGGCACGCGCACGACACGCCATGTCGTAATTAGCGGCATGGCGTAAACCGGAGCTGATCCCAAGTAAAGCGGACATGGAAAAAACGGCCTCCACAAGACTGCAAAGTACCTTACCGCCATGGAGTAAATACCGGCATCGCTGAGAAGGTGTAAAGGACCCTGAGCAGTGTTTCCAAGAGGAACAGGTGCACTCAATCAGCACAGGTGGAGGCAATGGATTCTGGCACAGCACAAAAGGAGCACACCCACACACCACACCCCCTCCCACACCAAAATGATACCGATTGTAGCAGCATTCCTGGAGCTGGCGGCCCTGCTTGCAAGGCAAGAACAACTACAACAGCAACAACAACAACAACCACAGCCACCACCACAGAGGATACACAGGAGGAGAAGGAGGGTGAGACAGGGCCAGCATGCCCTACCGGTGCAGCCACCATTACCACGCCGGCAGCCCCCAATCCCCCGCATCAGAGCCACCCCCTTCAACCTCACACCAGAGCAGATCCACACCCTGTACCGGCTTGACTGGGACACCATTACCAGCATAGTGGACATGATACATGATGATATCGTGAGCCGCATAGAAATACGCACTGCCATCCCCCCTATACTGAAGGTAGTGTCTGTTCTCCACTTCCTTGCCACAGGCACCTACCAGCATACAGTGGGGCAAATGCATGGCATTTCTCAGCCCATATTTTCACGGATACTCAAAGAAGTGTTGGATGCCCTCCTCACCCACACAAGGGAATACATATCCCTACCCCAGACTCCCCAGGAGATCTACGACACCAAAGCTGCCTTCCATGCACTGGCAGGCATGCCAAATTGCATAGGTGCCCTCGACGGCACCCACGTTGAATTGGTGGTCCCGCATGCCATGGAGGTGCCGTATCGCAACCGCAAGCAATACCACTCCATCAATGTCCAGATGGTGTGTAATGCCAGTAAATCCATCACACATTGCAATGCCCGATACCCCGGATCAACTCATGACTCCTTGGTTCTGCGGAACTCAACACTACATCGCTACATGGAGCGACATGCCGGACGTCGTGCCTGGCTGCTTGGTGAGTCATCTGAATGGGCCATGGCGTTGCTTTGGGGCTGTGAGTAGTTCTGGGAAGGGGGGGGGGGTTCATACTCCACCGACCTGGGAAGGGGGGGGGGTTCATACTCCACCTGCCTGGGAAGGGGGGGGGTTCATACTCTACCTAGCCGGGAAGGGGGGGATGCATGCTCATCCCAGTAATCATCTGTGGCCATGCATGACCAGTACAATTTTCCACCATGAGGGCACACACGATTACCTCATTTCCACTTCCATGCAGGTGATGCTGGCTACCCTCTGAAGCCGTGGCTCATGACCCCCGTCCGCAACCCGCAGAACAGGAGGACTACAACAGATCCCATACCCGTACACGCGTGGTGATAGAGCAGACCTTCGGGCTCTTGAAGGCACGATTTCGTAGCCTCAGCCGTTCAGGTGGGGCACTCATCTACAACCACGAGAAGGTGTCCAAGATCACCATGGCATGTGTAATGCTACAAAACATGTGCATCCGTCGGAACGTGCCACTGCCCCCTGACGTGGAAATGCCACCACCAGATGACGATGAGGGGGAGGAGGTAGGAATGGCAGGACAGCAGCCGGGTCCCGATGCACAGGAGGGACGTTCTGTGCGTCAAGCATTGATTGGACAATATTTCTGACTCACAAGTCAGCTGAGGGTTTCAGGATGAGAGGACATTGGGCACGGGGTGTGGGGATACATGTACACCATGTACTGTGCGACATTAAAATACACAAGCAAAATGATCAATGTCCACTCTGTTTTAGTGAATGAACAACCAGTGTATTAAAAAGTTTAAGTTTGAACGTGTACAACAAAACCACCACCCTCACCCCCCTCCCCCTCCCCCCAACTCCCAATGACACACCCTCACCCCCCTCCCCCTCCCAAATGTGTGTGCCAGGATGTTCATTGGCCACTTCCGGAGCCAGGGGGATTCATGTTCTGGCGGCGGAGTGTCCGCATTGACCGGCGGACAGGGCTGGTCTGTGTGGATGAACTTTGTGATGGTGGGTACTCCCACTGGGGCTGTGGTCTTGGGTGTGCTGCCTCCAGGGCATCAGCAATCTGGCCCAGCACCTCACAGAGGCGGTTGGTGTTTGAAGTGATTACCTCACCCAGGGCCTGCAGGTCATTGTGGCATTGTGAATGTGATTGACGGTTGTCCCGTAGGAAGTCCTCCAGCAGGGCTGTGATGCGCTGCCCGTGCACTCCATCCGTGGATGGTGTGGCAGATGTGGTAGCCAGCCGTGGTGTTGACCGTGCAGGGCTCTGTGGGCTTTCGGCAGGGGAGGAGGATACAGGACAGGCAGGTGGTGCTCCTTGGCCTGTAAGGATTGGGGTGTCACTCTCCCCAGAGTCGCTGAGTGCGACTTGTGTGTGAGATGGTGTTTCCGGCCTGTACGCTGTGTCACATGTCTCCCCCACGTCAGATAGGTGAACCGATGTAGGGCTCTCCGGCTCGTCGATGAGGCACATGGCAGCATGCTCCCCTGCCACACTGGATTCCTCCGAGTGGACTGTGGGGTATGTGTCCGTTCCCAGTGCAGGCATGGGTAGGGGTGTTGGTGGGGGTTGTGCAGCCTCCATGGGGGTTGCTGGTGCAGATGGTGTTGCCTGTGGCCTCCTCCTTCCTACAGGCTTCCGCTGTCCCCTGCCTGTGCCCCTGGAGGTGGAGGGCTGGGTGGCTTCATGGCCCTCAGTTTCATGTCCGCTGCCTGTGGGGTGGAAGAGAGAGATGGCATTAGCTATGATTTGGGGGTCAGCATCGCTTCAAGGCTATGGTATGAGAATGGTGTTGCACCGTTTGGGTGACATTTGGGTGGTGAGTGGGACATTGATCTGGGCTAGGATGGTAAATGCATGCAGGTGTCTGGGTCAATCAAGCTGGCAGAGTACTGTGCTGACTCACAGTGACTGCCTCTTTGTGTGCTATGGGCAGTATGGGTTGTAGCCTTGCAAGTGGCATCAGCCTGGGTCTCACTTGTTACGGCATGATTGGGGGGGCATATTTGACATGACTGCTTGCCCATCCCTTGGCGGTGGCTTGAATTGGGAATGCATTTACTGTCTTCACTCATGACACTCACCTCCATCTGCGGATGACGGGGCACCGCACTCCATCTCGCCGACCCCCTCGATGGATTCAGGGCCCATCATGTCGGCACAAGTCTGCTCCCAGGGCATCATCTTGATTGGAGATGCTGGGCCTCCTCCTGTCTCCAGGGCCTGGGTCCTGTTGGCCGATAGGATGGCCCGCACCCTGAGACGGAGGTCGTCCCACCTTTTGCGGCAGTCCCTTGTTGTGCGGGGGGTGTTGCCGACAGCGCTCACCCTCTGGGCAACCAGCTTTCATATTTGTTTTTTTCTTGCTATGGTGGCCTTGCGCATATCAGTGCTGAACACCACTTCTGCATTGGCATGCAGGGTGTCTACCAGGACCTGTAGCTCATCCTGTGTAAAGCGCTCTTTGCGGAGGCGTGCGGCTCCTTTTTTGAGTGCTTTCGGCATGATATAGGTGAATGCTGGGAAGTCTCAGGTTCAGAATCTTCCTCCGGGTTCTGTATCAAGGGGATGGCAATGGATTGTGTTTTTAAAGATGGCCGCCGCGCTCCTTCCCGTTCCTGTGCGATGATGTAATTTCCGTATCCGTTAATTAGCGGTGAGCGTAATTTACGGTGTCCGTAAATTACGGTCACCGCTAATAACGGATAGCAGAGCTTCGGTGGCGGTGTTGTAACGACCGTCTCGCTTCATGCCGCTAAGGGGTTTTACGGGCCCTTTAGCGGTATGCCGCTAGGGTATTTACCGGCATGGCGGAAAGCTCGTGCCCGCGAAGTCGGAATGGCCTGTAAATTGCGGCGTTGTACCAGACCGGACTCGGTCTTTCCGCCATGCCGGTAAAAACCCATACTTACCGCAAACCTCGGAATGAGGCCCTATGACAGGGACTGTGATTCAGATGACAACAAACACTGTAAAGAGGATAGGGCTGTAATAAGGATTATGACTCAGATAGTAATGAGGACTAGCACCGTGACGAAGACTAGATTGAGGTGTAGTACTGTAAAACAGGAATATAACTGTGAAAAGCACATCAAGAGGACTAGAACTGTGATGAGAATTAGCACTGTAACTACGGCTGTGGAGGGGAAAGTTACTTGAACACGATAAATATGAGCGTCAGAAGGACTAGGAATGTGACTGACAGTCACGAGGAATAGAAATGTGATTTATTTTATTTTATTTATTTGTTTGTATAGCGCTAAAGCCCGCGGGCATCAGAGAGCTTTCCAATGAGACAGGACAAGTAGATACAGAAACGGGACCGAAAAGTAGTCACATATATAAGTCAGATCCGTGGTGTGCTTTTATTGTCTGGTCTGGAGTTTATTTAAATAGTAAAGTCTTAAGTTTCTTTCTGAAGTGTATGTAGTTTGTTTCCAACTTCAGGGTCATGGGTAGTTTGTTCCATTTAAGGATACTTCTGCCCGGAAAGGCCTTGCCAAGACCATTCAGCTTTTTAGCTCGGGTAACATGGAGGAGGCCTTTATTAGAGGATCTTAGGTTTCTGCTTGGTTCATGCCATTTGAACTGCTTGGAAGATAAGATAGAGCACTATCACCCAACTAGGCAGCTGCATTCATCTGCTCAAGCACTTAGGAGTAGAACTGTGACTAAGACAGTGATGTAAAGTTGGACTATGATGAGGATGGGGACTAGGGCTGTGAAAAAGACTAGAACTGTGACAAGAAGGACTAAAAGTAGGATTTTAAAGAACATTATGGGCCTCATTACAAATTGGCCGGTGTGGAATGTACATGCCAGTATTAACGTATACCAGCACTTTTCCGCACCGGCCAACAGCAAGTTTGCTAGTGAGGTGACGGAATGACCTACAGCCAAAAGCTGGAGGTCATCCCACCACCTTGCCAGCACAAATTGCCGGTATTACAGGCACCGGTAATACTATGAGACTCCATGGAAGGGGGAATTACACCATCACCCAGCACTCATAATCAAGTGGACATTCTACCGGGCCAAGTGTTGGTAACAGTATTACAATTTGCCAGTATCCTAGCAGATTTTCCACCATGATACCAACAAACTTATAATGGACCCCTATGACTAGGACAGTGATGAGAACTAGAACCAGGACTGTGATGAGAGCAAGGAGAGTCATCAGGGCTAGGACAGTGATGAGGGCAAGGAATGTGACAATGGCTACGATTATTTAGTTATTTATTTATTGGTTACTTATATCACATTTTATGCCAGATTCCCCAAGCTTTTAAGGGCAGGACTGCAGATGTAACCCATGTTGTATGGTTTTGTGTTGTTCCCAAGGCAAGAGTATTGATCCTTGGCCCCTGAGGTATCCTTCCAATTGTGACTAGTACTGTTATACAGATGAGGACTATGACTATCACGAGTACTAGGAGTGTGATGAGGACAAAGATTCTCACTGCATACACAAGAGAAATAGGAAATGCATTAATATATTTTACATTTTAATACATCGTTGTTATAGTCATGTAAACCGCGATTTTCCACTGTATCCAGATTTTGAATCAGAGTAAGGGTTCTGAAGTTATCCTTCCTACTGTGACTAGGACTGTTATACTGGTGGGCACTAGGATTGCAATGAGAACTATGGCTGTGATAAGGATGGTGACTCGCACTGTGACAAGGACTAGGACTGTGACAAGGACTAGGTCAAGGATTTTAGAAAAGACGATGACTAGGGCTGTGATGAGACCCAGAACCAGGATTGTGATAAGGCATGTATCTTTGAAGAGGCTTAGGAGTTGTAGAGGAGCAGGTAAACGCTATCTTGCCAGTTCCCGCCCCCTTACTGCCGTCATACTGGAATAGTCGGAGAAGTGTATCAAATGGGGCCACCTGCATTGTTCTCATACCGCATTGTGTATGAGAGACATTATGCACTCATACAGCCATACTGAAAATGTGGAAGGATGTTGCATGGAAGAATGCTACATGGAAGGATGTCCCTTGCCAAGGTGTCAGAATGCATCAATGAATGTTATGGACGAATTTTAAAGTGAAATCTGACAAGGACAAAGTAATGTTATGAAGACGATATAGGAAACCTTTGCTGAAACGATATGAAAATACTTAACAGTAACGATGTAACTGAAGCACTAAGAGTAACATGTACCTAAAGCTAAAGTAATCATGGAAACAAAGTAGATGAAATAACTTACTGACCAATAACTGTAAATATGTAGTAAAGCAAGGTAGAAAGAAAATGTATAGAAGCTTGCAATAGAGGACTATATAACGTGGCAAGGACGGCCATAGTAGGAAAATGGACGATGGCTCACAATGAACTTAAACCAAGCTACCTCAGAAACAGGCTGAGGCTGCATAAACAAGAGATGCAGAAAAACAGCTCTGTGTGCAGACCCGATGATGAGTCAAGGTTAGCCCAGAGCATAGATGTTATTTCGAGGGATAAACACAGAGCACAAAGGGAGTTCATGGATAAGCTCTGAATGTAGAACATTCTTCATAGATGAAGGAAGAAGAAAGCATCTGTGAGAGCCAAACTGCTGGTCAATTAAAAGTATACAAAGTTTATGTGAGATAAAGTGAGCAAGTCTTTAGAGGCCATAAGGAGCAACAGCACACTGGATAATTAAATCAAATAGCATCAAATAGAAGGCTGAAATTGACATATTTGTGGTCTCTTCACACGTGACTTAGAAGTTGAATACAAAGCCTATTCATTAGAGACTCAAGCTAAGATAGTGGTCTGCTCACACTGCCTTGAATGTTCCAGGACAGTGAGCAGGCAACAAGGTGAACAACAAACAGAAGACTTTGGCTAATGGCCTACCGATGACAGATGATGGACTAATTGGGAAAATGGACAGTAGTCTGATGGGGTTCAAGCACCCAAGTTTTGTTTCACGTACGTGCTGCTGAAAGAGCCAAAAGTCCAAGGTTGGGATAGTATGCCATCCAATTAGTGTGGTTGAGGGACAATCTAACCTACAATGTACCATAGACCAATCCACTGTTGTTTTGTCAGCTATACTCAGTATTATACATATTTAGAGGTAGTTCAAGGCATGCCCTACAGAAAAGGGCTAGCCAATGACGCACTGATCCTTATATGTTCCATAAGTAGATTTGTTCCCCTAAACCAATCCCTTCTCTTGATAGGTTTTGTATTTTTCCACCTAGAATGGCGTCATAGATAACGCATATTGGGGAATAGGACCTCCATCTAATCAAGCTGAGGTGTGAATGTGCATGCATCAGTCTGATGTCTGCCAGTTTGCTCCGCTTTATTAAATTGATAATAAAGTAGTACTTTGCCATATTATTTGAGTCTGTCCAATTATTTGGTCTGGGATCTTTATTGTAATTTCATCTAGCACAAACATACGCTTGAAGGTGCTAGAGCACAGAGTGTCATCAGGGCTAGGACTATGATGAGGACAAGGAATGTAAGAAGGGTTTTGACTGTTCAGTTCTGAATTTATTGGTTACTTATTTCACACTTTATGCCAGATGCCTCTGGTTTCAAAGGGCTGTACTGCATATTGAACCCATGTTGCATGGCCTTTTGTTGTCCCGAGGCAAGTGTATTGCCCCTTAGCCCCTGAGCTATTCTTCCAATTTTGACTAGTACTGTTATACGGATGAGGACTAGGACTGTAATGAGCAATAGACCTGTGATAAAGATTAGGATCCGACTGCATCCACAAGAGAAATAGGAATGCATTTTGCATTTTAATACATCATTTGGATATTGATTGATCTGTAATTGTCCACTGAACCTGAATCTGTATCCAGATTTTGAATCATAGTAACGGGTCTGAAGATATAGTCAAAGCGCATGTATTTCCCATGGTCAATTCAAGTGCATCTCTTTTAAGGCTTACCTGTTGTCATCCATTCTAGCTGATTTGTTTCTGTATGTGGGGTAAATCAATACCAATAGAGCATCTGCTGTTATGACGAAAATGGGTAATCTAATATTTACGGCTCAGGGATGATGGTCTATTAAGGTTAAAGGACAGGGCCTGTTCAAGGCACAATTTATTAGCTTAAAAATACAAGTCCATTGTTTTGGGATGAATCTCCAATATAAAGCCTGCATTTAGTGTTTTCTGTGATT
Organism: Ambystoma mexicanum; assembly: GCF_040938575.1. NCBI lineage: Eukaryota > Metazoa > Chordata > Amphibia > Caudata > Ambystomatidae > Ambystoma > Ambystoma mexicanum. Next base: position 520,339,652 of record NC_090923.1, read on the forward strand.
CAGAAACAAAGCCTTTGACTTCAAGTAAATAAAGGTGGGGCCATTAACTCATTGCGAAGAATTGCCATCTGGCAATGGTGTTGAAGACCTAGCAGTTTGTATTTGTATTAATTAATAACATGATGCAGGTAATTCAATCTCAAAAAGGGTAATCTGCTAAGTAGATCCCTCTTTCCCAAGCTCCATGCCAAACTCATAATGTGCACCTGTACTCTGCTGGATCAGTACCATGATCTGAAGGACCTGCTCTCCATTGAGACAGAGCAAGTTCAGGAGCCCTTTTGACAGCTACAGTGACAGCCAAGTCTCTGCAGCACATGATGCTGCATTTATGACATGCAACCCTGTTCCCAAAACCACATACATCTTAGAGTTCCTATCCTGCTATCATGTTAAACTATAAATATAAGTCATACATGAGTTCAAGTTATGGTGGCTAGTGTCTCTCACAAATATCCAAGCCGCATCTAATTGATATCACACATGTGTCAGCTCTGTGGGGTCAGCTCAGATGTGAAATGGGTATGTGTATCCCCCTAGCCAGGCTGTCTCTGCTGCTCTCAGCAAGACTGTACCAGACTCGGTTGCCTCTCTTTGATCCTTTGCGAGGACAGATTATACCCTTTCTAGTGAGACAGCCAATCCACAGGGAGCTGTCCTGGGAACAGGAATCAAATGGCACATCCTTCACAAAAGTAATAGCAAGAATGTTGCATGCCAAAAGGGCCTTTGATGCTGTTCACAAGGGAAGGGGTTGGGTTACTGTAGGAAAAGGGAGCTCAGACCATATAGAGGAAGGTTCCACCATCTTGTTTTCTCTCTTTGCCACTCTTCCTTCATGTCTCTACCACTTCTTTTAACACAAAGCACTTTGGAGTGATGTCACAAAGCAAAGTGCACTTGTTCTAAGAGTAGGGAGTGGACCCTTAAAGGCGTGCTTCATCCAATCACCTGTAGACTTTTGCCTTCTTTGAATCATCTCTGGAATTCAACCCTTGAAGAAAACTTTGTTGGACCCTGTTGGGAGAGCAGACCTTCCAAAGTCCTCCTGCTGTGAGGTTAGGACAGGTAGCCTAAAATAGAGTCAATATCTGTCCCCTACCCACCCCCTGGGCACATTGACCTGAGGCTGGAGCAAGGTCTACATCTCTGCCAGCTATGCTGCTGGCCAGGACTTCTCTATGTTGAAGGGCCCCTGTTGGGGACCGCCAGCCTCCCCATGTTTGGAACAAGAAAATAACTACTCTTTCCCAGATACCCTGTAATGGGATTCACAGCACCTGAGAGCCAGGATATCCAGGATTCTTGCAGTCTCATTGTCAAAATGCTACGTACCATGATTCAAGCCCATACAACCCTGTTTGAACCAACAGGACCCTGCAGGAGCAGCCTTTGGCAATTGATGCACTTCAAACCACTGGCCGGCATGCTGAACCAGTTCTCTGCTACACCATGGCAGCAAAAGCGCACCATTGCCTCAGCTGGAACAAAGAAGCGTCACCACAGCTACATATGCTCAAACAAACCAATCTTCGAAATACAGCCTCTTAATCACTGATCAAGTTGATGATCAAACACTGGTGCTTTTCCAGAACTTCATCATTCAAGCTCCACATTGAACCAAATTGCCTTGCGCATCCTTACCTTTGCCTCAACGGTTAAGCTGAGCATGGTGATCTCCACGATCAACATTGCTCGATTAAATCTTTGAACCGCAGAATCGTGAAGTTCGACTCCACCTAACATCTGCATGCTGCTGTACTAGCGTTACTGCTGCATTTTGAACCAAATCAAAATGCAGAACATCGCTGAGAAGCCCGGTGTGCTGTTGTCGAATTGCTAAGAAGCTGCACATTTATTATTGCCAGATAACTGCTGCTGGTCCATTTTGGGCCTTAGAGACGTGCTAGGTCACATTAATCCCTTGTTTTCAACTCAAGAAAATATTATTTTTGAAAATAGTGTTTTATTGCTTTTTTCCCCTGTCCCTCTACCCATAATGTTGCACCTTGATGCCTTGCATATTCTGTGTTCTTTCTACAGGAGTGGGTTTTGTAGTGTTGCTATTTAGTTGTTATTGTATATGGTGTGTTTAATTAAAGTATATACATATCTATAGAACCTTGATTGGACATTCCTTTATTTCACACTGTTATACTTTGTGTTTGGGTTTGCCACTGCTTCACAATAACACCCCATTTGATAGTATAGCCTTCCCTCAGCCCACGTTACCACAAAGGCAAAGACGGTATATCTCTTAACTGTGCCTGTTTTACCTTTATGGTTTTGTTCCCCCCTTCGTTTATGGAAGTGTGAGGCTAAGTAGACTATTTAGCCGCTCCTCATCCTTCTACTTCTGCAGGTTATAAGTCAATTCAACAAACTGTGCCCTGTCATGATCAAAGTGATGGATAATGGAGCCTGTACATTCATGTTTGCAATAAAGTTCACACATGACAAACATAGTTCCCATCTTCGGGTTCACAGAATGTTAAAGCTACATAAGACATATTTTCCCCATGTAACAGAAACGTGCTATTTACATGGTTTTTATTCATAATGGTGTTCTGTTCATAAATGTAAAGGTTTTCCTGTGTGATTTGTAAGGACTTTCTGTGTATCATTTCCTTACAGAATACTACAAGTTAAATTGAACAATTTATTAAATTCCCATTTCACATGACAACAAACATGCAAATGGACATTTAACTTCCCGGTTTTCTGAATAATCTGTTTTGTCTGTTTAACATTAATTTCTTTGTATGTCATTGAAAAACCATTATGAGTTTGCATTACTGAATGGAGATCAGAACACTTGTGGGGGTACAAGGATTGGAACTCAAAGATCCTAACAAAGTCCATTTCTTGGGAACAAATGCCCCAGTAAGCCGGTCAGATAGCACAGCAAATAGCTCACTCGCCCCTGATATCTGTGTGCAGCCTGCTGTGGCAGGTTTGAACCTCAGCAAAGCCAACTCAGCCTTTCAACCTTCCGAGATAGATACATTGAGTACCTTTCTGTGGGATAATAATGTAATCTGTTATTTCAACGCTCTGAGACCCACTGGTGTGTAGCGCTGTATAAGAAATAGATATTAAATTATTATGTTACCAATGATGAGGTTATTCAGCTCAGCAATGTAGTGCGATTCAAATGGGCGCCCTGACACCAGCTGTTGGCTACAGGTATTCTGGCCCCCTTCCGTAGAGATAATGGGCCTCATTACGACCCAGGCGCTAATGGGTTAACGGCGCCATAAAAAGGCTGCGGCGCCGTTAAGCTATTAGCGCCTAATTACGAGGTCCCTTTGCGGGACCCGGTTGGTTTTACCAGCCGTTAAAGTAGGGTGCCGCAAAGGGACCTTGGCGATAATTACGGCACCGCTAATAACGGTACCGTAATTAGCGCCTTCCCCATTCCCATTGAGCCCTATGGGGCAAAAATGGGAATGGGTAAGGGCCATGGCGGTATGGGGAATTACCGTCCCGCCAACCTTGGAATGGGGTGGTAATTCCCCATTCCGCCATGGCGGACACCGGCATGGACCATGGTGCTAATAGCACCATGGTCCTCCGCCTAGGTTGTAATGAGGCCCAATTTCATTGGGCCTCATTACGACTCAGGCGGTAAGGGGTTTACGGCGGCGTAAACAGCGCCGACCCTTACCGCCTGAGTACGAGGTCCCTTAGCGCCATGGAGGTTTTAACACCTGCTTTTAGCAGGTGTTAAAATCCATGACGCTAAGGGACCATGGAGTTAATTACGCCACCGTAATTTACGGTGGCGTAATTAACGCCTTCCCCACTCCCATTATGCCCTATGGGGCAAAAATGGGAATGGGGAAGGGTAAATGGGGATTGGGGACTTACCGCCCCGCCGACCTCGGAATGGGGCGGTAAGTCCGCCTACCACCATGGCGTAAACGTAGTTTACGCCATGGTGGTAAAGTCACGGCCCAGGCGGTAACTTACCGCCTGGGTCGTAATGAGGCCCATTGTAATTTACCTAGTGTATTCTTTGATAAATACATCTCTTTTGACCTAAAGCTCAACTGTGTATGCTACAAATTGTGCAAAATAAATGTCTGCGTATTACTTCAAAATATTTCTGATATCCCAATCATTTGGTTGTTTTGCTACCATTGAAGTGCACGCTGGGTCTTGAGGTCCTGAAAAAGAAATTAGAGAAAACTGGCCAACCACAGTACTGGGAGGTATCATGCAATATAGGGTGGTACCGGGCTTTACAGGCATGTCAATCAAGGTGAGTTAGTTCGGAACCCCCTAACTTCCTCTGGCACAGGGCTGCCTCTGGCCTACGTCCAGGTAGCCCCCCATCCTAGGTCGGAATGGGTCCCAGGTCTCCCCTGACAGGATCAGCCTGATCCTGTCACATGAGCAATAAGGTTTTGACTGTTTTGCATATTAAAGAGCATTTTGGGAAGATAAGAATGACCTTTATATTTGTCATATATGCATGTGAGAGTTGTATGACTGAATCACTTAATATCTAAAGCATGCTGGATTTGGTACGCGTTTCCTTTTTTGTTTTTTAAACAAAAGTCCCCAGAACAATAAAGCTTTTGCAAATATCAAGCATATATACAAGTTTGGCAATAGAAGACTTCAGCTGTCAAGACGAATGACTGCTAACAGCTCAAAATATCTTCCACTATTGTGGCTCAACCAATCAGAATTGGTTATATATTTAAAGAATGACAACCAATACATTGAAAATAAACTTCAATAAAATGCCACCCCTCAGGCAATCTGCCACCCTAGGCCTGGGCCTAGAGGGCCTTGTTGTAAATAAGTCTATGCACACAAGATATCATTCTACTTGTACCTGTTTGCAAGGGTGGTCGCCCTTCACCTGAATTTCAGCAATAGCTGAGGTATATGGCTACTGTTCCTGATTAACTTTGGTTCTGCTTGCAGCATTCCCCTCTTGGAGTTAGTATCTAAATGTGGTCTCATTTATCTGCAGCGGCCAACTTTTCTTTGGATCTAAATGGATCCCATGAGGCTTATCTTCTGACTCTGCATCCCATAACAGAATGATGGTGACATAGGTATGCAACCATTACATGTGTTCACATTAACTGCTTTTTAAGAATTTGTCTACAATGTGAAATTCCCTCATTAAGACATTCATCCAAAGTCACTGAGTAATATCACTGTGTCCCTTTCACATCTCATAATATGGTATGGGAGACACCCAAGTTATGATCCAAGAGAGATTGCACATGATCATGAGAATTTGACTCAAAAAGTATGTGGGCTGTATCTGTTTCATCCTTCACACCTTCATGCCCACTCCCACATCTCATTCACGGCCATGCACCTGGCCCTTCCCTAAACCACAGCAGAGAAGTATACACAATAATGTATGTTTCAACTGAAAAAAAGCAACAAGCACCCATTCATTAAAGGTTCTAAGTCAGGAATAAAAACTCTTTAGGTACATAGGTAATTAATCTAACACATATTCACCAAGATACATATAGGAGGTAGCCTCAGACCACGTGCATGGCCTGTACATGTAGGTCAATAACGTTCCCAGCTGTTTATACACTTTATGCCAAGGGACTGCCGAACGGGCTATAAAAAAACATAAAGTAAAGTGCAGCTCCATTCTCAGGAAGGTGAATGTGAAAGTTGTTCAAGACTATGGACACAAAGAATGGATAATGGCATTGAACCAATATTTTCTGACACTACCATTCGGTCATTGTTGCATATGGCAGAAATTAAGTGCAAACCCACATATGGTCTGTGGTGCACACGAGTGACTTGGTCCTGGAATGACTTTGAAATACTCGTGGTCTCCACACACTTGACACATACCTTTGAACACCTTAAAGTAGGTAAGCCATCAGCGGGGATGACTTGATGCTGACACTAACAGGGAGTTGTTACATGTAAGTATGTATTTATGTAGGTGAATTGTATAGTGCAAGCCTAGCTATAAAGCAATGGTTGCCTCGTGGTCAATGGTTCACATTTATCAATGCAGTGCTCTTTGAAGAGTAGAGTCTTCAGGTCTTTCTTTAATCTCAGTAGGGAGAAAGTCTGCCGGATGTACCCAGGAAGGCACCTCAAGAGCATGGGCGCATTGAAGGAAAATGCTTGATATCTGGTCTTCTCTTTTTGCACTTCTTGGTTAAATGTACTTTTTATGACAAGCTCAATGGCCTTTTTGGCTGATGATTGTCATTCAACTAGAGCATGTAATTTACTAGGTCTTAGGTGCAAGCATATTCCAAAATATCATTTAAGTAATTGTGCTTTGGACCAAGTACATATTTGAGTCCTTCGCTTGCAGTGATTGCCCTTGAGAGGATTTGGATTTAGCCCAAATGCCATTGGGGAGACTTCTTCCGGCTTGTAATCCAATCCTATATAACAGTATTCATCAATGTCCTATACACTATGACACTATACGCCCAATCATTTAGACCCATTTGAGATCTCAGATTTTGCATGGTGGAATCTGCCCCAGTGATAATAGATGGGTACTGAATGAGTGATTACTAGGTGCAGACAGAAGAATGACAACAGCACTCAGAGACAATTATGATCATGCAGCTGAGCTGTGATAGTTGGCAGGCAGAGGAACCTAAATTGTAGGTAATTCCAATGTTTGTTGCAATGTAGGGTTACTGGCAACCTTCATTAGCAATGGTGAAACATAATCTTTGAACATCTTATTTTCATCCAACAACTGTTTACCTCTCCTTTAGATCTGTGATCCCTTGGGATAAACTGGTTGTGCTCTTTTTTCTAATTTCGCTTCATGGCAAGAGTGGCATACATCGCTGTTCAACAGGTGTACACTGAACACCACCTGGGTTGTATCACCATCACCTGTGCTGTATCCTAAATATTTAGAGGAGTACCCAATTAACAGTATTTTACACATCAATTTACTTTCATAATTGCAGTTCAATATTTCAAATCCAATGATTACACATTTGATAAATTCTGCTCTTTTCATGAATTGAGTACCAATCCCAACTGTTTCTTTCCCACATTTCATTCCCTCTTTGATGGACTATACGTGGTGGTTGGTATAGTATTCACATAAGGAAATGTTGCACCCAGAATTTGTAAGCAAGTGGTGTATTCACCTCTTGCCTCACCTATTACTGAAAAGATATGTAAACCTTTTGCCATTCCTCCTTTTCTCTCAGACCTACGGTTTCACTCTCCTCCTTCACATCTGATGCCTCTTCCACTAACACTGACTTCTCCAGCTTCCAATCACTATTATATGACGCATACTCCACTCACTTCCCACTGCAAACTTTCACCCCTAAATCTCAGCATCCTCCACCATAGGCTATCACATTCATGTGCTGTCTCTCTCTGCACAGTCATGCATCAGCTGCTGTGCAAATGGAGGCATACCAACTCGCATGAGGACCTGAAACCTTTCCTCTCTGACCTGAACTCTCTCAAGTCCTTTCTTGATACAGCAAAAGCAGATTTGTGTTGTACCCTCATTGACTCTCACTCCAACCATCCTCTCCAGCTACAGGTCACCCTAAACACACTCCTCACTCCTCCTAAACCTATGACCATCAACTCCACTCTCACAGCTCATGACCTAGATATTAACATTTCCAAAATTCGATCCTATCTCCTGACCTCATACTCCCTCCTCCTACTTTCTACAGTGAGCCAACTCTACCATCATCCTCTGCCTTAATTGACCACTTTAGTCACACTGATACTGAAGAAGTCCTATCGCTAGTGATGAAGGCTAACCCTCCTGTGCCCCATCAGAACCCCTTGCTCCTCAGCTAGTCAAGCCTATTGCCCCTTTAATGGCCTCTCACCTCTCTACGGAAACTGCTCTCATTAATGTCTAAAACCTCATCTCTTTTGCTAAGCCCTCCAACCTATCCTCTATCCTAATTCTATCCTTGATCTGTCTGCTGCCTTTGACACTGTTGATCCCTCTGATCTCCTTAATACTCTCTTTCATTTTTGGATTTGCGATCAAGCCCTTGCCTGGATTAAATCCTACCTGGCAACTCGGCAATTATCTGTCTCCGGGAGAAAAAACTCCTCTCAACTCCTGTAACTGTTGATGTTCCACAGAACTCTGTCTTGGGATCCTCTCCTCTTTACACTCTAGACCTCTGCTCTTGGGTAACTAATCTCCTCCTTTGGATTCTCGTACCAATTCTTTGTGGACGACACCTAAATATCCTACTCATTTCCTGTGCACTGACCTCGCTATCAAAATTTAAAACAATCTCTCTACCATTAGATATTGGATGGCTTTGCACTCTGATGTTAAACTCTATCAAACAGAGGTGCTCTTTTTCCCTGAAAAATACTCTCTCTCATCTCTTCCCCTGCCATACAGTTCAAACCTGACACTCTCCCCTACTTTTCTTCAGCTAGAAACCTCTGTGTCATCTATGACCCTTTTCACACCTTCTCTACTATCATCTCCAAAACTGCAACATTGGCTTGCCTCAACCTACTAAATATTAGGAAAATCAGGCATCTTCTTCCTTTCAACACTGCCAAGCATCTCTTAACAACTCTTGTATTCTCTAAACTGGACTACTGTGCCAGGATCCTCTTTGGTCCCTCCAATTCTGCTTTCTGTCCTCTTAACAAGATCACTAACGTTGCTACCAAAACTCTCTCTGAACTCTCTCGCTTAACACCTACTTCCTCGTACCGTCACCAGGTTGGATGGCTGATAATGCAAAACAGGGCCAGATTTAAATTTCTGCTCCTGATTCACAAATCTATCCATGGAATGGCATCAACGTATCTTTTCTCATCTGTCCAACTATACAAGCCTTATTGTAATCTCTGCTCTACCTCCTTCACTACCCTTGTGGCACCTTGCACTCCTTCTGCTCCCTCTTGCTTCCACACTTTCTCTCTTCTTGCTCCACTTGCATGGAATTCTCTTCCCTTGGACATTCAAAAAACAGACCACAATGATGTGTTCAAAACCAATCTAAAAGCCTACCTCCTCCCCTCCGAGTTACCCTATTAACCTACCCCTCATCTGACTTCTTGCTAAAATGTTTCCCTCACCTTTACCCTGTCCCAGACTTTCTACTGCCTACAATCTAGTACTTCATCCATGATGATCACCACCTACCTGCACTTAAAAATGTCTATTTCCTTCCCCACACAACCTGGTGATAATATCACTCAAAGTAGAAAGCTGACTGATTCCCTCCAAATTTTTTAAATCTATTGTGTGTTCTTTTGTGATCATAAGAACATTGTTCCACCCTGTATAATTAAGTAAAGAAATACATACTCTTCAGGTGAGTAGCATGGAAGCAGGCTGAGGTCTTTGGAGTTCAATGGTTTGTGAATCACAAGGGGATAGATATGGGAGTGTGTACAGGTGGCACCAGTTCCCAGGGTATGGGCATAGCATGCAGTTCATTATATCTCAAGTTAAGTTTCTGAACAACTCAATAATCAACTTGAGATGAGGAGGGAAGCTGGATTTATTTTAATTTGATTTAGTGATTTATTTCAGCACACTAAGCTCTGAGGCATCTAGGCACTAGTTACAGAAAGTGCATAGTACATTAGTAAGTGCAAGAATATGCATATTGTTACAGACAGAATTGGTTTGTGAATACAAACTGGAAAATCCTCGCCTTATGGTGTGGGGGGATACATCAAGTATGCGGTAACAGGTAGGTAAAATGCAACATAGTATAGGTAAGTGAAGGTCACAATTGGTATGGTAGCACAACCTGGCAAAGCCACGCCTCATGGTACGGGGGCTACTTCAGGCGTGCAAACAGACATAATACAAGCATAGTTGGCAGCATTAAAGTCAAGTAGTGGTAATGCGCAAACAAACGAATCCTTTCCTCACGGAACGGGGGCAGAGGAAGAACATGGCAGTAAGCAGTACTGTAGACACATGAGGGAGTGGATGGCGCTTGAGGGAAAACAGGGTAACCAAGAATCAGAGGATAGAACAGCAGTATCATAGGCAATGGCAAAACCTGTAGTAGAAGTCAACATTACGGCAGTCGTAGTGAAGATAGCCTTGCCGTGCAGATAGTAGAGAGAAACATGTGACCTAAGGGCAGCGGGCTCAAAATGAGTGAATAGGCGGAGTATGGTGGTACGAACCAGGTGCAGGTAAAGGCAAGAGGTCCCAGAGCCCTAGGTTGAGGGCTCAGTCCGTAGCTGTGACAATGCAATTGGGGAGGGCCACTCAAGACGGACAGAGTGACTCCTGTGTTGAATGTGTGGGCTGTGTGGCTATACCATTCCGGAACGAATGGGAAAATGGAAATTATGGGCAAACCATAGTAAATATACTACCTCCAAAATGTTATGAAGCTTATTTTGACACAACAAGAGGATAACCCAAGGGAATGGGGCCAAAACTCTGGATGCCCATTCACCAAGGGGAACAACTTAATTTCTACTAACACCAGACACCTCAAATGGGCCCTAGTCAATGCATGTTCAATTCCAGCACATACGACTGAAATCCACAATCTGTTAGAGGAATCTGATTTGTACCTCTTAGCCATCACAGAGACCTGGCTCAGAGACTACTCATGTCCCTCTATTCCATTATCAACCAGAATAGGATGTGGGGTAAAGGAGGAGGCGTTGCTTTGATATATTGGGATGCTCTTACAGTTAAAACACACTCACTACATCAGATTATGGTGAAAACGGCGAGGCATGCAGCAGCGTGTGTCAAGCAAACTGGAGCAGGGCTGGCTGATGGCAGGCTCCTGATCACGGGTGCTTGGGCTCTGTGACTTTGGGTGCCTGATTTAGCTTCTAACTACAGGTGAGGGTGAAGCATATGAGGCTGTCCTTGCTCACTGTGACAGTGCCAATGGCCCGGTGGGCTGTCAGAGCCCGCCGGCAAGCTGACCTGGACTGCCGTACGGTTTGAGTGGGAGACTGCAGCTTCACCCTGTGGAGGAGTGCATTGACAGCCTAGTTCCCTGCAGACAGCAGTGATTACCAGTTATAGATGGATGCAGCTGGACACACCAGGGGATACAGTGTTCTTGAGTGGCCGCTGACCTGGACTGCTGGTGGGACTTGGTGGCATTGGGATATGGTCGGTACACCATTCCAATTACACTGGTGAATGCTGGTGCAATGACAAGGTCTGGAGTGTGCTCTGGGCTGGGCTGGCACATATGTATTCCCAGAGGTGGCTTTCGGTGCAGCAACTCCAGTTTTGCTGCATGTGATGTAATGTAAGCTGCTCCATCGCACTTTTGTAGACCAGGTCACTGCGGAGTCCATGATTCTGGGATGCGTACTTCGAGACCCAGGTGGAAGGCTTTGGCTCTAACTGGTCCCTCCTACCGCTGTGGGTTGCGCTGTACCCATGCTTGTCCCTTTTGCATGTTACGTTGTCATCCTCATATTGGAGCCGGCCGGGTGATCCCTGACCTGTAAGGAGTGCTTCATCCATGACAAAGGGTAACAAACATCAGTCCTGCATTCCGTTTACACATAAGGGGGGCCCTATGCTGCATCAGCTCGTAACATCTGTACCTAGGGCTGTAACATCTGCAATTGTAATGGAGGAGGAGGTTGCCTCTGATAGACTGGAGCTGGGTTCTGCTGCATGCAGTTCTTCATCTGACTTGGCCATTGTCCTGGCCCAAATGAAAACTGGGTTTGCATCGGTGAATAAATAAACAATTTGATGGCCGTATGTACAAATTTGACCACATGCAAGAGCGCATAGAGAAAGAGAGTGGCAGCATATCTGAGACTGAGCACTGAGTTGGGAGTCTGGAAGACAGTAATGCAGAGGTGTGCCAGGCCTTCCGCACGTTGCAACAAGATGTCAAGGCAGTTCGAGGGAAGACTGATGATTTGGAGCTGTGATCAAAGAGAAACAATATAAGAGTGGTGGGGATACCAGATACCACAAAAAGTGCCATCACAGAATTGGTTAAGAGGGCTCACTGCGTTTCTCTGTAGGTGCCCAAACCAGGTCAAAACCCGGGTCCAGTTGAACTACAGAGGACCCATGAATTGGGTGACCTCTGATATAAAGAAGCAAGAATATCCTTCTACCCTGTCTTCATTCCTATGGTACAAAAGACTTGACTCTCCCAAAATTCTCCCTTTGATAACATGGGCTACAGTATGCTATGCTCTACAACTTGAAACTAAGGGTAATCCATAATAACTAAACACACTTTTTCTTGGACCGAGCCAAGGTGCAGAATTTTTGGCAATCAGTGGCAAGGCGATGAGGCACTGTAATGCGATGACATGGGTATGGCTATATGACCTTTGTGGTGCAATTCGGTACTTTAAAGCAGTGCATTCGTTTATTTCTTGGTCAGTTGTGAAAGTTTGAGCTATGTCGGGCCTACACTTGACTGCATTGCTGTTTTGGCTACTCTGGCTAGCATGCTTTACCAGAGTTTGTGGATACCTAGTTGGTGTGGCTAGTGTTAAATTTGCAACCTTGCAGTCCATATGCCTTATAGTCTTGTTTCTCATCGGCCTGGACGCTGCGTGCAATGTCCCCGGGTTGTTACCCGAGTCGATGTGGTGGGGAGGTTCCCTATTGGATGATTGCTTCACTGCAGGTTGGAGGTTGGCAGTGTGGGAGGGGGTGGGTTGGGGTTTTGTTGGGAAGTTGCGATTAAAGTTCAAAAGTGGTTCACATTTGATCAGAGTGCAATATTGGCTGTGGAGTTTTCCCGAGTGCGATTTCGCCAGTGTGTCTCATCAATTTCATTGATTAGTGGCGCAATGTGTAGAACTCCCTTTTTTATACTATGGCCTCACTGAACCAGAATATGGATGATTGTGATGTCATTAGCTGGAATGTAAGAGGTCTAAATAACCCATTGAAAATATAGAAGGTGGTGAATTACTGTGAGAGACACATGGCCAACATTGTTTTACTTCCAGAGACTTACCTGATTGGTGCAGCTAATGAATTAGTGGCTAAGGCTTGTGGGGCTGCAAGGTTCTACATATAATTCTCATCTTATTCCCAGAGATTTTGTATATTGGATGAATACATTCATCCAGAAGGCAGGTTTGTCCTTGTTTCGGGTATTCAGTCCTATATTCAGTCCTATAGATAGCTGACGATTGTCAATATATATGGCCCTAACATAGATGATCCCGAATTTTAACAAGCCCTTCTAATCAGATGCAGTGCTTATACTCACACTGACATAATTTGGGTGGGTGACCTCAATGCAATTCTCGATACGTTTAAGGATAGATCTGGCAATGTCCCCAAGCCTTCTTATCAATCGGTTCGCAAGATAGTGCACTGCATGAGTGAGCTGGGATTAATCGATGTGTGGTGTGCGCTGAATCCAGATTCCAGGGAATTCTCCTATTATTCATCAGTACAAGACAAACAATATCGGACAGACTATGTACTGGCAGGGCAGTCTCTTGTCAGACTGAGGATTATAGAATCCATCATAGGAAGCTCTCTGACCACTCGCCAATCCAATGTATGTTTAATTTAGACCCTGGCATGGTGGGTAGGCCATTTTGGCGCTTTAAAGCCAGGCCTTGCAGGATGTGGTGTTTCGTGGAGAACTATGTGAATCTCATCGTTCTTTGAGCTCAATGTGGGGTTCGTTCCCAGCATGGTGGTGGTGCGGGAAACCTTTATTATGTACCTGAGGGGTCACTGTATGGGGCGTGAGCATGGGTTACTTAGCTACATCAGACAGCAGTTGGTAGTTCTTGAGGTGAGACTGAATCATCTGGAACAGAGTTTGGGTCACTTGAATCATGCAGAGGGGCTGGCTTCCCTTAAATCTGCACTAGATGAGTTCAGGTCAATGGCAGATCATGAGGCAAAGTTTATGGCAACTCCTACCTTGGCTTGGGGATATGGAGAACAGTGGAGGCTGGTTTGTCACCTAGCAGCAATGCTTAAGCGAGAGGGGGGCACAGCAGACAGCGGTGAGAGCAGGAAATGGCCAGGTTGTGTCAGAACTGGAACAGATCCTTGAAAACTTTTCTGAGTACTATGCAGAACTATACGCGGCTAGCGAACATACTGAAGTAGATGTATTGTCTGGGTATTTGGACAACTCGTCACTAGTTACGCTAGACCTGTCTGCTTGTGAGTCACTGGCTACTCCTATCACTTTTGAGGATATATTAACGGCTGTGAAGAAGCTCCCATCCTTGAAAGCCCCTGGCTGGGATGGCATCACTTCTGAATTCTATAAGGAGTATGGATCAGGGGTGGCCACAAATAAGTTGCAGGTTTGGCAGGAATCACTGCAGTTGGGCATATTAACCACCTCATTGTGGGAAGCAGTGGTGTCTCTCATACTGAAGCTGGGGAAAGACCCCTTAGAAAGTGCTTGTTTGTTTATCGTTCAGGCCAATCTCCCGACTAAACTTAGATACAAAGATCTATGCAAAGATCGTGGTGTGGTGGCTACTACCCCACCTTTCCACGATCTTTCTTTCGGACCAATCGGGATTCATGCCTGGGGGAACTCCTCACTGACCATAAAATGCTTATTTGGGATACTTTCTCAGATAGATCCTAATGTTTAGGCGGCTAGGGCCTTATTGGATGCCAAAAGGCGTTCAAAACTGTTGCATTGGTCTACTTGTTTGTGGTGTTAAAGAGGGTGGGCATGCCTGAATATTTCTTGCAATCAATGAAGCTGCTATATGCGGAAGCTAGTGCTCGGCGGATTGGCCTATTTTGTAGAAGATCAGACTCCTACCCTCTTGGTCGGATTTCGCGGCAGGGCTGTCCGCTGTCGCTGCTGCTCTTTGCAATAGCAATAGAGCCCTTGGCCCTTTGTAAATTTGATCATGATCGCAGATTGGGCAATGGGGCGGACCCGTGAGATTGTTTCCCATTATGCTGATGATGTCATATATTTTAAGGATCCTGCAATTAATCGGACTTTGTTGACAAATCAGGTATAAAAATGTGGTGAGTTCTTTGGGTTCAAGATTAACTTGTCTAACTCAATCCTGTTCCCGCCAGTGGACATAGGGTCCTATAAATGGAAGCAAACATCGTTTCAGTATCCTGGGGTCCAAGCTAGCAGGAGTCACATCTATCTCTTATGGGATAACCATTTCACGCATTTGCAAGCTCTTTGGTGTAGGTTAGCCGCTGGCGCGCACTTCCACTCTCAACCTTGGGTTGTATTGCAATTGCTTAAATGGTAGTTATGCCAAAATTATTATTATTATTATTTTTTTATTTGTTTTAGTTGAAATTAATCAACCTTTCAAATATAGATACAAAATACATAAACATATAAAACTTTATCATAAAATTTGTACTTAAATTAAATGGAAAGAAAAAAAGGAAAACAGAAAAAGAAAACAAAAAGCAACAAGAATACATAAAAAATCAAGTGTAATTGCATAATCAATAAAACCAATGAAATAGTTGAATAGCTCATCGTTTACTTAGGTTCTAGGTTTAGGCTTAACAGAAAATTCACAGTGGCAATCTGTAATGGCAGATACCCAGAGCCCAAAATTAGAGACCAGGACAAATCTTGAGATGCAAGCTGTAGATAATTGCAGTGTCGCCCAAAAAGTATTTCGCGCAAGGGACGAAGCACTGTGCATTTTGTAATGAGATGCCTCATAGTTTCATAGCTGTCCATCGATGTACAAAAGCGGCAAAAATTTTCCGAGTGACTCAACAGTTTCCTTTTTGAGAGCAACTCTCTAGTGCCCCACAGATTAAAGCGTAATTTCATAATGTGGTGCCGGTAATTAGGGGATGGACAACGTACTAAGTATGATGGCAAAGTACGAATTTTTTTGTGTGGAAAACGATTGTCATCAGCATCGTGATATGCAAGACATCCATGTCGAGTTGAAATCCAGTCTGTGTAATATACCTCTAATTTAGCTTTGTCTGGATTTCGAATCAGTAGATCTAATGATACTTCTGCTTGGATTAGCACATAATAAACAGACATTAACCACGATTTAATGAACAAATATATGATGAAATATATTTTAGTAGGACTTGCGATGTTGTAGACAACAAGCATTTCCTGAAAAAGGCGCATTTGCGCCAATTGAAAAGGGCCTATATTGAGATTAATCCAAGCTCATACCTTATCCAGGCAACTGGGATGCAATTTGGAAGATGTAAAATACGGCGCCAATATTTTGCCTCCCATTTTGCCAATTGAAGAGATGGAATTCTTGAAAGGTTTCCAGGCCATATAATAAGGCTGGAATGGTTTTTGCGGTCCAGAAATTCCAAGCTGGTAGAACTGAGAATTTGCCAAATTTATACATTAAGATGCTGGCTTGCGATATAAAGGAAGTTAGTCTTGTTTCCAGCCGTAGAAGATGGCCTGTTGGATATTTCACATTTTCAAACATGATGCCCAGATAATTGGAGTGGGGCACCCTGTTAATCGGAAGATTGTTCAGTGACCACACGTACGAAATCGGGCTATGCTTTTTTGGGCAAAATACTACAATTTGAGTTTTTGTGAGATTTACTTTTAATTCATTGATCACAGTGTAGTTATAAAAGGCGTTCGGCAGTCGCTGTAGCCCCACTTGTGTTCTGGAGATCAAGACTAAATCATCTGCATAAAAAAGGGTTTGAATTGTGTGGCCGTTCAGTTTGGATGAATCCGAAACAACATTCGAAAGATCATGTCTTGCATCTTGAATGAAGTAATTGAAAATGGCGGACGCTAGCAGACAACCCTGTTTAAGTCCTCGTGAAGTTGGAATTTGCTGTGACAACATGCCATCTAGAGTTAGACGGACCCCAATCGATGTATTAGAATGAAGTCCATGTATTACATCCATTAGGGTTGCAGGACATCGATCTCTTTGCAATTTTGCCAAAAGCAGCACCCGACTGACGGAATCAAATGCTGCACTGAGATCGATGAATGCAAAAAATACTAGTTGTTTTTCATGAAAACATTGTAATTTAATTGCATTTAAGGAGAATAAATGTATTGATGTCCCCATGTCCCCATGCCTGCAACAAAACCTGTTTGATGGGGATCGCGCAAATGTGCTTGAAGGGTCCAGGCATTGAATTCGGCTAGGATGATTTTCGCGAATACTTTCCCAGGAGCGTCGAGAAGGGCGATCGGCCGGTAGTTGGCTGGAAGGCAACGATCGGCCTTCTTGAAGATCGGGGTTATAATGGATGTTTTCCATGAGGTGGGTATAATGCGAGTGAGAAGAATGTTTTTGAACATGAGATATAAGATATGCGCCCATTCATCTGGGTATGTCTTAAACATAAAGTTGGACAGCCCATCTGGACCTTGCGCTCTTGATTAGCTGATTTGCGTTATGGAAGAACGAATTAACCCTTCTGACAGTTGGAGTTGCCAGGGGGAGTGAGTGGCCAATGAGTATTCGAAGTCATCAAACACCGGATCAGCATATAAAACAGAGAAGTGCGTGATCCATTCCTTTTCAGGGACACCATTAATTTGTGCGTCTCCCTGTAGATTGGCCTTATGGTTATTTAGCATCTGCCACATTTGTGCTGAATTTTTGTTTGTCATGGCGGCTTGCATAGAAATGCTATCACGCTGGAACTGTAGCGATTTCCTTTGTCTAAGACAGTTTTTGTAACTACATTTGGCAGTGTTCAAAAGTTGTCGACAAAATGGTCCATTCTGGAAGAGTATATGTTTCCTGATTTTGCGGTATTCGGCTTTTAAAATCTTGATTGCCGGATCAAAGATATGAGGGTGGCAAGCACGATTGTGCCGCAAAATATTGATATTTTGCATAAAGGGTTTTAGGAGATCTTTGTTTGACACCCCTTTAGTGCTCCACTCATTGTCTTCCAGGATGTTCGTTAAAGTCTGTATCTTCTGAACATTCCATTTGAGTCGATTTCTTGCAGTATTGACAGTTGCCATGGCGTTATGTACCTGACTACGCAAGACGTGTTCAAAATTCCATGCAAACTGTGCGACCAAGAAACAGTGATCGCTATTTGGATGGCGATGGATGGAAAAGCGTTGGACATTTTGGAACAACTTTGGACTCATGTAAATGTAATGCAGCGTGCTGGTACTAGCTCCCCGATGCCAGGTATAATTAGATTGTATGTGACCCTCCACTGAGCCTTTTAACCTGTATAGATTCCTGTCAGACATCAGGTTTGACCATTTTAGAGCTGATGGTGAGGGGTTGGATATGTCACGACAATCCAAGTTAAGATCTCCTGCAACAATGATATGAGTGACGGACTTTCTAGAGAAGGTAAGATTTAATATTTCATTCATACAATTATAAAAGTCTACATCACTCATAATAAAGGGGTTGCAATAAATATTTACTAAAGCCAGTTCTTGAGAGTGGCCCAAAATAAGGACTAACTGAATCTGAGCACCTACTGAAGCCCAAGGAGCGATTGTGAATCCACTGGCTCTATGCACACCCACTAGTAAACCCGATGAGGGACGACCGCTGCTTGGTATGGCCGGAAGGAGCGAGATTTCATAGCCATCCCAGACTGGGCGAGTGAGTAGCCAGGTTTCTTGTAAGGCTATTAAATGATACACAGTGGTGAATTTCACAAAGGTGGAGGGTGAGTGAGAATGACCCCTAGTATTCTAACTTAATAGATGGATCTCATCTGCCTCATCTACTATGAGTGGTTACTAATGATTGAAGCAATCATTTTGAGCCCCATCAGGCTTTCGCTGAGCACCACAATAAATGTTGGATTTATGCCTGGGCTGTTGGTTTTTTGAGGTCACTTTTTCAGGATCTTCTGCTATGAGAAAGCCCATACTGAACAATTGAATTTTGCATTGCCAGATAGCGTCTCAAACTAGACCTGATGGCATCCACAATCTGACAATCGAAGTTGATGATTCTGAAATGAATTCTATTTGTTCGATGTCATTTGACGCCACATTTTTGAGATCATTAATGTCTCTGAAAATATTGAGAACACTTTGGCGATTCAAGTCATAGCAGGGGAAATTTCCCTCTCTACATTTAAGAATAAGTGTGAAAAAATGTTCACGTTGTGGATTTAAGTGGCGTGAAGCAGCCTGGGTGTTGATTTTTTGTGGGGCCCACTGCAAGTGGGGAGTGTCATGATTTCTGTTCTCATGGTAGTCAGTATCTGTTTCCCTCTCTTCTTGATGTGCAGTGGTAAAATTCGGAATACATTGATCATCCGTAGCCACTACAGACGAGACCAAGGAGTTTTTGGCCTGTGCTAAACTGGCAGCCAAATAGTCGTCTATTTTTTGTTTGAAATTTTCCAGCTGAGATATGGACACAGAGTCAGCCGGAGGGTCTGTCGACTTTTGTTTAATTTGTTTACAACCGATGGCCCATTGACACTAAGGGTGCCCACTGCATCTCTGTTCGGGTTATTGTTTTCTTGTCCAATGCCCATTGTTTCTGGTAAGTGATTTTCCATGAACAATCTCATGTGTGCATCATTTTGTGATTTTAAGGCTGCAAGTTGTTTGTCAGCCTCGATATTCTGATCTATGGAAAGTACTAACTGCGACAATGGGGATAAGGGAACCCCAGAACGTTTGACATTGTTCTGTGCAGATATCCGCGCAGGTATTGACGAAGGCTCTTCAGGTAACTTTAAAAAAGATGGGTAAGATAAAGTTTGTGCCTTACTTGATTTAGGCTTGTGGGCCAAGACTGTAGCTGTCATCGGCTTTAATGGACAAAAATTCAACAAGGTGCCCTGACCATCCTTCTGCAAAGAATGACTAGTCAAAGAAGCGCCAGACAAGATTGGAGGTTGCGCAACCGAGGGTAAAGGATCTTTTGCTGGACCTGTTGTCAAGATTTCTTTTTCTTGTATTGTGGATGATTTGCCCATGTCTTTAAATAAGGAATTCAATGTCTTTTTGGTTTGTTTAAAATTGGCCATATTCTTGGTCTTTTTTAATGCCAGTGGTTTTTTTGGAACAACCTTTGGGTTCCGGGCTTTCAAGGCATCTAGATGGCTAAATCCTTGTCCACTTTTTCTACTGTGAAGCGACTCAGAGAGTGGGCAAGTCACTTCAGCTTCTGATGTTTGACGAACTTGAGTCGTCAAAGCACGCTCTTTCTGCGCGGGTGTCATGTTGGGTAATTGCTCGATTGGATGAATGATGCCAGTAATCAAAGGTAGAACACTAACCCTGGCACTGACTACCTCGGCAGCATGGACTAAAGGGGCCCTGGGCATCAGTGATTTCAGTGCTCCCTCCCTCTCAAGAAAATCATCACTCATTCTAGGCTCTATTGGTGAAGATACGTTTTTGGCGAGGGAGGAAACATAATGAGCTGACAACCATTAAATTGTCAAACTGTCTGGATTGATGAGACACTTTGGTGTCCAAAGATTCAAACAGCTTGCACAGACTCATGATGGTTGTATTGATGGCTGTCATGGCTGGTTGCATCATGTTTGTATGTTGTAAAAACAAATCTGATGTAGTTTCCTTAGGTGGTCTTGGAGAGGGAAGAGCAAATGAATGTAACATGGAATGTGAGGACTGTGATTGTGAATGATCGATCATAGAAGATTTGCTGCACTGTGAATCAGCAGGTAGATAAACTGACATGATCCATGCAATGGGGGACTCGCTTTGACTGGTCTGTGTAGACAGGTTTGACTGGTCCTGCAGCAAAGGGGGAAAGGAAATTGGAGAAATAACAATCCGCGATGAAGAAAGCCGTGGACAATTTCGCGTAGAGGCCAACATTGTAATATCTGATAGAGGACGCAGATTTGTTGTCACACTAGGTGTTTTTAGTGCAGGGGGGATTTCCTTTATATTGGAGTATTCTCCTTTCTTTGAAATCCCTAAATGCGATGTTGACATAGAAGAGATAGAAACTATAGATTCATCTATGTCAACATCAAAGGAAAATGTAGGTTTTGCTAATAGCACGTTACCTGTGACAAAGCCAGAATGTGCTGAGTAAAAATCTTGTGTGCAGGGGTCAGCCTCGTCTGACGTAGATGAATTTGTGCAGCTTGTAGTCGGAATAAACATGTTTGGAATTTGTGGAGGCATGTTGGTCGTGAGCCGGTACGTCATAACTTACTGAGTTGGATGCTAACAATTTGATGGTAAAGAGTTATGTCTCGAAAGAAAGACAAAAGCTAACCAGATTTCAATTAGAAAAAAAAGACAAGCATAGAACTCACTTTTGGTAGATGAGGCTCCCTTAGCCTCTAACAAATAATAAATGCCAGCCCCCCCACACCGCGCACCTCTCACAGCGAACAGTAAACAGTACTCGTAGTACTCGCTGTGTGCGCAGCGCGTGTGAGCAATGGGCGGCGTTAATGAGGCTGAGGGAAGAGGTGTGGCCAAAGGTGGGGAGGGCACTCTGGGTAGGAAACCTGGAAAATAATAAAAACAGAAGAAGGTATAAGAAGAGAAAATAAACACAATAATAAATTATTCTTGGAATGTCCACCTAGCGTGGCGTTCAGCGTGCAGGAGGCACCAAACGTATTGTACTACGTTCCTATCAGAGTACGCCCACTGACGTTCCTATCAGAGTACGCCCACTGACACGTAATGTGCAGAGGGCACCAGACGTGGTAATGCAAAGAGGCCTCCCCTCCCCAGTTCTGGCGTAATAAGCCACTTGAGTTACAGTCACCTTGGGGCTTCCTAAAATGGAAGTCAGGCACACAAAGTGCAACCGCTGAATACGTCCTCAAGGCGGAATTCTGAAAAGTCAGCACGGCGAGCAAGGTCTGTCCAGGCAGCAGGTCTCGCCAGTAAACAGTACTCGTAGTGCTCGCTGTGTGTGCAGCGCGTGTGCGCAATGGGCAGCGTTAATGAGGCCGAGGGAAGAGGTGTGGCCAAAGGTGGGAAGGGCACTCTGGGTAGGAAACCTTGGGGCTTCCTAAGATGGAAGTCAGGCACACAAAGTGCAACCGCTGAATACGTCCTCCACGCGGAATTCTGAAAAGTCAGCACGGCGAGCGAGGTGGGTCCAGGCAGCAGGTCTCGCCAGTAAACAGTACTCGTAGTACTCGCTGTGTGTAACAAACATAACAGTCTGGCTGAGATTGGGATTCTTTACAGAAGTTAGGTCTCTATTGGTGAAATTAGCTCGGTCTCCTAAAAAATACACGTGTGAGTTGGAAAACGCTTATTCAGCCCTACAACCGGGGTGGCCGGGGGGTCCCTGATGTGGAGCTTTATTTTCTGGCTCCTCAGCTACATTTTGCTTCATATTAAATGTCGGGCTCCATCCACTATCCGCATGTAAGGACTAAAGGGGCCTCAGTGTACCCCTTTTTCCTGCAAGGATGTCTCCTGTCATTACAAGTATCTGATAAGGGCTGCTTTGATCCCGTGACCTGCACTATTCATGCCTGGAAGAGGCTGGTGCGTCACATGCAAGTTGATGTCCCCTATGCACCGGGACTCTCTGCCTGGAGGATACTGTCCCTGCAACCATCCTGCGATGAGACCATTGCATCACAGAGGGGAGAGTTCAGGCATTCGCTTCATGTACGATTTATACCTAGGTGGGAGTTTTGTGACTCAGAAACAATTTCTTGAAAATGTGCGGTCTGGGTTTGGGCATTTGTTTCAGTGTGGCCGGGTTTGCACGGCTTATCGGGCATGGTTCCCAACGTTCCCACTTGAGCCCCCCGACCACCCCTCTCCTGCAGCTCCTCATTAGCTCAGCTAATAGTCACAATATTGTCTCCACTATTTACCGTATTGTCCAATAAGAGTCACCAAATAAGATACTAGCATGAAGAGGTAGGTGGGAGGCGGATGTAGGTAGTGACTTGTGTGACGAGCAATGCGATCAGCTGTGCCAGGTCACGCGTACCTGTGCTATTAGCGCCAGATTCAAGTTGATCAATTTAAGATACTGCACTTGGCATATCTCACTCCCTCTCCACATATACTTTTTGAAGCTTCCAAGAATGGGAGGTGCCTGAGGTGTCATGCAGACTCCATGAATTTCATCCACATATTCTGGTCATGTCCAGGGATTATCACATTCTGGTACAAGGTGGTATCGACATTCACTTCTATACTGTGCTACATAGTGCTTAGAACAATATTGTGCTGTATATTTGGCTGGTTATCAGGTTTACCAAAAGGTTATAGGAAACGGCTTTCTCATGGCATGATACTGGCATGGAGATGCATCTTGATGCAGTGGACCAGATCCACGCCACCCACAGGTGAGGCATGAAAGGTGGTGATGACCTGGTGTTGCGATATTGAACATGACTACTGTTCTATGGTCACCGTTACTGCCAGACCCAGAGACATCTGGGCCCCATTCCATGCTTTTCTCCTCTCCCAAGCCAATGATGTGCCTGTGAAGGAAGAACAATCTTGCCTGTAAATGAAAATGTGAGTGGTGTTATCATATGGAACTTTGCTGATGTTGTGGGCTCTCCTGTCATATGCTTGACTTTCTCTATCAGATCAAGTGGATTAAGGCTTTTGTTATTTGTACTCTGTATCAATCCTGTACGAACACTGTGCTGATGGACTCTTTTCTTGGTATCGTGTTAATCTCATTGGGCTGGATGTGCTCGACTAAGATGTGAATCTTAATAAATAAAACAATGGTTAAAGTACACACTCACTACTAGGATTGCACAATATGGAAATGATCAAAGTTACTTTTCAACAACACCCTTCTTTTTCTATATATATAATCAATCTATATCGACCAACCAAAAATGACCGACTGTTTAGAGACTATTCATTATCTAACTCGCAGGGAACGGAGGGCACCACATGCTTGATCGAGATGACATTTTTCGCTTGCGGTTAGCCTTGATTTAACTAGCGAGCAGGAATACAGACTCCATTGTGTATACAATTGACATTCGTTAGGAGACAAGAAGGTTGTAAAGGTTCCTGATGAAGGACTATGTAGGTCTGAAATGCATTGGACATCAACCCCATATGTGTCTCTTCAATAGATAAGACTTTATGTTTTTTACATAAGGAACAATTGCCAGTGTCTATCTCCGAGGGACAAAGTGGCACCATGGGGAGTTCCCATGGTCTCTGTGTTTCACTATTTAGAGACATGTGGAGCAGAAGACTGGGTAAAATAACTTAGCCATGCAGTCGCTCTCTGTTAATCCCAACCTGGGATGTTGAATTTTGAAAAATCACTTGTGTGATCATTGATTTTGTAGATTAGGTGCCCAAATTTGAACAAATCATCAAATAATAACTCTGTGCCTTGTTTGTTTTATAAATGGTTTATAAACAAAAAGTCAATCTCAAGAAAATTGTCACTAATAACTTCTTAGTGAGGCAGCGGCCAACACATCCTTAGAAATCAGACCAAATATGCCTATGCTTTCGGAGAATGTTCTCCTTCATCAGGGCAAGTCTAATACATAGTCAAAAAATTACATTGCAATCCATATAGGTTCATGAACAAATAGCCAATATTAAAATAAGAAAAGCAAAAACATACCATGTGCAGACATTTTTAAAATGTCTGCACATGGTATGTTTTTGCTTTTCTTATTTGGCATACTTGGTCTGATGCAAGCCATGTGATTCTGGTCTTTGCTGGTTGTCTTACATGTATAAATGATCTTATTTGCACATGTTCTTTAACAGCGACCCGGTGAGAGACTTTCGGACAGAAATGTTGATACACTAAAGTTATCCTTATACTTGACAACTTTACAATGCACTACAACTTCCAAAAACGACAACACTTTGAGTCTAAAGGGCACTGGTCATTGGGATAGAAAATGTTGAATTATTGGACGTTAAACGTGAAGCCATCATAGGAAGACTGGATCCAAGATTGAACTATCTCTTCACTGTTAAATATCCCATTCAGGAGGGTCCTTACAGAATAAATGTGATGCAATGTGGGAATCATTCAGTGAATTGCATCCATACCATAGTTGTACATCTGTGATGTTGTCTAGTCATCTCAAGACGTTGTCTTTATGTGTCTTGTCTAACCAGGTATTGTTGTGTTCTCTGTCTATAAAATTGTGAAATCGTATGCTGTTAACCAAATACAGTTGACCGTTTATGCCTGCCACTCAGACAACAACACATACCACGGGTTGAACAAATATATTGTATACATTTTGGACACAGTCCTGGCGCCTTTCTGACCTGCATTGTTGAAGTGCTGCCCTTCTACCACACAGAGCACCCATCGACGGCCCTACTCGACACCTGCTTGCTCCTGGGGCCTCCCAGATCCTATGTGCCTGAACTGAACCTGATTCACTCACATCTAGGTTCGACGCCGGGTCTGATTGCGTCATACCCCCAGGAACTGAATCCAGGTACTGATGACTCTGAACTGACCCATTGGTCCAATTACACCCTAGAGATTGGTGAGGTGATCATCGCCCCTGTTTGCAACCAAGTTATCCTTTTTCTGGCTAGTGATTTACCTACCACCCCTGGAACTTTGCTCAGTGTGCCACTTTCTCCAGTCTGTCGCATCTTCCATGTTCTTCCTTTTTGGGGCAGGTTTTTGTACAGTATTTTCTATTCATTCTACATGCAGATGGTGTGTTTGATTAATGTATATATATATATATATATATATATATATATATATATATATATATATATATATTCAGTAAAAAAACTTTGTTGAAGGGACGTTATGGTTAAGTTGCGCTACTAAAAACCTATGAAATTCAGTAAAAAAACTTTGTAACGTGGCCATATCGTAACATGGGCAGTCCTTCTACCATTTCCATTTCACTTTCTGTGCCATTCCCTCACTGGATATAGCTGAGCAATCACACGACCATCCACCAATCACATCCAAGACCTCTACATCTAACTGCATCATCATAGATCAGCACTTCAAATGTACTGTTAATCTCTCTGAGTATAAGTGTCATATCATTGGAAAGCACCTTCTACGAGAAATACTGTACAAGTCTCCAAGATTTCTACTTGCAGCTGCATGCATATCCACATGCATGAACACAAACTACAGGTATGCATATTTTCTGTATAGTACATGTACAATTCTTATAGATTCCTTTAAACAGATTAACTGACTATTAGCTTGTATAACCTATAAAATGAATTTACTGTCATTTTTTCCATATCCTATAATCAACTGTCACTTCCAAACCTATCTGCTATTTCATTTCTTTTTACACACACATTTGCAAAGCATGTTGAACTAACATATTTAAAACACAATATAAAGAGTTAACTTACTCAAACAAAATTGCATGCACACAGTATGTTTAAATATCAAACAACAATACTTGTACAAAAACATGAAAATCAATGTCTAAATTAAAATCAGTGCTATATACAAACAAAATTACTAATTTGTTTCCTTTACAATTGCAGTGAAGACCACTCTCCTGAAAAGAAGCATCCGAATTTGAAGTACAAAGAACAATTAAGAAGAAACCTGCTGTAACGCTCACCTGGTATCCACAGGGACGTCACTAAGCCTGTTCTGACCTCTTACGACCTCAAACCCTTCCCTGGAGTCTACTTGACGGGAGCCTGGGCCTGAAACACAGGATTGGTAGAGTTTAAATCCCTATTGTCTCTGTGTGCTTGAACCCCTTCTTCCCCGGGGTCCAACCCTTCCCTTTGATCCACAGCTCACCTTGTTTTCTTGAAAAGTGTGCTCTCCGTCCTGTTTTCAGCCCAGGCCGCGTTGATTGATGCGTGATGGGATGCACAATTTGCAAAAATCCTGGGATGAACCGGCGGTAGAAGTTTGCAAAACCCAGCATACTTTGAACCCCCTTGAATGAATTTGGGGATGGCCAGTTCAGGATAGCATCTACCTTGTGTACATCCATTCGGATTCCATTCAGGCTGAGAATAAAGCCCAGGAATTCTACTTCAGAGACATGGAATAAGTACTTTTCGAGCTTGGCGTAGAGCTGGTGTTGACGTAGTTTCTCCAATACGGATCGGACGTGTTTATTGTGGTCCTGCTTTGATGCGGAATATACTAGAATATCGTCGATGTACACGAGAGCACAGACATCAATCAGCTCCCGTAGGACATTGTTCATGAAGTATTGAAATGCTGCAGGCGCGTTGCAAAGGCCAAAGGGCATTACTTGATATTCGTACAAGCCGTATTTGGTGCGAAAAGCAGTTTTCCATTTGTCCCCCTGTTTTACGCGAACAAGGTGATATGCCCCCCTCAGGTCTAGTTTTGTGTAGATTTGGGCATCTTTGACTTGATCAAGCAATTCAGGGATCAGTGGCAGGGGGTAGCAGTTTTTTTACGGTAATCTGGTTCAGTGCGCGATAGTTGATGCACGTTCTCATGTCCCCCTTCTTTTTCAGTACGAAGAATAGAGGACTGGCTGCTGGAGACTTCGAGGGACGGATGAACCCGTTGGCCAGGTATTGGTCAAGATAGGCCTTCAGGTGCTGGTTTTCTGGTTCCGTGAGTGCATAAATTCGCCCACAAGGGATTTGTGCGCTGGGTATCAGGTCGTTTTGGCAATCGTATGGTCTATGCGGTGGCAGGGTATTAGCCCGTTCTTTCTGAAAGACATCTTGAAAGTCCTGGTATTCACTTGGTAGGGTGCCGATTGCCGCAGTCGCAAGCGTGGAGGTTCTGTTGTCTATTGGTTGTTTCTCTTGGCGATAACATGTGTGGGCGCAAGTCTCGATACTGGACCAGAAGGTATTTCCGTGCCATCGACAGTGGTAACAGTGTTGGTGGATGATTTAGGGCGTAACGGAAGCCCCCTCTTTGCCGCAAGATCCTGGTCGATGTAATTCCCAACGGGTCCACTGTCAATGTACGCTCTTACTGCGTGCATTCGAGATGGTTGTTGGTGATTGATCAGGACCACAGATAGGACAAAATGGGAGGTCTGTAGTTCACTTTCTTTGCTCGACAAGTGGACCCCTACACTTGCCGGGCTGAGGAGTTTTCTGATTCCTTGATGGTATCTTCCTTGTCCGTGGCCCCTACCGTCCTCCTCGGTGGCTTCACAGGGCACTCTTTAAGGAAATGTCCTGACCTTCCACAGTACAGACATAACTGCTTCTGTCTCCTTTTACCCCTTTCCACTTTCGTCAAGGGGGATCTGAGCGCCCTGATTTGCATTGGTTCTCCTGAACCTTCCGTTGTGCGGGCAATATTGTCCTTTGAATGCACATACATAGGGCGAGGGTTCGTTCTGGTTCGATCTTCTCTTCGGTCCTGCAACCTATGATCCCGTTGAACAACAAGGTCTATGAATTCTAAGCAGTCTTTTGGGCGGTTCACTACTTGTGCGAGAACATCCTTGAGCTCCCCCCGCACTCCCTGATGAAATAACGTGGTTCTCTTCTCCACTGGCCATTCTGCTTCAACTACGAGTCAATTGAATGTGGCTATGTATGTTAATAGGTCTTGATTCCCTTGGCGTAGGGATAGAAGTTTGTTGTCTAATGCCTGCCTATGAGCTCGACGGGCGAACAGCTTTTCCATCTCCTGCTGAAAGCCCCTGAAGTCATGCATCAAAGGATCGCCTTGGGCCACAAAGGGTACAGACCAGTCCGCTGCGCTACCACTCAGATAGGATAGCACAAAAGCGACCCGTGATTGGTCATTCGGAAAGGCCCCTGGTCTACAAAGGAAGTGCAGGCAGCACTGGTTCATGAACGTTGCAAACCTCTTGGGATCCCCCGTAAATCGTTCGAGCGGGGCCAAGGGAGCTGCCCCAGGAAGGGTTATCTGAACGGGATTGGCTGATGGTGCTGGCATCGAGTGCACGCTTCCCGGCAATGGTGCATGCCCTGCTTGTGACTGGAGAAGTTGCCGGCTTAAATCATCAGTGCATTCTTTGGCTACTATCAGCTCTCTACTCAGGGGGTTGGTCTCCTGCCTGGCTGCATGTACTTCGGACCGTAGCTGCCCCAACATGTGGGCTAACTGGTCAGTTTCTGACGTTTCCATGACGCCCAGGTGGATTTTGGTGTGAGGCTTTGTGTGCTGTAACGCTCACCTGGTATCCACTGGGACATCACTCAGCCTGTTCTGACCTCTTACGACCTCGAACCCTTCCCTGGAGTCTACTCGACTGGAGACTGGGCCTGAAACACAGGATTGGTAGAGTTTAACTCCCTATTGTCTCTGTGTGCTTGAACCCCTTCTTCCCCGGGGTCCAACCCTTCCCTTTGATCCACAGCTCACCTTGTTTTCTTGGAAAGTGTGCTCTCTGTCCTGCTTTCTGCACAGGGGCGCATTGATTGATGCGGGCTTGTTGCTGCCTAGTTACTTCACTGGCAAGAGTCCGACAGGTAAGTATAATGAGTCTTTTGAACAGTTCTCTAACTTTGTTCCTTTCCTTCCTTAGATGATGGCCGGCGTCCGGGGATGGCGACGTGCTGCTGAGATGGTAGCGCTGAAGGTGAGTGAGAGCGTGAGGCGCAATGCGACCCTTTCGTATTTGTATTGCAATGAGTTATTTTTCTGTGTCTTTTAGGTGCCGCGATGTTTTCAGCATGGATGCCGGTTATGAAGAAGGAATGCAGTGAGTAAGTGCGGTATGCGGCGCCTCCAGATGTTTCCACGCTAACCTGGAGTGTCTTTTCCCTCTTGCAGATGTATGAGAAGTTCCAGAGACAGAGTTCCCCCAGAGCGGCTGGGATTCAGGTAAGCGTTTGAAGCTCGTACAGTCTTTAAAAATAAGCAAAGATTTGCTGAATGCTTACTAATGCCTTTTTTCTGTTCTTTTCCCTTTTCCTTAGGGAGCGGCGTGCCGGGATGGGAATGACACTGCTGAAGATGCCTACAGAACAGAAGAAGCGATGAATGATGGGCAGAAGCGCCGCAAGGTAAGGCTGTTCCTAACAGTGTTCTTGTACTTGCAGGAGCTAAGCGCAGAAGAAAGATGCAGGCCTACTGGAGACCGATCCGAACACGGTGAGTGTCACGCTGTAGGTGCAGAAAACACAAAGCATGTTTCTCAGCCTGGGCATGGCTTAAATAGTCTCTGGGTATCCCAGGTGACTCCGGGCTGAACCACACCCAAAAGACTAGACTGCACATGCAGTTCTGGGAACCGAAATATGTGGGGGCATCCATCTTGTCCCCATCAATGCACTACAGGTCCAATCCCCAATGTTATCCTATGGGAGTGAGTGAGTCTGGTGCCACAAGAGCCAAGTCTGACTCCAAGTGGGTCTTTGGAGGGATGGAGAGGCCCTTGAGGGCCATGTAGGTGATCGTGGCCTGGCTCCAGCCTGGCATCTTGGAGGGCTGGGGACATGAGGGGCAGGAATCATGACACCTGCTCGTTCCAGGAAAAAAAGTAAGATAAATACCACCATAATATTTGTACTATTACTCAAACACACTGTAAGGTTAATTAATGCTATTTCTGCACCTAAAAATAGAGATTGTGCACCATTCTGTCCACAAATCCCCATTTCTTAAACAGAGATTTACAGGCAGAATGGCGCACAAATTTCTATTTATTGGCGCTCAAATGACCCAACTCAGCCCCTAGAATTTTGATATTATAGAACAAACAAGTGTTTTAATTGTATACCATTAGATTTACTATTTGTACTTCTACACACCACTAGCTTACTTTCTACTGTCTTCTGAACCCTTGTTTAGTAGCACATGAATTCAAGAATAGCCATCCCAACTAGTTGTAGTTGCCCAATGAACAATCACACACCATCACATACATCTTTATCATCATACTCAGGCACTCATGCACACAGCACACATACATTGCAGAACACACCAACCCATACCTTCTTCATTTTTTTCAACATACCCTAAAGAATGCCTACCAAAAATCAAGTCCGCAGAAAGCAATGCAGAAGCAGAGCAAATGAAAATAGAAATGTCCAAAATAAATCCATCTCTAGCAGAATTTGTAAAAAACGTTCAAACAAAACAGCTAATACAGTCATTTAACGAAACAATAACAAGCTTCAAGTACAGAAACTTTGCCTCCTCTATCAAAATGTAAAACGAACCAGAAAACAATTAACAAAAATTCAACTACCACTACAGATAAAACTGCTCCTATAAATCTTGATATAGTGCCAAGTACGCATACCAAAGAAAGTATTTTAGCAAAAATGTTCGGTCACAGAGTCCTTCAAAATCTTATAAAAACAGGAGAGAAATCACTCACAACCCTTAAAACCTATCGCAGGAAATTAATCTTAGAAGCTTTGATAGACAGTGCAATCCTTCTCAAAAGAAAGTTATTTATTTTAGTGTTAAACAAAATGAAACCATTAACAAACCTAATGACTAAATTACAAAAAAGATAACCTCTCAAATATCTGAGTCACACTACAAGCACAGAACCATATTTTAATGAAGAAGCATACAAACAAAAGCAAACAAATACAATTGCCATACATAGCAGTGGACGAGGTTATGAAAAAGTTAATAATACCATAATGGAACAAGAAATACTGCTTACAAAAATATCCCCAGAAAACTTAGAATGACCTCTCTATTCAACTGAATCACAACGTCTAGTATATAAATGGCCATGAACGTCAATGTGTAACATTCCCAAAAAATCTTTCAAGTCTTTACGCCAATTCCTCAATCAATATGTGAAAGGCAAAGATAAAATCAAAATTAAACTACTGCAAAATATGGATACCTGTCCAGTGCGCAAGCACACAGGATTACAAGGACATTCATTGGCCTTCATTTCAGGACCTACTTGCAAAACCACCTTCCATTATATCAAAATTATATCAACACATCATTTAACTATAAGAAATCTAGTCTATAAACTGTACTATGCTAAAAATCCTGCTTTAGCACTAGCCAATTTAAATAACATTCTTCTACATGGTACAGCAAAAGACCTATTTGAAGAAATCGACTATATCCAGAAAAAATATTTTGGAAGTGAAAGCCACTTACAGAATGAAATAGCATTAAAACAAATTAGCAACAATTCTATGCATGGCAACCTTCTACTACACACATGCAAAAAAGAAATACTGAAATTTAAAAGTACATCTGCTGAAGTACCAAACCATGTGTGTGTATGTTGCCGCTGAACTTTTTATGAAAGTAACACAAAAACTGTAGACCTAACATTCAAAATAGAAGACAATGAAGATTCTAAATGGTTTGAATTAGCTCTCTACCTTATAGCAGAAAACAAATACGAAATAACTGACCCCTTCATACGTTGCAGTTACTGCACTACAAAACTTGACAACAACCAAACTCCTTCATGTGCTATCACAAATAATTTGGAATTATTTCCACTACCAAAACCACTACAACAACTCAATTTATATGAGAGCATCATAATTCAACCAGTGCACCCCTTTCAAGCATAATACGCCTTCAACCAAAAACAGCAAAATTACCTCCCTCTGATTTAGTGAAAGGTATTCGTGGAAAAGTAGTGTATTTACCATTAGGTCTTAAACAAAATGTGCACACTCTAGGAGTGCAACGTCCAATGGAGCAATCTTTAATTATCTTAGTAAATGGTGTACCTACAAAAGCGAAAAAATTTGGCAACAATTGGTAGATTTACAGAAAGTTAGACAAGCCTTGCAATATCTAAAAGACAATAAGGAATACTACAAAGAAATTAATATTGAAGAAAACTTGAAGGATACCACTGAAATAATTCAAGAGTCACAAGAAGCTGGTCAATTTGAGCTCCTAGATCCTGCTACAGTATCCAATACTTTAGACCATTATACAATTTATCCATTGCACTCTAATGGCATGGTAGAAGATGCACTAGAAACGTACCAAATGAGACAAACAAAAGGATCACCAATCAGCATATGGGGAAAAAGTATAGAAGCACGTGCTTTTCCTCTACTCTTTCCTACTGGCAAAAGAGGAAGGTACGATGATAGACCTATTCAAATAACAGCATCAGAATACCACTCGTTACGGATGTATTCTAAAGATCCGAGATTTAGACAAAATGTGGAATACATATTCCACCTACTCTTTGAAAGTGATCTAGCAACTTTATGTTACGGAGTTGCACACACATTAAAATCAGGATCCCACTTTCAAAATATGTCAGCTACACAATTATTACAAAAGGTGCAACAAAAAGATGAGGTTTTACAATCAAATATTACAAATCTATTAGCAAACATGCGTGGTACTAAAGAGTACTGGTTTCAACGTCATGGAGGTGAACGTTGTATGATAAGAAACCTTGGCCCACCCACTTCGTTTGTTTCATTAAGTTGTGCAGAATATGCATGGGAAGATCTACATGATGTCCTACACATATCAAACAAAAATAAAACAAACATAGAAATACTAACACCTGGAGAACTTTGTTCTCTAGATCCTGTTAATGTTTCAAGATATTTTCACCATCGTTTCATTGCTATGCTACACTTTATTTGTAATAAAACTGTTCCTCCCCTCTGAGAAGTGCAACACTTCTTTTGGAGAAAAGAATACCAAGCCAGAGTAGCACCACATATCCACATGCTTTTATGGATTAATGATGCTCCTAAATTTATTCAAGACAATGACACCACTGTGTTACAGTTTAATGAAAAATATGTCACTTGTGAAATTCCACCAGAAGCAACAAATAGTGATCTTCATGCACACATTTTACAATTTCAAAGACACAAAAGTGTCAAATATTGTCGTCGCAAATACAAAAACAAAGGGAAATACTGCACCAAATGCTGCTTTGGTTTCCCTAGACCAGTTACAAAAACAGGTCAAGTGAACAACTTCATGTCTTTAGTTAGACATAGTGTTAAAGGTAAATCACAGAAAAATACATATTACATAAAAAGAACAGAAGAAGAAAAATATATCAATGATTACAATGCAATCATTGCCCACTTATGGAATGCAAACATAGATGTGCAGTACATTGCAGACAATTCCACTGCAGTTGCACAATATGTTACAGCATACTTAACCAAAGCAGAAAAAACAGAGCTCCAATACCTCTGGAATGACCTGTCATCAGACAAAACACTGGGCCTCATTCCGAGTACGGCGGTAAGGGATAGCGGCCACCGCTAACGAGAGCGGTGGCGGTAATCCCTTACCGCCATACTCCGAGTTCCCTTAGCGCCATGGTGCTTTTAACACCTGCTTTTAGCAGGCGTTAAATACCATGGCGCTAAGGGACCTTGATGTTAATTACGCCACCGTAATTTACGGTGGCGTAATTGACGCCTTCCCCACTCCCATTATGCCCTATGGGGCAAGAATGGGAATGGGGAAGGGTAAATGGGGATTGGGGAATTACCGCCCCGCCAACCTTGGAATGGGGCGGTAATTCCGCCAACCACCAAGGCGCTGCCGGTCCGGGTACGGCGTCAACCAAGGCGTTAATAGCGCCATTGGTTAGCGCCGTACTCGGAATGAGGCCCACTGTCTCAGAAATTATACAGCTTGGGCATAAAAATACTCTCCCATAAAGAATGTGGCTCCTATGAAGCAGCAGATTGTTTAACTGGTACTGCTTTGCAAGGAAAATCTGAAAATATAGTATGGCTAATTCTTGGTCCTGCTAAATCCAGAAAAAGAGTTCTAAAATCATACGAAGATATAGAAACAATAGCCAAACATGATCCCAACAGCCAAGACATTTTAAAAAACAATTTAATGGACACATACTACCCAAACAGAAGTTCCACTTTGGAAACCATGTGTCTATACCACATGGCCCAAAACTTCACATACAAAAATAATATAAAACCCGATGAAAAAAAGGTAAATATAGAGTGTCAAATTGTGAAGGCAGCTTAGTAAAACTCACCAAAGCAAATTTAATTAATCATATCAAATTGTCATTAAAGACTCCTCAACATAAAGAACTATATTACATGTCCCTGCTACAACTCTTTAAACCATGGAGAAAAGGAAAATAAATACTAGGTAACTATGACTCCTATGAAGACGCTTTCAAAGCAAATGTATGCACTATAACTGATGTAAACTTTACACAGTACAAAACAATGTTGCACAATGAACAGCAACACGAAGAAGAACTCCAGGCCCAACTAGATAAGGACACTCCTGACAGTAGTCAACCTTCTGTAACAGGAAGCCAAGAACCACTGGGAGAGCCACTTATAACAAATGAGGCAGAATTAGCTATGACGGAAGTAGAAAACACCATGTGTCAGTAAGAAGATAAAGAAGACTTAACTATACTATAACCAAAACTAAACAATGAGCAATGTAGCATTTTTGAAGAAGTAACAAAAGAAATTGCACATAGTGTACAACATGAAAACAAAGAATGCACCTGCCAAAATTACAAACCTATACTACTGTACGTCAGTGGTGAAGCTGGTTCTGGCAAAACATTCTTAATCAAAATCATCAGTAAATTCCTTCAACAATTGACAAACAACAAACTGTAAGCTGTTGTCACTGCCCCCACAGGTTTAGCTGTCTACAACACAGGCGGTGTCACTTTACACCGATTACTACTCCTGCCAGTAGAACCCCAAAACAAATTAGACTATTACAAACTTTATACAGAAGCTGCAATGGAACTACGCAGAGTATTAAAACAAATGAAAATGCTACTAATAGATGAAGTGAGCATGGTCTGCAACCTAATGTTGGCTTTGATTCACCTCAGATTACAAGAAGTACTCAAAACAAACTACGAAGAGCTCTTTGGAGGAAAACACATTATTGTTTTCGGAGATCTTCTTCAATTGACACCAGTGAAAGATGAGCCTATTTTTAAAACCTTAGGACACAAACTCTGCCGTAAAATTGTTGGCAGCATTGGAAATGTCAACCTTTGGCAACATTTCCAATACAGAGAATTAACATAAAACATGCAGCAATCTGCAGATCTCTCTTATGTCAACATATTGAAAAGTATTAGAGTTGCTATATCATCTCAAGAAGCACAAGCTATATTGAAAACCCGGCACATTCATGCCTTTATGGCGATAATGCATGTGCTATGGATGTTATGGAACAATGAGCCCACAAAAATGTCAATTGTATGGCTTTAATGCCAACTCTTGCAAGCTGTTTCAAATTCAATGAAACAATGTTAAAAAAAGAAATGCAACCAATAATTTAAAATAGTGCCACAGACAAACTAGACATACATGGTATGACACTACCCATGTGTGAATAAGCCACAACGACACTAAATAGTTTAGAAAATTCAATCTCCAACACAGCTGGATTGGAAAAAATATAAAAATTATCCTTAAATTGCACAGTAATGCTTAAACGTAACCTTGATGTGGATCAAGGACTAGTTAATGGAGCACTAGGTACAGTTGGAGGCTTTCAAACATACCCATGTGAAAAAAACAATCAGTTTGTCAATATTCTCTTTGACAAGCTTTCAGAAGTGAAAAGGATAGGACGCTTAACAGCTCGATTCCTTCTCTACAAAGACATGTATGTACGCAGAGAACAATTTTCTCTAACTCTTGCATACGCAGTCACCATTCATAAATCACAACGTCTTACCCTAGACAAAGCATTGAAAGACATTGGTAACACAGTCTTTAAAGAAGTCATGAGCTACGTAGCACTATCACGCTTACATACACTTGACGGTCTATTTCTAATCAACTTTGATGCAAGTAAAGTAAACACTAATATTCCTTGCATTTTAGAATGCAATAGGCTTCGTTCACTATACACCCCCCATCTACAAACATATCCTGTACCACAAAAAGTAAAATGTTCTAAAAGAAAACTAAATCAAACAGAAATGCAACAGGATGTAACTGCAAATCCTCCAAAGAGAATTAAAAAAACGAATACTTCATCAAGTACCACAAACAAAAAAGAAACTATTAAGGAAAGTAAACAGGTACTTCTTCAAAAAAGGAAGACAAAATAAAAAAAAAGCATTGAGATACAGAACTACCTGGTCCATTTAAACTTTCAAATGTAATTGGTGTAAATTGCTATGCAAATGTAGCAATGAATTTTCTATTTCAATTACCACCAATTGTTGACAACATTTACTTACACAGTACAGACCAATTGTGTTTGCAAATGTTAGTACTTCATAGAAACGCAACACACAATCCTGACAACACGTATAGTGTTTATGGAATAAGACAACAATTGGAATACTGTGCTGGAATGGTGAAATTCACTATAAACTCACAGGAAGATCCACAAGAATTTCTAATGTACTTACTAAATACTGGAAAACAAAAACATACCTATAAATGAAATCTTCCAGATTTCATACATGTGGAAACATACATGCACTCTCTGCAACAATGTGACACAAGAACAAATCCCCAATGAGCGTTATGTGTATGTATCAATACCTAATTGTGAATCTATTCCATTTCAGCAACTTGTACAAAATGCAAACCTTGGTAGATTATGTACTACCTGCAATTCGGATAATCGCTCCAGCTTACTAATACAAACACATAGTAAATACGTAATACTAATGCTTCTACGTTAAAATGCAGATGGTACCAAAAACAACTGCAAGCTGACTGGATTCACACATGGTCAAGTATCACTTGGTAGGAAAAGCTTCACAACAATAGGTATAATCTACCAAACAGGAGCCACAACCAATGCAGGTCACTATACTCCATATATAAAAAAAAATGTGGATGGTTCGAATGTAATGATAGTACCATTACTCTAAAGCAGAGATTACCTGCAAATCTTACAAACGCTTATTTAATCTTCTTAAAACCAAATTTATTAACTAAACTGTACTTAAACATGAACAAAACTTCTATTAAAAAACTATAAACTGTTACAATATGCCAAAAGCTATATAACTGCCCCAAGATTCCACAACAACTAAACAGATAAATGAATACTACTAAATTATATCTAAAAATAGATAGTTAGAATATGCCAACTGGTATCTAACTGCCCCAAGATTTTACAATAACCAAAGAGATAAATCAATACCACTAAATTATAAAAAAAACTATAAACAGTTAGAATATGCCAACAGGTATCTAACTGCCCCAAGATTCTACAACAACTAAACAGATACATGAATACCACTAAATTATATAAAGAAATAGACAGTTAAAATACACCAACTGGTATCTAACTGCCCCAAAATTTTACAATATCCAAACAGATAAATCAATACCACTTAATCATAACAAAAAATAGACTGTTAGAATATGCCAACAGGTATCTAACTGCCCCAAGATTCTACAACAACCAAACAGATAAATCAATCCCACTACATTATAACAAAAAATAGACAGTTATAATACACCAACTGTTATCTGACTGCCCCAAAATGTTACAATATCCAAACAGATAAATCAATACCACTTCATTGTAACAAAAAATAGACTGTTAGAATATGTCAACAGGTATCTAACTGCTCGACAAATCTGCAACAAGCCAATATGTAGAACATTAGCCAGAAACAACAAGTGAACACTGAAAACAAACAAACAAATAGACTGTAGCATAACAAAAAAAGTTTTTTTTTTAATCCAACATGGATTTTCTTTTCTCCCACAGACCCATTTTAGCAACAAACACAGAAACTGAGCAAATTGCACAGTACACTGGTTTGTAATCTACTAAATATGAGGGTCAAAAAAATGTTGATTATTCAATGTTATAAGTCATTACAAAATACCAATACTAACATGATCTTTTCTTTTATCACAGAAATGAACAAGAAATACAAGTACTCCAGTTACTAAACCAAACAGTAAGTATATTATAATAAGTACAACCATCACAGCAAATCACACCCATAGTGACTTATAACTTTGGTGCTTATAAATTTGGTCTTGTCCATGCACGCAAGACTCTAGGCCTGCCCACAACCACCACAGCATATCACACACATAGTGGCTTATAACTTCATTGCTTATAAATTTGTTCTTGGATCCCAAAGTTATAAGCCACTATGGGTGTGATATGCTGCGGTGGTTGTGGCCAGGGCATAGAGTCTTGGGAGCATGGCCATATGGCCATGCTCCCAAGTCTATGCCCTGGCCACAACCACCGCAGCATATCACACCCATAGAGTCAAACATTTTAACTATGCCATGTGGGCACTTTTAATGTCCGCAGACATGATGAGTGTTCTTAGAACAGTTTCAACTTGCCTACAAACAGTATGGACAGGCATAGCGTCCTCAGGACACCCCCATTTTGTATATTTACTAACATCCCAGGACACATGATGTGTTCTTAGAACACTTTCATCTTGCCAGCGAACAATACGGACAGTGTCCTCAGGACACCCCCATTTCATCCATTTACGAACATTTCAGGACACTGCATGTGTTATTAGAACAGTTTCAACTTGCCTGCGAACAAAACGGACAGGCATACCGTCCTCAGGACACACCCATTTCGTTTATTTTCGAACATTTCAGGACACCGCGTGTGTTCTTAGGACACAGCAGGGACAGGTATAGTGTACTCACAACACCCCCATTTTCTTTATTTACGAACATCCCAGGACACATGATGTGTAATTAGAACAATTTCAACTCGCCACGAACAATACGGACAGCGTCCTCAGGACACATCCATTTAGTTTATTTTCGAACATTTCAGGACACCGCAAGTGTTCTTAGAACAGTTTCAGCTTGCTTGTGAACAATACATAAAGGCGTAGTGTCCTCAGAACACCCCCATTTCATTTATTTACAAACATCCCAGGACACTTTATGTGTTCTTAGAACAATTTCAACTTGCTTGCGAACAGTACGGACAGGCATACCGTCCTCAGAACACCTTCATTTTGTTTATTGACAAATATCCCAGGACACATGAAGTGTTCTTAGAACAGATTCAGCTTGCCTGCGAACAAAACGGACAGGCTTACCGTCCTCAGGACACACCCATTTTGTTTATTTTTGAACATTTCAGGACACCGCGAGTGTTCTTAGAACAGTTTCAGCTTGCTTGCGAACAATACGTACAGGCGTAGTGTCCTCAGAACACCCCCATTTTGTTTATTTACAAACATCCCAGGACACTTCATGTGTTCTTAGAACAATTTCAACTTGCTTGCGAACAGTACGGAGAGGCATACCGTCCTCTGGACACCCCCATTTTGTTTATTGACGAACATCCACCATCCTCAGGATACGCCCATTTTGTTTGTTGACGAACCTCCCAGGACACATGATGTGTTCTGAGAACAGATTCAACTTGCCTGCGAACAAAACGGACATGTTTACTGTCCTCAGAACACACCCATTTTGTTTATTTTTGAACTTTTCAGGACACCGCGAGTGTTCTTAGAACAGTTTCAGCTTGCTTGGGAACAATATGTACAGGCGTAGTGTCCTCAGAACCCCCCCATTTTGTTTATTTACAAACATCCCAGGACACTTCATGTGTTCTTAGAACAATTTCAACTTGCTTGTGAACAGTACAGACAGGCATACTGTCCTCAGGACACCGCCATTTTGTTTATTGATGAACATCCACCGTCCTCAGGACACCCCCATTTTGTTTATTGACAAACATCCCAGGACACATGATGTGGTCTGAGAACAGATTCAACTTGCCTGCGAACAAAACGGACAGGCTTACTGTCCTCAGAACACACCCATTTAGTTTATTTTCGAACATTTCAGGACACGTGATGTGTTATTAGAACAATTTCAACTTGCCAGCGAACAATACGGACAGCGTCCTCAGGACACATCCATTTAGTTTATTTTCGAACATTTTAGGACACCGCAAGTGTTCTTAGAACAGTTTCAGCTTGCTTGTGAACAATACGTACAGGCGTAGTGTCCTCAGAACACCCCCATTTCATTTATTTACAAACATCCCAGGACACTTCATGAGTTCTTAGAACAATTTCAACTTGCTTGCGAACAGTACGGGCAGGCATACCGTCCTCAGAACACCTTCATTTTGTTTATTGACGAACATCCCAGGACACATGAAGTGTTCTTAGAACAGATTCAGCTTGCCTGCGAACAAAACGGACAGGCTTATCATCCTCAGGACACACCCATTTTGTTTATTTTCGAACATTTCAGGACACCGCAAGTGTTCTTAGAACAGTTTCAGGTTGCTAGCGAACAATATGTACAGGCGTAGCGTCCTCAGAACACCCCCATTTTGTTCATTTACAAACATCCTAGGACACTTCATGTGTTCTTAGAACAATTTCAACTTGCTAGCGAACAATATGTACAGGCGTAGTGTCCTCTGAACACCCCCATTTTGTTTATTTACAAACATCCCTGGACACTTCATGTGTTCTTAGAACAATTTCAACTTGCTTGCGAACAGTACAGACAGGCATACCGTCCTCTGGACACCCCCATTTTGTTTATTGACGAACATCCACCATCTTCAGGATACCCCCATTTTGTTTGTTGACGAACATCCCAGGACACATGATGTGTTCTGAGAACAGATTCAACTTGCCTGCGAACAAAATGGACAGGCTTACTGTCCTCAGAACACACCCATTTTGTTTATTTTTGAACATTTCAGGACACCGCAAGTGTTCTTAGAACAGTTTCAGCTTGCTTGCGAACAATATGTAGAGGCGTAGTGTCCTCAGAACACCCCCATTTTGTTTATTTGCAAACATCCCAGGACACTTCATGTGTTCTTAGAACAATTTCAACTTGCTTGGGAACAGTACGGACAGGCATACCGTCCTCAGGACACCCCCATTTTGTTTATTGACGAACATCCACCGTCCTCAGGACACCCCCATTTTGTTTATTGACGAACATCCCAGGACACATTATGTGGTCTGAGAACAGATTCAACTTACCTGCGAACAAAACGGACAGGCTTACTGTCCTCAGTACACACGCATTTAATTTATTTTCAAATATTTCAGGACACCGCAAGTGTTTTTAGAACAGTTTCAGCTTGCTTGCGAACAATACGTACAGGCGTAGTGTCCTCAGAACCACCCCCCCCCATTTTGTTTATTTACAAACATCCCAGGACACTTCATGTGTTCTTAGAACAATTTCAAATTGCTTGCAAACAGTACAGACAGGCATACCGTCCTCAGGACACCCCCATTTTATTTATTGACGAACATCCACCGTCCTCAGGACACACCCATTTTGTTTATAAACGAACATCCCAGGACACATGATGTGTTCTGATTCACCTTGCCTGGAACAAAAAGGACAGGCTTACCCTCCTCAGGACACACCCATTTTGTTTATTTTCGAACATTTCAGGACACCGCGCGTGTGTTCTTAGAACAGTTTCAACTTGCCTACCAACCATACGTACAGGCGTAGTGTCCTCAGGACACCCCCATTTAATTTATTTAGAACATTTCAGGACATCCCCATTGTCTGCGGACAAAGCGAACACAACAGGGGGGTGTACCACCTAAATAAATACAACAATTAACCCATCTCTTACTCCCCCACCCTCCCCAAACAGTTTTACACACCAACACACTGTACTAAATAGTATGTTTCCACCAAGTTTCAGCGCGCTGTCTGCGGACGTCCGCAAATCCAAGATGGTGGGCGTTCCCAAAAATCTGACGCGCTTCACGCTCTTCACCATCCAATCAGTGAACACGTTGCCTGTCCGCGGACACGACGCAAGCCAGTTGGCCAATCAGGACACTGTCC
Organism: Ambystoma mexicanum; assembly: GCF_040938575.1. Classification (NCBI taxonomy): domain Eukaryota; kingdom Metazoa; phylum Chordata; class Amphibia; order Caudata; family Ambystomatidae; genus Ambystoma; species Ambystoma mexicanum. Next base: position 520,382,158 of record NC_090923.1, read on the forward strand.
GCGGAGTGAACAGGGAAGTGTGTCCGTGGACCGAACATAGATATCACTAATTTTTTGTGACCTACTTTTGGTCATTTTAAAAAAAACTACTGGACGGATTTTCACCAAATTTGCAAAACCACGCTTTCGGGACCAAGCCACTGCTCCTGGTCCAAATTTGGTGAAAATCCGTCCAGCGGTTTGGGTTGTAGACGTGAGCAAAGTTTTTTCCCCCATTCAGTCTATGGGAAAAAAAGAAGTTTTGGGACTCACCTTATAACTTTGCCCCCCCTGGACCAAACCTCACCAAACTTTGCAAAAATATTCAGAGTGGCCCATATACTTGTTTTGCAAAGGATTCGTCCAGGGAGAGTGAAGTTATACACCACCCAAAAAGGGTTCTTCCTATGGAAACAGCAACTTAACCATAACTACACAGCCACTACTGTGGCTGTGTAATATATATATATATTCAGTAAAAAAACTTTGTTAAAGGGATGTTATGGTTAGGTTGCGCTACTAAAAACCTATGAAATTCAGTGAAAAAACTTTGTCAAAGGGACGTTATGGTAAATTGCGCTACTAAAAACCTATGAAATTCAGTGAAAAAACCTTGATAAAGGGACGTTATGGTTCCAAGTAAAACCGAAAAACCCCTAATATTCCCCAGTTATGGTAAGCTAAGCAACCATAACTCGCGCCACCACCGTGCACTGCTAAGAATAACACCCACAACATCACTGATGACATCACATGTGCATTTACTTTTCATGAAATGTCTGTACAAGGGATTCTTATTATAATGTTGAGAAAAAAGTGTCAAAGATCATTGGAATAAATATCAAGAGCTAATTAGTGCATTACACAATGCATTGATATAAATAGCATTCTACTATGAAGTTCTATCCAGTATACTAAGGTACTCATGCAGAAACATAGGCATTGTGTGCAGCATACATAATGAAGGTATAATATTCATAATGTTGATATGTTGAATAATGAAATGATAACTGTTTTCTTATTAGAGTTTTGTGTACTGTGAAATTCGTAATAAGTAGCTAATAAAACCCACGTATAACATAATTGCATTATTACAGACAAAACACAAAGACACAATAACACATACAAATATGGGTATATACAGGGAAAGTGAAGTAAGCAAAAAAGCAGAAGTAGTAGCAGAAACAATTCATAACCTAACTGATTATCTTTATGCAAATAAATGATTGCTCTGTTTCAAAGCTGCTATCTACCCTATGTACATGTATCACATGATGTGCCTGGACCCTAAGGAAAGTAGTGTGAGTACAATGTATACAAATATGAGCATATACAGGGAAAATACAGTAATAAAAAAACAACAGAACTATCAGAAAGTGCTGATAACTCTACTGATTATCTTCATGCACAGAAAGGATTGCTGTTTTTCAAGCTTGTATCTTCCCATATGTATATGTTTCATATGATATGACTGGACCCTAAAGGGAATTACTGTAAGAACATACTTGAATGATAAGTCTACAAATATAGTACGTTTATTATTTTTAGTTCCTGACTGTTACTGAAGAAAACCATGTGGCCTAGCTATGTCAGTAAAGGAAAAAAGAGGGAGACAGACATGTGATGTCATCAGTGATGTCATCGATGACATTTGTGATGTCATCTTTGATGTCGTGGATGTTAGTCTTAGCAGTGCACGGTGGTGGAGCGAGTTATGGTTGCTTAGCTTACCATAACTGGTGAATTTCAGTTTTTTTTTCGTTTTTTTCACTGAATTTCATAGGTTTTTAGTAGTGCAACTTAACAATAATAACTCTGGCTTTATGTACAAGTAACATAGAACATACTGAACCCCATCTACTGAATTTGATGTCCGCAAACTCTTTTAATGTCTGCGGACATGTTCAGACAACGGCATTACTACCCAAAAAGTCTGGGGGGTATGTTTAATTCTTATATCATAACATATGAACATTTTACAAATTCACAAACCAGCACACATACACATTATGGGGCCGATTCATGGAACAAACGTGCGCCGAAAATCCCAGCGCAAGCAGGCGCAAGGAGGCGCAAGCATGAGAAAGCAAGCACACGCGCACGCATGCGATTCAAGGAAGGCACTGCGCTACTTTCCCACTAGTTGTGCGCCAAATCCGTGCATGGCGCATGCTGGCGCACACGTCTCCAAACAGCGTGTGCTAAGCGCACAGTGAAAGCGCACATAGCGCAGCGCACACAACAAAAGTAGGCGGAACAGGGGGCGTAACACTTGGAATGGGGAATAACACGTGAAAAAGAAGGCGTAACGGGGGAAGTACTGCTGGGAAGAACATGGAACGCCCACACACACGCGAACCACACGTATTCATGGAATCGAATAGGGCAAACCCGCGCACACGGGCAAAGACACGCACACGCCTAAGCACGTCGGCCACACGAAGGCAGGCGGTAGTGTCTCTGCGCATTACAAAAGTGTGCACAAATAAAAAGCACACATATACTGAGTGGGGTACGTGTATTTCAGGGGTGCGCGGGAAGTTTTACACACGATTTCAGCAGGGTATGTGTATTTCAGAGGTGCGCGGGAAGTTTCACATGCGATTGGCCTGGGTATGTGTATTCCTGGGGTTCGCGGGAAGTTTTACACGTGATTTCAGCAGGGTACGTGTATTTCAGGGGTGCGCGTGAAGTTTCACACCTGATTTCAGCAGGGTACGTGTATTTCAGGGGTGCGCGGGAGGTTTCACACGCAACTGGCCTGGGTATGTGTATTCCTTGGGTTCGCGGGAAGTTCTACACGCAATTTCAGCAGGGTACGTGTAATTCAGGGGTGCGCGGGAAGTTTCACACGCGATTTCAGCAGGGTACGTGTATTTCAGGGGTGCGCGTGAAGTTTCACACGCGATTTCAGCAGAGTACATCTATTTCAGGGATGCGCGGGAAGTTTCACATGCAATTGGCCTGGGTACGTGTATTCCTGGGGTTTGCGGGAAGTTTTACATGCGATTTCAGCAGGGTACGTGTATTTCAGGGGTGCGCGTGAAGTTTCACACCCGATTTCAGCAGGGTACGTGTATTTCAGGGGTGCGTGGGAAGTTGCACACGCGATTGGCCTGGGTATGTATATTTCTGGGGTTTGCAGGAAGTTTTACACACGATTTCAGCAGGGTACGTGTATTTCAGGGGTGCGCGGGAAGTTTCACACGCGATTTCAGCAGGGTACGTGTATTTCAGGGGTGCGCATGAAGTTTCACACGTGATTTCAGCAGGGTATGTGTATTTCAGGGGTGCGCGGGAAGTTTCACACGGGATTGGCCTGGGTACGTGTATTCCTGGGGTTCGCGGGAAGTTTTACACGCGTAAGGGCAACGCCCGTGCGTGATACGTCAAAGACTCGCTTACGCGCTAAGGGCCTTTGGTCCAATGAAATCACGTACGTGTGCTGACACGCTTACACGCTAAGGGCCTTTCCTCGAATTACACGCTGACGTGCAATTTTTTCAGGTGCCAAATCACTCTGTATCAAGCTGGTCACGCGAAAACACACAGAAGACCACACTCC